>NC_141010.1:6273850-6983850 GCF_052327205.1 Somniosus microcephalus
GGCTTCGAGGCCTACCTGGAAAAACGGGGAAAGGTAAGAAAATTAATGAGATTAGATAAAAGATTTAGAAAGTAATTAACTTTTTAAAAAAACAATATGTGTTTTAAAAGCAACGTTTTTTTGAAAGACGCAGAAAGCGGGAAAAAGAAAGGAAAAGTTTGGAATCAAGATGGCGGCGACTCACCTCGGTTCAGAACGATAAGGCCCGGCCACACACGCACCGATTGGTCGACCGTCAGGTCACCAAAGCGTAAGATTGGTCAATCGTCCCGTCACTCGACCGTAGGAGGGCCCGGCCGCACGTGCCAGCAACCCGGCGTACGATTGGTCGACCTCGAGGTCACTCTATCGCTAATGAGCGGATAATGAGATGCTAATGAGCGGAATGTTGAACGTTTTTCGGATACCGCGGGCGCGATTTTCGTCCGGCCGAAACGTAAATACGCTTACGACCGTTTCGGAACGGTAAGCTTTCTTTCGACGTAACGCACGCGTAGGTACGCCCTATAACTTTCGAGCGCATAGCCGGACAGACGCACACGTGAGGACAGACAGACAGACAGAACGATCCGTTTATATATATAGATATTAAAATTCTCATCCTTGTTTTCAAATCTCTCCCTGGTTTCGCCCCTCCCTATCTCTCTAACCTCCTCCAGCCCTACAACCCGAGATCTCTGCGCTCCTCCAATTCTGGCCTCTTGCGCAACCCAATTTTAATCGCTCCACCATTATTGCCATGCCTTCAGCTGCCAAGGCCCTAAGCTCTGGAATTCCCTCCCTAAACCTCTTTTTCCTTCTTTAAGACACTCCTTAAAACCAACCTCTTTGACCCTCTTTGACCAAGCCTGCCCTAATATCTCCTTACGTGGCTCAGTGTCAAATTTTATTTGGCAACACCCCTGTGAAGAGCCTTGGGTCATTTTACTATGTTAAAGGCACTATATAAATGCAAGTTGTTGTTGTTATAAACATATTGGGGGGGGGGGGATAAAACAGGCTGTTCGACCTGGGTGGGGCAGTTGGAGACAGGAGGTCATGCATTGAAACCTTCAGGAATATGTCTAACCAGAGTCGACAACCCAACTGCAATATTGAGCAACAGCGAGCAAGGCCTTGTTTATACGGCCCGGCTATGAATCCAACTCTCCAGGAGCAGACGTGAAGAACGGCTTCACCTGGATCCCAGCGAGGAATCTTCGCCTAAAATAACCTCAATTTGATAAAAATGCCCAATGGATCTGAGGATGTTTCAACAAATAGGCCCAGCTCTAGGCTGCAGTTTTACTCCAGGTGTGGTCAAGCTGAAGCAGCGAGAGCCAGCCTACTCCAGGGATCTCCCACTCTCACTTCAGCTGTGCATAAACTAGCTGCCTCACCTACAGTGACTGCACTTCAGAAAGTAATTCATAGGTTGTAAAAACACTTTGGGACACTCTGAGTACGTGATTAGGTTCGACATTACAACAATATTTCTCTACATTACAACAGTGGCTACGCTTCCAAAGTGCTTCATTGGCTGTAAAGTGCTTTGGGAAGTCCTGAAATGTGCTATAAAAATTCAAATTCATTCCTTTTTTCTTTTTCTGTATAAATGCAAGCTTTCTTTTTATCTCCTCACATACACACGCTTTAATTTCTCAATATCGAGTTATCTTTGGGGCAGCATGGAAAAATAAATTCTCCCTCACCTGCCCCTCCCACCCCACCTCCTCACCACCACCATGAGGTGTTGTTTGATCATTCCCAAGAGGCAAACTGTAACCTAACCACAGGGCTGGAAAATCAAAATTTCCCATAACGGAGGCAAGAGGCCGTAGGAAGGGGTTCAGAAAAGTACGCAGTTATCTCAATATCATTTTGACAATGGCAGGGAGGAATTTGGAGCTTCACTCTCTCATTGGCGTTTAGCTTGATGCAGAGGATAGGAAGCAACGTCTACAAGACTGGTGTCTACAGTTGAATCTCATGGACCAGGGGGTTGGGACAACTGATTAGCTGGTATATGTATAAAACTTCAAGTTACGAGCTATACCCCTTGTATTTCACGATTTTCCTCTCCTCTTTGCCCCAGGGGGAATCTGCCTATTTATTCAGCAGGTTAAGGGTTAAGCCACAATTCCAGAGCTATTAACCTTTGTATCGTAAACATAACTTGATCATAAATGTAAATGTTTCAATCTTTTAAGTTGAACAGATGATGCCCGAATGCCGCTAGGCACGCTGCCAATTAGCTCACACGGTAATGTCCATTTAAGTGGTGATTTAATCTTGCTTTCTAATTAGCAAAGAATCCTGTTTACACTTTAAAGCCGAGGTATTGTATTTTCAAACAATCAACTCGTCATTCTGAGGTCAAGGTCAAAAATTGAAAACTTAAAGCCAGGCAGTCCCCATAATTAATGTTTTTTCTTCCATTGCCGACCTTCAGTTCTTGCATCTCCAATTGACAGCAACTGGGAGATAGAGGCAGAAGCTCGCTACCTTAGGTTTGCAAAGCACATACATCTGAACATTTGAGTTACACAGAAATGTTGGCCAGTGTTAGACTCGTTAGACTCTCTGGCCTTGAAGGTAGTAATCTCAGAGTAATAGGACCACCATCACCACAAGGTCTGTAATGGTTCATGGGGAAGGCCACCACCATCTCTTGTGACAACTAGGGATGGGCAATAAACACGGCTTCACCACATCCAGAGAGGCAGATAAAAAGTTATGGGAGACTGCAGAAAATGGAGAGCCTGATAAGCAAGAAAGCACAGGGTCAACGAGCAAATCTAGGACTGATGTCAGGAAGTTCTTCGCGCAAAGAGTGATCAACAGTTGGAGAGGACTTCCCAGTAGGGTAGTGGAGACCAAACCCTTGGAATAAGTCATTAAGGGTTGGGGTTCTTTCCAGGTGGAAAAACTAAATTGGACTCAAAGCCTTGCTTATTGTATTCCTTGCTGTGAAATTTTCATTCAAATGTGTTTCGTGCAATTCATGATGACTTAATGTTAGCAAGGGTGGGAAGTGGGGAAGCAACAAGTTGCCTCAGTGACCCTAGGGTAGGTGTGGAGTGGGGGGCTGGGGGAGCGCGAGGCGGAGCGAGGGAGGGGGGCGCGCGCGAGGGCGAGGCGGAGCGAGGGAGGAGGGCGCGCGCGAGGGCGAGGCGGAGCGAGGGATGGGGCGCGCGCGATGGCGCGCGCGCGAGGGCGAGGCGGAGCGAGGGAGGGGGCGCGCGCGAGGGCGAGGCGGAGCGAGGGAGGGGGCGCGCGCGAGGGCGAGGCGGAGCGAGGGGGGAGCGCGCGCGAGGGCGAGGCGGAGCGAGGGAGGGAGGGAGCGCGCGCGAGGCGAGGGAGGGCGCGCGCGAGGGCGAGGCGGGGCGAGGGAGGGGGCGCGCGCGAGGGCGAGGCGGGGCGAGGGAGGGAGCGCGCGAAGGCGAGGCGGGGCGAGGGAGGGCGCGCGCGCGAGGGCGAGGGAGGGAGCGCGCGCTAGGGGCGAGGCGGAGCGAGGGGAGCGCGCGCGAGGGCGAGGCAGAGCGAGGGAGGGCGCGCGCGTGGGCGGGGCGGAGCGAGGGAGGGCGCGCGCGAGGGCGGGGCGGAGCGAGGAGGGCGCGCGCGAGATCGGAGTGAGCAAGGGAGGGCGCACGCGCGAGGGAGGGAGCGCGCGCGAGGGCGGGGGCGGAGCGAGGGAGGGAGCGCGCGCGAGGGCGGGGCGGAGCGAGGGAGGGAGCGTGCGAGGGCGGGGCGGAGCGAGGGAGGGAGCGCGCGAGGGCGGGGCGGAGCGAGGGAGGGAGGCGCGCGCGAGGGCGGGGTGGAGCGAGGGAGGGAGCGCGCGCGAGGGCGGGTCGGAGCGAGGGACGGAGCGCGCGCGAGGGCGAGGCCGAGGGAGGGAGCGCGCGCGAGGGCGAGGCGGAGCGAGGGAGCGCGCGCGAGGGCGAGGCGGAGCGAGGGAGGGAGCGCGCGCGAGGGCGAGGCGGAGCGAGGGAGGGAGCGCGCGCGAGGGCGAGGCGGAGCGAGGGAGAGAGCGCGCGCGAGGGCGAGGCGGAGCGAGGGAGGGAGCGCCGAGGGCGAGGCGGGGCGAGGGAGCGCGTGCGAGGGCGAGGCGAGGGAGGGAGCGTGCGCGAGGGCGAGGCGGGGCGAGGGAGGGAGCGCGCGCGAGGGCGAGGCGGGGCGAGGGAGGGAGCGCGCGCGAGGGCGAGGCGAGGGAGGGAGGGAGCGCGCGCGACGGCGAGGCGGGGGGAGGGAGGGAGTGCGCGCGAGGGTGAGGCAGGGTGAGGGAGGGAGCGCGCGCGAGGGCGAGGCGGGGCGAGGCGAGGGAGGGAGCGCGCGCGAGGGCGAGGCGGGGCGAGGGTGGGAGCGCGGCGCGAGGGCGAGGCGGGGCGAGGGAGGGAGCGAGCGCGAGGGCGAGGCGGAGCGAGGGGAGGGAGCGCGCGCGAGGGCGAGGCGGAGCGAGGGAGGGAGCGCGCGCGAGGGCGAGGCGGAGCGAGGGAGGGCGCGCGCGTGGGCGGAGCGAGGGAGGGCGCGCGCGAGGGCGGGGCGAGGGAGGGCGCGCGCGCGAGGGCGGGGCGGAGCGAGGGAGGGAGCGCGCGAGGGCGAGGCGGAGCGAGGGAGAGAGCGCGCACGAGGGCGAGGCGGAGCGAGGGAGGGAGCGCCGAGGGCGAGGCGGAGCGAGGGAGGGAGCGCCGAGTGCGAGGCGGGGCGAGGGAGCGCGTGCGAGGGCGAGGCGAGGGAGGGAGCACGCGCGAGGGCGAGGCGGAGCGAGGGAGGGCGCGCGCGAGGGCGGGGCGGAGCGAGGGAGGGAGCGCGCGAGGGCGGGGCGGAGCGAGGGAGGGAGCGCGCGAGGGCGGAGCGAGGGAGGGAGGGAGCGCGCGGGCGGAGCGAGGGAGGGAGCGCGCGCGAGGGCGGGGCGGGGCGAGGGAGGGAGGGAGGGAGCGCGCGCGACGGCGAGGCGGGGGGAGGGAGGGAGTGCGCGCGAGGGTGAGGCAGGGTGAGGGAGGGAGCGCGCGCGAGGGCGAGGCGGGGCGAGGCGAGGGAGGGAGCGCGCGCGAGGGCGGGGCGAGGGTGGGAGCGCGCGCGAGGGCGAGGCGGGGCGAGGGAGGGAGCGAGCGCGAGGGCGAGGCGGAGCGAGGGAGGGAGCGCGCGCGAGGGCGAGGCGGAGCGAGGGAGGGCGCGCGCGTGGGCGGAGCGAGGGAGGGCGCGCGCGAGGGCGGGGCGAGGGAGGGGGCGCGCGCGCGAGGGCGGGGCGGAGCGAGGGAGGGAGCGCGCGAGGGCGAGGCGGAGCGAGGGAGAGAGCGCGCACGAGGGCGAGGCGGAGCGAGGGAGGGAGCGCCGAGGGCGAGGCGGAGCGAGGGAGGGAGCGCCGAGTGCGAGGCGGGGGCGAGGGAGCGCGTGCGAGGGCGAGGCGAGGGAGGGAGCACGCGCGAGGGCGAGGCGGAGCGAGGGAGGGGCGCGCGCGAGGGCGGGGCGGAGCGAGGGAGGGAAGCGCGCGAGGGCGGGGCGGAGCGAGGGAGGGAGCGCGCGAGGGCGGAGCGAGGGAGGGAGGGAGCGCGCGGGCGGGGGAGGGAGCGCGCGCGAGGGCGGGGCGGAGCGAGGGAGGGAGCGCGCGCGAGGGCGGGGCGGAGCGAGGGAGGGCGCGCGCGAGATCGGAGTGAGCGAGGGAGGGCGCGCGCGCGAGGGAGGGAGCGCGCGCGAGGGCGGGGCGGAGCGAGGGAGGGAGTGCGCGAGGGCGGGGCGGAGCGAGGGAGGGAGGGAGCGCGCGGCGGAGCGAGGGAGGGAGCGTGCGCGAGGGAGGGGCGGAGCGAGGGAGGGAGCGCGCGCGAGGGCGGGGCGGAGCGAGGGAGGGAGCGCGCGCGAGGGCGGGTCGGAGCGAGGGACGGAGCGCGCGCGAGGGCGAGGCGGAGCGAGGGAGGGAGCGCGCGCGAGGGCGAGGCGGAGCGAGGGAGGGAGCGCGCGCGCGAGGGCGAGGCGGAGCGAGGGAGGGAGCGCGCGCGAGGGCGAGGCGGAGCGAGGGAGCGCGCGCGAGGGCGAGGCGGAGGCGAGGGAGGGAGCGCGCGCGAGGGCGAGGCGGAGCGAGGGAGGGAGCGCGCGCGAGGGCGAGACGGAGCGAGGGAGGGAGGGAGCGCGCGCGAGGGCGAGGCGGAGCGAGGGAGGGAGCGCGCGCGAGGGCGAGGCGGAGCGAGGGAGAGAGCGCGCGCGAGAGCGAGGCGGAGCGAGGGAGGGAGGGAGCGCCGAGGGCGAGGCGGGGCGAGGGAGCGCGTGCGAGGGTGAGGCGAGGGAGGGAGCGTGCGCGAGGGCGAGGCGGGGCGAGGGAGGGAGCGCGCGCGAGGGCGAGGGCGGGGCGAGGAAGGCAGGGCGAGGGAGGGAGCGCGCGCGAGGGCGAGGCGGGGCGAGGCGAGGGAGGGAGCGCGCGCGAGGGCGAGGCGGGGCGAGGGAGGGAGTGCGCGCGAGGGCGAGGCGGAGCGAGGGAGGGAGGGAGCGCGTGGGCGGAGCAAGGGAGGGCGCGCGCGAGGGCGGGGCGAAGCGAGGGAGGGAGCGCGCGCGAGGGCGGGGCGGAGCGAGGGAGGGAGCGCGCGAGGGCGGGGCGGAGCGAGGGAGGGAGGGAGCGCGCGGGCGGAGCGAGGGACGGAGCGCGCGCGAGGGCGGGGCGGATCGAGGGAGGGAGCGCGCGCGAGGGCGGAGCGGAGCGAGGGAGGGAGCGCGCGCGAGGGCGGGACGGAGCGCGCGCGAGGGCGGGGCGGAGCGAGGGACGGAGAGCGCGCGAGGTCGAGGCGGAGCGAGGGAGCGCGCGCGAGGGCGAGGCGGAGGGAGGGAGCGCGCGCGAGGGCGAGGCGGAGCGAGGGAGGGGAGCGCGAGGGAGAGAGCGCGCGCGAGGGCGAGGCGGAGCGAGGGAGGGAGCGCCGAGGGCGAGGCAGAGCGAGGGAGCGCGTGCGAGGGCGAGGCGAGGGAGGGAGCGCGCGCGAGGGCGAGGCGGAGCGAGGGAGGGAGCGCGCGTGAGGGCGAGGCGGGGCGAGGGAGGGAGCGCGCGCGAGGGCTAGACGGGGCGAGGCAGGGAGCGCGCGCGAGGGCGAGGCGGGGCGAGGCAGGGAGCGCGCGCGAGGGCGAGGCGGGGCGAGGGAGGGAGGGCGAGGCCGGGCGAGGGAGGGAGCGCGCGCGAGGGCGAGGCGGGGCGAGGGAGGGAGCGCGCGCGAGGGCGAGGCGGGGCGAGGGAGGGAGCGCGCGCGAGGGCGAGGCGGGGCGAGGGAGGGAGCGCGCGCGAGGGCGAGGCGGGGCGAGGGATGGAGCGCGCGCGAGGGCGAGGCGGGGCGAGGGAGGGAGCGCGCGCGAGGGCGAGGCGGGGCGAGGGAGGGAGCGCGCGCGAGGGCGAGGCGGGGCGAGGGAGGGAGCGCGCGCGAGGGCGAGGCGGGGCGAGGGAGGGAGCGCGCGCGAGGGCGAGGCGGGGCGAGGGAGGGAGCGCGCGCGAGGGCGAGGCGGGGCGAGGGAGGGAGCGCGCGCGAGGGCGAGGCGGGGCGAGGGAGCGCGCGAGGGCGAGGCGGAGCGAGGGAGGGAACGAGGGCGAGGCAGAGCGAGGGAGGGAGCGCGCGCGAGGGGCGAGGCGAAGCGAGGCAGGGAGCGCGCGCGAGGGCGAGGCAGGGAGCGCGAGGGCGAGGCGGAGCGAGGGAGGGGGCGAGGGCGAGGTGGAGCGAGGGAGGGGCGCGCGCGCGAGGACGAGGCGGAGCGAGGGAGGTGGCGCGCCTGTGAGGGAGGCGGCGCACGCGAGGGCGAGGCGGAGCGAGGGAGTGGCGCGGGCGAGGCGGAGCGAGGGAGGGAGCGGGCGCGGCGGAGCGAGGGAGGGAGCGGGCGCGGCGGAGCGAGGGAGGGAGGGAGCGGGAGGGCGAGGCGGAGCGAGGGAGGGAGCGCGAGGGCGAGGCGGAGCGAGGGAGGGAGCGGGCGCGGCGGAGCGAGGGAGGGAGTGAGGGCGAGGCGGAGCGAGGGAGGGAGCGGGCTCGGCGGAGCGAGGGAGGGAGCGGGCGCGAGGGCGAGGCGGAGCGAGAGAGGGAGAGGCGGAACGAGGGAGGGAGCAGGCGCGAGGGAGGGAGCGGGCGCAAGGTGGAGCGAGGGCGCGGTGGGGCGAGCGCGCGAGGGGGCAAGGCGGGGCGAGGCGAGCGCGCGAGGCGGGGCGAGCCTAGCGCGCGAGGGGGCGAGGCGGAGCGAGGGAGGGCGCGAGGGCGAGGCAGAGCGAGGGAGGGCGCGAGGGCGAGGCGGAGCGAGGGAGGGCGCGAGGGCGCGGCGGAGCGCGAGGGCGAGCGAGGGAGGGCGCGAGGGTGAGGCAGAGCGAGGGAGGGCGCGAGGGCGAGGCGGAGCGAGGGAGCGCGCGAGGGCGATGGCGAGGCGGAGCGAGGGAGCGCGCGAGGGCGAGGCGGAGCGAGGGAGCGCACGAGGGCGAGGCGGAGGGAGCGAGGGCGAGGCGGAGGGAGCGCGAGGGCGAGCGCGATGGCGAGGCGGAGCGAGGGAGCGTGAGGGCGAGGGAGCGTGCAACAGCAAGGCGGAGCGAGAATGAGAATGAGAAACCGTGTTGTCAAAATTAATTGTAGAATGCAGCTGATCAGGAATTAACTATTTCACTCCAGTGGGCTACGTTTTTTATTTTTCACTCAATGAACTAGGAAAATCACTTACACTCTCTTGCAAATAATCATTTATAAACGTAATCATTACAAAAAAACCTTCCCTGTAGATTTGAAAAAGCTTTTGCAGATGTCATCTGTGTCGTGACCATGTTTACACCTATTTTAAATTTGAGTATAATTCACAATTAAATCTGTCTATGATTCACAAGGCAGCCACTTGGAGTCCTCCACTCCTCGCCAGTAACTATTAATCTCTCTTTTATTGTTCTTTGTCTGTGTTTCTGGTTATCTGGGGAGTTCTTTCTATTAGCCTCCTGCTTTGCTGGACGCTGGTGCAGACAGTAATAAATAAATTTGAAATTAATGAATACATTAAGTCCGTTACAGTGTCAGCTTCTAAAGTGTAACATTTTATTGTGGCATATTTCATTCTGTTTCGCAGCTTCCTGTTCAAGTAAGCGAGCCAGAAAAAAGTAGTTAAAAGTTGAACTTTTATTTTTTGACTGGAGTCAGTCCCAGAGACCACTCAACATTTTTCCACCTCAGCCACACACAGCAAGCACTGAACCTCAATTACTATGTAGGAAGCCGCCAAACCTCCCCACACCGCACCTCCACCCCCCCCCGCCCAAAAAAAAACCATCTTTAAGAGTTTGATTTACTGCATATTAAAAAGTATAAAATTACACTTAAAAAAAATGAATTATGAACACAGCCACCATTTCATTTTTCTTGGAATGGCCAATAAATGTTTCGCTTGAAGACAAATTTGTTTAACCTTGCTACTTTTATTTCCCACAACTAGAGTGTGGAACTTTTCAGTTTATCTCTGTTCAACTACAGGGGCAGATTTTCTTAATAAATTATAGTTGGTTACAAATGATTCTGCCAAAATTAATTTTCTTAAAAAATTAATTCCTGGGCTGTGGGGGTCACTGGCAAGGCCAGCATTTATTGCCCATCCCTAGTTACCCTGAGAAGGTGGTGGTGAGCCGCCTTCTTGAACCACTGCAGTCCGTGTGGTGAAGGTACTCCCACAGTGCTGCAAGGTCTAGTTTAATTGTAGCGGTTTGACATAACTGAGTGGCCCGCAGGCTACTTCAGAGGGCAGTTAAAAGTTAACCATGTTAATGTGGGACTGGAGTCACATATAGGCCAGAACTTCTCTTTAGGCCAGAACTTCTCTAAAGGGACATTAGTGAACCAGTTGGATTTTTGCAACAACCGACAGCTTCGTGGTCACTTTTACTTATAAGTTTTTCATTTCCAGATTTTTGTAAAAACTGAATTCAAAATCTCAAAACAACCACTACACCACCATACCCATAGAGCAGTGGTCGCTCTACTTTTTTTTTTTACATTCGTATATGGGATGTTGGCATCACTGGCAAGGCCAGCATTTATTGCCCATCCCTAATTGTCCTTGAGAAGGTGGTGGTGAGCTGCCTTCTTGAACCGCTGCAGTCCGTGTGTGAAGGTGCTCCCACAGTGCTGTTAGGGAGGGAGTTCCAGGATTTTGACCCAGCGATGATGAAGGATCGGTGATATACTTCCAAGTCAGGATGGTGTGTGACTTGGAGGGGAACTTGGAGGTGGTGGTGTTCCCATGCGCCTGCTGCCCTTGTCCTTCTAGGTGGAAGAGGTCACGGGTTTGGGAGGTGCTGCCAAAGAAGCCTTGGCGAGTTGCTGCAGTGCAGCTTGTAGATGGTACACACTGCAGCCACGGTATGCTGGTGGTGGAGGGAGTGAATGTTTAAGGTGGTGGATGGGGTGCCGATCAAGCAGGCTGCTTTGCGCTGGATGGTGTCGAGCTTCTCGAGTGTTGTTGGAGCTGCACTCATCCAGGCAAGTGGAGAGTATTCCAACACACTCCTGACTTGTGCCTTGTAGATGGTGGAAAGGTTTTGGGGAGTCAGGAGGTGAGATACTCGCCGCAGAATACCTAGCCTCTGACCTGCTCTTATTGCCACAGTATTTATGCGGCTGGTCCTGTTAAATTTCTGGTCAATGGTGACCCCCAGGATGTTGATGGTAGGAGATTCGGCGATGATAATACCATTGAATATCATGGGGAGGTGGTTAGACTCTCGCTTGTTGGAGATAGTCATTGCCTGGCACTTCTGTGGCGTGAATGTTACCTGCCACTTATCAGCCCAAGCCTGAATGTCGTCCAGGTCTTGTTGCATGGGGGCATGGACTGCTTCATTATGAGGAGTTGTGAATGGCGCTGAACACTGTGCAGTCATCAGCGAACATCCCCATTTCTGACCTTATGTTGGAGGGAAGGTCATTGATGAAGCAGCTGAAGATGGTTGGGCCTAGGACACTGCCCTGAGGAACTCCTGCAGCGATGTCCTGGGGCTGTGATGATTGACCTTCAACCACCACAACCATCTTCCTTTGTGCTAGGTATGACTCCAGCCAGTGGAGTGTTTCCACCCCCCCCCCCCCCCGATTCCCATTGACTTCAGTTTTACTCGGGCTCCTTGATGCCACACTTGGTTAAATGCTGCCGTGATGTTAAGGGCAGTCACTCTCACCTCACCTCTGGAATTCAGCTCCTTTGTCCATGTTTGGACCAAGGCTGTAATGAGGTCGGGAGTCGAGCCTTGGTGGAACCCAAACTGGACATGTGTGAGCAGGTTATTGGTGGGTAAGTGCCGCTTGATAGCACTGTCGATGACACCTTCCATCACTTTGCTCATAATTGAGAGTAGACTGATGGGGCAGTAATTGGGCGGGTTGGATTTTTCCTGCTTTTTGTGGACAGGACATACCTGGGCAGTTTTCCACATTGTTGGATAGATGCCAGTGCAAAAGCTGTACTGGAACAGCTTGGCTAGAGGCGCGGCTAGTTCTGGAGCACAAGTCTTCAGCACAATAGCCAGGATGTTGTCAGGGCCCATAGCCTTTGCTGTATCCAGTGCGCTCAGCCATTTCTTGATATCACGTGGGGTGAATCAAATTGGCTGAAGACTGGCTTCTGTGATGGTGGGGATCTCAGGTGGAGGCCGATATGGATCATCCATGATGGGCCTTCAATAACCACAAAACTAGAAGTTATAGACTTAAACAAGTTGGCTTTTAATCACTAAGATCAGAGCTAACATCTCAACACGCCGACTGGTTCACAGGAATGAGTCATACAGATCCTGGGATCTTTATGTAAGAGAAGTCAGGGGCAGAGCCAAGAGCCAAGACCTGGAACCTCCCAGGTTAGTCGGGAAAGAGGAAGTGAAACTATACACAGTGGGGGAGGGTAATATACATGAGTGCAAAACAAATACAGGATCAAGACAAACAGATTTCATTACATTCACCCCTTCTATAGATTTAGTCCATCGGGGTGATGTTTCTTAAAAGTTGGTATAAGTGAGTCTGTCAGGAGGTTTTGCAGTTCTCAGTGATCGGCGCAAAGCCGGTTGGGGTGCCTCTAGGGGAGTGGATTCTGGTTCCTCCGCTGTCCGGGCCTCCGCAGTGTCTTCCAGGTTATCTGCAGTGTCCTCCAGGTTAAAGTTGGGTATTGATACCTCTGGGCGTCCTGTCTCTTTGTAGTGTAGGTCTTCATCAGGTAGTCTCCCATCGTTCTCTCCGCTCCCCAAGGGAGCGAGATCTTTTATGGAAACAGTGTCCTCTCGCCCGTCAGAGTATTCGATATAGGCGTACTGAGGGTTTGCATGGAGGAGCTGTACCTTTTCCACAAGGGGGTCCGTTTTATGGCCTCTCACATGCTTCCGCAATAGTACTGTCCCCGGAGACGTCAACCACGCGGGTAGAGATATGCCAGAGGTGGATTTCCGGGGGAAAACGAACATCTTTTCGTGAGGGGTAGCGTTAGTGGCAGTACATAACAGAGACCTTATGGAGTGGAGCACGTCTGGGAGGACTTCCTGCCAGCGGGAGGTCGGAAGGCCTTTTGACTTTAAGGCTAACGTGACAGCCTTCCAAACAGTAGCATTCTCCCTTTCCACTTGCCCATTACCCCGGGGGTTGTAGCTAGTGGTTCTGCTAGTGGCTATCCCCTTCGAGAGCAAGAACTGGCGCAGCTCGTCACTCATGAATGACGTCCCCCTATCGCTGTGTATGTAGTTCGGCATGCCAAACATGCAGAATAGATTACAGAGACACTTGATGACCGTGGCACTGGTCATGTCTGGGCAGGGAATGGCGAAGGGGAAGCGGGAATATTCATCAATGATATTGAGGAAGTATACGTTACGGTCGGCAGAGGGAAGGGGTCCCTTGAAGTCCAGACTTAGGCGCTCGAATGGCCGTGTGGCTTTGATAAGGTGTGCACGGTCAGGCCTGTAGAAACGAGGCTCGCATTCCGCACAGATGCGGCAGGCTCTGGTCATTGCCCTGACCTCCTCGATGGAGTGGGGCAGATTGCGGGACTTTATAAAATGGTATAGTCGGGTGACCGAGGTCGCTGTGGAGACCCTGTAATTTGTCCGTATGAATGCTAGCACACATTCCCCGCGATAGGGCGTCTGGGGGTTCATTAAGGGCTCCCGGCCTGTACATAATATCATAGTCGAATGTGGATAGTTCGATCCTCCACCTGAGTATTTTGTCATTCTTGATTTTCCCCCTTTGTTTGTTATTAAACATGAAAGCCACCGACCGCTGGTCGGTGAGCAGGGTGAAACGTTTGCCGGCTAGGTAGTGTCTCCAGTGCCGCACTGCCTCCACTATAGCCTGTGCCTCCTTCTCGACTGAAGAGTGCCTGATTTCAGGTCCCTGAAGGGTACGGGAGAAGAAGGCCACAGGTCTCCCAGCCTGATTGAGGGTCGCAGCTGAGGCAAAGTCTGACGCATCGCTTTCGACTTGAAAGGGAATGCATTCGTCCACTACACACACTGCAGCCCTTTCAATGTCCTGTTTAATACTGGTGAAAGCCTCCCGAGCTTCAGCTGATAGTGGGAAGGACGTCGATTTAATGAGGGGTCGGGCCTTATCAGAGTAATTGGGCACCCATTGGGCATAATACAAAAAAAATCCCAGGCACCTTTTTAAAGCTTTGGGATTGTGTGGCAGGGGCAGTTCCTTTAGGGGGCGTAATCGGTCAGGGTCCAGTCCAATTACCCCATCTTCCACCACACAGCCGAGGATACAGAGACGGGTTGTGTTGAAGACACATTTGTCTTCGTTGTAGGTTAGATTCAGCTTTAGGGCAGTTTTTAAAAATCTCGCAAGATTTAGATCGTGGTCTTGCTGGTTGTGCCCGCAGATAGTGACATTGTTCAGATAGGGGTAGGTAGCTTGTAGTTTATTCTCGTCAACCATGCGGTCCATCTCACGTTGGAAGACCGAGACCCCATTTGTTACTCCAAAGGGCACTCTGAGAAAATGGTAGAGGCGCCCGTTCGCCTCGAAGGCAGTGTATGGGCGGTCCTCCGTTCTAATGGGGAGCTGGTGATACGCGGATTTGAGGTCGATAGTCGAGAAGACTCGGTATTGCGCAATCTGGTTGACCATTTCTGATATGCGGGGTAAAGGGTAGGCGTCCAGCTGGGTATAAATATTAACAGTCTGGCTGTAGTCAATTACCATCCGTTTCTTTTCGCTATTTTTAACTATGACTACTTGGGCACACCACGGGCTGGTACTGCATTCAATAATGCCTTCCCGCAGGAGTCTGTCCACTTCCGCCTTGATAAAGTGTCTGTCTTCCAGACTGTACCGTCTACTTTTGGTCGCTATGGGCCTACAGTTCGGAGCGAGATTAGCGAATAAAGAGGGCGGGCTGATTTTTAAGGCTGATAGGCCACAGACGGTGAGTGGCGGCTGGGACCCGCCATATGCTAGCGTGACACTTTCGTGGTGGCACTGGAAGTCCAGGCCCAAGATTACATTAACACAGAGTTCTGGCATCATGAGGAGTTTAAAATCCTTGTAGTCCGTGCCTTTTACAGTCAGTGTTACCACACAGTAGGCCAAAATGTCCGAAGTGTGGGGCTTAGCAGCCATAGCAATTCCGCTCCATGTAGGGGTTACCGTTAATGAGTGCCGCCGTACCAGGCTAGGGTGGATAAAACACTCGGTACTCCCACAGTCAATTAAACATTTCGTTAAATTCCCGTTTACCTGTATGTCCATCATGGATTTTGTCAACGGGTGTGGCCTGGATTGATCCACCGTGATCGAAGCCACTGTTGGGCCCTGGGCAGCCGTTGAGTCGGGAAAAGATGGCGGATCCCAAGATGGCGGCCCGCACGAGGCGGTGACGGAGTTGGAAATCGGATTCCCCCTGCAGACTTTGCTAAAATGCCCCTTTTTCTTACATTTGAAGCATGTAGCATCCTTCGCTGGGCATCGTTGTCTGGGGTGCTTGGCCTCGCCGCAGAAGTAGCATTTCGGGCCTCGAGACATTGCCGCTGTAGTAGGACTCCTGGGTGAACTTCTGTGTGGGGACTCCGGCGGCGTAGAGCTGGTCTGAGACCTGGATGGGGAAGATGGCTGATTCCAAGATGGCGGCCCCCTCGGCGCGCACGAGGCGGTGAGGGCCGCATGGCCGGAAGAGTAAGAGTCAGAGTTTTTATGGGCCACGTCCAGCGATCGCGCAGTGGCCACTGCCTTTTTTAAGTCCAGGACCTCCTTCTCCAGCAGTCTCTGCCGGATATAATTCGATTTGAGGCCCATGATGAAGGAATCGCGGACCAATTCGTCAGAGTACGCGTTGGTAGTCATGGCCTTGCAGTTACAGTCCCGGACCAGGTTCTTTAGGCCCTGTAAGAAATCGTCCATCGATTCCTCTGGTCGCTGCCTGCGTGTAGCCAGCAGATGTCTGGCGTACACTTCGTTTACCGGCCTCTGGTATTGGGCCTTCAGGATAGTGATGGCCTCCGTGTAAGAGGTGGCATCCCGGATGAACGAATAAATCCGATGACTTACACGAGTAGTCAGTAGACTCAGTTTATCTACCTCGCTAGCGGATGAGGCCCCCGCGAAGAGTTCGAAGCATTTGAGCCAGTGTCCAAATTGATTTGATGCTTCAGCAGAATGTGGATCCAAGTCCAGACGCTCTGGTTTTAGGAGTCGATCCATCCTAGTATTCTTTAGTGATTAAAATTGATGGGCCTTCAATAACCACAAAACTAGAAGTTATAGACTTAAACAAGTTGGCTTTTAATCACTAAGATCAGAGCTAACATCTCAACACGCCGACTGGTTCACAGGAATGAGTCATACAGATCCTGGGATCTTTATGTAAGAGAAGTCAGGGGCGGAGCCAAGAGCCAAGACCTGGAACCTCCCAGGTTAGTCAGGAAAGAGGAAGTGAAACTATACAGAGTGGGGGAGGGTAATATACATGAGTGCAAAATGAATACAGGACCAAGACAAACAGATTTCATTACAATCCACTTGGCACTTCTGGCTGAAGATGGTTGCAAACGCTTCAGCCTTGTCTTTTACACTCACGTGCTGGGCTCCACCATCATTGAGGATGGGGATATTCATGGAGCCGCCTCCTCCTCCCGTTAGCAAAATACTAACCCTGCCTTCGATCTAGTTTCTTTTCTTTCCAGTTTTGAAGAAGGGTTCGACCCGAAACGTCAACTCAAATTTCTCTCCACGGATGTTGCCTGACCTGCTGAGTTTTTCCAGCATTTTCTGTTGTTATTCCTCCTCCCGTTAGTTGCTTAACGGTCCACCACCATTCACGACTGAATGTGGCAGGACTGCAGAGCTTTGATCTGATCCATTGATTGTGGGATCGCTTAGCCCTGTCTATAGCACGCTGCTTCTGCTTTTTAGCATGCATGTAGTCCCGTGTTGCAGCTTCCCCAGGTTGGCAGCTCATTTTTAGGTACGCCTGGTACTGCTCCTGGCATGCTCTTCTACACTCCTTATTGAACCAGGGTTGGTCCCCTGGCTTGATGGTAATGGTAGAGTGAGGGATATGCCAGGCCATGAGGTTACAGGTTGTGGTGGTATACAATTCTGCTGCTGCTGATGGCTCACAGCGCCTCATGGATGCCCAGTTTTGAGCTGCTAGATCTGTTTTGAATCTATCCCATTTAGCACGGTGGTAGTGCCACACAACACGATGGAGGGTGTCCTCAGTGTGAAGATGGGACTTCGTCTCCACAATGACTTTGCGGTGGTCACTGCTACCAATACTGTCATAATCAGATGCATCTGCGACAGGTAGATCGGTGAGGACGAGGTCAAGTAGGTTTTTCCCTCGTGTTGGTTCTCTCACCACCTGTTGCAGACCCAGACTGGCAGTAATGTCCTTCAGGACTCAGCCAGCAGTGATGCTACCGAGCCACTCTTGGTGATGGACATTGAAGTCCTCCACCCAGAGTACATTCTGTGCCCTTGCTACTCAGTGCTTCTTCCAAGTGGTGTTCAACATGAAGGAGTACTGATTCATCAGCTGAGGGAGGGCAGTAAGTGGTAATCAGCAGGAGGTTTCCTTGCCCATACTTGACCTGAAGCCATGAGACTTCATGGGGTCCGGAGTCAATGTTGACGACTCCCAGGGCCACTCCTTCCCAACTGTATACCACTGTGCCGCCACCCCTGGTGGATCTGTCCTGCCGGTGGGACAGGACATACGCAGGAATGGTGATGGAGGAATTTGGGACATTGGCTGAAAGGTATGATTCTGTGAGTATGACTATGTCAGGCTGTTGCTTGACTAGTCTGTGGGACAGCTCTCCCAATTTTGGCACAAGTCCCCAGATGTTGGTGAAGAGGACTTTGCAGGGTTGAGTGGGCTGGGTGTGTCGTTGCCGTGTCCGTAGCCGGTGTCAAGATCGATGCCAGGTGGTCCGTCCGGTTTCATTCTTTTTATTGTTTTTCATAGCGGTTTGTTACAACTGAGTGGCTTGCTAGGCCATTTCAGAGGGCAGTTAAGAGTCAACCACATTGCTGTGGGTCTGGAGTCACATATAGGACCGGACGACAGATTTCCTTCCCTAAAGGACATTAGTGAACCAGATGGGTTTTTACGACAATCCGATAGTTTCATGGTTATCATTAATGATACTAGTAATTATTCCAAATTTATTTAATTAACTGAATTTAAATTCCCAGCTGTCGTGGTGGGATTTGAACTCACGTCTCTGGAGCATTAGTCCAGGCCTATGGATTACTAGCCCAGTGACTGAACTAGTCACTGTTTCAGAATGATACCCAGACGAGAGATTACATTAATTAGGGTTGTATTCCCTGGAATTTAGACGGTTAAGGGGTGATCTGATCGAAGTTTTCAAGATATTAAAGGGAACAGATAGAGTAGATAGAGAGAAACTGTTTCCGCTGGTTGGGGAGTCTAGGACTAGGGGGCATAGTCTAAAAATTAGAGCCAGGCCTTTCAGGAGTGAAATTAGGAAACACTTCTCCACACAAAGGGAAGAAGAAGTTTGGAACTCTCTTCCGCAAAATGGCAATTGTTGCTAGATCAATTGTTAATTTTAAATCAGATTGATAGCTTTTTGTTAACCAAAGGTATTAAGGGATATGGGCCAAAGGCGGGTATGTGGAGTTAGGTCGCAGATCAGCCATGATCTCACTGAATGGCGGAACAGGCCCGAGGGACCAAATGGCCTCCTCCTGTTCCTGTGTTCCTAGTTCTGCAGTTTCTTGTATTTCCAGTTTTATACTCTTTCCCCAAGCCTTCATTTTCTGCAAATAATTGGCTGCACTTTTCCAAACCTTGTGCCCTATTCCTTAACTGAAAGGATGCAATCACTGCCCTGTTCATGCACACTGACACACAGAGCTCTGTTTTAATAGCTGGTAGCAGATGTTAAAGAAAAGTTTAGCCTAGTAAGCCACTCAGTTATATCAAACCACAAGAAGAAATGTCAAGAATCACCCCATGCATTGCAACGGTTCAAGAAGGCAGCCCACCACCACTTTTTCAGGGACGGGCAATAAATGCCACCCTTGCCAGCAACGCCCACATCCCAAGAATTAAATTTTAAAAAGCACTTTGATTCATATCTTCAATCCCAAAAGTGAAAACTTTACTAATCTTCAGTTCCTGCCCGAGCCCTGTCTCCCCTCAAAAGCCACAAGAACTACATTTTCAGCACACAGATCAACATATCCCAACACTAGGCTCGGTCGATAGCAAGCTGTGGGCAGAAGTCTCACTCCAGGACAATCAGCGTACAACCTGGGCTGGGCAGTGCAGTACTGAAGGATGGCTGCATGGTCAAAGATTCCATCCTTTGGATGAGACATTTAACCAAATCCCGTCTGCCTGTTTCAGTGGTTTAGGCAGACATTTAATGATCTCGAGGGACTATGCAAAGGGGTGTCCCAAGCCAACATTCCTCACTCAAACAACACCAACGTATGGGAGGCATCAAATGGCATTTCATAACAGGACTGTCAAGGTAAATCATTTATGCCGCACTTTGAGACATTTCCAAGACAGGATAAAATAAACAAATAAAGGGCTTGCATTTCTATAGTGCCTTTCACAACCTCAGGATGTCCCAAAGCGCTTTACAGCCAATGAAGTACTTTTTGAAGTAGTCACTGTTTTAATGTAGGAAACGCAGCAGCCAATTTGCACACAGCAAACTCCCACAAACAGCAATGTGATAATGACCAGATAATCTGTTTTTAGTGATGTTGGTTAAAGAATAAATATTGTCCAGGATACCGGGGAGAACTCCCCTGCTCTTCTTCAAAATAGTGCCATGGGATCTTATACGTCCAACTGAGAGAGCAGACGGAGCCTCGGTTTAACATCTCATCCGAAGGACAGTACCTCCGACAGCGCAGCAGTCCCTCATTACTGGCACTGGGAGCATCAGCCTGGATTTTGTGGAGTGGGACTTGACCCCACAACCTTCTTAGTCGGAATCGAGAGTGCTACTGACTGAGCCACAGCGAACACAGATGCTGTACACAGCTTCATTTAGGAGTTTGAAAGAGTTAGCTATAAAACATCTATTTCAGTGCACCACCCCAGAATGATGCGTGGAATATTAAACATGCTTGGCACCGGCCAGATGAAAGCTCTTGCTGTTTGCCACCTAACCTTCTACCAAAATGATATTTGATGAAATTTTAATGCTCATCTTTCTCACAATGTATTACAGAGCATTGCACTGTAGGCTCTTGAAGGAACCCTACTGTTCTGTAGTTCTGGGGCTTGCATTGATGATTGTTTTATATGGAGTAGCCCAGAGGGGTGGAGAGGATTTTACATTTTAAAATCCATGTCGTCTTCAATAAATCAATTGAATCGAAAGATTTGTTGGAAATGCATGATTTACAATAACCACCAAAAAAAGCACAAGCACATATTTTGTCACAGTAGTTTCTTACATCTGCGAGTTCCCAGGAGATAGGCGGCTCAGTCTTGCAGTGCAGATGTTGGAGATATTTGCCAAAAAATATGGCGCCACAACTTTCCTCTCTAGACAGTAAAGCTATTTTCTATCCACACAAACGCAATGCAAAATGTATTAGCGATTCAGATACAAATCCTCAATCTGGCCCCCAACTCAAGCAACTACTTATAATTATATACAAATAGCTCAACTTGGTGTTGAAATCATTCATTATAACACTCTTAACTCATGCTTTTCTAGGACCTCCAATGCTACGAAGCACCTTGGCTTTTCCTTCTTGCAATCTTCCTCTCCCTCCGCTCGTCTCTCTCTCACTCAATTTAAATTGATGCTTTCAGGGTCATTGATCCTCTGAATCTTCCTCATCTGAGCTCCAAGGAGATATTCTTCTCTTCCTCTACCTCTACCATCAACTCACATCTGGCTCTTCTTTTGATTTCATCCCTAAACCACCCCAGCTTTTGAAATGCTTCCACTTAAATATCTAAATATTCTTTCACCTCAGTTAGATGAAAAGTTGGAGGCAGCAAGATGTTTGCAACAAGAGGAACCAAGAATGAAAAGAAAATGGAGAACAAGTTAGCATTCGCTGATCTCTTATCTCCAAATGAGACAAAACATGGCAGCACTCTTAGATACTAGATAGCTCTTTCAAAGAGCTAGCACAGGCACGATGGGCTGAATGGTAAGATTTGATGATATCAGGAGGCACGTTGGGGGGGGGGGGGGGGGGGGGTGGAGGAAGAGAATTAAATTCCCTCCAGTCACCATGTGTCTTGTGACATTTTCAATAAGGTGGGAAGATTTATTATGTTCATTACTTCTAGTGAAGTGGTAAAAAGGGTTAGGAAATAGTGAGTGCTGATAGGAGGGACAAGCTGCAAGAAGTGCACAAAGATTGGGTTGTTATGGCTGCAAATGGCCTTTTGGGATAAAAGGAAAGTCTTTCTGAAACAACGCAACTGTACAAGAGAAAGTGTTAATTCAGGGCTGTATGCAGGATCAGACAACGCAGAAATAAAATAGCACATATACAACAGGATTTCAGAGATGAAACATCAATCATATCTTTGTGCGGAGAAAAGCTGTTGATAAATAGGCTCACAGGCACAAATTGTTATTATATATTACAGCAATTTGGAAACAAATTTCAACTGTAACTCAGTACAATTGTTTCTACTGTGACAGAAGCTATATTTGTAAAACATAAAATTTCATGGCCTCCTATTCTTACGTCACAATGACTATCCCATCAAACACTCCCAGGGCAGGTACAGCACGGGTTAGATACAGAGTAAAGCTCCCTCTACACTGTCCCATCAAACACTCCCAGGGCAGGTACAGCACGGGTTAGGTACAGAGTAAAGCTCCCTCTACACTGTCCCATCAAACACTCCCAGGGCAGGTGCAGCACGGGTTAGATACAGAGTAAAGCTCCCTCTACACTGTCCCATCAAACACTCCCAGGGCAGGTACAGCCCAGGTTAGATACAGAGTAAAGCTCCCTCTAAGCTGCCCCAACCAAAACCTCATTAGATCACACCAACCCTCACTGTGGTATTTCTGTCAACTTAGTACCAATTAGCACCTCATTATTTTGAGCTATGAACTTCTTGCTCTGCAAATAATGGATAGGGATAATGAACACTTGTAATATGAAGGGGTTAGAAACATTAACTAATATGATTAGATTCCATTGTAGCCACATAGCTTTACCTTCCACAGAACAGAAGCTGTTCTGAGTAACTCCCGTACGTTCAACTCACCTGCTCCATGGATTAATAAAAGCATAAAAAAGTGGACAACCTTCAAAGCATTGGAGACACATGGCTCAGTTTGCCAAAGACCAGAATATCATAGGCTCGGTTTCTGGTCTGTGCCGAGTTAGCCAATTTCAGATCGGGTGCCAGTCACTCAACCAAGAGTTTCTTTGTTTTTTAATTCATTCATGGGGTGTGGGTGTCGCTTCAAAGGGCAGCATTTATTGCCCATTCCCAATTGCCCTCATTACCTCTAGACTTGACTATTCCAACGCACTCCTGGCCAGCCTCCCACGTTCTACCCTACGTAAACTTGTCATTCAAAACTCAGCTGCCCGTTTCCTAACTCACACCAAGTCCCGTTCACCCATCACCCCTGTGCTCGCTGACGCTCCTGGTTAAGCAACACCTCGATTTCAAAATTCTCATCCTTGTTTTCAAATCTCTCCATGGCCTCACCCCCTCCCTATCTCTGTAATCTCCTCCAGCTCCACAACCCTCCAAGATATCGCCGCTCCTCAAATTCTGCCTTCTTGAGCATTCCCGATTATAAATCGCTCAACTATTGGTAGCCGTGCCTTCTGTTGCCTAGGTCCTAAGCTCTGGAATTCCTTGCCTAAACCTCTCAACCTCTTTCCTCTTTTAAGACGCTCCTTAAAACCCACCTCTTTGACCAAACTTTTGGTCATCTGCCCAAATCTCTCCAGGGGGCAGACGGGGCCTCAGTTAAACGACTCATCTGAAAGACGTCACCTCCAACAGTACAGCATGGCACCGGAACAGTCAGCCTGGATTACATGCTCAAGTCTCTGGAACATAAGAAATAGGAGCAGGAGTCAGCCATTTGGCCTCTCGAGCCTGCTCCACCATTCAATAAGATCATGGCTGATCTTCTACCTCAACTCCACTTTCCTGCATTATCCTCAGATTCCTTGATTCCCTTAATATCCAAAAATCGACTGATCTCTGTCTTGAATATACTCAACAACTGAGCCTCCACAGCCCTCTGGAGTAGAGAATTCCAAAGATTTGCCACCCTCTGAGTGAAGAAATTTCTCCTCATCTCAGTCCTAAATGGCTGACCCCTTATTCTGAGACTGTGACCACTGGTTCTGGACTCTCCAGCCAGGGGAAACATCCTCCCTACATCTACCCTGTCAAGCCTTGTAAGAATTTAGTATGTTTCAATGAGATCACCTCTCATTCTTCTAAACGCTAGAGAATATAGGCCTAGTCTACTCAATCTCTCCTCATTAGGACAATCCCCCCATCCCAGGAACCAGTCTGGTGAACCTTCGTTGCACTCCCTCTATGGCAAGTATATCCTTCCTTAGGTAAGGAGACCAAAACTGTACACAGTACTCCACGTGTGGTCTCACCAGGGCCCTATATAATTGCAGTAAGACGTCTTTACTCTTATACTCAAATCCTCTTATAATAAAGGCCAACATACCATTTGCTTTCCCAATTGCTTGCTGTACATGCATGTTAACTTTCAGTGATTCGTGTACAAGGACACCCAGGTCACTAACACCAACATTTCGCAATCTCTCCCCATTTAAAAAATACTCTGCTTTTCTATTTTTCCTACCAAAGTGGATAACTTCACATTTCTCCACATTATATTCCATTTGCCATGTTCTAGCCCACTCACTTAGCTTGTCTATATCCCCTTGAAGCCTCTTTGCATCCTCCTCATAAACTTACATTCCCACCCAGCTTTGGATCATCAGCAAACTTGGATATATTACATTTGGTCCTCTCATCCAAATCATTAATACTGTATAGATATGGCAGGCAGTGACTAGTGGGATGCCACAGGGATCGGTCCTAGGACCCCAGCTATTCACAATATATATTAATGATCTAGACGAGGGAATTAGATGTAATATCTCCAAGCTTGCAGATGACACAAAGCTGGGTGGGCGTGTGTGCTGTGAGGAGGATGCCGAGAAACTCCAGTATGATTTGGACAGGTTGGGTGATTGGGCAGATGCAGTATAATGTGGATAAATGTGAGGTTATCCACTTTGGTGGCAAAAACAGGAAGGCAGATTATTTATCTGAACAGCAATAGATTGGGAGAAGGGGAAGTGCAACGAGACCTGGGTGTCATTGTGCACCAGTCGCTGAAGGTAAGCATGCAGGTGCAGCAGGCGGTTAAGAAGGCAAATGGTATGTTGGCCTTCATAGCGAGAGGGTTCGAGTACAAGAACAAGGATGTCTTGCTGCAGTTGTACAGGGCCTTGGTGAGACCACACCTTGAGTATTGTGTGCAGTTTTGGTCGCCTTATCTGAGGAAGGATGTTCTTGCCATGGAGGGAGTGCAGCGAAGATTCACCAGACTGATACCTGGGATGGCAGGAATGACGTATGAGGAGAGATTGGGTCGATTGGGCTTATACTCGCTGGAGTTTAGAAGGCTGAGAGGGGATCTCATTGAAACTTATAAAATTCTAACAGGACTGGACAGACTGGATGCAGGAAGGATGTTCCCGATGGCCGGGGAGTCCAGAACCAGGGGTCACAGTCCAAGGATAAGGAGTAAGCCATTTAGGACAGAGATGAGGAGGAATTTCTTCACCCAGAGAGTGGTGAACCTGTGGAATTCTCTACCACAGAAGGCAGTGGAGGCCAATTCATTAAATATATTCAAGAAGGAGTTGGATATATTTCTTAAGGCTAAAGGGATCAAGGGATATGGGGAGAAGGCAGGGACAGGGTACTGAAATTGGATGATCAGCCATGATCTCATTGAATGGTAGAGCAGGCTCGAGGGGCAGAATGGCCTACTCCTATCTTCTATGTTTCTATTGTGAATAGCCGAGGCCCAAGCACTGATCCTTGCGGTACCCACTAGTTACAGCCTGCCAACCCGAAAATGACCCGTTTATTCCTACTCTCTGTTTTCTGTCCGTTAACCAATCCTCAATCCATGCTAGTATATTACCCCCAATCCCATGAGCCTTAATTTTGTTTAATAACCTCTGGTATGGCACCATATCGAATGCCTTCTGAAAATCCAAATACACCACATCCACTGATTTCCCCCTTATCTATTCTGCTAGTTACAACCTCAAAAAACCTTAACAGATTTGTCAAACACGATTTCCCTTTCATAAATCCATGTTGACTCTGCCCAATCCTATTATTATTTTCTAAGTGCCCTGTTATCACGTCCTTAATAATAGATTCTAGCATTTTTCCTACTACTGATGTCAGGCTAACGGGTCTGTAGTTCCCCGTTTTCTCTCTCCCTCCTTTCTTAAATAGTGGGGTTACATTTGCTACCTTCCAATCCACGGGAACCGTTCTAGAATCTATGGAATTTTGGAAGATGACAACCAATGCATCCACTATCTCTATAGCCACCTCTTTTAAAACCCTAGGATGTAGGCCATCAGGTTCAGGGGATTTATTGGCGTTCAGTCCCATTTGGCTTTCAGTCGGGGACTTGAACCCACGACCTTCTGACTCAAAACCAAGTGTGCTTCCCACTGAGCCACGGCTGACCCTGAAATAATGAAGCAAATGATTATAAATTTTGAAATGGTTGTTATTCTGAAATGGAAGATAAAAAGGAACCAACACATTTGTCCAAAATCCATAGAAACTCCACCAGATTTCCACTATAGGTCCAGCAGGGCCGGGACGGGGGCTGCTGGAATGGACCATGGCCAGGACCCGGACGTGACAGGCCCTGGCTTTAAGCAAGATTTTCTTGTATGGTTTTCTCAGGTACCAACAGCCCCAACAATGGGTAATGATACAAGACAGGGGAAATGAGCCACGGGTGGAGACTCCCGAAGTTAGGAGTTCCTGCACCTGGGCCATTGGTCGGGATCAGGTGCACCATCAGTTCAGATACGCCTGGTCTCACCTGCCCAATAGCAGCACAAGTGCGGCCCCAACTAGGGTTGATGCCTCAGACAGCCCTGCCACCACTCTCCCGCCATTGGTCGCCTGACGTGTCACGGGTGGTGTGCAGGATTGAGCGACTGTATATGGCCCGTGGAAGGAATGAGCTCAATTGAGCAAAATGGCCTTTTCTGATCCCATTTTAGGTATGGTTAGATCTCACTGCCTGTCTCAGTATTTCCAAACCAAGGTAACGACCAGGCAATTTGGTTCGAAACCTCTGTAATTAGGCACCAGAAAGTGCAGGATACCGTCATCAGATTTTAACTCCACTTTCCCCCACCCACCTTCCATTAAACATTGTAACTGCCTCTCTGTCATGCCAAAGTCAGCAACAGCTTGCATTAAAAAAAACGATCATAGGTGAGGGAGGGAAAAGGAGGAGAAATCACTTGTTGCAATCATTTTCCTTCCTTCTACTAGTCTCCAAAACTCTGCTGCCCATGTCCCAACTCACACCAAGTCCCATTCACCCATCACCAGTGCTCGCTGACCGACACTGAGGCAATACCTCGATTTTAAAATTCTCATCCTCATTTTCAAATCCCTCCATGGCCTCTCTCCTCTCCATCTCTGTAACCTCCTCCAGAACCTACAACCCTCCGAGATCTCTGCTCTCCTCCAATTCTGGCCTCGAGCATCCCTGATTCCCATCGCTCCACTGTTGGCGGCCATGCCTTCAGTTGCCTGGGTCCTAAGTTCTGGAATTCCCTCCCTAAACCTCCCCGCCTCTCACTCTGCCTTTAAGACACTCCTTAAAACCTACCTCTTTGACCAAGTAAAGACCTATATGCTAACACCATATTGTCTGGTGGTACCACCATGTGCCCTGGCATTGCTGACAGAATGCAGAAAGAAATCACAGCCCTTGCACCCAGCACCATGAAAATCAAGATCTGTCCCACGGACCTGTTCGAATATGTCCTTATGTGGCTCGGTGTCAAATTTGTTTGATAATCGCTCCTGTGAAGCACCTTGGGACGTTTTACTACGTTAAAGGCGCTGTATAAATGCAAGTTGTTGTTGATAGCCTGAGTATATATGAAAGAAGTGTCCTTCCTTCAGGACTAAATTTAATCAAAGGACTCTTGCATAAAATGATAAGATCTGGGATTAAATGTGTATTTATTGATTATAAAAAAGGTATCAAAATATCACGACAAAAGTGAAAATATCTGCTGTGGAACGAGCTTTTTCTAAATTCATTTTATATGCAGGTTATTTGCAAAAAATCACCTTTCCCCCCCCCCTCCAATTGAAATGTGCTCATTTTGTTAAGTAATTTAATAACACCAGATGTTTAATACTGGATGCGAGGGCACAAACAATAGGTTCAAAGCAATTACGGAGAAAAAGGCTACGGGTACTCTATATTAAAATGTGATAACATGAATCTCTTGGGATTCTGACAGAACAGCCTGTCTGACATTTGAAAGTGGCAGACAGGCAGTATTTGTGTTAAGACTATTAAAATTTACCATAATCTAAAACCAGCTGCAATGACATTATCTAACCACTTGGTGTTTGACAGATAGAAACTTGTAATAACTTTCCGCACCATTTTCTTTTTTCTGTTGAAATTAATAAGCGAATTAAAAATTTGTACCAGCGACAACTTATGTTGAGTGGAGATGGGAAGGGTCAGGATGGAAGCTGCTGCTGATGTAGGAAGCATCGACCGACAAGAGCCCATTCCTTTCACTGACCAAGTAGCTTTGGCCGTTGATGGCAGCCTGCCAGAGCCGATTGCTGGACATCTTCAAGTCACACAACAGCATCCTACATCACACCTGCCTGCCATCATTTGAACGAAAATTACTGATGCCATTCTAGAGAGTTGTAGAATCACAGCGCACAGAAGTAGGCCATTCGGCCCATCGTGCCTGTACCAGCTCTTTGAAAAGATTCTCTCCAATTAGTCCCACTGCCCTCTGCTCTTTCCCCACAGCCCGGCAAATTTTTCCTTTAAGTAGTTATCCAATTCCCTTTTGAAAGTTACGATTGAATCTGCTTCCACTGCCCTTTCGGGCAGTGCATTCCAGATCATAGCAATTCGCTGTGTAAAATAATGTCTCCTCATCTCTCCCCTCTGGTTCTTTTGTCAATTATCTTAATCTGTCCCCGCTAACTACCCACCCTTCTGCCAGTGGAAACAGTTTCTCCCGATCTACCCTATCAAAACCCCCTCACAATTTTGAGTGCGTCGATTAAATCTCCCCATAACCTTCTCTGCTCCAAGGAGAACAATCCCAGCTTCTCTAGACTCTCCACATAACTTAAAGCCCCCAATCTGGTACCATTCCAGTAAATCTTTTCTGCACCTAGAATCATTACAGCACAGTAGGAGGCCATTCGGCCCATCCCGGTTCTCTGCAAGAACACTTCAGCTAGTCCCACTGCCCCGCCCTTTCTCTGTAGGCCTGCAATTTTTTTTTTTCTTCAGGTTCTTATCGAATTCCCTTTTAAAAGCCACGATTGAATCTGCCTCCGCCACCCTTTCAGGCAGTGCATTCCAGATCATAACTACTCGCTGCCTAAAAAAGTTTTTCCTCATGTTGCCTTTGATTCTGCCAATCACCTTAAATCTGTGTCCTCTGGTTCTCGACCCTTCCGCCAATGGGAACAGTTTCTCTCTATCTAGACACCTCATGATTTTGAACACCTCTATCAGATCTCCTCTCAATCTTCTCTGCTCTAAGGAGAACAACCCCAGCCTCTCCAGTCTATCCACGTAACTGAAGTCCCTCATCGCTGGAATAATTCTCGTTAATCTTTTCTGCACCCTCTCGAAAGCCTTCACATCCTTCCTAAAGTGCGGTGCCCAGAATTGGACACAATACTCCAGTTGTGGCCGAACCAGTGTTTTATAAAGGTTCATCATAACCTCCTTGTTTTTACACTCTATGCCTCTATTTATGAAGCCCAGGATCCCGTATACTTTTTTTTTTAACCGCTTTCTCAACCTGCCCTGCCATCTTCAACGATTTGTGCACATATACCCCCAGGTCTCTCTGTTCATGCACCCCCTTTAGAATTGTACCCTTTAGTTTATATTACCTCTCCAGGACTCCATCCTTCCTAAAGTGTGGTGCCCAGAATTGGACACAATACTCCAGCTAAGACCTATCATGGTATTTATAAAGGTTCATCATAACTTCCTTGCTTTTGTAGTCTATGCCTCAACTTATAAAGCCAAGGATCCCATAAGCATCAACAGCCTCATCAACTTTAAAGATTTGTGCCTGTGAACCCCCAGGTCTCGCTGCTCCTACCACCTACTTTAAGCGTAAGTGACCATCAGAAGGGCATTTCATCCTGAGGAACAACACAGCCGAGGCCAGTCCTGCCCGCACCAAACGTCCCCACACATTAACTTTTCAACAGGGGTCACTGGGCAGCAATCAACAGCCAGATCATTGGCCGCTGCTTCCCTCCCTAGTCCAGATGCTGAGCCCTATTGCTGCCTTAGTCAGCAAGCTCAGCACACACTGCCGACCACACCTGCACATTCCTGCTCTGTGGCTCCGTCACTCAGCAAGATAATTCCAACACCGCACGCACCATTCACAGAGCTACAGATTACCACCACCCACCCAGAGTAATTTTAATGACAGGGTAATAAATGCGGTGCATCTGGCACATAGACCTCCATGTCCAATACTTCAATCCACACTACCACTGTATGAAGCATTGAGCCATGCAAAACCTACCCTGCTGTGCCATCAAATCCTTTATCAAAAGCGGTTTTCAAATCCCTCCGTGGCCTCACCCCTCCCCATCTCCAAGTTCCTCCAGCCCCACAACCCTCAGAGATCTCTGCACTCCTCCAATTGTGGCCTCTTGAGCATCCCTGATTATAATCGCTCCCGATTATAGTCGCTCCACCATTGGCAGCTGTACCTTCAGCTGCAAAGGCCCTAAGCTCTGGAATTCCCTCCCGAAACCTCTCCGCCTCTCTCTCCTCCTTTAAGACACTCCTTAAAACCCACCTCTTTGACCAAGCATCTGCTCTAATATCTCCTTATGTGGCTCGGTGTCACATTTTGTTTGATAATTGCTCCTGTGAAGCGCCTTGGGACGTTTTACTATGTTAAAGGCGCTATATAAATGCAAGTAGTCGTTATTGTTATTGAAGAGCATGGATCTGATGGATTCCAACCACAAACTCACAAGGAAGATGGCTGACTGATGACCAAGCACATTAACGGCTAATCTCAAAACGAGAAGCAGAAACTGTAATATCTAGAACTCTGGTTCGGTGTAAGCTAGGTACAAATAATTCTATCATTTTTCATTTTAGATATCCTAACTTTCAAAACCCCAGTTCCAAGCAAGCACACTTTCAACAAACAATTGTCCGCATCAAAGAAGCATCGAATCCCCCAAACTCAGCCACACCCAGAGATAGGGGTGGGGTTGAAATTGGACCAGTTTAGGATGCAACAACTCTCGTTTATGTAGCGCCTTTAACGTAGTAAAACGTCCTACGGCGCTTCACAGGAGCGTCAACAGAGTTTAGGGCCTATTCAGCTGAAGGCACGGCTGCCAATGGTGCAGCAATTAAAATCGGGGATGTGCAAGAGGCCAGAATTGGAGGAGCACAGAGGTCTCAGAGGAGGTTCCAGAGTTAGGGAGGGGCGAGGCCATGGAGGGATTTGAAAACAAGGATGAGATTTTTTTTTTTTTTTTTAAATAGAAAAAAAGACATTTCTGTACCGGGAGCTGACGTAGGTCTGTGAGCACAGGGGGTGATGGGTGAACGGAACTTGGTGCAGGGTAATGAGAACTGCAGGGATGATCCCTGAAATACTGAATCAGTAGGCACCTCTGCAATTACTCCAAGCATTTCACTCATGAAGGTTCACAACCCCAATTGTCTTCAGATCGCTGCATTCATCAGGGCTGGAAGTGACAAGAGAACCATGACAACTAATTGCTCTTAGCTTACAGGCAATAGCTCCGGCAACCTCGATTTCTTTGGAGACAGTTATATTTAGCTTGTTCTCAAATCAAGCCTCTGCAAATTCCCAGTGCTACCCTCATTCTCAGCGCGTGCTAGTAGCTCCCAGCTGATGAAACATGGGCGCTCAGCTCAGCTCCCGTCAGGACGCTCTAAACCCAGGGCCTCATTTAGTCGCCACGTCCATTAATAACCAGGGCCTCGGTCAAGTCCAATATCAGCAAAGATGAAGTGTCACCGGGTGGGAATGGTGCAGCCTCCAGCCAGCAACTGGTCAGCTGACTAACCATTCCTGCGTGCCGTTCACACCAGGCCTGGGAGGGGTTTCAAATTGACCCCACAGGATGGGAGAATGAGCGAGACACAAAATTAAGAATTGAAAAACTTGCAATTTTGCAACACTTTTCACAACGTCCTAAAGCGCTTTTTTGAACTGTGGGAAACTCCCTGTTGTAATGCAGGAAACATGAAAGCCAATTTGTGCACAGCAAGCTCCCACAGACAGCAATGAGATAATGACCAGATAATTTTTTTTTCATAAAAGTGATGTTGGTTGAGGGATAAATATTGGCCAGGGCACCGGGGAGAACTCCCCCCTGCTCTTCTTCGAATACTGTCAGTGGGTTCTTTTACAGACGGGGCCTCGGTTTAATGTCTCATCCAAAAGACGGCACCTCAGACAGTGCAGCACTCCCTCAGTACTGCACTGGAGTGTCAGCCCGGATTTTGTCGTCGTGTCTCTGGAGTGGGACTTGAATTCACAACCTTTGGACTCAGAGGCGAGAGTACTGCCAACTGAGCCATAGAGAGAAGGAGAAAGAATATCTCAGAAAGAGGGAGAGAGTGCAAGAGCATGATAATTGGGCCGGGGGAGGGGGGACTGAGAAGATAAAAATCAGGCACAAATAAAAAGCATTCTTTCCCTTCAAAAAATATAATCTGGAATATAATGTGTTGTTTAACTCTTACAGCTTCCTAATCTTCATTCACCCGAGGCACAGGCACCAATTTAAAATCTTTCTCCTTATAAAATGTCTATTAGAACAGAATATCAAGGTGAAGCCTCTTTTCTCTTGACAAGTCCCCATCCAGCCACCTTATTACAAATATTTCTCTGTTGCAGAGCTCGAATGCTGCAGATACAGCACGGTGGAGTTTAGTGCTTTGAAACTCAATACTCAGAGGGTTAAATACCTTCCACATTTGGATACTTGACCTATTTAACAGCGATATTATTAGAGGCACTCACAAGACAAACGAGAGCACTGCTGATCAGGCAAGCCTTCTCAGTAGCAGCCGTTTAACTGGGAGTCTCCACGGGCCTCTGCCAAACATACTAGGAGGGGATCCAAACTTTTATTACAGAAGTATATTATCAGCTGAAGACACATCTCACGGAGTTACTGCACTGGCCAGATCACAAATAATATCACTTTCGTTTGGCAAATGCTATTATTCTTTAATATTCTGAAATCATTACTGGCTCCAATCCAGACAAGCAATTCAGCACAACTTTCTAATTGTCACTTCTTAGTCCTTTAAAAAAAAAGCGGGCAAGCGGTCACCCAGCTGGATGCAAAAAAATACCTAATGGGCTTTCAGACAAAGATAACAATGATTGCGGAGTTTATGCAGCAGAGGAATCTCTCACAAAAGATTAATTATTATTGGTTCCCCCACCCCCCCACCCCACCCCCCCACCCCCACCCCACCCCCCCACCCCCACCCCCCCAGCCCACCCCACCCCCCCCACCCCCACCCCCCCAGTTGGGACCTGGCAACTCAGTCGTGCCCAACACTGAAGGGCAAGACCCCCAATCTGAATCGAGTGCTCCAAGTTTAGCACCTTGGGATGCTGGTTGCTATGTTAAAGACGCCTTATAAATGAAACTCGTTGCAAGTTTGATTCTGTGAGCTGCTGGTGAGAGTCAGTTCATAGCAAAAGACAGACAGACTTGCATTTCTGTAGCACTTTTCATGACCACCGGACATCCCAAAGCACTTTACAGCCAATGAAGTGCTTTTTGAAGTGTAGTCACTGTTGTAATGTAGGAAACATGGCAGCCAATTTGCGCACAGCAAGCTCCCACAAACAGCAATGTGATAATGACCAGATAATCTGTTTTAGTGATGTTGGTTGAGGAATAAATATTGGTCAGGACACCGGGGAGAACTCCCCTGCTCTTCTTCAAAATAGTGTCATGGGATCTTTTATGTCCACCCGAGAACAGGCGGGGCCTCGGTTTAACGTCTCATCCGAAAGATGGCAACTCAGACAGTGCAGCGCTCCCTCAGCAATGCATTGGAGTGCGTCAGCCTAGATTTTTATGCTAAAGTCTCTGGAGTCAGTTCATAGCAAGGTCACTGGATGACTCAGCGTTGGACTAAGGGGGAAATTGGCACTACACCCCTCCCATCAGAGGTGTTATGCAGATCGATGAAGGAGCACAACATTTTTATGAACGAGTTATGAAACAATTCGCTGGATCTGGTACAGTTGGTCAGAGTTGTCCTTTCCCTTCCTTGAGCTGCAATTCCATTCTACTGAAAACTCACCCTCTCTCTGCCACTCCAGCCCAACGCTCCCAGTGCAGTACCGAGGGAGTGCAGCACTGTCGGAGGTGCCGGCTTTCTGATGAGACATTAAACCGAGGCCCCATCTGCTCTCAGGTGGATGTAAAAGATCCCATGGCACTATTTTGAAGAAGAGCAGGGGAGTTCTCCCCGGTGTCCTGGTCAATATTTATCCCTCAACTAACATCACAAAAACAGATTATCTGGTCATCATCTTCATTTGTGGGAGCTTGCTGTGCACGAATTGTCTGCCCTGTTTCCTACATTAAAACAGTGACTACACTTCAAAAGTACTTCATTGGCTGTAAAGCACTTTGGGACGTCCTGAGGTTGTGAAAGGCGCTATAGAAATACAAGACTTTCATTTCTCCATGGTTCCCAAGTGAGACGAGTTTGCTGAGCGACTCCACCCAGTCACTTATGGGCACAGACCCGCTGCAGACATGTCTGTAGTTCAAAACAAAGAGCCCGTTTCACTCGGAGGCCAGAGGAATGGCTGACCAGCGATAACAAAGAATTCATGCTGGTGCAGCAGAGGGTGCTATTCTGGGGTGCATGGTCACAGTAGAGCAGAGGGAGCGTTACTCAGCATTTACTCTTTCGCCGAAGAACACTTCTAGAAAATATCCATTCCGCAGCACCAAGTGTAAATTAAGGGGGAAAAAAACGCTTGGAAATTTATTCTACTGTCCAAACTGTTGGCCAAAATATTGTAGGATTGATGGGAAACTCATGGTGATCAAAGAACATCACAAAAGTATCCAGTGGGATAAATTGGAGGTGGGGGGTTAATTATTAATGGTACACATGCAAATATTTTTAATACTTTTTGATGGTGCTTTGCACAGAAATTGCTACAGGTCACACAAGTCTGCAGGTGTAGTTCAAAGTGTACGGATCTCCTCAGACTCTCAAAACAGCTAGAGTTTAGCAAATCGAGGGAAGACGCCGACGACGATGATGAATCTATGTAGCGCCTTTAAGGTAGTAAAACATCCCAAGGCACTTCACAGGAGCGTTATAAAACAAAATTTGACAGTGAGTCACATAAGGACAGACATCCAGGCACAGACACAATGGGTTGAATGGTCTCTTTCTGTGCCATAATTTCTCCTTTAGAATCAGAAATTAAGACAGGTGAAAGAGGTGGGTTTTAAAGGAGCGACAAAGGAGGAGAGAGAGGTAGAGAGGCGGAGAAGCTTAGGGAGGGATTTCCCGAGTTTAGGGCCCAGGCAGCTGAAGGCACAGCCACCAATGGTGGAGCGATTCAAATCGGGGGATGCTCAAAAGGTCAGATTAGAGTAGCACAGATAAAAACTCTCAGCGCCAGAACAGAACGAGTTATCCACGTATTGTTTTACCCCACTTGTAAAGTCTGTGGGTTGTGCAGTTAATAAATACACAGACTTCAGAAATAACAACAAACAGGTCTTTACTATTCGGAGGTCCGGGCGAATCTGCCCCAGTTATCCTGTCACAACACTTATATACTGGTGTGGTCACTGTCGGTATTACAGTATACAGAAGCCAAACAAGTAGTGCCACACTTAAAGTAGTTCCCTTAAAGGTGAACGGTTACATACAATAATTTCCTTAAGGGTAGACAGGTACATACACTACAATCCTCCCTTTTTAGCTTTCAACATACTGAGTCCATAGTGGACATACATTATCACATATATATATATATACAGATTTATTTAAGACAGTTCATCGATTCAGTCTTTCGGGAGGTTTCCGGATTCTGTCCGGGTAACGCCGCAGTGGTGTCGTCATTCCAAGCGGGCTAGTAGGTGTTTCTGGTAAAGTTGAATCGGCTCGAAGCACAGTGTCAGGTTCCTCTGACTCCAGAACTACCAGATCGGACGTAGGTGTTCTGGGTAACTCAGTCTCAACCTTATCCGGGTAAGGTGGTGAAGTCGGGGGCCCATTTGTGGCGGACCCTATGATCTGGTCAACATGGCGCCTTATTATATTGTCTCCAATGTCCACAGTGTACATCAACGGCCCTAGCCTTTTTCCAATCGTTCCAGGCTGCCATTTCTCAGTACGATAGTCCCGGGCCAAAACTCGTTGACCGGTCTGGAAGGATCTAGTGGCCCTTTCGTTCATGCCCTGGAATTGCCGGTTCTCTACGTCCCTTCTGACGTTTGGTTTGAGTAAATCCAGCCGACATCGTAGGCGTCTATTACAAAACATCATCGCGGGAGTTTGATTCGTGACCGCATGGGTTGCATTTCGGTATGCCAACAAAAAACTATCCACCTTATGCTGTAAACTTATGTCTTCATTACTCATGGCCTTTACGGCCTTCTTGAAGGTCTGGACAAACCTTTCAGCCAATCCATTGGAGGCGGGATGGTATGGGGCTGACGTATAATGTTTAACCCCATTGCTCTAAGAATTTCTTAAATTCCTCAGATACAAATTGCGGTCCATTGTCAGAACAGATCTGTTCTGGCAGGCCATTCCGAGCAAACATAGTCCTTAACACCGTGATGGTTTTTTCCGTCGTGGTGGTGGTCATCTTAATTACTTCTGGCCACTTGGAGTGGGCATCTACCGCTATTAGGAACATCGAGTCCATAAATGGACCAGCAAAGTCGATGTGTACTCTTTGCCAGGGAGATGAGGGCCACTCCCATGGGTGCAGAGGAGCCTGTGGTGGCGCATTCTGAACCCTCTGACATCCTAGGCAGTTCTTCGTGATCTCCTCTATGTCTCTATCAATGCCTGGCCACCACACAAACGCTCTTGCTAGATTTTTCATCTTTACTCCCCCCAGATGTCCTTCGTGCAGCTCCTTTAGCACCTTCTTTTGGAGTTTGGGTGGAATCACCACTCTAGATCCACACATCAGGGTCCCTCGACACACTGACAGTTGTTCTTTCCTCTGTGCAAATGCTTGCAGTGTTGGTTCGCTCTGTGCTGGCCATCCCTCCACCGTTACATCATAGACTCGTGAAAGAGTCGGGTCATTCCTTGTCTCATTCTCAATCATTGAGTTTGTTATCGGTAGACACTCCACTATGGATGAGTGGAACAACTCTACTGGGTCCACTATACTCGCTTCTTCTACCATCGGCAATGGCAAGCGTGACAACCCATCAGCATTCCCATGCTGTTTAGACCTTTTGTACTCAATTTCGTATTGGTGTGCCCCAAGTAACACGGACCACCTTTGTAACCTTTGTGCTGTCATGGTGGAAACGGCCTTATTTGGGTTGAATATGGACACCAACGGCTGGTGGTCTGTCAGCAATGTGAACTTTTTACATTGTAGGTAATGGTTGAATTTCTTCACGCCCCACACAAGACTGAGGGCCTCCCTATCTATTTGTGCGTAATTTCGCTCCGCGGGTGTCAAGGATCGGGACGCGAAAGCCACTGGCCTTTCCGAGCCATTTGGTAGCCTATGCGAGAGTACTGCCCCAATTCCGTACGGGGAAGCATCGCAAGCTAGACGAAGGGGTAATGCTGGGTTGAAATGAGCCAACACTTCTTCAGAGGTAATCAACTCCTTGCTTCTGCGAAAAGCCTTTTTGCATTCCTCACTCCACTTCCATGGTGTTTCTTTCCGCAACAGGTCATTCAGCGGATGCAGTACCGTGGATAAATTTGGCAGAAACTTGTGATAGTAATTAATCAACCCCAAGAATGATCTTAACTGTGATACGTTTCCTGGGGCGGGGGTCTTCACAACCGCTTCTATCTTTTCGGGTGACTTATGTAGTCCCTCTCGGTCAATGACATGACCGCAGTATGAGATCCGTTTTTGGAAGAACTCACACTTCTTGCGATTAACCCGAAGGCCATACTCCTCCAACCTGGTGAGTACCAGTTTCAAATTCGTGAGGTGTTCTTCCTCATCTTTTCCCGTGATTAAAATGTCATCTAAGTAGCACTGCGTGCTTGGAATTCCTTGTAACACCTGTTCCATGGCCCTCTGCCAAATTGCTGGCGCCGAAGCTACCCCAAAGACCAGTCTATTGTAGCGATACAAGCCTCTGTGAGTGTTGATGGTGAGGTACTGGCGTGACTCTTCCTCGACCTCCATCTGTAGATATGCTTGAGCCAGATCTATTTTCGTGAAATGTTTCCCTCCAGCCAACGAAGCAAAGATATCTTCAATCCGCGGAAGCGGGTATTGTACCGTGTGAAGCACTGGATTCACAGTAATCTTGAAATCTCCGCAGATACGGACCTTCCCCGGTCCCCCAGGCTTATTACTCGGTGAGGACTTCATGACGGGAACAATGGGCGTGGCCCATTCACTCCAGTCCACTTTTGACAGAACCCCTGATCGTTCAAGTTCTTCCAGTTCTGCCTCCACCGCTGGTCGTATTGCGTAAGGAACTGATCTGGCCTTAAAAAACTTCGGGCTTGCATTTTCTGCAATCTTAACCTTTGCTTTAATACCTCGCAGCGTTCCCAGTCCTTGCTGGAATACCTCCTTAGCTTCGTCCAATATTCTGGACAACCGTTCAGGTTTGACATCCTCTTTTTCGGAATCCACCGTCATGGTGTTTAGGGACTGCCAGTCCAATTTTATTTTTCGGATCCACTCCCGTCCCAGGAGTGGTGGTCCTCCCTCAGGCAATACATACAGGTCCAACCGGTGATGATTTTTATCCTTGTATCTCACCTTGACTTCTATCATTCCGATGGGGAATACTTTGTGCCCCGTGTATGTCTGTAGTACTAGTTCCGTATCCCGTAGTGGAATATGCTTGAAAAATTTCTTATAGTCATGCTTATTCATGACCGTCAACGCCGATCCGGTGTCCACTTCCATCTTTACTTGGACCTTTGCAATCTGTAGCGTTATCCAGATAGTTTGTCGGTCAGCTTCATTGCTCACGTTGTGGATTCTCAGACTGTCCAGTCCTTTGCATTTGGAGTGTGAGTCCGACTTCTGTTCCTTCAGACTCTTCCTAGTCGCCTCTTGTACCTTCCTGTACCATTTTTGTGAGGACTCGTTATTGTTGTACGTCGTTCCTGACCGGCACACTTTAGCTATGTGCCCGATCTTGCCACATTTCCGGCATTCTTGGTTTTTACCCCAGCAACGCTTCTGGTCGTGTGTTGTCTTCCCACAACGATAGCATTTCGTAGTCCTCGAGGTGATGTGGTCCACCCCTAGTGCCACCGCCTTCCGCTGCATTACCGCCGTTCCTTTTGCTGCGGCTTCGTATGATGCGGCTATAAGGACAGCCCTGTCAAGTGTGAGGTTGTTCTCTTCCAGTAGTCGCTTTTGCGTCCCTTCTTTGGACAATCCACATACGAACTTGTCTCGCAGTGCCTCCGTCAGATTCCCTCCGAACTGGCAGTGTTTCGCTAGCCTCCGCAGTTCGACCAAGTATTCCGCGTTGCTTTCGTCTTTCTTCTGCGTTCTCGCATAGAATCTGAATCGTTCAGCCAGCTTCAACGGTGTGGGGTTCAAGTGATCCTTCAGCACCGCTACTATATCCTCGAAAGTCTGATCCGCCGGTTTAGCTGGAGAGAGAAGATGTTTCAACAACCCGAATGTTTTCGCACCCATCATGTTAAGTAAGGTTACAGCTTTTTCCTCCTTAGCTATTTTGTTAGCCTTACAATGTATCTCAATACGTTCCACGTACGTGGGCCAGTCTTCTATTTCGGAGTTAAAATCGTTGCTGTCCCCACGCTTAGGCATCTTCCTTTCTTTGGGTACAACACAAATATTTCTTTAAATTATGTATTTTTTTTTCTAAGATGGCGGCTTTTCCCGCGAATTTGGCGGTTTCCCGCTCTTCCTTTCTCTCCCCCCCCCCCACTTCAATGGCGGTTTCCCGCTTCTGTCGGCTCCTCCGCCTAATGGCGGCTTCCCGCGTTTCTTCCTGGTGGAAGGGGTACGCTTCCCCCGCAGCGGACAGGTTCAGCCACTGGGCTGGCTCTCGCACAGCTCCCCCTACTCGGCTCTGTCTTCTCCTCCCGGCCGCACGGCTCTACCGGCGCTGGGTACACCCCGTTAACGGAGGACAGTTCAGCCGCTGGACTGGCTCTTCGCAGTCTCTCTCTCCGCACCCGGCTCTCCCCCGCACGGTTCCCGTTCGCCTCCCCAGCCCTCTCGCAGACCGGTGTTTCCCTCCCCGGCTGCGGCTGGGTTTCTCTTCCCGCGCCTACTCGCAGGCTCAGCGCTTCGTGGCTGCCCGGATTTTTCCCACCGATCGCGGTCCGGCTGTCACCCGACGCCGTTGGACCCGACTTTTGACCGGCTCAGCTCCCCCTCGACCGAGGTCGAGTGCTCTGCCCTTATCCTCCGGATATTCTCTACACCTTCCCCTACTCAGTCTCTTCGGCCGCCTTGTTCCCTGCTGATCGGCTCACTCTGTACCGTGGTAGAAGGGTAGTCAGTGCCTGTTGCAGACGGAAGCTTTTGTTGCTAAAGTCCTCCACCTTTCTCCTGCTGCAGCCTCGTGTTTTCTTCCAGCAGCACGACGAGGGCGGTTGCCTCTCTTCGACGCTCTTCTTGCTTTGGTAATCTTGCCGCAGGGTACAATCGGACTCGTCGCCACTGTAAAGTCTGTGGGTTGTGCAGTTAATAAATACACAGACTTCAGAAGTAACAAACAAACAGGTCTTTACTATTCGAAGGTCCGGGCAAATCTGCCCCAGTTATCCTGTCACAACACTTATATACTGGTGTGGTCACTGTCGGTATTACAGTATACAGAAGCCAAACAAGTAGTGCCACACTTAAAGTAGTTCCCTTAAAGGTGAACGGTTACATACAATAATTTCCTTAAGGGTAGACGGGTACATACACTACACCACTAACATTATCAGCACGCATGTATGTCAGGGTTTTGTGGCGAGGGAATAGATTAGGTATAGTTTTTTTTTCTAAATCTAGAAATCTCTCACTCAGGAAAGGTAATAAAGAATCTCAGAAATATTCTCCACATTCAGCAACACAATCAGCGATATTGTCTTTGTTCTTTCTTCCCCCACAAACACTCCACTTTGTACTCAATTTCACAGAAAATCTGGGATGCATTATTACTCTCCAAAGAACACTACCAGTCAAACTGAAATCCTTTAATAGATAAATTACTTAGTACGCCCTTATTACAGTTTCCACAGCATTGCTCCTTCTGTGTTTTTGATGTATGTCGTACCATCTTTATAAACAGTCATCATCTCCAAAGGAATGACTGGGTTATTTTTGCACTGCGTACAGGAGTCTGTCTTGCTCTGTTTATTGTGTTGTATTGCACAGTATTTACAGCGGAGGCAAACCATTTGGCCCAATCTACTTGACTCACACTGCAACTGTTGAACTAGCTTCAAAATTAACAGAATCATAGAATGGTTACAGCACAGAAGGAGGCCATTCGACCCTTTGCGCCCGTGCTGGCTCTCTGCAAGGAGCACTTCAGCTAGTCCCACTCCCCCGCCCTTTCCCCGTAGCCCTGCAAATTTCTTCCTTCAGGTACTTATCCAACTCCCTTTTGAAAGCCACGGTTGAATCTGCCTCCACCGCCCTCTCAGGCAGTGCATTCCAGATCCTAACCACTCACTGCGTAAAAATTTTTTTTCCTCATATCACCTTTTGTTCTTCTGCCAATCACCTTAAATCTGTGTCCTCTGGTTCTCCACCCTTCTGCCAATGGGAACAGTTTCTCTGTCTACTCTGTCTAGACCCCCTCAGCATGCCTCTATTGAAACAAGAAATTATTTTCTCACACGGAGTGGAAAACAGTCCCTGAAAAAAGTAGTTTATGTTACATAGCTTACATCCTTCCACAGAGAGAGGAGCTGCTTAAACATCTGGTTGGCAACAGGTCTGAAGGGTGTAGGGATAGGTCTAGGTGCGGCTCACTATCTCTCCCCAGATAGTAGAGTCAATAACTGGAATCCATTTGTTGGTAAACTGAGGGCTGTAAACCACCTCTCCACAACACAGCACATTGGCCACATATGGGTCTTGCCTTAACGGCGAGTAAGCCTTTGAAAAGCTCTTCCAAAAAAAAAAAAATGTTTTCCCCCTACCCCCATTTAATAAAAGCCTCAAGGGTGAAGCAGGAAAGTGACACAGGGCAAAAAAAATGTACTGGCATGAACACAGCTTTGCTAACATGCACCACCAAAATAATAGTGGGGTGGCTGGAATAAATCATTGGCTTGTTAACCCAACATAACACTCCAGTTTGTTCCTCAGAAACCACTAATCAAACCTCTAATGTCTGTTGGCAGCAGTTGATAAAACCACTTGCGCAACCCATTCCATCTACTGCAGTCCACACATTCCAGCAAATCTACAGTCACAACAATAGCATTTACCAGCCTCTGCCGGCTGAACTTAACCCTTTGGCTGGACGCCTTCTGAACCTCACCCACTCGGGACATTTTTAATATTGGCCATCAAAATAAAACCGTGGCGGAACTTGAGTTTTCCCTTGATTAGTGAATCTACACTAGACGGCAGCCAATCACAGCCCGACAATGAAGTCTTTATGACTAACTTTCTAAACTCCTAAAAGAACCTTTACCCACACCCCGCCCACCACGCTCCCCCCCCCCCCCAAAAACAAAACCAAGTAGATTGACCTTGATCATCAAATAACTAAAAGGATTTCATCTGAAGGTAGCAGTTAAGCTGCAGGAATACTTTACAATACAAGGTCTACTTTTAGATGTCAGCCGTGGCTCAGTGGGTAGCACCCTTGCCTCTGACTCTTGCCGGTTGTGGGTTCAAGTCCCACTCCAGAAACTGGAGCACAAAATCTTGGCCGAGACTCCAGTGCAGTGCTGAGGGAGCGCTGCACTGTCGGAGGTTCCGTCTTTCGGATGAGACGTTAAACCAAGGCCCCATCTGCTCTCTCAGGTGGACGTTAGAGCCTATGGCACTATTTTGAAGAGCAGGAGAGATCTTCCCAGTGTCTTGGCCAATATCGGTCCCTCAAACACCACCACACAAAATCTGGTCATTATCACATTGCTGTTTGTAGGAGCTTGCTGTGCACAAATTGGCTGCCGTCTTTCCTACATTACAACAGAGATTACACCTCAAATGTACTTCATTGGCTGCAAATCCCAAATCTGCCTACTAATTCCACAGGAGCCAGCCTCATTAGTCTTTTGTGCAGCACCTTGTCAAAGACCTTATTCAAAAATCAACAGACTGTCAAACAGGTTTCTTTCATACACTATTCTAAGACCAACCTTGTCCTCACCAGACATGCACAGGACTGTGAATAGCCGATCTCCCTTCTCCCTTACCCAGAGCGTTAGAGGCAAATTTTAATGTCATAGAAACATAGAAGACAGAAGCAGGAGTCGGCCATTCGGCCCCTCGAGCCTGCTCCGCCATTCAATGCGATCATGGCTGATCATCCAAATTCAGTATCCGGTCCTTGCTTTCTCCCCATACCCCTTGATCCCTTTAGCCTTGAGAAATATATCCAACTCCTTCTTGAATATATTTAACGAATTGGCCTCTACTGCCTTCTGTGGTAGAGAATTCCTCAAGTTCACCACTCTCTGGGTGAAGAAATTCCTCCTCATTTCTGTCCTAAATGGCTTACCCCTTATCCTTAGACTGTGACCCCTGGTTCTGGACTCCCCGACCATCGGGAACATCCTTCCAGCATCTAGTCTGTCTAGTCCTGTTAGAATTTTATAAGTTTCGATGAGATCCCCTCATTCTTCTAAACTCCAGCGAGTACAAGCCCAATCGATCCAATCTCTCTTCATACATCATTCCTGCCATCCCAGGTATCAGCCTGGTGAATCTTCGCTGAACTCCTTCCATGGCAAGAACATCCTTCCGCAGATAAGGTGACCAAAACTGCACACAATACTCAAGGTGCGGTCTCACCAAGGCCCTGTACAACTGCAGCAAGACACCCTTGTTCCTGTACTCAAACCCGCTCGCTACGAAGGCCAACATACCATTTGCCTTCTTAACCGCCTGCTGCACCTGCATGCTTACCTTCAGCGACTGGTGCACAAGGACACCCAGGTCTCGTTGCACTTCTCCTTCTCCCAATCTATTGCCATTCAGATAATAATCTGCCTTCCTGTTTTTGCTACCGAAGTGGATAACCTCACATTTATCTACGTTATATTGCATCTGCCATGCTTCTGCCCAATCACCAACCTGTCCAAATTATCCTGGAGTTTTTCGGCCTCCTTCTCACAGCACACACGCCCACCCAGCTTTGTGTCGTCTGCAAATCTGGAGATATTACATCTAGTTCCCTTGTCTAGATCATTAAGATATATATTGTGAATAGCTGGGGTCCAAGGACCAATCCCTGCGGTACCTCACTAGTCACTGCCTGCCACTCGGAAAAAGACCCGTTTATTCCAACTCTTTGCTTTGTCTGCCAACCAGTTCTCTATCCAAGTCAGTACCTTGCCCCCAATCCCATGTGCCTTAACTTTACACGCTAATCTCTTATGCGGGACCTTATCGAAAGCCTTCTGAAAGTCCAAATACACTACATCCACTGGTTCTCCCTTATCTATTTTACCAGTTACATCCTCAAAAAATTCCAGAAGATTAGTCAAGCACGATTTACCCTTTGTAAATCCATGTTGACTTTGTCCGATCCTGTCACTGTTTTCCAAGTGCTCTGCTAATACATCTTTTATAATGGACTCTAGCATTTTCCCCACTACCGATGTCAGGCTTACCGGTCTGTAATTCCTTGTTTTCTCTCTACCACCTTTTTTGAATAGTGGGGTAACATTAGCTACCCGCCACTCCATGGGTACTGTTCCAGATTCCATCGAATGTTGGAAGATGATCAGCAATGCGTCTACTATTTCTAGGGCCACTTCCTTAAGTACCCTAGGATGTGGATTATCAGGCCCTGGGGATTTATCGGCCTTCAATCCCATCAATTTCCTTAACACCATTTCCCTACAAATACTGATTTCTTTCAGTTCCTCCCTTTCATCAGACCCTATGTTCCCCGACATCTCTGGGAGGTTATTTGTGTCCTCCTTTCTGAAGACAGAACCAAAATATATATTTAATTGCTCTGCCATTTCTTTGTTCCCCATTATAAATTCCCCTGATTCTGACTGCAAGGGACCTACGCTTGACTTCACCAATCTTTTTCTCTTCACATATCTATAAAAGCTTTGAGTCAGTTTTTATGTTCCCTGCAAGCTTACTCTCATATTCTATTTTCCCCTTCTTAATTAATCCCTTTGTCCTTTGTTGAATCCTAAACTGCTCCCAATCCTCAGGTTTACTGCTTTTTCTGGCCAATTTATATGTCCTCTCCTTGGATCTTAATGCTATCCCTAATTTCCCTTGTTAGCCACGGTTGAGTCACCTTTTTTGTTTTATTTTTATGCCAAAACGGGATGAACAAATTCTGCAGCTCATCCATGCGGTCTTTGAATGTTTGCCATTGCCTATCCACCGTCAACCCTTTGAGTGACATTCCCCAATCAATCCTACCCAACGCGCGCCTCAGACCATTGTAGTTTCCTTTATTTAAATTCAGAACCCTAGTCTGAGTCAACAACTTCATTCTCCATCTTAATGAAGAATTCTATCATATTATGATCGCTCCGACCCAAGGGGCCTCGTACAACAAGATTGTTAATTAATCCTTTCTCGTTACAATTGTCCCAATTATTGCCCAGGCCAATAGCTCGATATATTTGAAAAGTATTGAAAAAGAAACTATCCCTTAAGCAATATTTATGGGGCCTTTTAAACTGTGCCGAGGTTGAACCATGCTCAATGTACTCCTCACCCACATTTATATTTGCTGAGAGAAGCTGGAGAACAAAAGGAGGAGAGAGGGGTGGAGAAGTTTAGGGAGGGAATGCCAGAGCTTGGGGCCCAGGCAGCTGAAGGCACTGCCACCAATGGTGCAGCGATTAAAATCAGGGATGCACAAGAGGCCAGAATTGGAGTGGTGCAAATATCGGAGGGTTGTAGAGCTGGAGGAGGTTACAGAGATAGGGAGGGGGCGAGGGGCATGGAAGGATTTGAAAAGAAAGATGAGAATTCTTAAATCGTGGCGTTGCAGGATTGGAGAGTCCAGCTCTGGCACTTTTACTTTTGATTGAACAGCCTCTCGCATGGCCCATGGGGAAAACGACACCAAAGGTTAGGTCCTTCTGAATTATAATTTCAGCTTGTGATGGGAGAACCACTTGTTCACCATCAGCTACACTCCTTCACACAGCACAGCATTCCATGTGGTGGGCAGGACAGAGCCACAGCTGGAGTCAATAAAAATGGATAGGTTATGTTGGGAGTGTTTCCAATGCCAACCTCGCCCTCCTCACATTCCTGGATCAAAAGCCGCTGATCAGTTGCCAATTAACTCATCCACCTGAACAGTTTTATTTGGCAGTGCATCCCTCCTGTCCCTCTGAAAGCTCTGCTGCCGATAGTCCTCCCAAATTTCAGCAACCACCTCCAAGAGTACCCAAATATCAAACTTTGCCACTATAGGGGAGAGGCTGCAACCTGATCCCGCAGTCAGAGTGGCTCAGCTCACCCACGCAAGGCCGTGATATGTTTTGCGGCCTATTAGATCAGTCATGAGTGGAGGAACAGGCTCAAGAGGCTGAAAGGCCTCCTCCATTCCTATGTCTTCTCACCGTGTAGTTCTTTCTGTATGACACCCGTGCTACGTAATCTGCTCCATAGTGCGAGCAGTTTCTGGATTATTCTAGAAATTTAAAGAATGAACAGATTTTAAAAGACTCCTGTAAGGGCAATTGTAGCGTTCTATTTGCTTTTTTAAAAAAAAGATAGCAAAGGAATCCTCTCCTCCCCACCATTAATCACAATAATCGCAAATACTGTCTGCAATTTCTTAGTTAACATATCTAGATATTCTGGGTAGGGGACTGAACTCTAGACTCTAAAAGTTAAGAGAAGGGCTAATTGGCCTCCATAGCATTTTGGGACGGTTACCTACATGGCCTGGAAGAGATTCGGTTTTAAATTCATGTTATCATAAAACATGCAGCACAGAAGGAGGCCATTCCACCCATTGCAACAGTACCAGCTCTTTGAAAGAGCTATCCAATTAGTCCCACTCCCCATAGCCCTGAAAATTTTCCCTTCAAGTATATATCAGATTGGGTAGGATTGATCGGGTAATGTCACTCAAAGGGTTGACGGTGGATAGGCAATGGCAAACATTCAAAGATCGCATGAACTACAGAATGTGTTTATCCCAGTTTGGCATAAAAATAAATCAAAAAAGGTGACTCAACCGTGGCTAACAAGGGAAATTAGGGATAACATAAGATCCAAAGAGAGCAGCAAACCTGAGGATTAGGAGCAGTTTAGGATTCAGCAAAGGAGGACAAAGGGATTAATTAAGAGGGGGAAAATAGATTATGAAAGTAAGCTTGCAGGGAACATAAAAACTGACTGTAAAAGCTTTTATAGATATGTGAAGAGAAAAAGATTGGTGAAGTCAAGCGTAGGTCCCTTACAGTCAGAATCAGGGGAATTTATAATGGGGAACAAAGAAATGGCAGACCAATTAAAAACATATTTTGGTTCTGTCTTCACAAAAGGAGGACACAAATAACCTCCCAGAGATGTCGGGGAACATAGGGACTAATGAGAGGGAGGAACTGAAAGAAATCGGTATTTGTAGGGAAATGGTGTTGGGGAAAGTGACGGGACTGAAGGCCGATAAATCCCCAGGGCCTGATAATCTACATCCTAGGGTACTTAAGGAAGTGGCCCTAGAAATAGTAGATGCATTGCTGGTCATCTTCCAGAACTCGATAGACTCTGGAACAGTACCCATGGATTGGAGGGTAGCTAATGTTACCCCACTATTCAAAAAAGGTGGTAGAGAAAAAGCAGGGAATTATAGACCGGTAAGCCTGACATCGGTAGTGGGGAAAATGCTAGAGTCCATTATAAAAGATGTAATAGCAGAGCACTTGCAAAGCAGTGACAGGATCAGAAAGTCAACATGGATTTACAAAAGGTAAATTGTGCTTGACTAATTTACTGGAACTTTTTGAGGTTGTAACTGGTAAAATAGATAAGGGAGAACCAGTGGATGTGGTGTATTTGGACTTTCAGAAGACAAACAGGGGGCTAAAAGGGGGGGGGGGGGGGGCGGAGGAGCTAAACACGATCAAAATCACTAAGGAAGTGATACTCGGTAAAATAATGGGACTCAAGGCGGATAAATCACCTGGACCTGATGGCTTACATCCTAGGGTCTTGAGGGAAGTGGCGGTAGGGATTGTGGATGCATTGGTAATAATTTTCCAAAACTCCCTGGACTCGGCAAAGGTCCCGGTAGACTGGAAAACTGCTAATGTAACACCCTTATTTAAAAAAGGGCAGTAGACAGAAGGCTGGAAACTATAGACCGGTTAGCCTAACATCTGTGGTAGGTAAAATTTTGGAGTCCATTATTAAGGAGACACAGGACATTTGGATAATCATAATTTAATAGGACAAAGTCAGCATGGTTTTATGAAGGGGAAGTCATGTTTGACAAATTTGCTGGAGTTCTTTGAGGAAGTAACATATAGGGTGGATAAAGGGGAACCAGTGGACGTAGTGTATTTAGACTTCCAAAAGGCATTTGACAAGGTGCCACACAAAAGATTATTGCTTAAGATAAAAAATCACGGGATTGGGGGTAATATTCTGGCATGGATAGAGGATTGGCGATCTAACAGAAGGCAGAGAGTTGGGATAAATGGTTCATTCTCAGAGTGGCAATCAGTAACTAGTGGTGTTCCGCAGGGGTCAGTGCTGGGTCCCCAACTCTTTACAATCTATATTAACGATTTGGAGGAGGGGACCAAGTGTAACATATCAAAGTTTGCAGATGATACTAAGATGGGAGGGAAAGTAGTGAGTGAGGAGGACATAAAAAACCTGCAAGGGGACATCGACAGACTAAGTAAGTGGGCAGAGATTTGGCAGATGGAATACAATACTGGAAAGTGTGAGGTTATGCACTTTGGCAGGAAAAATCGTAGAGCAAGTTATTATCTTAATGGCAAGAAACTGGAAAGTACTGAAGTACAAAGGGATCTGGGGGTCCTGGTGCACAAAGCTCAAAAGGTTAGTATGCAGGTGCAGCAAGTGATTAAGAAGGCCAATGGAATGTTGGCTTTCATTGCTAGGGGGATAGAATATAAAAATAGGGAGGTATTGCTTCAGTTGTACAAGGTATTGGTGAGACCGCACCTGGAATACTGCGTACAGTTTTGGTGCCCATACTTAAGAAAGGACATACTTGCTCTCGAGTCAGTACAAAGAAGGCTCACTCGGTTAATCTTGGGGATGAGGGGATGGACATATGAGGAGAGGTTGAGTAGATTGGGACTCTACTTATTGGAGTTCAGAAGAATGAGAGGCGATCTTATTGAAACATATAAGATTGTGAAGGGGTTGGATCGGGTGGATGTGGGGAGGATGTTCCCGATGATGGGTGAAACTAGAACTAGGGGGCATAGTCTTAGAATAAGGGGCTGCTCTTTCAAAACTGAGATGAGGAGGAACTACTTCACTCAGAGGGTGGTAGGTCCATGGAATATGCTGCCCCAAAAAGCTGTAGAAGCTACATCATTACATAAATTTAAAACAGAAATAGACAGTTTCCTAGAAGTAAAGGGAATTAAGGGTTACGGGGAGCGGGCAGGAATTTGGACATGAGTCTAGGTTCGGATCGGTCATGGCCCTGTGGGTAGCGGAGCGGGCCCAGGGGCCGTGTAGCCTGATCCTGCTCCTATTTCGTGTGTCTAATTCTGTTACAGGAGATGGTTCTGAGATAGTGGATTGGTGGTTAGGATCAGATCAGTCATGATCTTATTGAATGGCAGAGCAGGCTCGAGGGGCCGATTGGCCTACTCCTGCTCCTATTTCTTATGTTCTTATGTTCTTGTGTTTCGATAAGGTCCCGCATAACAGATTAGCGTGCAAAATTAAGGCACATGGGATTGGGGGCAAGGTATTGACTTGGATAGAGAACTGGTTGGCGGATAGAAAGGAAAGAGTTGGAATAAACGGGTCGTTTTCCGAGTGGCAGGCAGTGACTAGTGAGGTACCGCAAGGATCGGTCCTAGGACCCCAGCTGTTCACAATATATATTAATGATCTGGACGAGGGAATTGGATGTAATATCTCCAAATTTGCAGACGACACAAAGCTGGTTGGGAGGGTATGCTGTGAGGAGGATGTCGTGAAACTCCAGTACGATTTGGACAGGTTGGGTGATTGGGCAGAAACATGGCAAATGCACTATAATGTGGATAAATGTGAGGTTATCCACTTTGGTGGCAAAAACAGGAAGGCAGATCATTATTTGAATGGCAATAGATTGGGAGAAGGGGAAGTGCAAAGAGACCTGGGTGTTCTTGTGCACCAGTCGCTGAAGGTAAGCATGCAGGTGCAGCAGGCGGTTAAGAAGGCAAATGGTATGTTGGCCTTCGTAGCAAGCAGGTTCGAGTACAGGAACAAGGATGTCTTGCTGCAGTTATACAGGGCCTTGGTGAGACCGCACCTTGAGTATTGTGTGCAGTTTTGGTCGCCTTATCGGAGGAAGGATGTTCTTGCCATGGAAGGAGTGCAGCGAAGATTCACCAGGCTGATACCTGGGATGGCAGGAATGACGTATGAGGAGAGATTGGGTCGATTGGGCTTATACTCACTGGAGTTTAGAAGATTGAGAGGGGATCTCATCGAATCCTATAAAATTCTGTCAGGCCTGGACAGACTAGATGCAGGAAGGATGTTTCCGATGGCCGGGGAGTCCAGAACCAGGGGTCATAGTCTAAGGATAAGGGGTAAGCCATTTAGGACTGAGATGAGGAGGAATTTCTTCACCCAGAGTGTGGTGAACCTGTGGAATTCTCTGCCACAGAGGGCAGTGGAGGCCAATTCGTTAAATATATTCAAGAAGGAGTTGGATATATTTCTTGAGGCTAAAGGGATTTAGGGATATGGGGAGAAGGCAGGGACAGGGTACTGAATTTGGATGATCAGCCATGATCTCATTGAATGGCGGAGCAGGCTCGAGGGGCCGAATGGCCTACTCCTGCTCCTATCTTCTATGTTTCTATTCCGTTATGAAAGGGACTATTGAATCTGCTTTCACAATCCTTTCAGGCAGTGTATTCCAGATAATAACTCTCTGCATAAAAAAAATTTTCACCACCACCCTGGTTCTTTTGCCAATTATCTTAAATCTGTCTCCTCTGGTTACCAACCCTCCTGCCAGTGGAAACAATTTCTCCCGATCTATTATATCAAAACCCTTCATGATTTTGAACACCTCTACTAAATCTCCCCTTAACTGTCTCTGCTCCAAGGAGAAGAATCCCAGCTTCTCCAGTCTCTCCGCGTAACTGAAGTCCCGCATCCCTGGTACCATTCTGGTAAATCTCCTCTGCACCCTCTCAGAGGCCTGTGTTGTTTTAGGGATACATGCAAATCAAGTACGGATAGAGAAGCAGGGGCTCGAGAACTTTCCCTCAAAAAAAGTTCCATATTTTCCCCAGCCGTCATATTTTGCGAATTCCAACCAAGTCCATCGTTGGGTTGTAGCAGGCTGTACAAGACCCACATGTTGAGAGCTGGCATCACCAGCACAGGGGCATTACCCAAAGCAGCATAAAATGCCCCTACTGCCAAGAGACATACAATTGATCACCCAAGAGGCAAGCTTTAAACACTACTCTGCAAGGCATTGCCAGAAACAAAATGATTCAAATAGTAACAGATATTCTAACTACGAGAAACTCAAAGGTGCAGATTAAGATTCTGAGAATTGGGTTACAGGCTAGGAATCGGATCAAGGGTTTCAGGTGGCCTATACTTAGAACAGATATCAAAGAACAGTACCCAGAGAGTGAGTTACAGGCTGGAATCTAAATAGAGAGGGTTAGATAGGGTGAAAAACTAGATAAGCACGAGGGAGACAGGAATAGAAGGATAAACTGAGGTGGAGGCTCGTGTGGAGCAAAAACACCGGTGCAGGGAACAGTTGGGTCGAATGGCCTGTTTCGGTTGTAAATTCTATTCAATGTAGATAGTTTATTCAGAACAATGGACATTTGAGAGGAGTATTGCCAACCCGCAGGAGTCCTACGCTGTCCAGAATCTTTTTAGTGCCTATAATTCCGCCAGCAAATTTAAAAATGCAGAAACCATGTTTAAATCTCCAGTATGAATGGTTGGGCATCAAAAAAACAAACTGTGGGATTCATGAGTGAACTACAAGGGGTTGATGATGCTGTGGGATTAATTACAGGATGGCTCTGTGATGAAATATGCCATTCATCAGACTCTGTAGTTAACTGTATATATTGTATTGCCTGCTCCGGTGTTTGTACCTTGTATTGTGTATAGGGCACCGCCCCCTTTGTGTGTCGGCTCCACCCATACCTGGCCCTACTTAAGACAAGTCCAGGCTTGTCTTGCAGTAGAACAGCAGCACGCTAGGTGAAGCTAGGTGCAGACACCGGCATCTTTTCTTTGCTAATAAAAGCCTTGTTTTATTCTGCTAACTTCGAGTCTTGAAGTTATTGAGGCGCATCAGGCTCCGCGAGAACAGGCGCGAGCTGGGGTGCAATCAGGGGACTCTGGCTTATAGAGAGAGTAATGAATGCCTGGGTGTGATTGCTGCCTAGTAACCTCGTCTAAGTGTTCAGAGGACATAAATCTGCAAAAGCAAAACACGAATCGTCAACAAGATGCTACAGAAATGCCTTATAATCACTCCAGAATGTCTTTATGACAAAGTTCTTCAGTTTTATTGCTTTTGATGTGGTTCTGGACAGACTGACTCCATACTGCCGTGCATAATAATTTTCACACAAAGATTAATGCTCATGACACAGTTAACATGGGTTTAAAAAGTGAGGAGAACAATCTACAATCGATTCTTCGCAAATTCTACATTGTAGCTCGTTGCAGGACAGCAATTTAAAATCACGAATATGTAATCTTTAGCAAACACCACCACCCGCACAGCCGCAGCACCCCCCCCCCCCACCGCAATACTGAGCTGATGAAAGCACCAAGGGCCGAAATCAGAAATTAAAAAATAAAAACCAGGGAGTAGCGTTTCTGCTACTTACAGGAAACTCTCATTTAAACGGCACCTAAATATCCAGAATTCTCTATTAACCGGCAAAATTCATACTCCGAAAACACCTCAATAACCGGAAATGTTGCCGAGTCCGAGTCTCCTGCGGTGGCTGAGTTAGTCAGTGGGGGTAGTTCTCCAAACTGCCACTACTCAGCTTCGCGGCACTGTCAGAAGTCCGAACACCTCAATAACAGGAGTCTGACTCTTTGTTTGTTAAAAATAGCCTCGGTAGATAACCTTCTCCGTCATCCGGAATTTTTAATCAACCGGCAACACGCCGGTCCCATTGGTGCCGGATACCAGAGTTTCCTGTATATCCAATCTGGGTGGAACTGGTCGAGCCAGTGCGAAAGATCAGGAAATTTTAAAACGCAAGTGAGTCTTGCACTGGTTGAAGATTCAATCTGCCTGACTCAGACCACGCCTACAGGTCAATAATACCAGATTTCACTCGTTCGGGAAGGCTGGATGGTGTGTGACTTGGAGGGGAACTTGGAGGTGGTGGTGTTCCCACGCGCCTGCTGCCCTTGTCCTTCTAGGTGGTAGAGGTCGCGGGTTTGGAAGGTGCTGCTGAAGAAGCCTTGGCGAGTTGCTGCAGTGCATCTTGTGGATGGTACACACTGCAGCCACGGTACGCCGCTGGTGGAGGGAGTGAATGTTTAAGGTGGTGGATGGGGTGTCAATCAAGGGGGCTGCTTTGTCCTGGATGGTGTCGAGCTTCTTGAGTGTTGTTGGAGCTGCACTCATCCAGGCAAGTGGAGAATATTCCATCACACTCCTGACTTGTGCCTTGTAGATTGTGGAAAGGCTTTGGGGAGTCAGGAGGTGAGACTGTCACCGCAGAATACCCAGCCTCTGACCTACTCTTGTTGCCACAGTATTTATGTGGCTGGTCCAGTTGAGTTTCTGCTCAATGACGACTCCCCAGGATATTGATGGTGGGGGATTCGGCAACGGTAATGCCGTTCAATGTCTGGAGGACAGGACACTCCCATTAAAAACGCTTATTTTTGCTGATCATCTCATTTTCAGCTGAATTAAATGCAACTGCACCAGGTTACCACTCAAATACATCAAGGAAACAAAAAGAATCACCTTCTGTTACACTGGTTCACGGAAGATTTTGTGTTTGTGATTATGCAAATGAATTTTTAGCGGAAAACTTGAACTGTAACCCAACTAGCAGTTTCGAGTGCATTTTGGCACAATTTCCCCCGATTGCAACCAAAGAAGAACCTCGAACCCCAGAAACACACAGCGGGTTGAGAAAAATGGATGGGGGTTTCTGATGGGGAAGTTTCGCCAGAACACAACAGCCCTATTGAAGGGTCTCAACCTGAACCCTTCACTTGGCCTCTCCAGTTTCAGGTGCCAACAGCATCAGCAGTTTGACTGAAAAAATTATTTTATTTGGACGCGACCGTGTGCAGGGAAAAGCACTTTCGGAGCACTGCAGGCAGAAGCCAGGAGAAGATGAAGCACACATCTACTCAGTTAGGCCCAGAGATGGTGGGGTGGGGAACGGCCAAGAAAGCGAGAAGCAATGAATATTCCTTGAAAGAGGGGTTTTTTTTGGGTGTGGGAGGGTGGAGAGGGTGGAATCTTCTAAATGAGGAATACTACACTCTCCAATTTTGGGGAGCCCAATACCAACATCATGCACTCCCAAACCCAAATCTAGGGCAGGTTAACTGCAGAATCAATCTTCTGCAAGAGTAACATCACATTTCCACATCTCACACCTAGCGAGTCTGCCAGCTGTGCTGAACTGGAGGCAGTTTTAGACGTGGGCCAACATCTAAAGCACAGACTTGGATTGATACAAACTCCCATTTCAACAAAAAGACTTGCATTTATACAGTGCCTTTCACGACCACCAGACATCTCAAAGCACTTAACAGCCAATGAAGTACTTTTGAAGTGGAGTCAGTTGTAATGTGGGAAAAGCGGCAGCCAGTTTGCACACAGCAAGCTCCCACAAACAGCAATGTGATAAATGATTAGATAATCTGCTTTTGTTACAGTGGTGGAGGGAGAAATATTGGCCAGGACACCGGGAATAACTCCCCTGCTATTCTTCAAAATAGTGCCATGGGATCTTTTACGTCCACCCAAGAGAGCAGACAGTGCCTCGGTTAACGTCTCATCCGAAAGACAACACCTCTGACAGTGCAGCGCTCCCTCAGTACTGCACTGGGAGTGTCAGCCTAGATTTATGTGCACAAGTCCCTGGAGTGGGACTTGAACCCACAACCTTCTGACTCAGAGGCGAGTGCGCTACCCACTGAGCCATGGCTGACAGTTTCAAGTAGGACCTGACAACAGGATGAAAGAGGGGGGGGAAAAACTCCAAAGTGCCACCATATAGTATCAAGAGTTTCTTTGAGAGGAGGGGAATCTTGAAGTTGCTTCTAAAAAAATCTATTTGTTCTTGGGATGTGGCGAGGCAGCATTTATTGCCAATCCATAGTTGCCCCGAGCGCATCGAGAGTCAACCACCGGAGTCACATGCAATGAGTCATAGATTTATACAGCACAGAAAGAGGCCCATCGTGTCTGCGCCGGCCCTGTCTATTCTAATCCCACTTTCCAACACTTGGTCCGTAGCCTTGTATGCTATGGCGTTTCAAATGCTCATCTAAATGCTTCTTGAATGTTGAGGGTTCCTGCCTCTACCACCCTTTCAGGCAGTGAGTTTCAGATTCCAACCACCCTCTGGGTGAAAAAGTTTTTCCTCTAGCCCCATCTAAACCCCCTGCCCCTTACCTTGAAACTATGCCCTCTGGTTATTGACCCCTCTACTAAGGGGAAAAGTTCCTTTCTATCTACCTTATCTATGCTGCTCATAATTTTGTACACCTCAATCAGGTCCACCCTCAGCCTTCTCTGCTCTAAGGAAAATAACCCCAGCCTGTCCAGTCTCTCTTCATAGCTGAAACGCTCCAGCCCAGGTAACACCCCGGTGAATTTCCTCTGCACCCTCTCCAATGCAATCACATCCTTCCTATAGTGTGGCCACCAGAACTGCACACAGTATTCCAGCTGTGGCCTAACTAGCGTTTTGTACAGCTCCATCATAACCTCCCTGCTCTTATATTCTATGCCTTGGCTAATGAAGGCAAGTATCCCATATGCCTTTTTAACCACCTTATCTACCTGTCCTGCTGCCTTCAGGGATCTATGTACATGCACACCAAGGTCCCTCTGATCCTCTGTCCTTCCTAGGATCCTACCATTCATTGTGTATTCCCTTGCCTTGTTAGTCTGCCCAAAATGCATCACCTCACACTTTTCAGGGTTAAATTCCATTTGCCACTATTCTGCCCAGCTGACCAACCCATCTATATCGTCCTGTAGCCTGAGGCTTCCTTCCTCGCTAATTACCACTCCACCAATTTTCTTGTCATCTGCGAACTTGCTGATCATACCTCTGATGCGCCATTTGATGGCGCATCAATTACTCAAAAGACTGAGGTTAAGCAAGTAACAACCAGGCTTTTATTAACTAAAGAATGAAGGTCTTGTCTCAAGTGGTCGACCCGTCCAGAATACTAAGGGACTGGGAGGTAGTCACTTATATACCTGGAATAGTGGGAGGAGTCAGCCGAGGCATGTCCAGACCTGTACCTAGTGGAATACACATACAGACACAGACAGGTATAAACAGTGGTTTACCACATTCACCCCTTGTTTAAAAATGAGTCCGGTGGGGTGAAGTGTATTTAAAAGTTCGTGTATTGGAGTCTCTCCGGAGGTCTTGTCTGCCGCTGTGATCGACGTGGCGACGGCAGGGGTGGTGGAGCTTCCGGCTGGGGCACTGGAGTGTAGTCCTCGTGGGTGACGGTCCAGGGCGAGCCGGCTGCTGGGGTTGGATATCGGGTCATTGGGGGGGGGGGGTGGGGGGGGTAATGGGTAGTGGGTTACAGCGGTCCCCGAGGGTGCGAGGTCTCGTATGGAGACTGTGTCCTCCCGCCCGTCCGGGTACGCAATGTAAGCGTACTGGGGGTTGGCGTGGAGGAGGTCGACCCTCTCGACCAGGGGGTCCGTTTTATTGGTCCTCACGTGTCTTCTCAGTAGTACCGGCCCTGGGGACGTCAGCCATGGCGGTAACAATGTCCCCGATGTGGACTTCCTTGGGAAGACAAACATTTTCTCGTGAGGGGTGGCACAGTGCTATTGGGCTGTCCTACCGTGTCCCAGGTTGTCGTTCCCCGCGGTGTCCACGGTGCAGAGGAGTAGGCATCCATGCCCTGGTAGGCTGCGTCCAGCGTTAGTGCGATTTGAGGCTTTGCCGAGGGTGAGGTCACTCTGCTCCAGCAGTCGCTGTCGGGTGTAGTTGGACCTGTGGCCCGCTACGAAGGCATCCCGGATCAGTTCCTCCGTGTACGTAGTGGGCGTTACCGCCTTACACCCACAGGCCCGGCCAAGCACGGACAGAGCTTGGAGGTATTCCTCAGTCGATTCCCCAGGTTGTTGCTTGCGACTCCCCAGTAGGTGCCTGGCGTATACTTCGTTCACAGGGCGCGTGTACTTGGTCTTGAGGAGCTGGAGGGCGGCTGTGTACGAGGTCGCGTCCCGGATGACTGAGTACACTCGGTGGTTCACCTTGGAGATCAGGACAGACAGTTTGTTCGCATCCGTTACGACCGCAGTGGAGGCAGTCAGGAATGTCTCGAAGCACATGAGCCAGTGAGCAAACTTGGTGGAAGCGTCCGCTTCCCGACTGTCCAGGTCCAGGCATGCTGGTGTGAGGATCTTCTCCATTATAAAAAATTTAGTTAATAAAATTGATGCGCCATCAATTACTCAAAAGACTGAGGTTAAGCGAGTAACAACCAGGCTTTTATTAACTAAAGAATGAAGGTCTTGTCTCGAGTGGTCGACCCATCCAGAATACTAAGGGACTGGGAGATAGTCACTTATATACCTGGAATAGTGGGAGGAGTCAGCCGAGGCATGTCCAGACCTGTACCTAGTGGAATACACATACACATACAGACAGGTATAAACAGTGGTTTACCACAACCTCCTACATTCGTATCTAAAATCATTAATGTACACTACAAACAGCAAAGGACCCAGCACCGATCCCTGCAGTACACCACTGGACACAGGCTTCCAGTCACAAAAACAACCTTCGACTATCACCCTCTGCCTCCTGCCACTAAGCCAATTTTGGATCTCATGGGCTCTTACCTTCTTGACCAGTCTCCCGTGCGGCACGGTGTCAAAAGCCTTACTGAAGTCCATGTAGACTACATCAACTGCACTACCCTCATTCACACACCTAGTCACCCCCTCGAAAAATTCAATCAAATTGGTTAGATATGTGATGTGCCTCAATTATTCCGAGACTCGAAGTTAGCAGAACAAAAGTAAGGCTTTTATTAACTCAGAACATAACACGTAAAATAGAGAGATGTCTACCTTCAGGAGGCTGATGCCCGACTGAAGTTAGATTACAAAGGAGCCAGGTATGGGCGGAGCCCTGCACACAACCAGTTCCAGCACATTCCAATACATAATACATGAGGACTGGGGGAAGGGAAAAGACACAGAAAGCAGGCAGTTACAAGACACAGAAAACAGGCAGTGATGAATGGAATATATTTCATCACAATATGATCGCCCCCTGACAAAGCCATGCTGACTATCCTTGATTAATCCATGCCTCTCCAAGTGGAGACTAATTCTATCCCTCAGAATTTTTTCCAATAATTTCCCTACCACTGATGTTAGGCTCACTGGCCTGTAATTCCCTGGTTTATTCCTACTACCCTTCTTGAATAATGGTACTATGTTAGCTGTCCTCCAGTCCTCTGGCACCTCCCCTGTGTCCAGAGAGGTTCTGAAAATGTGTGTCAGAGCCTCTGCAATCTCCTCCCTTGCCTCACACAGCAGCCTGGGATACATCTCGTCTGGGCCTGGGGATTTATCCACTTTTAAGCCCGCTAAAACCGCTAGCACCGCCTCCCTCTCAATACTAATTTGCTCAAGTATATCACAATCCCCCTGCCTGATTTCTATGCCTATGTCGTCCTTCTCCATAGTGAACACAGATGCAAAATATTCATTTAAAACCTCACCCACATCTTCTGGCTCTACACACAGATTGCCACTTTGGTCCCTAATGGGCCCTACTCTTTCCCTGGTTATCCTCTTGCCCTTAATATACTTATAAAACACCTTGGGATTTTCCTTTATTTTGCCCGCCAGTGTTTTTTCCATGCCCTCTCTTCGCTCTCCTAATTTCTTTTTTAATTACCCCCCCCTGCACTTCCTATACTTCTCTGGGGCTTCCACTGTTTTTAGTCCTTTGTATCTGCCAAAAGCCTCCCTTTTTTCCCCTAATCCATTCCATTCTTGTATATCCCTTGACATTCAGGGTTCCCTGGGCTTGTTGGTCCCACCTTTGATCTTTACGGGAACATGTTGGCATTGTACTCTCCCTATTTCCTTTCTGAAAGACTCCCACTGCTCTGATGTGGATTTTCCTACAAGTAGCTTATCTCAATTCACTTTAGCCAGATCCTGCCTTATCATATTAAAATCGGCCTTTCCCCAATTTAGAGCCTTTATTTCCGGTCCATCTTTGTCCTTTTCCATGACTACCTTAAATCTCACCGAATTATGGTCACGGTCACCAAAATGCTCTCCTACTGACACTTCTACCACTTGCCCGGCTACATTCCCTAGAATTAGGTCCAGTACCGCCCCCCTCTCTTGTAGGACTTTCTACATGCTGGCTCAAAAAGCTCTCCTGGATGCACTTTAAGAATTCCACACCCTCTAAGCCTTTCACACTCTGACTATCCCAGTTAATATTGGGGAAGTTGAAATCCCCTACTATTATTACCCTATTATTTCTACACTTCTGAGATTTGCCTACATATCTGTTCCTCTATCTCCCCCTGACTGTTTGGGGGCCTATAGTACACTCCCAGCAATGCTCCCTTCAATTTTTTTCTGGGACCGCGCAACCCCTTTAAGCGGCTGCACAGCCCATTCGAAATTCCACACATGCACAGATTTTCCTATTTAAAAGCCGGTGAGCCGGCTGCGCGGGAGGTCCGGAGCGCTGCGCAGCCGTGCAGCTTAAAGGGTACATTGGCCCCGTGTAGGCCAAACTGGGTGACGTAAGAAAACTACTAGGCACTTGGTCTGAGTATTAAACAAGGCTTTAATCAACTGTTTTTCTACATGGAGATCTAGTTGTGTCCTTCACTAGTTCCTGTTAAAGAATGTCCTGAGCAAGCTGGGCCCATGCCCGAGTATTTATACTCTCCCTGGACAGTGCCACCAGCAGGCCTCCCAGTATCATTTCATAAGTCATTTCCACATGAATGACAAGATTCATGTCACTGGGCATGGGTGCCAGTTTTTCCTGAAGGCCATTAAGTGAGCCAGTTGGGTTTTTATGGTAAATCGAGCAGTATTCATGGTCATTTCACAAATTAACAGATTTATTGAATTCAATTTCACAACTTCCCATGGTGGGACTTAAACTTACCACCTTGGGGCTGTTGGTCCAGTACGAGAATCAATAAGCTACAATACCCATATTTTTTTTTTTTAAATATAAAGTAAACCATTATAATCACTACTATACAACTTTCGAAAGTTGACCAAAGTACATGTTGAAAGAAAGACCAACTCAACACATTTTAGGTTTGAGTGCTTGCATAACTCAAGTTAGTTGTACGTTGTCCAAAAATCACAGCAAGTTTGAGGGGGAGGGGGGGGTGGTGGGAAGAAAAAAGAAGCAATTATCATTCAATTACTTCGAGTTTCCTGGCAAAGAGAGCCGTGACCCGAAATTAGAGTCGTATTTCAAAACCTCAACTAATGATGCGTATCAAATGTCAGCTTAGTAGTTTGTTAGAATCAGATTTTTTTTTAATTTGTGGACAGAAATTTCATACTCCGTGCACTGCTGCCAAGCCATATGATAATAATTTAACTAACAGATGAAAGTAGTTTACAGAGGGTGCGAGAAGCAGGGAAAATATTGGAGCTTTGCCGTTTTTCTTCCTAAAACTACCATAATGAAATTTAATTTGCACAGCGGGCTACAGAGTTTGTTCGCCAGCGCATGTTTTCAAACAAGGTGAAGCTAGGGCCTCAATATTAACCCCCACCACGACAAGCGGGAGGAGGGGGTTAAAATGTGTGCAACGTAAACGCGAACGCACTGCCATTTTACGGCAGTGGGCATCGGGGCATCAGGACTTAGCACTTGCCATTCAAGAATGGGGAAGACGGGAAAGTGGTGCGAAGTAATAAATTTAGTGATCCAACAAATATGGAAAAAAACACCCATGTGCCTACCCTTGGTGAATGATAAAAGTCTTCGTTTCCCCGTCTCTGGCACTTCTAAGTGGTGCTATCCCTGGTGGCTTCAGCAGAGGTAGTGGCAGGCCGTGTGGATCCTCACTTTGACAGAGGTGCTCGTAGCCGACGACCTCTCGGTGTTGGCGCCCGTGAGGGGCCCCACTAAAGACAGCTTCACCTGCACCTGTGCAGGGGCAAGCTGGGGCAACGGGAGGAGAGGCAGAGGGGAGGGCAACAGGCAAGATGTGCAAACACAGGTGTTTTCACTTTCATCTCCCTTATCGCCATCCGCTCTCTAATGGGACAGGGGAACATCGCTGTGGCCTCTGCAGGAGATCAGAGATGTCTTGGAGGACCACGTCTAGTCTATCTGCAACCTGTGTTAGGCAGTAGAGGTGTTGACAGACAAAGCATGCAAGGTCACCAGCAGGGCCTGCAGGGACTCATTAGTGCGCGGTGAGTGATTCAGCTTACATCGAGGCAGCCACATTTTCAATGGAAGATTGCAGCTTTGGAAAGGCTTGCGACATCACTCCTTTGCTCTCAGACGTCCTCCACTGCATCGGAACTGGGCCTTTAAATATAGAGGTGAAATTGCGCCGTGCGGGTCTGCGCCATGCCTGCTCTCACGCATTTGGAGACGCGAAACTTGGAACTAAAATAATAATCAGGAATCCCTGTTGAAATTGCACATTCCCGTGTGTCCCACAAAGTTGCACTCGAGAGTTCGGGAGGTGCGCCCGACAGCACAAGTAAAATAAGGGGGCATGATAATTCTCATCTGAGGCATTCCTCACATGTGCTAATTCCATTCGTATTGTGGCGTCAACCAGCAAGAGAAAATTGGCAGGAGAAAATTAAAGGGATCATGCTCAACTCGGTTAGTTGGAGTTTTATGGGGGAAATGTTTTAAACACTGCAAACTTCATTTTGTCTGCTTAGGCAAAGATTGATCGGTTGGCATTTGTGTACATACGGGTGGATTCCTAGGGCTGCATTCAGGCCTGGAGGACGAGTGGGGCAGCAGGACAGAAACTCCAGAAGAGGGAGGCGGATGCTACACAAAGGGGCTGTACCCTCGGCATATTCAGGGAGCAGTTCGAACTCAACTTTTACACAGGAGCGATGCTAGAGATGCCTTCGCTTAACCAAGGAGGCAGTCACCGAGCTTAGTCAGCTGTTGTACCTTGAGCCACACACCAGGGTGTGGACAGCACTGCGCAGAAGTGCAGACTCTCTGGAAGGCCCTGTCCATAGTGGACTAAGGAGGCAGCTGCTTGCGCTGCGAGAGTTGCTACTGCAGGATTTAGAGCTGCCACCGGTGACCGTCTGGCCTGCCAAGACAACTGTCAGCCACCAGGACAGCCTCCAACTTGGTGGGAGCCACACGGCAGCATTGATTGAGGTGACCCATTCTCTCCCATGTTCCGCGCAAAGCCTTGCGACAAGTTGGAGCTGGACTCCTCCATGCTCTGCGACATTGCGTGAAAGCTTTATGGCAGGCTGCCCAGCGCTTCTTACATTTCCCGGTAAATGCCCATCAGCCTTCTTCTGTAGCCTGGCCCCCTGCAAGTCTGCAGCAGAGTCTTGAGGCTAGTGATCTTACCTTGACAATTCAATGCAGAATCATTGAAACTTTTTCCGGCATTATAACCAGGTCAGTGTTTCCCGGCTTCTCGCATTTACAGCCATGGCCACCTCCTCCCACAGCCACCGAGCCAAGGACTTGGAGGGCTTCTTAATCCCAGGGACGAGCAACGGGCAAGAGGGAATTGGAAGTGGGGCAAAAAGATTGACCGGTGTCTACACAAACTCCAAGCTGCTTGCTTATGTCCCTGCATTGAGTAATCTCAAACCCAGTTCCCTGTGTGCAAAACCAGCTCCAATATGACATTGCATGTAGTCATGTGAAAGCCACAGAATAGTTGTTGTGGGAAATAAACAAACAATCTAACACACTGGTGCAGTGGGGATATTGTTGGGTTTAGTGATGAAGCACTCTTGTAGTAGAGTAGGAGGCAGTGTTACTTTGCGTCTAATCATGTTATACCTGCCCCAAGAACACTTGATGCTGATGTAGGCAGTACAGCACCAACACCCCACACCTGGAGCAAAAACTCAAAAGCAAAACATTTTCCAGCATCTCCTACCACTGTAAAAGTAAGGTACAGCCTCACTCACCTTTGTACTGAAATTCTTGTTGATATCTGTGAAAAGACAAGCAAAGAGGAATTACTCAAATAAAATCAATGGTAAATAATCCACCTCAAAAATATCATTACTTCCATGTAGGTTTTCTGCAGCAGACAGGTTCCCCTCACTGCAGGGGATTTATTTCATGTTATTCAAATGTGGGTGATGCAAAAGATTAGAATTCAGGGAGTTCTGCCCCTTCCCCCTATTCTCCCCGGAAGGGGGGGGGGGGGGGGGGGGGGGGGGGAGGCCAAATTGACCTTTCCAACATCCAGGAACCCACAGCCAGCATCTAACTAGGGTGTTCCTCTCACTAGCATCAATTCAAATGCACCCCTGACTGTCACACACGCACACAGTACCTCTGGCCAGTGTCATTCTTAAATTGATGTGAGGAGTTGCTAGGTACAAAGGGAACGGAGTGCTTTGCCTCAAATAATGTCATACTCAACATAAAATGCAGATACTAAATTTTCTAATTTTACCCCTTCATGGCCTCACATGCCCTGGGTCTAAGAGAAGGGACAACGCACTACCCAAAGCTACGGTTGCTTTGCTCTGCAATAATAATGACTCCCATCCTGCATGGTGGATGTGTATTTGGGTGAAGCATTCAGGGAAATATGGAGAGACTCCCATTTAGCAGGACGCCGCGAGATGTAGGTTTGTCTGTAGAGATCCTCGGTGTAATGGTTACGTTAACTGGAATAATAATTCAAAGAATGAGAGCTCAAACAGAAAGCAGAGAGATTGGGTCCCTCCACGACAGTTTGAGAATTGGTTTTAAAAGATCTGGAAATAAAAAGCTGGTCTCAGCAAGTGAAGATAGTCATAAAAACCCAATTGGTTCACCAATGCCCTTTATGGAAGGAAACCTGTTGTCATTACCAGGTCTGGGCCTATAGGCGACTCCAGTCCCACATGTGGTTGACTATCAAATGCCTTCTGTGGCCGAGCAAGCCACTCGGTACCAAACCACTGCAGAAATGTTTTTTTTTTTTTTTTTTAAGCCCTCCCAAACAGCACTGTGGGAACACCATCACACCGACGGCAGTAGTTCAAGAAGGGGGCTCACCACCACCTTCTCCGGGTACCTAGGGATGGGCAATAAATGTCGGCCTAGCCAGTGACAACCACATCCTGAGAATGGCCAAGTGTTCCACTCCCCAGCACCAACATCCCTCACCGCAAGCACAAACATTCACACGAACAGCAAGCATCAAGTTGTGCGGCCGAGTGAAAGACTACAAGCAAAATGTTGTTTAGATTGGCCTTTCAATCTGTTCCTCAGTTCAACACACAAAGAGCTTCACAATTTTCCCTGCCCCCTTAAATCCACTCGCCCCCCCACCCCCTGCTCCCAGATCAGTAGGTTCAGCTCACAGCCTCTTTCATAGCGTTTTTTGGTTTGCAGCCCATTGCCACCCCTGGGGGCCCTTTCTCTGAACCCTTTCCAATGACTCCAAATTAAAATAATTATCTCTATGAAATTCAAAATAAAATTGCAAGCTGCATCAGTCATGAAAACATTCCACAATGTCGGTGTGAAAGCTATTAAAAAAAACACTGCAACACTTATGCTATAAACCATCAAAAAATGTATGAAGGTGCCAGTGCACAATTTGGAGCCTATTCTTTCCTGTACAGCCAAGAGCCATGAACTTCTCTGCACTATTATTGTTGGAGGGGAGAGCCAGTCAAACAGTTAAATATGCAAATATGGCAGTCTTGTTTTCATTTTTATATATCTGTCACTGCTTGCACTAGAAGCTGAATAACTTGACTGTGTATGTACAGTACATAAATCACCACACCAGCCTTGCTGCCTGTCTAAGTCTACATCACCCATTGACTAGGGTTAATAAATATCAAATAACTCTTCTATATTTCAGCATCAATGCTCGGTTTCTTCTTTGGGTCTCAGTCCTCGATAAATTCAATGCACTTTCACACAGTGCTGTTGGCATCAGCCACATTCATCTGTAAAACATCTCTTAACCAGAGGAGCGAGCTCCTAGCCCCAACCAGGGCTCGATACAAGTATGGCAGCACTCCAGAGCCAACTAGATCAAACTAAATTCGGAATTAAATGATGATCTGCAAACATTTGATGCGTGACACTGATGTATTAGGCAATGCTGTGAAATAATTGTAGTCAGTTATCTGAAAGGTCACCATTTAAGCCTACTTTGTGCTGTTGTCTACAAAGAAAAGCTAGATTAAATATGCTTATGCTAATCTTGCAGGTGAGATACTGCAGAAGCAGTGATGCTATATCTAGATCTCCATTACATCAGACACCCTCCAGAGTCAAACAGGGAGCCAGACAAGCCCAGGAAGAATGCATCATCAGGCGTTAGCCTTGACTGATCAGCTTTGGCCCAGTGGTAGCACTCTCTCCTCAGTCAGAAGGTCGTGGGTTCAAGCATATAATTCACAGCAATGCAGCGGTGACCTCCACTAATGGCGGCCGTGCCTTTAGTCATCCCAGCCCCAAGCTCTGGAATTCCCTCCCTAAACCTTTCTGCCTCACCTCCTTGATCAAGCATTTAGTCATCCCTCCTAGCATTTCCTACTTGGGCTTGGCATTGATTATTCTCCAATTACACTGCTGTGAAGCACCTTTGTGTGTTTCTCTGCATGCTATTTTATTGGATGTGGGTGACGCGAGCAAGGCAGAATTTATTGCTGATCTCTAGGTTGCCTCGAGCCCATTCAGAGTCAACCACATACAGTGGGGCTGCAATCTCTGATGTAGAGCGGATAAAGATGAGAGGTCCCTTTCTGAAGGACATTAGTGAACCAGTTGGGTTTATGACAAACTAGCAGCTTTTAAGGTCATTTTTCCCTAATGCTTGCCTAAAATTGAGAAAAATTTCAATTTCAAAACTTGCCATGGTTGGATTTGAACTCGTGCCCACAAGGTCATCATATTGCACCGGCAGAAATATGTCCAAGCAGCACCAACTGGAAATTAAGCTGGGAGCCTCCTAGTTTATGATGCAGTCCAATGCTAGGCAGTGGCTAAAATAAAGATTTGCATTTACATAGCACCTTTCACGACCACCAGTCATCCCAAAGCGCTTTACAGCCAGTGAAGTACTTTTTGAAGTGCAGTCACTGTTGTAATGTAGGAAACGCAGCAGCCAATTTGTGCACAGCAAGCTCCCCCAAACAGCAATGTGATAATGACCAGATAATCTGTTTTAGTCATGTTGATTGAGGGATAAATATTGGCCAGGACACCAGGGATAACTCCCCTGTTCTTCTTTGAAATAGTGCCATGGGATCTTTTACATCCACCCAAGAGATCGGACTGGGCCTCAGTTCAACATCTCATCCGAAAGACTAGACTCCTAGCGTGATATAAAGTAAACTCATGCACCCAGGTTTAACTAAGAGTACTCAAAACACTCGCAACAGATCAGATGCAATGGACCAAAGAATTTGAGCAGGATTTGGGAAGGAACAAACCGGTCATGTTCACCAGGGAAATCGGATACCAACTGGCTTCCGGGGACTGGGTCAGTGCCAGCATGCAATCAAGACAGCAAGTGCCTGGGACTGATTACCAGGCAGTAACACAACCGCTGGGTTTAGCTAACATTATAAATGAGTGTGAAACTCAAGCAGTTTATAACAGTCATCAGAATTTGAAGATTAACTTACTGCCTTGCAATGACTCCAGGGCAGGTGGTATTTTTTTTTAATGTATAGTTGATTTTATGGGGCACTTAATTCCACTCGTGCCAGTTAAGCACAGATGCCAACTGCCAGACCACTCATGTCACACGTGCAATTACGTGATTAAATTCACACTAAAGGATTAACAAACCATTACTGCCAAGTTAAGACAGGATTGGCTTGCAATTGTTTACAAGGAAACTTCCCAGCCAGAATATTCAGGAGAAACTTCGTTACCCAGAGAATGGAACTTGCTACCACATGGAGTGGTTGAAGAAAATAGCATAGATGCATTTAAGAGGAAGTTAGACAAGTGCATGAGGGAGAAAGGAATAGAAGGATATGCTGTGAGATGAAGTAAGGTGGGAGGAGGCTAGTGTGGTGCATAAACACCAGCACAGACCATTGGGCCAAATGGTCTGTTTCTGTGCTGCAATATTTACACACAGAAATAGCTGCTGTCCCTTGGCATTGCACACAAGGCCAAGTGTTGTTCCGGTAAGCAGGGTTTATAGTTTGGGGGATAATTGGTCCAGAGCATGCAGATGTAATTCAATCCCCATTTAAAAAATGATACTACTCTTTACTGTTGTATTTCCACTATTAATTTAGATGCCTGTATTTATAATGGGAATTGACTATGTAAACTTGTCATGCTGTAATTGCACGATAGCAAAATACTGCAGATGTTGGAAATCCGAAATAACAACAGAAAATGCTGGAAAAACTCAGCAGGTCAGGCAACATCCGTGGAGAGAAATTTGAGTTGACGTTTCTTCAAAACTCAGGGTCAAGGGTCAAACCCGAAACGTCAACTCAAATTTCTCTCCACGGATGTTGCCTGACCTGCTGAGTTTTTCCAGCATTTTCTGTTGTTATGCTGTAATTGCACCCTTCCACCAGTGGCAGTGCTACAGCACCTCCACTGGAGCGAGGGGTTGGGCAAGGAAGTAACCGCAATGCGAGACGTTTACACAGGCAGCTCTCATTATGCGGGCATGGGAATTAATATGAAAAAGGACCCAATAGGAAGTGGCAGACACAAGATTTGTATCGGTTTACTAGCTGATCTCCTGTGGCATTGCACTTGCGGAGTCTGAGGATTTGCTGTTTTCGAACAATAGGGGTGTGTGCCATAATTTCAGAGCCACTAATTTGCAGGGGCTAAATATTTTTAATGTATTCTGGGATTTTTTTCATTCTTTGGGGACGGAACTTTGCAACGGTGTCCAATATTCTGTTAAAACTGTAAATGAGTGGTTTTATTATATATCCATTGCCTACATTTAATTTTTAATCATACGGTACAAGGTGGTTCAAGGTTTAATCCCTTGTTTGTATTAAATCAACATAACTTATCCAGGGCAGTGGCAAGATTACGGCAATTAGCCTCAGCTCCACTTAGAATCATAGAATAAGGACGTAAGAAATAAGAGCAGGAGTAGGCCATACGGCCCCTCGAGCCTGCTCCACCATTCAATGGAGGCAGCTCTGCAGTGTGTTTGGGCTCAGTTGCTCTCTGAGCCACGATGCTGAGGGCACTTCAAGTCCCCCTCGTGAATTTGTGCATATAATCTAAATTGACCCTGCAGCGCAGTGCTGCACTGCCGAATGAGTTTCCGACACCACGTCCACTCCATCACCAAGACCGCCTACTCCCACCTCCGTAACATATGAACATAAGAATTAGAAGCAGGAGTAGGCCATGCAGCCCGTCGAGCCTGCTCCGCCATTCAATAAGATCATGGTTGATCATCGACCTCAACTCCACTTTCCCACCCGACCCCCATATCCCTTGATTCCCCATGAGTCCAAAAATCTATCGATCTCAGCCTTGAATATACTCAAAGACTCAGCATCCACAGCCCTCTGGGGCAGAGAATTCCAAAGATTCACAACCCTCTGAGTGAAGAAATTCTTCCTCATCTCAGTCTTAAATGGCCGAATCCTTATCCTGAGACTATGCCCCCTAGTTCTAGAGTCTCCGGCCAGGGGAAACAGCCTCTCAGCATCTACCCTGTCAATCCCCCTCAGAATCTTATATGTTTCAATGAGATCACCTCTCATTCTTCTAAACTCCAGAGAGTATAGGCCCATTCTACACAATCTCTCATCATAGGACAGCCCTCTCGTCCCAGGAATCAATCTAGTGAACCTTCCTTGCACAATGTGAGAAGTTTACACAGGCAGCTGATACAGCACAGGAGGCCATTCAGCCCATCGTCAGCTTGTTGAAAGAGCTATCCAATTAATCCCACTCCCCTGGAAATTTACCCCCCCTCCCCCACTCAAGTATATATATATCCAATTGTCTTTTGAATGATACTATTGAATCTGCTTCCTTCACCCTTTCAGGCAGTGCATTCTAGATCATAACTTGTTCCTCATGTCACCTTTGGTTCTTTTGCCAATCACCTTAAATCTGTGTCCTCCAGTTAACAACCCTTCCGCCACTGGAAAGTTTCCCCTTATTCACTATCAAAACCATGATTTTGAACGCCTCTTATCAAATCTCCTCTTAGCCTTCTCTACTCTAAAGAGAACAATCCCAGCTACTCCAGTCTGTCCACAAAACTGAAGTCCCTCATCCCTGGTACCATTCTAGTAAATCTCCTCTGCACCCTCTCCAAGGCCTTGACATCCTTCCTAAAGTGTGGTGCCCATAATTGGACACAGTACTCCAGCTGGGGCCTAACCAGTTTTTTTTTTTTTTTTTAAATAAAGGTTTACCATAACTTCCTTGCTTTTGTACACTTAAGTCACTAATCACATATTTTTAAAATGGAAAAACAGCCTTCTCAATTTGTCCTGTCACCTTCAATGATTTGTGTACATACATCCTGAGATCTCTTTTCCTGCACCCAATGTTCCCCCACAGCCCGGGACCAGCTTTAAAAAGAGGCGATTTCGCATATGTGCAAAATTTTCAATGGGCCGCACAACCCATTAAAAGGGACCCAAATAAAAAAAAAAAACTTAGGGGGAAGCATTGCACCATTTAGTTCATATTACCTCTCCTCATTCTTCCTACCAATATGGCTAAGGAAGGTTGGGGGAGTGGGGGAAAAAGGAGAAGAGGAACAGGAGGATTATTCCCCTTCCCGATTTGTATAAAATGCACACATGGGGAGGTCAGGTGGTGGGTGGCCCAGTAGTATAACAATTCTGCGTTAGTGACAGGGTGGTGGTATAACACAAGTCTGTCCACATGATGCACCCAGACTTATCGGGGGAGAATCAATGGCAACCCAAGTGCCTCCCCAAGGGTCATTGGGGGGGGGGGGGGGGGGGGGGGGGGGCAGGTTTGAGAAGAGGAGCTGCCACATAGACAACAGCAGTGCCCCAGTGGTGTGGGAGCAGATCCCACCCCAGCTGTCAATATGCCACAGTACAGGGAACCAAACACCTTGAATTAAGCAGGCCAGGCAACATCTGTGGAGAAACAGTCAACGTTTCAGGTCGAAACCCTTCTACAGAACCGAGGAAAAAAAGGCAGGAAATGAAAAGATTAACAAGGTTGAAGAGCCAAACAGAGATCCCGTCAAAGAGAGGAGCAGAACTTCTTCAATGTTGCCTGGCCTGCTGAGTTTTTCCAGCGTTTTCTGTTGTTATTTCGGATTTCCAGCATCCGCAGTATTTTGCCATCGTACCTTGAATTAATCTATGTTGTATCTTCACCACATGCACTACAAAAGTTTATGGCGGCCCATCACCGCTGCAAGGGACGGGTAATAAATGGCCTTGCTAGTGACGCCCATATTCCAAGAATTAAATTAAAAATCAACACTGGATGTTTCTCAACTCTCTTCCATTAAATGTTTTATTTTAATATTATTTGCCCAATATGCTGAAAAGCCACTCTAGACAAAGAATCAAGAGAGCAAGTCTATGAACAACAAAATTGTAAGGACTTTCTCTAGGAGATAGATTTCATTGCAGAATATGTAGAGAGGAAATCGTTCCCCCTGCCCCCTTATTTTCTAGTGTTTTAATAATGGAGTAGCAAGTGCATTAAAGACACCTTGCCGAGGGCTGGAACACTGTCCTGGCTGTGCAAACAAGGTCAACTGGAACACTGGACTAACTCAGCAAAAAACAATGCACCTAGCAGCAACTACAGGAGCCTGATCTGAACACCAGATAAGAGTGCCTGTGGTCGCTGCGGACGAAAGGAAGTCAAAGTTTTAGCAACAGCTCTCGGCATTTAAATAAAGAAAAAAGTCAATGGTTTCTTCAGTGATGCCGCTGAAAATCAACTGCTGTTCTCACATTAAACTTGTAAAAAATGCCTCAGAAAATCAATACAACTTGCATTTATATAGCATCTCCCACATTACAACAGTGACCGAACTTCAAAAGTACTTCATTGGCTGTAAAGCACTTTGGGACGCCCGGTGGTCGCGAAAGGCGCTATAGAAATGCAAGTCTTTCTTTCTTTCATAGTAAAATTTCCCAAAGCATTTCACAAGAGCATAATAAGACAAAAAATTGACACCGAGCCAAAGAAGGAGACGACATTAGGACAGGCGACCGAACATAGAAGATAGGAGCAGGAGGCGGCCATTCGGCCCCTCAAGCCTGCTCCACCATTCAATGCGATCATGGCTTATCATCCAAATTCAGTACCCTGTCCCTGCTTTCTCCCCATATCCCTTGATCCCCTTAGCCTTAAGAAATATATCTAACTCCTTCTTGAATATATTTAATGAATTGGCCTCAACTGCCTTCTGTGGTAGAGAATTCCACAGGTTCACCACTCTCTGGGTGAAGAAATTTCTCCGCATCTCAGTCCTAAATGGCCTATCCCTTATCCTTAGACTGTGACCGCTGGTTCTGGACTCCCCCGCCATCGGGAACAGCCTTCCTGCATCTAGTCTGTCTAGTCCTGTTAGAATTTTATAAGTTTCAATGAGATCCCCTCTTATTCTTCTAAACTCTAACGAATATAAGCCTAATCGACCCAATCTCTCTTCATAAGTCATTCCTGCCATCCCAGGAATACTGCGTAGTTTTGGTTTACATATTTAGGAAAAGATATACTTGCTCTCAAGGCAGTTCAGAGAAGGTTCACTCAGTTGATTCCAGAGATGAGGGGGTTGACGTATGAGGAAAGGTTGAGTAGGTTGGGCCTCTACTCATTGGAATTCAGAAGAATAAGAGGCGATCTTATCGAAACATATAAGATTGTGAGGGGGCTTGATCGGGTGGATGCGGTGAGGATGTTTCCACTGATGGGTGAGACTAAAGCTAGGGGGCATAATCTTAGAGTAAGGGGCTGCTCTTTCAAAACTGAGATGAGGAGAAACTTCTTCAATCAGAGGGTAGTATATCTATGGAATTTGCTACCTCAGAGTTGTGGAAGCTGCGACATTAAATAAATTTAAAACGGAGATAGACAGTTTCCTAGCTGATAAGGGGTTACGAGGAGAGGGCAGGGAAGTGGACGTGAGTCTAAGTTCGGATCAACCATGATCCTATTGAATGGCGGAGCAGGCCCGAGGGGCCGTATGGCCTACTCCTGCTCCTACTTCTTATGTCCTTATGTATCAGTCTGGTGAATCTTCGCTGCACTCCCTCCATGGCAAGAACATCCTTCCTCAGATAAAGCGACCAAAACTGCACACAATACTCAAGGTGCGGTCTCACCAAGGCCCTGTACAACTGCAGCAAAACATCCTTGTTCCTGTACTCGAACCCTCTCGCTATGAAGGCCAACATACCATTTGCCTTCTTAACCGCCTGCTGCACCTGCATGCTTACCTTCAGCGACTGGTGCACAAGGACACCCAGGTCCCGTTGCACTTCCCCTTTTCCCAATCTATTGCCATTCAGTTAATAATCTGCCTTCCTGTTTTTGCCACCAAAGTGGATAACCTCGCATTTATCCACATTATACTGCATCTGCCATGCATCTGCCCAAATCGCACTGGAGTTTCTCTGCATCCGCCTCACAGCACACACGCCCACCCAGCTTTGTATTGTCTGCAAACTTGGAGAGATTACATCTAGTTCCCTCATCTAGATGATTAACGTATATTGTGAATAACTGGGGTCCGAGCACCGATCCCTGCGGTACCCCACTAGTCACTGCCTGCCACTCAGAAAAAGACCCGTTTATTCCAACTCTTTGCTTCCTGTCTGCCAACCAGTTTTCTATCCAAGTCAGTACCTTACCCCCAATCCCATGTGCTTTAACTTTGCACGCTAATCTCTTATGCGGGACCTTATCGAAAGCCTTCTGAAAGTCCAAATACACCACATCCACTGGTTCTCCCTTATCTATTCTACCAGTTACATCCTCAAAAAATTCCAGTAGATTAAATCAAGCATTTTACCTTTTGTAAATCCATGTTGACTTTGTCCGATCCTGTCAGTGTTTTCCAAGTACTCATAACTTCCTTGCTTTTGTACTCTATGCCTCTATTTATGAAGCCCAGGATCCCGTATACATTTTTTTTTTTTTTTTTTTTTTTAAACCGATTTCTCAACCTGCCCTGCCACCTTCAACAATTTGTGCACATATACCCCAGGTCTCGGTTCATGCACCCCATTTAGAATTGTACCCTTTAGTTTATATTGCCTCTCCTTGTTCTTCATACCAAAATGTATCACTTCGCACTTACAGCAAGTTAGCAATATAGGTCCAACATTGTGTGTTTTCTTGATTGCTGCTCAGTATCTTAAACCCTAACTGTAGTAGAATCCCTAGATCTTCACCCATTACTAACTTTACAGCACTCAGTATATGTTGCCTATTTTTATCTACCAACGTGCAATATCCAACATTTATCCACAATGAACTTTGACACATTTTCCACACTTAAGATTTTTGCTCATTTTGTAGTTCAGCTGCGAGTTGACAGCAACCCCCCACCCCAGTTTCTCATTTGACTGTGAATTTCACTCACTCAAGTGTCTCTCAGGAGTAAAATGTATTTATTTAAACACAAGTATCTGTCACTTGAACATCATTTTGAAGTGCTGTAATATATGCCACAGGGCAGAGGCAAGTTTAGACCTAGACGCAAGAGAGACAGGCGTTGAAAAGTTGGATAATGGAGATTTGTCAAGTTGAGCTAGTGTGTGTGATCTACATCGTCAAGCATCATGCTGCTCACCCTATGCTCTACGGCAGCTGACCTGTGCCAAGGGTCTGTAAAAACCATCAAACGGAGTCCAAAACCAATTCTATAGAAAAGCAATTCAATAGGTCTTTAACTTTATGAAGGGGTTCGATAGGCTGAAAGCGACAAAGACAAGGGGCCAGAAATTCGGGTCCCCACGGGTGAGTACGCGCTGGGTACTCACACGTAGGCCCAACGAAAGTGCCGGTTTCGTGCATGCACTGCGCATGCGCGGGAAACCGGAACTTCTGTTCCCTTAAAGGAAGGTGTTCACAGGTCAAACGCGTGCGCCGGAGAGGCAGTGCGTACGCCTGGAGCTTCCGTTTTTTTTTCCAGATTTCTCCAGGAGGGTAAGTCTCCAGGAGCTACGCTTTTATAAAGCAGTCGCAAGGCCTGCTTTTAACCAGGTAAGTGGTGAATTAAGTAAAATTAAAACATTTTTTCAACAGGTTTATTATTTTTAAATACTTTAAAGAAAGGGAAGTTTATTTTTAGCCCTGCTAAAAACTGTAATTAATTTTTTCAAAAATTTAAATTATTGTTTAAAAGTTATTTTATGTAATTTATAGTTATTTTTAAAAAATTTATTTGAAGTTTAAGTTATGTTTTGGGGCTGAACACTAATCATAGATTTGACAGGTCTTCCTGTCAAATCTATGAAGACAGATTCCCTGCTAGGATTGGCTCTCCATGGCCCACGTGATCCCAGGGGACGCTTCGAACTAACTGCGCCCCTGGGATACGCAAGCACTGCACGCCGGCAGTTGGAGCAGGCCCAGGATTGGAATCCCATGCGGGCCCACAGCAGAACGGCAGGCGCGCTAGGTAAGTGCAGGTCGGAGGCTTACACCCGCGGGAAGCCCCCGACCCGAATTTCTGGGCCCTTGTGTTTCCACTTTGGGGGGGGGGGGGGGGGCGGAAAGAGTCCAGCCTTGGGGTCACAGATAGTCACTAATAAACCCAATAAAGAATTCAGGAGAAACTTCTTTACCCAGAGCATGGAACTCACTACCACAGGGAGTAGTTGAGGTGAATAGCATAGATACATTTAAGGGGAAGCTAGATAAACACATGAGGGAGAAAGGAATAGAAGGATGTGTTGATAAGGCGAGAAGTAGGGTGGAGCATAAACACCGGCACGGACTAGTTGGGCCGTCTGGCCTGTTTCTGCGCTGTAAAGTCTATGTAATTCACCAGAGGGCAGGCAAGGAGGAGATGCAGCACCAGCAAGATTCCCTGGCAGTTGCACGTCTACACTTAAAGGGAATCCTCCCCTCCCAGTTTCTCTGCAAAAAGACACCTGGCATATTTGTGGTTTCTGCTGTTGCAAACAGCAAATAAGGGAGATTTGGGGGCATCACCACCCCACCTGTAGCTTTCAATTTCAGGCTCCAAGCCATTTCTATATGGTGACAAGTTAAAAATCTCAAATTAGTTTACCGTGGTGACAAGTTAAAAATCTCAAATTAGTTTACCGTGGTGACAAGTTAAAAATCTCAAATTAGTTTACCGTGAAGCATTCCACTTACTTGTATTTCACCTGACGGAACCCTTCGAGGAGCGCCTCTCTTTTATCCTTTGCTTTTTTGCTAAGTTTTTCACCCTGTAGAACTTCACCTACAAAGTATTCAGAGTCTGCCCGCCAGATGAGAAAAAGAATTTAAAAAAGCATGAAATGTTGTGTTAATCACTTAAAATAACAAATGTTTAAGACACAAATTTTGTTGATTAACAAAGTAAACTTGCATTTATATAGCACCTTTCACAACAGCTCAATTACAGCCAATGAAGCACTTTTGAAGTGTAGTCACTGTTGTAATGTGGGAAACGTGGCAGCCAATTTGTGCACAGCAAGCTCCCACAAACAGCAATGAGATAATGACCAGATAATCTGTTTTAGTGACAATGATGGAGGGTTGTCAACCTAGCTGCCATTGGAAACAGTTTCTCCTGATGTAGTCTATCAAAACCATTCAAGATTTTGAACACCTCTATCAAATCTCATCAGCTATCTGGCCGATTACCCCACGAACAATATCTGGGGTCACACTTAAAAAATGGCCATGCAGGTATGGTACTAGGGTACAGCCAGTGCCTGTCGAATCATAGCCAAGAACTAAAAATCAGCAACTTGGAGAAGACTTGAGGGAAACAACTAGTTTAACATCGAATCTATCGGATAATTATTGTGTCACGGGATTAATTCAATAAACTGCCTTTCTTCTGGTGGGAGTGCAGGCCTAGACAGATCACGACCCTTTTGTATGCTACTGCCTTAGATGTACATGCCTGTAATATGCAATTAATCTCCATTCATCACCACACGCAAGTCATGAAAAAAAATCTGTTTTTAAAAACAGTGTCGGTGTTCTCAATGAACCATTAAACTAGTCAGAAACAAATCTAAAACAAACACTTAGCACATGGCAGGTGTGGATAAAAATGCATTTAGAAAAACCAACAGCTGCAGCTATTGCTACTGTCTGTAGGTGAACAACCAAACACTCCATAGCCACTTCATAGCCCTGGGATGTTCCCACTCCAATCAGAGACACGGGGCACTCTGTGGTCACGACATCAGGATATGTGCCTCCGGCATTTATTGCCCATCCTTAGTTGGCCCAAGAAGGTGGTGCGCTTTCATCTTCAAGGCGATGATGCTCAACTGAGTGGCTTGCCAGGTCACTTCAGAAGGTAGTAGTCAACCAGATTGGTATGAGGCTGGAGTCACAGACTGGGCAAAGATGGCAGGCTTCCTCAAGGACACTGGTGAAGCAATTGGCACAGTTGAATTTTGACAACAGGAATTCAAATTCTCAAAAGCAAGTCATCCAATAACTGGGATGGAGGAGAAATACAAATCGAGCAGTGCCGAAGCACCCTCCTCCCAAGGGATAAGGAGAACAAAAAGTGGGATAAGGAGAACAAAAGTGGATAAATGTGAGGTGATCCACTTTGGTGGCAAAAACAGGAAGGCAGATTATTATTTGAATGGCAATAGATTTGGAGAAGGGGAAGTGCAAAGAGACCTGGGTGTTATTGTGCACCAGTCGCTGAAGGTAAGCATGCAGGTGCAGCAGGCGGTTAAGAAGGCAAATGGTATGTTGGCCTTCGTAGCAAGAGGGTTCGAGTACAGGAACAAGGATGTCTTGCTGCAGTTGTACAGGGCCTTGGTGAGACCACACCTTGAGTATTGTGTGCAGTTTTGGTCACCTTACCTGAGGAAGGACGTTCTTGCCATGGAGGGAGTGCAGCGAAGATTCACCAGGCTGATACCTGGGATGGCAGGAATGACGTATGAGGAGAGATTGTGTCGATTGGGCTTATACTCACTGGAGTTTAGAAGATTGAGAGGGGATCGCATCGAAACCTATAAAATTCTGTCAGGTCTGGACAGACTGGATGCAGGATGTTCCCGATGGCCGGGGAGTCCAGAACCAGGGGTCATAGTCTAAGGATAAGGGGTAAGCCATTTAGGACTGAAATGAGGAGGAATTTCATCACCCAGAGAGTGGTGAACCTGTGGAATTCTCTGCCACAGAGGGCAGTGGAGGCCAGTTCATTAAATATATTCAAGAAAGAGTTGGATATATTTCTTAAGGCTAAAGGGATCAAGGGATATGGGGAGAAAGCAGGGACAGGGTACTGAATTTGGATGATCAGCCATGATCTCGTTGAATGGCGGAGCAGGCTCGAAGGGCCGAATGGCCTACTCCTGCTCCTATCTTCTATGTTTCTATGTTTCCAGGGTAATAGACCGGGGGTGTCCAACACACAGTTTCATCACCATCTGATCCCACCGTGATATCTGCTGCCCCCGGCCTTCATTCCAGCTGCTATTGGCCGCACTTCCGCAAAGGCCGCCAGCTTCACTCACTCTCAGACCAGGGAGGTGTCCAACATACGACTCGCCGGCCCGGGGAACAGCTTCATCGGCCCGCCGACTTGCCCTCAGCGACGGACTGACTATCGGGAAATTTCCCCGAGTGTCTCCCGAACCCGCGACCGGCCAATTTGGACTCTGGAACTTTCTAAAGCCACTCTGTGGCGATAACTGTCTCCTCCCCCCGCGCATGCTCGCCGATCCTCCAATCACAGCCTCCCATTTCTCCCGCCCTCTCTCTCTGGGCCGCTCGCGCTTTGACCGCTCAGCCCCTCGCTCTGCGCATGCTCGCCCCTCTTCCAATCACAGCCTCCCATTTCTCCCGCTCGCGCTTCGACCGTTGGACTTTGAACGCTCCGCTCGCGCCCGCTCTCCAGCCTGGCCGTTAAACACCGGAGAGAGGCTGATCCGATCATAAAAGGTGGAGCAGGGAAAGAGAGAAGCAGAGGGGGGTTCGACGTGTTCCCTATATTACAACAGTGACCACACTTCAAAAAGGACTATATTGGCTTTGGGACATCCTGGAAACATAGAAAAATAGGAGGAGGTGTGTGTTGTGTGCGTGCATCTGCTTTATTTCAACCTGGGAAATTTAAGTTTAACCTCTTAGTTTTTGTATCATCCTTGTAAATCTTTTTTGCACCTTCAGTGTCTCTACATTCTTTTTATAATATGGAGACCAGAACACTGAAAATTAAAGTTAAATGTGGTCTAACCAAGGTTCAGTACAAGTTTAACATACCTTGTCTGCTTTTCAATTCTATCCCTTTAGAAACGAACTCAAGGGCTTGAGCCTGTTCCACCTTTCAATATGATCAGGGCTGATCCTCTACCTCAATACCATATTCCCACTCTCTCCCCATAGCCCTTGATGCATTTTGTGTCTAGAAATCGATCTATCTACTTAAATATATTCAGTGACTTGGCCTCCAGTGCGTGGATTCTTTAGCACAGTCAAGATCACCTATGGCCCAAGCACCCAAGGTCCTACCCCACTGCGGGCCAAGAACGGAGAGGTACTCATCAAGGGTAGAGAGGCAGTCAGTGCCCGATGGAAGGAGCACTTCGAAGATCTCAACTAAGACTCTGTCTTCGACGTGAGTGTCCTCAACTCCATCCCGCAGCATGCTACCCGCCACCACCTCAGCACAACCCCAGCCCAGCATAAGGTTGAAAAGGCCATCCGACAACTGAAGAACAACAAGGCCTCAGGAGCAGATGGAATCCCCACCAAGGTGCTAAAACATGGCGGAGAAGCACTACTGGCACAAAAACATGAACTAATTTCTCTTATTTGGAAAGTGGAGAGCATGCCAGGGGATCTCAGACGGCGTAATCGTGACCATCTTCAAGAAAGGTGACAAGTCTGATTGCGGTAATTACAGAGGAGTCTCCCTGCTGTCTGCCACAGGGAAAGTCATCGCAAGAATCCTCCTAAATCGCCTTCTCCCAGTGGCTGAAGACCTCCTCCCAGAGTCAGAATGCGGATTCCGCCCACTAAGGGGCACAATGGACATGATCTTCACCGCGCGTCAACTACAAGAGAAATGCGGGGAACAGCACCACTGTACATGGCCTTATTTGACCTCACAAAGACCTTCGACACTGTCAACCGTGACGGATTATGGAGTGTCCTCCTCAAATTCGGCTGCCCTCAAAAGTTTGTCACCATCGTCCGCCTGCTTCACGATGACATGCAAGCCGTGATCCTGACCAATGGATCCATCACAGACCCAATTCACATACGGACAGAGGTCAAGCAAGGCTGTGCCATCACACCAACGCTCTTCTCGATCTTCCTGGCTGCAATGCTCCATGTCACCCTCAGTAAGCTCCCCGCTGGAGTGGAGCTAATTCACAGAACAAATGGGAAACTGTTCAACCTCCAGTCCAGATCCAAGGTCGTCCCATCCTCTGTCATTGAATTACAGTACGCAGACGACGCTTGTGTCTGCGCACACTCTGAGGTCGAACTCCAAACCATCATCAACACCTTCACCAAAGCGTACGAGAGCATGGGCCTTACACTAAACATCCGTAAGACAAATGTCCTCTACCAACCTGCCCCGCCACACAGTACTGCTCCCCAATTATCAAAATCCATGACGAGGCCTTGGACAATGTGGACCACTTTCCATACCTCGGGAGCCTACTGTCAACAAGGGCAGACGTCGATGACTAAGTCCAACACCACCTTCAGTGTGTCAGTGCAGTCTTTGGTCGCCTGAGGAAGAGTGTTTGAAGACCAGGACCTCAAACCCGTCACCAAGCTCACGGTCTACAGAGCAGTAGTGATACCCGCCCTCCTGTATGCTTCAGAGACGTGAACCATGTACAGCAGGCACCTCAAAGCACTGGAGAGGTACCACCAACACTGCCTCCGTAAAATCCTGCAAATCCATTGGCAGGATAGGCGCACCAATGTCAGTGTTCTTGCTCAGGCCAACATCCCCAGCATCGAAGCTTTGACCATGCTCGATCAGCTCTGATGGATGGGCCACATCGTCCGCATGCCCAATACGAGACTCCCAAAACAAGCGCTCTACTCAGAACTCCGACACGGCAAGAGAGCCCCAGGTGGGCAGAGGAAACGCTTCAAGGACACCCTCAAAGCCTCCTTGAAAAAGTGCAACATCCCCACCGACACCTGGAAATCCCTGGCCCAAGACCGCACAAAGTGGAGGAGAAGCACCTGGGAAGGCGCCGAACACCTCGAGTCTCTTCGCCAGGAGCAAGCGGAAGCCAAGCACAAGCAGCGGAAGGAGCGCACATCAACCCAAGCACCCCACCCACCCGCCCCTTCAACCACCGTCTGCCCCACCTGTGACACAGACTGTAGGTCCCACATTGGACTCATCAGTCACCCGAGAACTCATTTTTAGTGTGGAAGCAAGTCATCCTCGATTCCAAGGGACTGCCTAAGAAAGAAGAAAAAGTGAGACAGTTCTGATCATAAAAGGTGGAGCAGGGAAATGGAGAAGCAGAGGGGGTTCGACGGGTTTCCTATATTACAACAGTGACCACGTTTCAAAAGGACTTCATTGGCTTTGGGACATCCTAGAAACAGAGAAAAATAGGAGGAGTAGGCCATTCGGCCCTTCGAGCCTGCTCCGCCATTCAGTATGATCATGGCTGATCCTCTCTCAATACCATAATACCGCTCTCTCCCCATAGCCCTTGATGTCTAGAAATCTATCTATCTCCTTCTTAAATATATTCGGTGACTTGGCCTCCACAGGTAGAGAATGCCACAGGTTCACCACCATTTGAGTGAAGAAATTTCTTCTCATCTCAGTCCTAAATGTCCTACCCCGTATCCTGAGTCTGTGACCCCTTGTTCTAGACACTCCAGCCAGGGGAAGCAACCTCCCTGAATTCAGTCTGTCTAGCCCTGTCAGAATTTTATACGTTTCAATGAGATCCCCTCTCAATCTTCTAAACTCTAGTAAATACAGGCCTAGTTGACCCAATCTCTCCTCATACGACAGTCCTTCCATCCCAGGAATCTGTCTGGTGAACCTTCGCTGCACTCCCCTCTATGGCAAGCGTATCCTTTCTTAGGTAAGGAGAACAAAATTGCACACAGTACTCCAGGTGTGGTCTCACCAAGGCCCTATATAACTGTAGTAAGACATCATTGCTCCTGTACTCAAATCCTCTTGCAACCTCAATCTTTTATAAATGCAAGTCTTTCCTTCTTTCATGTAATGATGGTGTAAACATTTTCGTTGACAATTTCCTCTGTTCTTTGTGGCAAAATTTATCAGCACAATCTGAAAGAATCCTGTTGATGAGCAGAAGAAGCCTTCACAAAAAGGGTTTACAACATTACCCCGCATCGTGACCAAAGGAATTCTTGCCCGCTGAGGGCAATGGTAGCAGCTCCCCATCTTCCCCAGCTGACAGCAGGCAGCTCAGCACGGGTAGGAGTGTTCTTATTACAGTGTGGAGAGAATGCAACTGGTCACATTGCAGATGATACCAAACTAGAAGGGGCCCTGGAATCAGAGGAGGTAGCTCTGAAACTACAGAATGAGTTGGACAAAATGTGAGAGCGGGCAGAACAATGGCATCAAGTTTAATGCAGAAAAGTGAGATAGGTAGGAAGGAAAAATCACAACATGTGTTTTCCATGAACAGTGCTGTAATAGCTGAAGATGAAGCTAAACGAGACATTGGATTCTTTGTATATTCGAGGTTAAACATATCCAACCAATGCAGATAAACCCAACAGGATGTTGAACTACTTTCCAAAACAGTAAAACAAATGCCAGAGAATATAATCGACCTTTATAGTTCTCTGGTCAGACTGCACCGTGAGTTGCCCAGTTCTGGTCACCAAGTAGTAAGGGAGTCATGCAAGTGCTGGGGTCAGTGCAGAGAAGAGCCACAAGACTGATCCACAGTGTCAAGGGTCTGAATTATCAGGAAAGACTGGAGATTTGGGCTTTTCAGCCTATAAAAAGGTGTCTGAGAAATGATCTTAGAGGTAAATAAGATTGTTAAGGCTATAAAAAAAATTAACCAGAATATTACTTTAAACTGTGAGAGTAGAGCTAGAGGACACTGATTCAAACTATTAAAGGGTAAATTTAGGACGGATATCAGGAAGTTCATGTTCACAAGTTACGGGAGGAGGCTCATGTGGAGCATAAACACCGGCATGGACTGGTTGGGCCGAATGGCCTGTTTCTGTGCCGTGCATCCTATGTAATACCTTACCCAAGTGACATAATTTACACATGAACCTACACAGGGAGTCATCAGGTTATTCAACCATGGCGGACGCTGCAACAGAGGACGATTGCATCCTCACCCTCCATTCACCCCAGCAGCAGTCACTGGACAGGGATCGGACATGGAACTCTGGCTGCTTCCCCTCCTCACCTCAGGGAAACTCTTGACCTCAACGCCGAGAATAGCTAAGCTCAGCACAAACAAGGGACTGAATCCACAACCGCCTGGTCTATGTGGCTCTGTTCTTGTCCCAATAAAGATTGACAAACTTCAGAGGGAGAGTTAACCCATAGACGACAGTAAATCACAATATAAAAACAACATCTTGCACTCGGCTGTTTAGTATCCATTTACACTTCCAAGTGGTTTGAATACTAGATTCTGGCGAAGGGCATACACCCAAAATGTCAATTGGTCTTTTCGCTTTACATATGTTGGCAATTGACATTATAGTATTCCCACATTACAATAGTGACTACACTTCAAAAAGTACTTCATTGGCTGTAAAGCGTTTTGGGATGTCCGGTGGTCGTGAAAGGAGCTATAGAAATGCAAGTCTTGTTGCTCTCCCCCGGCCCCCCACTCGCCGTGGTGCATTTCCAGCATTTTCCATTTTTATTTCATACTCCCCCTGTATAGAATCCCAAGCCCCTTCCCATTCACTATTGTATAGAATCCCAATGGACCCAAGCCCCTTCCCATTCACTCCAATTGCACAGAATTCCAATGGCTCAAACCCCTTGCCATTCACCTCAACAGGAAAGTGTTCCTGATCCAAGCACATTAAAACATTTATATCCCGTGCACTTGCCAAATACTTAATGTTCACTTCACTAAGCACAGTCAAGCCACTTGAGAGAATTCTCCCAATGTATACAAATTACTTTTCAAAAATAATGTGTTTTTATTCAGTGTTATGTATTTTTTGGACCAAGTTGTGGAAGGAATGATGAAATGGCTCCAGTACAAAGATTTGCAAATCAGTTTTATTTTTAGCTGAAGATTGCAGGAATAAATATTTATCCAGGCACAATATTTCTTTCGTAAACCAAGCTGTGTGAACGCCAAGTATGAACAGAGCCGTGTTAAAAACATGGAAGGAGACCAGCAGAGTGGTTTAGATGCTGGCCCATTGCCTCGTTTCAAAACGCAGGTCTGCAGGTCAGAGACTGATGGGATAAAGAGGTGAGGAGTGCGTGCTGAAAAGGCAGAGACTCCCGGGAGTTTGGAATTGTGAGGACTCCCCAAGCTTGGCACTGCGAAGGCTGCCGAGAAGATTGCGAGAGCCTGCCTGGAGATTTCGCCGCATAGCTGGGGGCTAGCGGGTAGAGTTCGGGCATTGGGCAGAGATTTTTTAACTGGGTCGATGGCTGAAAGCGCAGGCAAGCGAGCCCACAAGTAACCGAAGCCAGCCCACCACCACTACCTGTTAACTTTGCCAGTGGGAGGAATGGATTGAGGTGGGAAGACACAGTCTACAATTAGGGGCCCTCACGTACCTGCGGACCTGCGAGAGGAGAGGCGGGAGAGGCCGAGTTAAACCGAGCTCCAATAGCGGGAGAGGTGGACCTGCGAGAGGAGAGGCGGGAGAGGCTGATTTAAACCGAGCTCCAAGAGCGGGAGAGGCGGACCCAAACCGAGCTCCGAGAGCGGGAGAGGCAGACCTGCGAGAGGAGAGGCTGATTTAAACCGAGCTCCGAGAGCAGGAGAGGCGGACCCAAACCGAGCTCCGAGAGCAGGAGAAGCGGACCTGCGAGAGGAGAGAGAGAAGTAAATAGTAATTGAAGTGTGCCGTCACCAGAAAGCAAGTAAGTGATTGGTTGGTGAGTATTTATTTTTTCCAAACGTAAATTTTGTGGTTTATAGTTTCTAAGGTCTCTGTTGTGTAGCGGGGACTGCTGGTAAACAAGGGCCCTTGAGTATATCATTTAATTATAGTGTAATTGGTAGGATTGATTTGATTTAATTTAAATTAATTAAAGGGTAAGTCATGGCAGTACAGCTCGGCACCGTGGTATGCTCCTCCTGCACTATGTGGGAAATCAGGGACACTTCCCGTGTCCCTGACGACCATGTGTGCGGGAAGTGTATCGAGCTGCAGCTACTGGCAGACCGCACTGCAGCGCTGGAGCTGCGAATGGATACATACTGGAGCATTTGCGATGCTGAGGACATCGTGGAAAGCACGTTTAATGAGTTGGTCTCACCGCGGGTAAAGGCTGCACAGGCAGGAAGGGAATGGGTGACCGCCAGGCAGAGTAGTAGGCATAGGCAGGTAGTGCAGGGGTCCCCTGTGACCATCCCCCTCTCAAACAAATATACCGCTTTGGATATTGTTGGGGAGGAGGGCTTATCGGGGGAAGGCCGCAGCAGCCAACTTCCTGGCACCATGGGTGGTTCTGCTGCACAGGACGGGAGGAAAAAGAGGGGTAGAGCTATAGTAATAGGGGATTCTGTTGTAAGGGGAATAGATAGGCGTTTCTGCGGCCGCAAACGAGACTCCAGGATGGTATGTTGCCTCCCTGGTGCAAGGGTCAAGGATGTCTCAGAGCGGCTGCAGAGCATTTTAGAAGGGGAGGGTGAACAGCCAGTTGTCGTGGTGCATATAAGTTCCAACGATATAGGCAAAAAATGGGATGAGGTCCTAAAAGCTGAATATAGGGAGTTAGGAGGTAAATTAAAAAATAGGACCTCAAAAGGTAGTAATCTCAGGATTGCTACTAGTGACACGTGCTAGTCAGAGTAGAAATAGAAGGATATTTCAGATGAATACGTGGCTAGAGGAATGGTGCAAGGGGGAGGGATTCAAATTCCTGGGACATTGGAACCGGTTCTGGGGGAGGTGGGACCAGTACAAACTGGACGGTTTGCACCTGGGCAGGACCGGGACCGATGTCCTCGGGGGAGTGTTTGCTAGTGCTCTGGGGGAGGGTTTAAACTAAAATGGCAGGGGGTTGGGAACCTGAGCAGGGAGACAGAGGACAGGGAAACAAGGATAGAAGCAAAAGACAGGAAGGAGAAAAGCAAAGGTGGCAGTCAGAGAAATCAAGGGTTTAAATCAAACATGGCCACAGTAAATAATAATTCTAAAAGGTCTAAGTGTGTTAAAAAAACAAGCCTGAAGGCTTTGTGTCTTAATGCGAGGAGCATTCGTAATAAGGTGGATGAATTAGCTGTGCAAAGAGGTAAACGGATGTGATATGATTGGGATTACGGAAACATGGCTCCAGGGTGACCAAGGCTGGGAACTCAACATCCAGGGGTATTCAATATTCAGGAAAGACAGGCAAAAAGGAAAAGGAGGTGTGGTAGCATTGCTGGTTAAAGAGGGGATTAACACAATTGTAAGGAAGGACATTAGCTCTGATGATGTGGAATCTGTATGGGTAGAACTGAGAAATACCAAGGGGCAGAAAACGTTAGTGGGAGTGGTATACAGACCCCCAAACAGTAATGGAGGTTGGGGATGGCATTAAACGAGAAATTAGAGACGCGTGCAATAAGAGCACAGCAGTTATCATGGGTGACTTTAATCTACATACAAATTGGGCTAACCAAATTAGTAACAATACTGTGGAGGAGGAATTCCTGGAGTGTATACGGGATGGTTTCCTGGACCAATATGTCGAGGAACCAACTAGAGACCAGGCCATCTTAGACTGGGTATTATGTAATGAGAAAGGATTAATTAGCAATCTTGTTGTGCGAGGACCCTTGGGGCGGAGCGATCATAATATGATCGAATTCTTCATTAAGATGGAGAGTGAAGTAGTTGACTCAGAGACAAGGGTCCTGAATTTAAATAAAGGAAACTACGATGGTATGAGGCGCGAGTTGGGTAGGATTGATTGGGGAATGTTACTCAAAGGGTTGACGGTGGATAGGCAATGGCAAACATTCAAAGATCGCATGGATGAACTACAGAATTTGTTCATCCCAGTTTAGCATAAAAACAAAAAAGGTGACTCAACCGTGGCTAACAAGGGAAATTAGGGATAGCATAAGATCCAAGGAGAGGACATATAAATTGGCCAGAAAAAGCAGTAAACCTGAGGATTGGGAGCATTTTAGGATTCAGCAAAGGAGGACAAAGGGATTAATTAAGAGGGGGAAAATAGAGTATGAGAGTAAGCTTGCAGCGAACATAAAAACTGACTGTAAAAGTTTCTATAGATATGTGAAGAGAAAAAGATTGGTGAAGTCAAGGGTAGGTCGCTTGCAGTCAGAATCAGGGGAATTTATAATGGGGAACAAAGAAATGGCAAACCAATTAAATACATACTTTGGTTCTGTCTTCACAAAGGAGGACACAAATAACCTCCCAGAGATGTCGGGGAACATAGGGTCTAATGAGAGGGAGGAACTGAATGAAATCAGTATTTGTAGGGAAATGGTGTTAGGGAAATTGACGGGATTGAAGGCCGATAAATCCCCAGGGCCTGATAATCTACATCCTAGGGTACTTAAGGAAGTGGCCCTAGAAATAGTAGATGCATTGCTGGTCATCTTCCAAAATTCTATAGACTCTGGAACAGTTCCCATGGATTGGAGGGTAGCTAATGTTACCCCACTGTTCAAAAAAGGTGGTAGAGAGAAAACGGGGAATTATAGACCGGTAAGCCCGACGTCAGTAGTGGGGAAAATGCTAGAGTCCATTATAAAAGATGTAATAGCAGAACACTTGGAAAACAGCGATAAGATCGGACAAAGTCAACATGGATTTACAAAAGGTAAATCGTGCTTGACTAATCTACTGGAATTTTTTGAGGATGTAACTGGTAGAATAGATAAGGGAGAACCAGTGGATGTGGTGTATTTGGACTTTCAGAAGGCTTTCGATAAGGTCCCGCATAAGAGATTAGCGTGTAAAGTTAAGGCACATGGGATTGGGGGCAGGGTACTGAATTGGATAGAGAACTGGTTGGCAGACAGGAAGCAAAGAGTTGGAATAAACGGGTCTTTTTCCTGAGTGGCAGGCAGTGACTAGTGGGGTACCGCAGTGATCGGTCCTAGGACCCCAGCTATTTCACAATATATATATATATATAAATGACCTAGACGAGGGAACTAGATGTAATATCTCCGAGTTTGCAGATGACACAAAGCTGAGTGGGCGTGTGTGCTGTGAGGAGGATGCCGAGAAACTCCAGTATGATTTGGACAGGTTGGGTGATTATACTGCATCTGCCATGCATCTGCCCAATGTGGATAAATGCGAGGTTATCCACTTTGGTGGCAAAAACAGGAAGACAGATTATTATCTGAACGGCAATAGATTGGGAGAAGGGGAAGTGCAACGAGACCTGGGTGTCCTTGTGCACCAGTCGCTGAAGGCAAGCATGCAGGTGCAGCAGGCGGTTAAGGCGGCAAATGGTATGTTGGCCTTCGTAGCGAGAGGGTTTGAGTACAGGAACAAGGATGTCTTGCTGCAGTTGTACAGGGCCTTGGTGAGACCACACCTTGAGTATTGTGTGCAGTTTTGGTCGCCTTATCTGAGGAAGGATGTTCTTGCCATGGAGGGAGTGCAGCGAAGATTCACTAGACTGATACCTGGGATGGCAGGAATGACGTATGAGGAGAGATTGAGTCGATTGGGCTTGTACTCACTGGAGTTTAGAAGAATGAGGGGATCTCATTGAAACTTATAAAATTCTAACAGGACTAGACAGACTAGATGCAGGAAGGATGTTCCCGATGGTTGGGGAGTTCAGAACCAGGGGTCACAGTCTAAGGATAAGGGGTAAGCCATTTAGGACAGAGATGAGGAGGAATTTCTTCACCCAGAGAGTGGTGAACCTGTGGAATTCTCTACCACAGAAGGCAGTTGAGGCCAATTCATTAAATATATTCAAGAAGGAGTTAGATATATTTCTTAAGGCTAAAGGGATCAAGGGATATGGGGAGAAGGTAGGGACAGGGTACTGAGTTTGGATGATCAGCCATGATCTCATTGAATGGCAGAGCAGGCTCGAGGGGCTGAATGGCCTACTCCTATCTTCTATGTTTCTATGCTCAACTATTGTCTGCTGGGGTCCCTTCTGTGAGAGCCTTCATTCTACATCAAATAGGGAAAATGTATTTAGCGACTTTTTTTTGCTAAACCGTGTCAATACTAGCTTGAGCTAAGTGTAGCTGAAAAAAGTTAGATACCTTGGCCTAGAAATTGGGTATAGCCCCGCTTGGGGCGTTAGAATTGGCGCAGCGCAAAGTTTATAGCCAGATGCAACTTATCGCCACCTGGCGCGATATTGGGTTGCATCGCCCCTAAAGGTGATTGAGGCGCGAATTCAGGCGTTACACGGGACTACTAAGGCGCTAAATTTCCGGCGCAACCCAATATCGGAGCGGACGGGCGCAGCGCAGGTGCTCTCAATTACCGATGACCACGAGACTTCCAGGCGCCGGCCAGCTCTTAAAGGGGTGGGTCAGTCAGCTTCAGCATCCACACTCTGCGCCTTGCAGGCCTCAGAATCGGCGCAGGCCCTTCTCTGGCGCTAAAAACTTGGACCAGATGGAGAAGGTGAGACAGAGAGCAGAGCGCTTCACCAATGAGGCTCTGGAGCAATTGGTGGCCGCAGTGGAGCGCCGGCGAGATGTTCTCTACCCAGACAATGGCAGGAGGCCGAATCATAAGGACTACCGACGAGCTTGGAGGGATGTATGCCAGAGGGTCATCTCCAGCAGCATGGTGACCAGGAGCCCTGTCCAATGCAGAAAGAAATTCAACGACCTCACTCGGATCGTGAGGGTGAGTGTTGTTTCTGCAAACTTCTGCATCCCTTCATTTGCACCTGACTTTATGGCTACAGGGTGGGCTGTGCCCCATTGGCCATCTGCCAGCAAGCACCCATGGCCCTTTCTGGGCACACACATGCACATTTGACTCAAGGCGTCATGTAAGGGCTCTTCCACCACGGGGGGCATGAGATGATCACTCAGGGCATCATGTAACATAACTTCCCCTCCTTTCCCCTGCAGTCCAAGCTGGCGAGGATTGGCAAAGACCAGCTTCGCACCGGTGGAGGACCTCCACAAGTGGTCACTCTCACGGATCTCGAGGAGAGAGTCCACCAGATTCTTGGAGGACGTCAGAGTGGTCCTGTAACCACTGCAGCTGCCGACCCCATTGTCGACAGCGATGGTAAGGTTCTCACCTTTTACAACTGTCTCCTTCCACTTGTTCCCCCTGCCAGCATGCCTTCTCACTGTGGACCCATGTCATAGCCTTGCCGCAATCTGGCATCCCTTGCTGCCAAGCTGTCCTTTTGCTAAAGCCACTCTTCCACCTCCCTGCTTTCAGATGCTGCATCACCAGCTCGGGAGCCGGGCCCTCAAGCAGCCAGTGCCAGTGTCTCCGAAGGCTCAATGAGAAAATTACTGTCCAACAGAAGGTCAGCAACTCTCTCCAACAATGATCAGAATGGCCAGCCCAAGTGGCTGCAGCTTTTATACGAGGATCGCACACTCTTAATAGAACCCACCCAATTTTCCTTCCGCTGAAATTCAGGGAAGTAAAGTTGGGCAGATTCTGTTAGGGGCATGCAAACTGCCCATCCAGAATTTTCTTCCTACTCAATGCCCAGGTGATAAAAGACAGATATCTACTCCATTATTCTCATGCCAGAACCATCAAGGTAGCATTGTTGTAGGAAAACTTCAAAAAAGGCATTGACCAACTGCCAATGTCTGCATATTCTCTTATTAGCATAGAATATAAACATCTCCTACCCAATACAGTATATCCTTGTTGACAGCTCTTTATTCAGAGGCTTTAATGTGGTTTGGAATATATCCTGTAGCCCACCCCTCCCCAGCCACACACACACACATCTTTAGTTCAATTTGTGGAATTGATTTGGACTTTGTGGGCCAACATAGGAATTGCAGAGAGAGAGAGAGAGAGAGAGACATTGCAGAGGGCAGGGGGGGGAAAAAGAGAGGAGTGCAGTTGTGGTAATTATTGGAAAAATAATGTATTGATTGTGAAATAAGTTCACCTCGGAGTCAAAAGGTCATGAGTTCAAGTCCCACTCCAGAGATTTCAGCACAAAAATTCAGGCCGACACTCCCAGTGCAGTACTGAGGGAGTGCTGCACTGTTGGAGGTACCGTCTTTCGGATGAGGTGGACGTAAAAGATCCCATGGCATGATTTTGAAGAGGAGCAGGGGAGTTCTCCCCGGTGTCCTGGCCAATATTTATCCCTCAACCAACATCTGGTGATTGCCACATTGCTGTTTGTGGGATCTTGCTGTGCGCAAATTGGCTGCTGCGTTTCCTATATTACAACAGTGACTACACTTCAAAAAAGTATGTCATTGGTTGTAAAGCGCTTTGGAACATTCCTGAAGTTGTGATAGGCACTATATAAATGCAAGTCTTTCTTTGCTATTTATTCTTGTAGAAAGTTTTTTTAAAAAAACGCAGCGAACTTGAAAACGTCGCAGATAAGCAGAGCAGGCTGATTACGTCACCTCTTGCGAACCTTGCTGCTCGAGAAGCTAATTAGATCACCTGGGTTATCCCACAGTAAATGTCCAATTAATTAGAGCTCTGAAAATTATTATATCGGGTAAATACAGCATTGGTCACTACATTTAGTGCTAGGAACTGGCTTCAGGCCAAGAACCAGACTGACAGCATATGGCCAGGATATCCTTAACCCTTCACCCCCGCCATGTTGTTAGGCCAGCACCCACCCACGCCACAAAACAGTGGAGGGAACAGACAGACCCGCATTTCTATAGCGCCTTTCACAACCTCAGGATGTCACGCGCTTTACAGCCAATGAAGTACTTCTTTCAAAGTGCAGTCACTGCTGTAGTGTAGGAAACACAGCAACCAGTTAGCACACAGCAAGCAATAAAAGTGATCAGATCATCTGTTTTTAGTTGTTGGTTGAGGGATGTGTTGGTGGGTGTGTGCCTGCATTGGGGAGGGAGGGAAGGAAGGAGAAAGAGAATGTAGGTGTATGAAAAATTAGATGAGTGACACATTACGAGTGCATAATTAAATGAGAAAGTGCACAAAATGGACGAGGGATACAAATTGTCAGTCATAATGAAAGCAAGATAAAGAAACAAAAAAGAGAGGCTAAGTCACTAAGCAACTTACATGAAGGCAGAGAGATTTGATCAGTGTTAGGTTTAAATTAAATGCCGGTGTTCTGCTCCCTCAGCCCACCGAGCCTCTTGCCGTACAGTCAGCAAGCACTCAGCTCACCCCCACTACTCTAAAATAAGTGTTTAGATGAAGTAGCCAGCATGTGGAGCATACTCCAACTGCACAAGTAGTCGTTACAGTAACCAGCTGGAAACTTCCCTCACTTCTTTAGGCAGATTGAGACAGAACATCACCAACACTTCAAAACATTCTGGCGAGTTTCCTGTCAACAAAAAAAGCACATAGCCCCTGAATTACCACAAACACTACAAGATAGTATCTGCAGATTACGTTTTTTTTTTCCAAATCACACGAGTCATCGTACTAGTCACTAAAGAAAAATCTATTTCCATGACACGTGTATCTGATTTGGCTCAATTTTCATGGACAACAATTTGTCACAACAGGTAGGAAATGTAATATTAATGAAACACCATTAATGATGCAGGAAACATCAATCAAAATTAGCAGCAACTAAACACCTGCCAATGAATCAAAAGCAAGGAGAATGGGACCCAATAAAATCAATTGAAGTTTTTCCACAAACTTTTTTTCCATTTTGTCACTCACCTCATAAGGCAGTAATAAAAAGTTTGTAACACAAGAGAATCAATAATTAAGTAACCAATAAGTAATTTAATAGCACCATTAAAACATACCGATACTTGTGCTGTGTATTTGAATCGTGTATGCTTTTTGTGGGAGCTTGCTGTGCGCAGATTGGCTGCCAGGTCTCCTACATTACAACAGTCAGTCATGGCTCAGTGGGCAGCACTCTTGCCTCCGAGTCAGAAGGTCGTGGGTTCAAGTCCCACTCGAGACTTGAGCACATAATCCAGGCTGACGCTCCAGTTCAGTGCTGAGGGAGCGCTGCGCCGTCAGAGGTTCCGTCTTTCAGATGAGGAGATGTTAAACCGAGGCCCCGTCTCCCCTCTCAGGTGGACGTAAAAGATCCCAAAGCACTATAGCAAAGAGGAGCAGGGGAGTTCTTCCTGGTGTCCTGGCCAATATTTATCCCTCAATCAACATCTAAAACAGATGATTGGGTGGGTGATTATCACATTGCTGTTTGTGGGAGCTTGCTATGTGCAAATTGGGGCCGCGTTTCCTATATTACAACAGTGACTACACTTCAAAAACACTTAATTGGCTGTAAGGTACTTTAGGATGACCAGAGGTCGTGAAAGGCGCGATATAAATACAAGTCTTTCCCCCCTCCAGTGGCCTACACTTCAGAAGTATGCTTTGGGACATCCTGAGGTTGTGAATGCAATTTCTTTCTTAAATGAACATGTCAGAGGCCTGTCCCCATGTTCAATGCCTGGGACTCGGGTTGTGCCTCATTGAAGAGGTTAAAGCCAAATAGCAGGTGCTCAGCGTGTCACACTTGTTCACTACAACTCCCAGAATGCATTAGTGCCAATGTGCCTGTCACACCGATTGACTTTGGAAATGAAGTTGGTTCTTTATCAGGCAGACCATCCTCTCCGCCAGCTTACTACCCAAACAGTCAAAGTGAAAATTACCCCAACTGTGTTCCCGGTTGCCAGTAAGCAGGCAACACCCCAATTTTAAATTTCTGCATCCACTGTGCTCCCCAATCTTCCCCCTGGACACCTTGTCGGAATGAGAACGTGCTAAATATCAGACTCATATTCCAGACTGATCAACTCCACCGGACACCTGCTCGTCACATATTACTCCGCACTTCATGATTCAAAGTATCAGAAGTTATAAAAGGCAATCATTTCATGCTTTCCCCCCCATCCCCTTTACAAGCATCTTCCAATCTGCAAACAGCAAAGTAGTGGCAGATACAAAAAATGTAATTGTGGAATGTTAGTCTTTATTTCTAGGGGGCAGGAATACAAAAGGGGCTGAAGTGATGCTTCAGCTGTAGAGCTCTGGTTAGACTCCATCTGAAGTAACTGCATTCAGTTCTGGGCCCCGCACCTCAGGAAGGATATATTGGCCTTGGAGGGGGAGCAGCGCAGATTCACCAAAATGATACCAGGGCTAAAAGGGTTAAAATACGAGGACAGGTTGCACAGACTGGGCTTGTATTCCCTTGAATACAGAGATTAAGGGATGGTTTAATTAAAGTGTTTAAGATGATTAAAGGATTTGATTGGGGAGATAGAGAGAAACTATTCTCTCTGGTGGGAGAGTCCAGAACAAGGGGGCAGAACCTTAAAATTAGAGCCAGGCCATTCAGGGGTGATGTCAGGAAGCACTTCTTCACAAAGGGTTGTGGAAATCTGGAACTCTCCCCCCAACAAAGCTGCTGAGGCCAAGGGTCAATTAAAAATGTCAAAACTGAGATTAGGTTTAGGGTTACGGTACCAAGGTGGGTAAATAAGATACAGATCAACCATGATTTAACTGAATGGTGGAACAGGCTTGAAGGGCTGAATCCTGGTCCTATGTACTCTAGCATCAGCCTGCGTTTTTTTTTATTCGCTTATGGGATCTGGGCGTCGCTGGCAAGGCCAGCATTTATTGCCAATCCCTAGTTGCCCTTGAGAAGGTGGTGGTGAGCCGCCTTCTTGAACCGCTGCAATCCGTGTGGTGAAGGTACTCCCAGTGCTGTTCGGTAGGGAGTTCCAGAATTTTGACCCAGCGACGATGAAGGATCGGCGATATACTTCTAGGTCAGGATGGTGTGTAACTTGGAGGTGGTGGTGTTCCCATGCGCCTACTGCCCTTGTCCTTCTCGGTGGAAGAGGTCACAGGTTTGGGAAGTGCTGCCGAAGATGCCTTGGTGAGTTGCTGCAGTGCATCTTGTAGATAGTACACACTGTAGCCACGGTACGCCGGTGGTGGAGGGAGTGAATGTTTAAGGTGGTGGATGGGGTGCCAATCAAATGGGCTGCTTTGTCCTGGATGGTGTCGAGCTTCTCGAGTGTGGTTGGAGCTGCACTCATCCAGGCAAGTGGAGAGTATTCCATCACACTCCTTACTTGTGCCTTGTAGATGGTGGAAAGGCTTTGGGGAGTCAGGAGGTGAGACACTCGCCACAGAATACCCAGCCTCTGACCTGCTCTTATTGCCATAGTATTTATGTGGCTGGTCCAGTTAAGTTTCTGGTCAATGGTGACCCCCAGGATGTTGATGGTGGGGGATTTGGCAATGGTAATGCCGTTGAATGTCAAGGGGAGGTGGTTAGACTCTCGCTTGTTGGAGATAGTCATTGCCTGGCACTTCTGTGGCCCAAATGTTACCTGCCACTTATCAGACCATGCCTGAACGTCATCCAGGTGTTGTTGCATGTGGGCATGGACTGCTTCATTATCTGAGGAGTTGTGAATGGCGCTGAACACTGTGCAGTCATCAGCGAGCATCCCCATTTCTGACCTTATGTTGGAGGGAAGGTCATTGGTGAAGCAGCTGAAGATGTTTGGACCTAGGACACTGCCCTGAGGAACTCCTGCAGCAATGTCATGGGGCTGTGATGGTTGACCTTCAACCACCACAACCATCTTCCTTTGTGCTAGGTATGACTCCAGCCAGTGGAGCGTTTTCCCCCCCGATTCCCACTGACTTTAGTTTTACTCGGGCTCCTTGATGCCACACTCAGTCAAATACTGCTTTGATGTCAAGGGCAGTCACTCTCACCTCACCTCTGGAATTCAGCTCCTTTGCCCATGTTTGGACCAAGGCTGTAATGAGGTCAGGAGTGAAGTGATCTTGGCAGAACCCAAACTGGGCATCAGTGAGCAGGTTATTGGTGAGTAAGTGCCGCTTGATAGCACTGTCGATGACACCTTCCATCACTTTGCTGATGATTGAGAGTAGACTGATAGTTGTAGCTGTACTGAAACAGCTTGGCTAGAGGCGCGGCTAGTTCTGGAGCACAAGTCTTCAGCACGATAGCCGATTAGACTCTGACTAACCTGAACATGTGTATACTTATAGTAATGTTGTCCCCTTGGCAGCAGAATAATACATTGTGTACTACTTGAGGAAATGGTCCCATTAATTTAAAAAGAGCGCATCATCTGACTTAGGATAGTTATAAAACACCATTTAGCTAATGCTTCAGATGAATTCTGATCAAGGTTTGCTCTTAAAACATTAGCCCATCATTCTCTTTCAGAGCAACTGACCTGCTGCATATTTCCAGCATCCACGGCTTTTCTTTATGTTCAAAAATATAGAATCGTCTGGCGATTGGACTGATTCAATAGCCCACAAGGGAAATGTTCAGACTTCAGTGTGGGGAAATCCTCTAAATACTGACACCATCCCATGGACAATCCCTTTCTCAACTTCAGAAAAGTAAAAGGTCAACTACCCAAAAGGTAAACAAAGCTAGTAGACAGCAACAGAATATCTCAATAAGTCAACCAATAACAAAGCATAGAATACAGAACTCTTGCACCACTGTGCCCATGGGACAACATCCATGCCATTGCACAGACCCCACCAAGTCAATCAGGGACTCCAAGCAGATATAGTGGAAGGACACATACGCAATGGTAATAGCCGATCTCTGATCATGTTATCACCTGCTTTTACGTTACTTTAAAAAAATATATAAATGCAGAATGTTGTTGTGATCTGGAATGCGCTGCCTGAAAGGGCGATAGTAACTTTCAAAAGGGAATTGGATAAATACTTGAAAAGGAAATGTTTGCAGGGCTATGGGGGAAGAGCAGAGGGGAGTGGGACCAATTGGAGAGCTCTTTCAAAGAGCCGGCACAGGCACGAAGGGCCGAATGGCCGCCTTCTGTGCTGTATGATTCTATGCAAACATGCCTTTTCACAATCGCACCTGTGCAAATTTGACACCAGATTAAGTAGGTCACATTTAGTATCATTGTCTAGCAAAATGTAGGGCCTCCGAACTCAGCCTTTACAAGGGGACATTCATCAGGCAAATGCCTCTCCAACTGGTGATCAATTAACCATTTGGGCTACTGGCCAAATCCATCACCAAACAGGATTCCACTGTGTAGTTACCACACTGCACATACCCTAGGGATATTAAATTTTTATCCTTGTTTTCAATCCCCTCCATGGCCTCACCCCTCCCCACCTATGTAACCTCCTTCAGTCCAAGAACCCTCCGAGATCACTGCTCTCCTCCAGTCCTGGTCTCTTGCGCATCACCAATTTTCTTCGCTCCACTATCGGTGTCCGTGCCTTCAGCTGCCTGGGCCCAAGTTCTGGAATTTCCTCCGCCTTGCTACCCTCCTTTTTGACCAATCTTTTGTTCACCTGTCCTAATATCTCATGTGACTCAGTGTTGCTCCTGTGAAGCACTTTGGGGCATTTTACTACATTAAAAAGGTACTATATAAATGCAAGTTGTTGTAGGGATGTCCTCGTTGATTGCTGGCCCCAGTTTGAAAACTTATACCGAGGCAGAAAATATTGATTGCCAACCGTGTCCCCAATAGAGCAGGTGACCAAAAGCTTGGTCAAAGAGGTAGATTTAAAGGAGGGTTGCAAAGTGGAGGGGATTCCAGAGCTTTGGGCCTAGGCAGCTGAAGGCACATCCAAATATGGTAGAATGAAGAAAACTGGGGGATGCGCGAGGCGCCAGAAGGAGAGCAGCGATCTCAGAGGGTTCTTGGACTGGAGGAGGGCACAGGGGGGAGGCGGGCACACAGAGTCAAGGGGCGAGGCCATGAAGGGGTTTGAAAAGGAGGATAAGAATTTTAATATCTCTAGGGTATGTGCAGTGTGGTAACTACACAACCAACAATCCTGTTGGTGATGGATTTGGTCGTGCCCCCAATACGAGAGCCCATGCGACTTGGTCAAACTATCAGCATTGAATAGTGACCCTGTTGGGACCATTTTAATGACAATTTTCACCCAGCATCAACACACAAAAGGTGAAAGAAAAACACTCGGTTGAATTTCTTCTTTTAAAAAAAAACATTTACACCGTGTTTCCGGAAGGCAAGGGACGAGGAAAGCCAAGGTAGAAAGTTTAAACCCAACCAAAAAAAACGTGTTTGTCTCTCTCAAGTCATAAATTAGACCGCCCCCTCCCCCTCGAAAAAATAAATTATTAAACAAGAAGTCAGCCTTTCGCCCCCCATCAAGGTGAAGATTGTTTCTAGTTGAAGAGATACAAGTAGGAGCGCTCGGTCTCTCTGTTCCGGAGAATGATTAGAACATGAATTAAAGACTCAAGATTATTATGTTACCTTCCAAAAGTCTCCTTATTTCCTCGGGGATGGCCATGGTTCAGGTTCCGTGTGTCCGGAGCTGGTGCAAACGGAAAAGAACAGTGGTTACTTTTTTTGTGTGTATATTGCGAGAAAAGTAAAGGAAATAGAGATCTATTTTTAAAAGGGCGCGAGAGGGTTAAGGACTGCAACAGTCACTAACCTTGGCAGCAAGCTGGGTTCGATATTAATTTTTTTTAAGTGCTGCTCACTCAGTGTTGGGCCCTCGTGTATTTGCAGGTGTGTCTGCAAACGATCCGATGCAAAATGCACCACTTAATAAAACCGGAATTGGCAGATCCAGCCGTCTCAGACTCGGCGAGCGAAATTATCCTCTTTAAAGGGACACTGTCTTCGTGGCAAATGTTCAGCAAAATGTTTTCTCTTGCATGCCAAAAGGATGCAAATTATGCAGGAAGTCCTTTGTATTTGAAAACTCTGGCTGCTTTACTTGAAAGGAACAGCAGCAATTTGCATTTATTTCACGCCTTTAAGGTAGTTTCGCAGGATTTGACACCGAGCCACGTAAGGAGATATAATTGCAAAATACTGCGGATGCTGGAAATCTGAAATAACAACAGAAAATGCTGGAAATACTCAGCAGGCCAGGGCAGCATCCGTGGAGAGAGAAACAGAGTTAACGTTTCAGGTCTGGGACCCTTCATCAGAACTGGAAAAAGCTGGAGATGTAACAGATATTAAGCAGGTGCAGAGACAGGGAGGGGGGGGGGGTTTAGGAGGGGAGGAAGAAATAGAAAGAATATCCTGTACTTTTGTAAGAGGCAGGAAAGATAAAATGTTGCAAATGGGAATGGCAAAAATCATACTGCATGAAAAATGGGGGCAGGGATAATTATCTGAAATTGTTGAACTCAATGTTGAGTCCGGCAGGCTGCAAAGTGCCCAATCGAAAGATGAGGTGCTGTTCCTCGAGCTTACGTTGAGCTTCATTGGAACAATGCAATAGCCCGAGAGATCAGAGTGGGAGTGAAGCGGTGAATTAAAGTGACAGGCGACCGGAAGCTCAGGGTCACCCGTACGGACTGAACGGAGGTGTTCCGCAAAGCGGTCGCCCAATCTGCATTTGGTCTCCCAAATCTGCGTACGGGTGACCCTGAGCTTCCGGTCGCCTGTCACTTTAATTCACCGCTTCACTCCCACTCTGATCTCTCTGTCCTCGGCCTATTGCATTGTTCCAATGAAGCTCAACGTAAGCTCGAGAAACAGCACCTCATCTTTCGATTGGGCACTTTGCAGCCTGCCGGACTCATCATTGAGTTCAACAATTTCAGATAATTATCCCTGCCCCCATTTTTCATGCAGTATGATTTTTGCCATTCCCATTTGCTACATTTTATCTTTCCTGCCTCTTACAAAAGTACAGGATATTCTTTCTATTTCTTCCTTCTCTCCTAAACCCCCCCCTCCCCCCGTCTCTGCACCTGCTTAATATCTGTTACATCTCCAGCTTTTTCCAGTTCTGATGAAGGGTCCCAGACCTGAAATGTTAACTCTGTTTCTCTCTCCACGGATGCTGCCTGGCCTGCTGAGTATTTCCAGCATTTTCTGTTGTTATTTCACATAAGGAGATACTTGGTCAAAGAGGTAGGTTTGAAGGAGCATCTTAAAGGAGGAGAAAGTGGTGGTGAGGCTTAGGGAGGGAATGCCATGCTCCCGGGGCCCAAGGCAGCTGAAGGCACGGCCACCAATGGTGGAGCGAAGGGAGTGGGGGATGCACAAGAGGCCGGAATTGGAGGAGCGCCGAGATCTCGGAGGGCTGTAGACAACGTTCCCTCTTATTTTTGGGGGGTGCGCGGCCCATTCAAAATACTGCGCATGCACGTTTTTTTGCATTGAAAAGCCGGTGAGCCGGCTGCACAGAATGTCCCGAGAAAATGGGAAGATTGGTTGTGGGGCTGGAGGAAGTAACAGAGATAGAGAAGGGCGAGGCCACAGAGAGATTTGAGCACAAGGATAAGAATTTTTAATTCGAGACATTGCCGGACCGAAAGCCAATGTAGGCCAGCGAGCACAGCGGGTGATGGGTGAACGGGACTTGGTGCGTGGTAGGATACGGGTGGCAGAGTTTTGGATGAGCTCAAGTTTACGGAGGATGGAAGATTGGAGGCCGGCCAGGAGTGCGTTGTAATAGTCATATCTGGAGGTGACAAAAACATGGATGAGGGTTTCTGCAGCAGATGGACTGAGGCGGGGCGGAGACGGGCGATATTACGGTGTTGGAAGTAAGCGGTTTTGGTGATGGAAGAGAGATGGGGTCGGAAGCTCAGAAAGAAAGACTTGCATTTATGTAAATATTAAATAGTCTTATATTAAATAGGCACTCTCTCCACTACCACAGAGGTTGAAAAGATGCACCTAGTGTAGATTGTTTGAACACCACCGTTAATATAGGTGTGCACGAGATACTGTGCTCAAAGCAACTGCCGATTATAATGCTAGGAACTTGCAATAGCTACTCATGGCTCCACAAGGAGGGTCAGTTATTTCAAGGTTGTGGCACATCATTCTCTCTGCACACCTTCAAGAAAGAAAGAAAGACTTGCATTTAGCCCCAGAGGGCTGTGAATGCTGAGTCTTTGAATATATTCAAGGCTGAGATAGATAGATTTTTGGACTCTAGGGGAATCCAGGGATATGGAGATCGGGCGGGAAAGTGGAGTTCAGGTCGAAGTTCAGCCATGATCTTATTGAAGGGCGGAGCAGGCTCGAGGGGCCGTATGGCCGACTCCTGCTCCTAATTATGTTCTTGTATAGCGCCTTTCACAGCCTCCGGACGTCCCAAAGTACTTTACAGCCAATGAAGTACTTTTTGAAGTGTAGTCACTGTTGTAATGTAGGAAACGCGGCAGCCAATTTGTGCACAGCAACCTCCCACAAACAGCAATGTGATAATGACCAGATAATCTGATTTAGTGATGTTGATTGAGGGATAAATATTGGCCGGGACACCGGGGAGAACTCCCCTGCTCTTCTTCGAATAGTGCCATGGGATCTTTTACATCCAACCGAGAGAGCAGACGGGGCCTCGGTTTAACGTCTCATCCGAAAGACGGCACCTCCGACAGTGCAGCGCTCCCTCAGTACTGCACAGGAGTGTGAGCCTAAATTTTTGTGTTCAAGTCTCTGGAGTGGGTCTTGAGCCCACACCCTTCTAAGGTTCAAGAGGTGAGAGTGCTGCCCACTGAGCCATGGCTGAGTCTAACAAGAGGGAGTTGGACTGGTTCTTGACTGGGGCAGAGATCACATCATATAGAAGGTAAATGGATCAACAATTAACATACGCATAGTCCGTGTGATCTCCTGGACTGGTTTCGATCACCTGAGGGGGTTGGAGAGGAATTTTCCCCTTATTGTCCCTGGATTATTTTTCTGGTTTTTTGCCTCCCGCAGGAGATTACAATCTCAGAATAAGGACTGAGATGAGGAGAATTTTTTTCACTCAGAGGGTGGTGAATCTTTGGAATTCTCTACCCCAGAGGGCTGTGGCGGTTCAGTCATTCTGAATATTCAAGACAGAGATCAATAGATTTTTGGATATTAAGGGAATCAAGGGATATGGGAATAATGCAGGAAAGTGAAGATGAGGCAGAAGATCAGCCATGATCTTATTGAATGGCGGAACAGGCTCGAGGGGCCAAATGACCAATCCTGCTCCTATTTCTTATGTTCTTATGTTCTTACATGGCTGCAGGCGGTGGGGGGTAGGGGAGGTTATGAGATGGTGGGGGGAGAGACGGTGGGGGTGGGGGGTAGGGGAGGTTATGAGGTGGGGGGAGAGACGGTGGGGGTGGGGGGGTAGGGGAGGTTATGAGGTGGGGGGGAGACGATGCGGGTGGGGGTAGGTATGAGTGTCTCGCCATGGTGCTCCAGGTAAGATGAGTGTGGGGCATCTTGAGCTGGTCTTTTCCTGCCCACCATTTTCCCACGTTAATATTCAACTACCAGTTCAGACAAGGCAAGCTTTATTGTGGCAACCACTGAAGACATAACAATGGCAGCTTGCACTAAGAGAGCACCTTTAACGTAGCAAAATATTCTAAGGTGCTTCACAAGGGAGACCAGACACCAAGCAGGTGCACGGATAAAAGTTAAAGGAGGTAACCAGAAGCTCAACTCATGAGGTGTGTTTTGAAGGTAGAGAGAAATGTGGCAAGTTCGAGGGTTTAAAAAAAAGTTATTCTCAGGATGTGGGCATTGCTGGCAAGACCAGCATTTAATGACCATCCCTAGTGCCCTGAGAAGGTGATGGTGGGCCTGCTTCTTGAACTGCTGCTAGGCCACTTCAGAGAGCAGTTAAGATTCAACCACATTGATGTGGGACTGCAGTCACATATAGGCTAGACCGGGTAAGGATTTCCTTCCCTAAAGGACACTAATGAACCAGTTGAATTTCTTTGACAGTCCAACAGCTTCACGTTCACTTTTACTGCTAACAAAGGTTTGAGAATTCAATCCTGGAGGATGTCAAGGCCTTGGAAAGGGTGGAGAGGAAATTTACTAGAATGTTACCAGGGATACAGGACTTCAGTTATGTGGAGAGACTAAAGAAGCTGGGGTTGTTCCCCTTAGAGTAGAGAAGCTTAGGGGAGATTTACTAGAGATGTTCCAAGTCATGAAGGGTTTTGGTAGAGTAAATAAGGAGAAACTGTTTCCAGAGGCAGAACTGCCGGTAACCAGGAGACACAGATTTAAAGCAATTGGTAAAAGAACCAGCGGGGAGATGAGAATTTTTCTTTACTCAGCGAGTTGTTATGATGTCATCTGCACTGCAGGGCGGTGGAAACAAATTCAATAATAATTTTCAAAAGGGAATGAGATAAATACGTGAAGGGGAAAAGCTTGCAGGGCTGTGGGGAAAGAGCAGGGGGGAGTGGGACTAATTGGAGAGCTCTTTCAAAGAGCCGGCACAGGCATGATGGGCTGAATGGCCTCCTTCTGCGCTGTATCATGCAATGATTCTAGGTGTGAGTAAAGGTTTCAGTGATGGTAGGTACACATGCAGGCAATATCACACAGGCAAAAATAGGCAATCTTGATGATGGACTGGATGTAAGGTTTCAGGGTCACTGCACGATTAAACAGACTAGGGATATGTTCCATGCATGCTGGAAGGGAATAGAATCGGGAGCTAAGCTGCAAAGTTCACTAAAATGTAGTGGTCAGGTACAAACTGTAATCAAAAATGCTAATGGAATGTTGGCCTTTATTACTATAGGACTAGAAAATAAAGGGGAGGAGGTTTTGCCACAGCTCTGCAAAGCCCTGGTTAGACCACATCTGGAGCACTGTGTACAGTTCTGGGCACCGCACCTTAGAAAGGATTTATTGGCCTTGGAAGGAGCGCAGCGCAGATTCACCAGAATGTTACCAGGGCTCCAAGGCTTAGATTATGAGGAGAGATTACATAAACTAGGCTTGTATTCCCTGGAATATAGAAGGTTAAGGGGTGATTTGATTAAGGTTTCTAGGATTTTGAAAGGAATTGACAGGGTAAATGGAGAGAAACTTTTTCCGCTGGTGGGGGTGTCTCGGACAAGGGGACATAACCTTAAAATCAAAGCCAGGCCAATCAGGAGAGAAGTTAGGAAACATTTCTTCACACAAAGGGTACTAAAAGTTTGGAATTCTCTCGCACAAAAAGCAGTAGATGCTAGCTCAATTAATAATTTTAAATCTGAGATGGATAGATTTTTGCTAGACAAGGGTATAAAAAGATATGGAGCAGGTGGGTGGAGTTAAGATACTGAACAGCCATGATTTCATTGAATGGCGGAACAGGCTCGAGGGGTTGAATGGCCTCCTCTTGTTCCTATGTTCCTAAAATTGGTAATGGAGTTAAAAGGATGACTTTGGTTTTGCCAGTGTTGAGCAATCTATATTAACGATTTGGAGGAAGGGACCGAGTGCAACATATCCAAGTTTGCCGACGATACAAAGATGGGAGGGAAAGCAGTGAGTGAGGAGGACATAAAAAACCTGCAAAAGGACATAGACAGGCTAAGTGAGTGGGCAGAGATTTGGCAGATGGAATATAATATTGGAAAGTGTGAGGTTATGCACTTTGGCTACAGTACAAAGGGATCTGGGGGTCCTGGTGCATGAAACACAAAAAGTTAGTATGCAGGTGCAGCAGGTGATCAGGAAGGCCAATGGAATCTTGGCTTTTATTGCAAGGGGGATACATAGATACATAGAAGATAGGAGCAGGAGTAGGCCATTCGGCCCTTCGAGCCTGCTCCGCCATTCAATGAGATCATGGCTGATCATCCAAATTCAATACCCGGTCCCTGCCTTCTCCCCATATCCCTTGATCCCTTTAGCCTTAAGAAATATATCCAACTCTTTCTTGAATATACTTAATGAACTGGCCTCCACCGCCCTCTGTGGCAGACAATTCCACAGGTTCACCACTCTCTGGGTGAAGAAATTCCTCCTCATTTCAGTCCTAAATGGCTTACCCCTTATCCTTAGACTATGACCCCTGGTTCTGGACTCCCCGGCCATCAGAAACATCCTTCCTGCTTCTAGTCTGTCCAGGCCTGACAGAATCTTATAGGTTTCGATGAGATCCCCTCTCAATCTTCTAAACTCCAGTGAGTATAAGCCCAATCGACCCAATCTCTCCTCATACGTCATTCCTGCCATCCCAGGTATCAGCCTGGTGAATCTTCGCTGCACTCCTTCCATGGCAAGAATGTCCTTCCTCAGGTAAGGCGACCAAAACTGCACACAATACTCAAGGTGTGGTCTCACCAAGGCCCTGTACAACTGTAGCAAGACATCCTTGTTCTTGTACTCGAACCCTCTTGCTACGAAGGCCAACATACCATTTGCCTTCTTAACCGCCTGCTGCACCTGCATGCTTACCTTCAGCGACTGGTGTACAAGAACACCCAGGTCTCTTTGCACTTCCCCTTCTCCCAAACTATTACCATTCAAATAATAATCTGCCTTCCTGTTTTTGCCACCAAAGTGGATAACCTCACATTTATCCACATTATAGTGCATTTGCCATGTTTCTGCCCAATCACCCAACCTGTCCAAATCGTGCTGGAGTTTCACGACATCCTCCTCACAGCATACCCTCCCCCCCAGCTTTGTGTCGTCTGCAAATTTGGAGATATTACATCCAATTCCCTCGTCCAGATCATTAATAAATATTGTGAACAGCTGGGGTCCTAGGACCGATCCTTGCGGTACCCCACTAGTCACTGCCTGCCACTCGGAAAACGACCCGTTTATTCCAACTCTTTGCTTTCTGTCCGCCAACCAGTTCTCTATCCAAGTCAATACCTTGCCCCCAATCCCATGTGCCTTAATTTTGCACGCTAATCTCTTATGTGGGACCTTATCGAAAGCCTTCTGAAAGTCCAAATACACCACATCCACTGGTTCTCCCTTATCTATTTTACCAGTTACATCCTCAAAAAATTCCAGTAGATTAGTCAAGCATGATTTACCTTTTGTAAATCCATGTTGACTTTGTCCGATCCAGTCACTGCTTTCCAAGTGCTCTGCTATTACATCTTTTATAATAGACTCTAGCATTTTCCCCACTACCGGTGTCAAGCTTACCGGTCTATAATTCCCCGCCTTTTCTCTACCACCTTTTTTGAATAGTGGGGTAACATTAGCTACCCGCCAATCCATGGGTACCGTTCCAGAGTCTATCGAGTTCTGGAAGATGACCAGCAATGCATCTACTATTTCTAGGGCCACTTCCTTAAGTACCCTGGGATGTAGATTATCAGGCCCTGGGGATTTATCGGCCTTCAGTCCCATCAATTTTCCTAACACCATTTCCCTACAAATACTGATTTCTTTCAGTTCCACCCTTTCATCAGACCCTATGTTCCCCGGCATGGAGTATAAAAACAGGGAAGTCTTGCTGCAGTTATACAGGGTATTGGTGAGGCCACACCTGGAATACTGTGTGCAGTTTTGGTTTCCATATTTAAGAAAAGATATACTTGCTCTCGAGGCGGTTCAGAGAAGGTTCACTCGGTTGATTCCGGAGATGAGGGGGTTGACGTATGAGGAAAGGTTGAGTAGGTTGGGCCTCTACTCATTGGAGTTCAGAAGAATGAGAGGCGATCTTATCGAAACATATAAGATTGTGAGGGGGCTTGATCGGGTGGATGCGGTGAGGATGTTTCCACTGATGGGTGAGACTAGAACTAGGGGGCATAATCTTAGAATAAGGGGCTGCCCTTTCAAAACTGAGATGAGGAGAAACTTCTTCACTCAGAGGGTAGTAAATCTATGGAATTTGCTACCCCAGAGAGCTGTGGAAGCTGCAACATTAAATAAGTTTAAAACGGAGATAGACAGTTTCCTAGCAGATAAGGGAATTAGGGGTTACGGGGAGAGGGCAGGGAAGTGGACGTGAGTCTAGATTCGGATCAGCCATGATCCTATTGAATGGCAGAGCAGGCCCGAGGGGCCGTATGGCCTACTCCTGCTCCTACTTCTTATGTTCTTATGGAGGAAGTTCTGGCTCACCCACAACTTGATATCAGACAAATTGCCTTACCGGGGTTACATTGAAATGTCCTATTTAGTTAGAGTTTTATGTCCAGGATTTCTTTAAAAATAGGTCATAGAAAAAAAAATTGGATGAACCACTTAAAGATGAAGCGGAAGTATCTACAATAATTTGAATTAACTGGGGCAATTAATTGGAGTTTCGCAGGTTGAAAACTTTGTCTGCAATAACCATCACAGGACTAGGAACAAATTCACACCTTTGTTGAGCTGTGAATACAAAAACAAATCTATTTAGTGTGTATTAGTCTGATCCTTGAAGCTTTTTAATGGGTGCTGGTACAGTGTGTGCAACACAGGCTGCAACATCAAACTGTCTTGTGTTGCATCTGTGGAAATGTCTAGAAATAGAGCAGGTCCAGATGTTAAACCCATCACTTCTCAAACCAGCGTTATGGTAGAAGAAGCATTTATATTTCCAGTAATTTTGTGGGGTTTTTTAATTTTAATTTTAATTTTGGGTTTATTTATTTTATCTATATACTGGGATCACTGCTGAAAAGTTCAAACACATTTTCACTTTTTTTTCACTCCCAGGTTAGATATTTCATGGGTTAGATCAATCAATTATTGGTAAAGTAGTACAAAAAATTAACATTATATTTCTTTAAAAATGAACAATGGATACAAAAAATGGTAACGTTTAACATTGAGCTTAGGGAGAGGGCCGATTCTGTTCTGCAGTTCTGGTAAGATTCATGAGCATGATCTCATTTATGATATCGTCACCATTGCTCAGATGAGTTCCTGTCATATAAAAGTCTCTTGGCTATCTATTTTAAACTCTCCATGTATTCAGTGTAAATAGGTTAAAAATTTCTCGGTTTCTTTTCCTGACTTGAAAATAATTTCGAAATGTTTTTTTCTTCCAGCTCCCCGATGGCTCAGTTGCATGACGTGACTGGAAATCATTCAGACCAAAAGAGCTCCAGTTCTGTTCCTGCTCTTTGCTAAGCTAGCTGATCTTAGCCTAGGAAACAATTCAACAACAACAACTTGCATTTATATAAGAACATAAGAAATAGGAGCAGAAGTAGGCCATTCGGCCCCTCGAGCCTGCTTCGCCATTCAATGAGATCATGGCTGATCTTCTACCTCATCTCCACTTTCCCGCATTATCCCCATATCCCTCGATATTCAAAAATCTATCAATCTCTGTCTTGAATATACTCAACGACTGAGCCTCCACAGCCCTCTAGAGTACAGAATTGCAAAGATTCAGCACCCTCTGAGTGAAGAAATTTCTCCTCATCTCAGTCCTAAATGGCCGACCCCTTATTCTGAGACTGACCCCTGGTTCTAGACTCACCAGCCCGGGGAAACATCCTCCCTGCATCTACCCTGTCAAGCCCTGTAAGAATTTTGTATGTTTCAATGAGATCACCACTCATTTTTCTAAACTCCAGAGAATATAGGCCTAATCTATCAATCTCTCCTCATAGGACAATCCCCCCATCCCAGGAATCAGTCTGGTGAACTTTTGTTGCACTCCCTCTATGGCCAGTATATCCTTCCTTAGGTAAGGAGACCAAAACTGTACACAATACTCCAGGTGTGGTCTCACTAGGGCCCTATATAATTGCAGTAAGATGCCTTTACTTTTATACTCAAATCCTCTTGTAATAAAGGACAACATACCATTTGCTTTCCTAATTGCTCGCTGTACCTGCATGTTAACTTTCAGTGATTCGTGTACAAGGACACCTTTAACACTGTAAAATGTCCCAAGCAATGTTCCCTTTCATTTATTTTGGGTGCACAGCCCCTTTAAGGGACTGCAAGGCCCTTCCAAATTACTACGCATGTGCGGTTTTTCCTATTTAAAAGCCGGTGAGCCAGCTGCGCGGGAGCTGCAGAGCGCTACGCGGCCCCGCAGCTTAGAGGGAACATTGGTCCCAAGCCGCTTCTGAGGAGCGTAATCAGACTAAAATTCACACTAAGCCAAAGAAGGAGATATTAGGTGTGCAAAAGTCACTACAAATGCCCTAACTACCCCATGCTTGGGAGAGGAAAATCCACCACGATTCCCCCTCTTGATCACTCTCCATTGACCCCAGATGGAGAATATACAGGTATGGATGTCAAGTGAGGAAATGATTAAGCTTGGCTTTGATGCTTCCCACCATCCTCCATAATGCTTGCTGACACTCAACCGCCCAACCTCAGATATGAACAATGGTCACGTGGGCCACTGACTGTAGAACCTATAGGGTTAGATGGTTAAATCATGAGGACAGGTTGCATAAACTTGGCTTGTATTCCCTTGAGTTTAGGAGATTGAGGGGTGATCTGATCGAGTGTTTAACATGTTAGCGGATTTGATAGGGTCGATACGGAGAAACTTTTTCCTCTGGTGGGGGCCTCGAGAATAAGGGGGACTCGAGAATGAGGGGGACTCGAGAATGAGGGGGACTCGAGAATGAGGGAGCCTCGAGAATGAGGGGGACTCGAGAATGAGGGGGCCTCGAGAATGAGGGGGCCTCGAGAATGAGGGCCTCGAGAATGAGGGGGACTCGAGAATGAGGGGACTCGAGAATGAGGGGGACTCGAGAATGAGGGAGCCTCGAGAATGAGGGGGCCTCGAAAATGAGGGGGACTCGAGAATGAGGGGGCTCAAGAATGAGGGAGCCTCGAGAATGAGGGGGACTCGAGAATGAGGGAGACTCGAGAATGAGGGGGACTCGAGAATGAGGGGGCCTCGAGAATGAGGGGGACTCGAGAATGAGGGGGCCTCGAGAATGAGGGGGACTCGAGAATGAGGGGGCTCGAGAATGAGGGAGCCTCGAGAATGAGGGGGACTCGAGAATGAGGGAGACTCGAGAATGAGGGGGACTCGAGAATGAGGGGGCCTCGAGAATGAGGGGGCCTCGAGAATGAGGGGGCCTCAAGAATGAGGGGGACTCGAGAATGAGGGGGACTCGAGAATGAGGGGGACTCGAGAATGAGGGGGACTCGAGAATGAGGGGGCCTCAAGAATGAGGGGGACTCGGGGACTCGAGAATGAGGGGGCCTCGAGAATGAGGGGGACTCGAGAATGAGGGGGACTCGAGAATGAGGGGGCCTCGAGAATGAGGGGGACTCGAGAATGAGGGGGCCTCGAGAATGAGGGGGACTCGGGGACTCGAGAATGAGGGGGCCTCGAGAAGGAGGGGGACTTGGGGACTCGAGAATGAGGGGGCCTCGAGAATGAGGGGGCCTCGAGAATGAGGGGGCCTCGAGAATGAGGGGGACTCGAGAATGAGGGGGACTCGAGAATGAGGGGGCCTCGAGAATGAGGGGGACTCGAGAATGAGGGGGCCAAACCTGAAAATTAGAGCCAAGCCGTTCAGGAGCGAAATTGGGAAGTACTTTTTCCACACAAAGGTTCGTAGAAATTTGGAACTCGCTCCCCCAAAAGGCTGTGGATTCTGGGGGTCAATTGGCGCTTTCAAGGCTGAGGTCGATAGATTTTTGTTAGGTAAGTGTATCAAGGAATATGGAGTGGACGTGCAAATCAACCATGACTTAATTGAATGGCGGAGCAGGCCCGAGGGGCTGAATGGCCTCCTCCTGTTCCTAATGTTCCTAATGTTCCTAAATGAACCCCAGCAGATTGAAATCATTTAGGAGAGGAGGAGTAGAACTTTCCATGTTCCTTATAAGTTTTTCTTTTTCCAATATTTATACAGTTCCCCTTTAAAAGCAGTATGGATTGGCTTGCACCACTGTTTCTGGTGAGGCATTCCATGTTCTCACATCGTGCTGTGTTTAAAAACAAAATCTTCTAGCCTCGCCCTTTGCTCTACTGATGATGAACTCCCCATCACCGTTCATTGGGTGAAGGCACGGCCCCCAGTGTGGTACTGAGTCCGAGAGGTTATAACAACCAGGAAAGGCTGAACAGGCTGACACACTTTGCTCCAGAAAAGAGAAGGCTGAGGGGTGAACTAATAGAGGTCTTTAAAATTATGAATAGATTTGATAGGGTCAACGTAGAGAAGGTGTTTCCATTAATGGGGGATCTATCAGGTCACCCCTCAGCCTTCTCTTTTCTAGAGAAAAGAGCCCCAGCCTGTTCAGCCTTTCCTAATAAGTATAACCTCTCAGTTCTGGTATCATCCAAGTAAAATTTCTTTGCACCCTCTCCAGTGCCTCTATATCATTTTTATAATATGGAGACCAGAACTGTGCACAGAACTCTTAAGTGTGGTCTAACCAAGGTTCGATGCAAGTTTAACGTAACTTCTCTGCTTTTCAATTATATTGGAGTCCAATATTTAAGTGGGCCATCCATACATTTCTAAAGTGTAATCAAATTAGTTTGTAAAAATGCCCTATTCTTTTTCCACTTGCTTCCGTGTTTTAGTGGCATTGGTTGTTAAGGTAATGATGGTTTTTTTTAATGAATTTTCATCATTAGCAAAGCAAACATCAGCACTCAAGCCATGATCCCACTTCAATCCTGCCCTTCTGTTTAGTTTAGGACTTGGCAACCACATTGATGCTTAGTGCATCACTTACAAACGCAATCTTTCTCCATTGGGGCAAAAGCGGTGCTTTATAATGACTGACTAAGCTCCATCTCATCTGGTCCATCTGTAGTCTCATGCATCATGGTACCCTCAGCGCTGCTTTCAATCTGCATGACTGTCTACATCAACCTCAGCACTTACATTAGTTGCCACAGATGATCCCACTGTAGCTGGTGTCCCAGGATCTAGTCCCCCCCTTAACTCGTCTTTAAGTCTTGCTTACTGCAGATGTTTCAACTAATTCCTTTCCTTTGATCATTGCAGGATGTGGGGAGACTTCTAATCAGCCCTAGCCCTTTGATATTTCTCTGTGAACTTGTTGGAGCTTTGCAATTCAGTCGGAGGCTGTTGTACACTTCAGTACTTCCGCTGCTGCAGTGGGTGCAGCCTGAGTTTCGCTGTACCGCCTATGAGTTCTGGTTAATGTTAGAAGGTTTTCAAAGTGACAGGGCTTTCAAAAGAATGTTAATGTTGAGCAGAGGCTGCTTGGAAAGAGATTGCTCGCATTACCTGCTAAATGGCATTGCTAAATGAAGCAACAAATGATGGCTTGATGCAAGGCACGGCAGCTGCAAGGATTACCGCTACAATCAGACGCTGGACCGCTGGGCTTGAGAGGAGAAGAATCCGCCACGGTTCTCAAGCGGGCTTGTGTGAATGACGGGAGATGACATCATCGGGTTTGGGTATGGTGAATACCTTATGCACACTCACTACGCTGTCTCACGGAAGAATGGGTGGGATACTGGAGGGTTGTAAAAGCACTGCTGCCCGTATCCTAACTCGCACCAAGTCCCCGTTCACCCATCACCGCCCTGCCCTCGCTGACCTGGCAGGTAGTGCAGGAGTCCCCTGAGCCCACCTTGCTCACCAACCAGTATTTGATGCTGAGTACTGGTGAGGGTGATGGTTCCTCTGGGGAGTGCAGCCAGAGCCAAGTCCACAGCACCATGGAAGGCTCAGCTGCACAGGCGGGGGGGGGGGGGGGGTGGGGTGGGGGGGAAGAGGTGAGAGAGAGCAATAGTGATAGGGGATTCAATAGTTAGGGGAGCAGACAGTGACTCCGGGATGGTATGTTGCCTCCCTGGTTCCAGGGTCAAGGATGTCACTGAACGGCTGCAGGGCATTCTGAGGGGGGAGGGTGAACAGCCAGAGGTCGTGGTCCATATCGGTACCAACGGCATAGGTAGGAAGAGGGATGAGGTCCTGCAGGCAGAGTTTAGGGAGCTAGGAAAGAGATTAAAAAGCAGGACCTCAAAGATTACTACCAGTGCCACGTGCCAGTGAGTTCAGAAATAGGAAGATAGAGCAGATGAATGCGTGGCTGGAGAGATGGTGTAGGAGGGAGGGCTTTAGATTCCTGAGAAATTCAAACCATTTCTGGGGGAGGTGGGACCTCTACAAGCCAGATGGGTTACACCTCAACGGGAACAGGACCAATATCCTCGTGGGAGGGTTTGCTAGTGCTGTTGGGGAGGGTTTAAACTAGCTTGGCAGGGGGATGGAAACCTAAGTATAGAGTCAATAGGGAGGGAAGAAAAACTGGAATTGGAAAACAAAAACGTAGAAAGTAAATTGGAAGGACAGAGAAATAAAGGGCTAGATAGTAGTCAACAAGGAGGTTTGCCTGTACTAAATGTAAGGAGTATAGCAAACAAGGCAGATGAGCTGAGTGCACAGGTAGATACTTGGGACTATGATATTATAGCTATTACAGAAACGTGGCTGAAAGAGGGGCAGGTATGGCAGCTCAACATTCCTGGTTACAGGATTTTCAGACAGGATAGAGAAGGAGATAAAAAGGGAGGGGGGTCACGGTATTGATTAAAGAAACTATTACAGCTGTGAGAAGGGATGATATGTTGAAGGGATCATCAAATGAGGCCACATGGGTCGAATTGAAAAACAAAAAAGAGGCGATCACACTGCTGGGAGTGTACTACAGACCCCAAACAGTGAGAGGGAGATAGAAGAACAAATATGTAGACAAATTTCTGAGAAGTGCAAAAACTATCGGGCAGTATTAGTAGGGGATTTCAACTACCCCAATATTAACTGGGATAAAACTAGTGTGAAGGGTATAGAAGGTGTGGAATTCCTAAAATGCATCCAGGAGAACATTTTTAGCCAGTATGTAGCAAGCCCAACAAGGGAGGGGGCGGTTCTGGACTTAGTTTTATCGAATGAAGCTGGGCAGGTAGAAGGCGTATCAGTGGGGGAGCATTTTGGTGCTAGTGACCATAATTCTGTTAGATTTAAGGTAGTTATGGAAAAGGACAAGGATAGACCAGGAATAAAAATTCTAAATTGGGGAAAAGCAAATTTTGCTAAGCTCAGAGGGGATTTAGCCATAGTGGACTGGAAACAGCTACTTGAAGGTAAATCAGTGTCAGAGCAGTGGGAGGCATTCAAGGAGGAGATTCGGAGGGTTCAGACCAAATGTGTGCCCTTAAAGAAAAAAGGTGGCACTAACAAATCTAGAGCCCCCTGGATGTCTAGAGATATACAGGGTAGGATAAAGAAAAAAAGGGAGGCGAATGACAGATACCGAGGGCTAAATACTCCAGAATCTTTACAGGAGTACAGAAAGTGCAGGGGTGCAATTAAAAATGATATTAGGAAAACAAAGAGAGAGCATGAAAAATTCTTGGCAAGTAAAATCAAGGAAAACCCAAAGATGTTTTATAAATATATTAAGAGTAAGAGGATAACTAAAGAAAGGGTAGAGCCTATTAGAGATCATGAGGGTAATCTGTGTGTGGAGTCGGGAGACGTCGGTAGGGTTCTTAATGAATACTTTGCGTCTGTTTTCACAAAGGAGAGGGGCGAAGCACACATTGCTATCGGGGGAGGAGTGTGAAATATTAGATGAAATTAACATAGTGAGAGAGGAAGTATTAAGGGGTTTAGCAGCTTTAAAAGTGGCTAAATCCCCAGGCCCGGATGAAATGTATCCCAGGCTGTTAAGCGAAGCAAAAGAGGAAATAGCAGAGGTCCTGACCATCATTTTTCAATCCTCTCTGACTTCAGGTGTGGTGCCGGAGGACTGGAGGACTGCTAATGTGGTACCCTTGTTTAAAAAGGGAGAAAAGGATTGACCGAGTAATTACAGGCCAGTCAGCCTAACCTCGGTGGTGGGAAAATTATTGGAAAGAATTCTGAAGGACAGGATAAATCTTCATTTAGAAAGACACAGATTAATCAAGGATAGTCAGCACGGATTTGTTAAGGGAAGGTCGTGTTTGACAAACTTGATTGAACTTTTTGAGGAGGTAACGAGGAGGGTAGATGAGGGTAGTGCATTTGATGTAGTGAATATGGGCCGAGAAATTCAGTTGGCGCCGCGCCAGGGCTTTAGCGCCGGAAAGTTAGCGCCGGCGCTAAGTCTCCCTGCGCGCGCCAAAAATTCAGTAGCGCCGCGCCCAAACGGCTGCCGGCGCTACTGAAGCGTGTTTGCGCCTGAAAATGGGCGCTACCTGCCGCATTGCGGCGCTATTCCGGCGCTGCGGCGCCCGATGCGGTGCGGCAGGCTCGGGAAGTGCAGGCCTCCTCCTTCAGTTAAGGAGGAGCTGCCTGCACCCGCCCGCTGGCCGGTAAAATCTTCACAAAAATGAACCCGGCACCTCGGGGAAGTGCCGGGCTCGCAGCCCAGAAGCATCTGTTCCGCGGGGGGGGGGTGGAGGAGTCCGGGGAGGGAGGTGCGGGCAGGCGGCCGGCGGGAAAGCGGCCGGCCGCCGCGTGACCTTAATGCGCCGGCGCAAACTCCTGTAAGACTCGGTTGCCAGAGTCTTAGTTGCGGCTGCCACGGGCGAGGCGGCCGCAACTCAATTTCGGCGCTGGGGCCCGTCACCACGGCAACCGGGACGCTGCGCACACCGATGATGTCATCGGTGCCGGTGCAGCGCAACCGGTCTACCGCCGATGGTAGGGCCCCAGGGAATTTCTGAACCGGCTGTAAGTCCAGCGCAATGACCTCTAGCGCCGCAAAATGGGCGCAAAGCCCACTCAATTCTAGGCCATGGACTTTAGCAAGGCTTTTGATAAGGTTCCACATGCAGACTGGTCACGAAGTTAAAAGCCCATGGGATCCAGGGCAAAGTGTCAAGTTGGATTCAAAACTGGCTCGGAGACAGGAAGCAGAGGGTAATGGTTGATGAGTGTTTTTGTGACTGGAAGGCTGTTTCCAGTGGGGTTCCGCAGGGCTCAGTACTAGGTCCCTTGCTTTTTGTGGTATATATCAACAATCTTGACTTGAATATAGGGGGTATGATTAAGAAGTTTGCAGATGATACTAAAATCGGCTGTGTGGTTGATACTGAAGAAGGAAGCTGTAGACTGCAGGAAGATATCAATAAATTGGTCAGGTGGGCAGAACATTGGCAAATGAAATTAAATCCGGAGAAGTGTGAGGTAATGCATTTGGGGAGGGCTAACAAGGAAAGGGGATACACATTAAATGGTAGGACACTGAGTAGTGTAGAGTAACAAAGGGACCTTGGAGTGCATGTCCACAGATCCCTGAAGGTAGCAGGCCAAGTAGATAAGGTGGTTAAGAAGGCATACGGAATGCTTGCCTTTATTAGCTGTAGCATAGATTACAAGAGCAGGGGGGTTATGCTTCAACTGTATAAAACACTAGTTAGGCCTCAGCTAGAGTACTGCGTGCAGTTCTGGTCACCACATTACAGGAAGGATGTGATTGCACTAGAGAGGGTACAGAGGAGATTTACAAGGATGTTGCTGGGAGTAGAGAATCTTAGCTATGAGGAAAGACTGGATAGGCTGGGTCTGTTTTCCTTGGAACAGAGGAGGCTGAGGGGAGACCTTATTGAGGTATATAAAATTATGAGGGGCATAGATAAAGTGGATAGAAATGACCTATTTTCCTTAGCAGAGGGGTCAAAAACCAGGGGGCACAGATTTAAAGTAATTGGGGGAAGGTTTAGAGGGGATTTGAGGATAAATTTCTTCACCCAGAGGGTTGTGGGGGTCTGGAACTCACTGCTTGAAAGGGTGGTAGAGGCAGGAACCCTAACCACATTTAAAAAGTACTGGATATGCACTTGGGATGCTCTAACCTGCAGGGCTACGGACCAAGGGCTGGGAAGTGGGATTAGGTTGGATAGCTCTTTGTTGGCCGGCGCGAATACGATGGGCTGAAATGGCCTCCTTCCGTGCTGTAACTTTCTATGATTCTATGACCTACATTGGCTCCCGGTCCGGCAACACCTCGATATTAAAATGCTCATCCTTGTTTTCAAATTTCTCCATGGCCTCGCCCCCTCCCTATCGTTGTAACCTCCTCCAGCCCTACAATCCTCCAAGATCTCTGCGCTCCCCTAATTCTGGCCTCTTGCCTGTAATGATCAATAACATGTCATTCTATAGTGGACACTAGGTGGAGCCGTAGAGCTGTGTAGAGCTGTATATAGCTGTATGTATAAGACTACACTACCCAGCTGTATGTATATTAAGACTACATTACCCATGAGGCACTAGGCTACCCACAAGGCAGCAGTCAAGATGGAAGCCTCTACAGATACTGTACCTAGTCCACATGTGCTCAATAAAAGTGTCTAGCAAAAGCTAGCTGTGTTCATAATAAGAATGTCTATTTATTAATGAACATAAGATGCCCATCCCCGATTTTCATCTCTCCACCATTGGCGGCCGTGCCTTAAACCTCTCCGCCTCTTTCTCCTCCTTTAAGACGCTCCTTAAAACCTACCTCTTTGACCAGGCTTTTGGCCACCTGTCCACATCTCCTTATGTGGCCTGATGTCAAAATTTGTTTGATAACACTCCTGTGAAGCACCTTGGGATGTGTTACTACATTAAAGGTGCTGTATAAATGCGTTGTTGTTGTAGCCTCTAGCGACTCATTTCTCGTGGAGCGACCGCTTATAAGGACTCTAGACGCCCCACGGAGGAGCCTAAAAGCAATATAGTGGGTGGTGCCTGGCTGATAAGTGTGCGCAAGCCGCCCGCCATATTAGACCCGCAGGTGACCTGGTTTACACCTATAAAAATTGCGCACCGCGATTTAATTTCTAGGCCAACATCTGTAACTTCTGTCATGTACAAAGAGTGCCCATACTGACAAACGCCCCATTACCGCCTTTAAGAAGAGGCCATTGTACAGTGATTCCCTCTGCGTGTATGCAGGTTTGCTGTCCTCAATCCCTGGGGATACCTCCCTCTGGATTTGCTGTTGCATTGAAGTATGGACGCGTCATTATCAGCACTTTGACGTCCCTGATAGGACTGCCCTCTATGCTGCTCCCCTGAGCCCCACCCACGTCTGCTGATAGAGGAATGCTGCAGCGGGATGTCTGTAGGATGCGGTACTCTGTTGGGAATGCATCGCAGAAAGGCGTGTGCAGCCTCCCATTCGTCTTGCACTGATATGGTTCAGCCAAGTGTGGTATACACTTTTATAATTTGCCCATTCATTATGTATCCCGATTGTTATAATGCAATGGCGATCGTCTGTTATTGTGCTGGATATATACAGTCGGTATGTTCTTCCGATTTCCCTTTTTTTACTAACTTGACGGCTCGTACCTTACCATGTCTGCAAAACAAGTGGAACTAGATGGTCCTTAATTGAAACACAGACATATGATGTAGATGCATATTGAAGTGGTGTAAAAAAATTAAGTGGTCATTCCATTAATTAGAATCATATAATCTTAGAGCACAGAAGGAGGTCATTCGGCCCATCATGTCTCTTTGTTGGCTCTTTGAAAGAGCTGTCCAATTTAGTCCCACACCCCAGTTTTCCCCCATAACTCTGCAAATTAGTCCTCTTCAAGTAAATGTCCAATTTCCTTTTGAAAGATCCAAAGGAATCTGAATTTTAAAAAAAACATGTTTTCACTTGAGTGACCCAGGAGGCGGATCACCCATTTAAATATTATAATGAGCTGGCGTGCGTCAGATTTAACCACCATTACAATTTCAACTGGCTGGTCGGGATTCTTAGGCCTCGGGGAACCAGCCAGCTAAAGTAAGGCAAGGACTGCTGGTTCCAGGAGGTAAATGCCTTTACACTTACCTCCTGGATCCAGCGTCCCTGCCTCGTCCACCCCCTGCAATCAGAGCGCCCCACCCCCCCCCCGCCCGAGATCTCCGATCCCCCCCCCCCCCTCTGATCACCTTCCTGGACTCCCCCCTCCAGCCCCGATGTTCCTCGGTCCCTGATCCAATAGTGAAATAAGGAGAAATTCCTTTACTCAGAGAGTGGTTAGAATGTGGAACTCGCTACCACAGGAAGTGGCTGAGTCAAATACCTTAAATCCTTTCAAAAGGAAACTAGACGAGCACATGAGAGAAAAGGGAATAGAAAGATATGCTGAAAGGTTGAGATGAGTTAGATTGAGTGGGAGGAAATTTGTGTGGTGTACAAACACCAGCACAGACTAGTTGGGCCGAATGGCCTGATTCTGCACTGTATATTCTATGTAATTCTGTGCCGATAATTGTCAATGAACCAGATAATGCAGCAATAATACTAAAATATCCCATACCTGGCATTGATGACACGACAGCACTCTAATCAGAGGGGTCTGGATGTCATCGTAACGCACCAGAGCAAAAGCTGAGTGGATCATATCTTGTCACCTGAACCCTGGGATGAGATTACAGCTGTGGAATCACTCCCAGGATAGTCATTCTTATTTTTTTTATTAATATATAGTGGGTGGCTTCATTTCCCTTTAGAGCCTCTTTACCTTTTATTGACAGCAGTTATCATTGTCCGTCTATGTCTTTTTATCGATGCATAATGTAGTTTGCACCAACAGGCGAACATAAAATCACTCGAGGTTATCGAGAGGTACCAGGAAGTAATTGGGACTGGATTTTTCTTCCCATTCATAATCAAAAGGCAAAAAAAAATCTTTACGTCAAGTATTGTGCTTCCATGGCAATAGAAAGAGAAAAAAATGCTGCAAATGTACAACGGGTCTAACAGCTTCTAAACAGAGGAGAGAGGTTAGCATTGCAAGTACAGACCCTTCACGAGAACTCGGAAGGGTCTATGCCTGAAACAGTTAACCTATATTTTGGTTTAATTTCCTCTGCTAATGCACTGCTTTAGGGAATCGTATGCTATTTTAACGTTAACCCGATCATTTACTTAGGTGTCAGCTGTGGCTCAGTGGGTAGCACTCGTCGCCTCTGAGCCAGATTGTTGTGGGTTCAAGTCCCACTCCAGAGACTCGAGTACAAAAATCTAGGCTGACACTCCAATGCATTGCTGAGGGAGTGCTACACTGTCAGAGGTGCCAATTTTCGGATGAGACGTTAAACCGAGGCCTTGTCTGTTCTGTCAGGTGGACATAAAAGATCTCATGGCACTGTTTTGAAGAAGAGCAGAGGGTAATCCCCAGTGTCCTGGCCAATATTTAACCCTCAATCAACATCACTAAAAAGCAGATTATCTGGCCATTATTACATTGCTGTTTGTGGGAGCTTGCTGTGTGCAAATTGGCTTCTGTATTTCCTACATTACAACAGTGACAGCACTTCAGTGCCTGTAAAGTGCTTTGGGACATCTGGTCATGAAAGGCACTATATAAATGCAAGTCTTTCTTTTCCTTTTATTTCTGCATTGAAATAGTATGCTGAACGAATCTTATGTGGATGTGTTAAGCAGTCCAAACCAAAGGAAATTAAACTCCTTTATCTATTTTAGATGCTGACTGACCAGTCCAATATTTGATATTTTTTATTTCAGATTTCCAGCATGTGCAGTTTTTTCGTTTTTATTGTTCTTAACTCCCTGCTATTTTTACAAACTGATTTTCTTTACCCCGCTGATAATGTACATCTGTTTTTTTTCCTGGTGAGTGACAGACCTGGAGATTTATGAGAGAATTAGTGGGACCGAATTAAAAGCACTTGGTAAATGGAGTCAAGAGTTGCCTTATTTCGGAGATGGGAGAACCTGCAATTGGATATGGTGAGTGCACAGGCAGGAACTGCACCCCTGAGTAAAGGCATCCGGGTTTGAGGTCATCGAGACCTTTATGCAGCTGTTCCATGATCTGATTGCATAGTAGGTCAGTAAAGCTACCACCTGTTAATATAATGGCAGATTGACATTTATAATATCATTATTAAACTTGCATTTATATAGCACCTTTCACATCACTTGAACAAATGAAACAGGACATAGGAACATATGAACATAGGAATGTACAGAAGGAGGCCATTCAGCCCCTCAAGCTTGTTCTGCCATTCAGTTAGAACATGGCTGATCTGTATCTTAACTCCATCTGCCTGTCTTGGTAATTCTTAATACCCTTGCCTAACAAAAATCTATCAATCTCCATTTTGAAATTTTCAATTGACCCCCAGCCTCAACAGCTTTTTGAGGGAGAGAGTTCCAGATTTCCACTCCCCTTTGTGTGAAGAAGTGCTTCCTGACATCACCCCTGAACGGCCTGGCTCTAATTTTAAGGTTATGCCTCAGAAGGAGAGGAGAAAAATTGGAGGGGGATTAAAGATAGAGACTAAGGCAGGTGCAATAAAGTGGAAGGAGAAGGAGAAGGAGAAGAGATGCCAAAATTTTGCAAATCAAAATGGAGATACTATCACTTTTAATTCAGGAGCATAAATCCTACTAGCGGTCTTGTGTCCGATGTATTTTTTTAAACTTGTATTCTTTCTCTGCAAGGAAATGCGAGAGGAGTTATGATTTGCTCATGAAATGTGTTGTGGGTGAAGGAATCTATCAGCTTTTTGAAATCGTACTATTTGAATATGAGCGATTCAGGAACGATTAATCAATATTTTTATCGTTACGTAGCTGTGAAGTGGATTTTCACCATACTCCTGCTTTCTATGATTCAAAAATCCAGAGCATCTAAACCGCCAAGTGCGGTTTTCTTTTATATTCGTTCCTGGGATGTGGGCGTCGCTGGCAAGGCCAGCATTTATTGCCCATCCCTAATTGCCCTTGAGAAGGTGGTGGTGAGCCGCTTTCTTGAACCGCTGCAGTCCATGTGGTGAAGGTACTCCCACAGTGCTGTTAGGGAGATAGTTCCAGGATTTAGACCCAGCGATGATGAAGGAATGGCGATATATTTCCAAGTCAGGATGGTGTGTGAATTTGAGGGGAACTTGTATGTGATGGTGTTCCCATGTGCCTGCTGCCCTTGTCCGTCTAGGTGGTAGAGGTTGTGGGTTTGGGAGGTGCTGTCGAAGAAGCCTTGGCGAGTTGCTGCAGTGTATCTTGTAGATGGTACACACTGCAGCCACAGTGCACCGATGGTGGAGGGAGTGAATGTTTAAGATGGTGGATGGGGTGTCGATCAAGGGGGCTGCTTTGTCCTGGATGGCGTTGAGCTTCTTGCGTGTTGTTGGAGCTGCACTCATCCAGGCAAGTGGAGAGTATTCCATCACACTCCTGACTTGTGCCTTGTAGATGGTGAAAAGGCTTTGGGGAGTCAGGAGGTGAGACACTCGCTGCAGAATACCTAGCCTCTGACCTGCTCTTGTCGCCACAGTATTTATGTGGTTGGTCCAGTTAAGTTTCTGGTCAATGGTGGTCCCCAGGATGTTGATGGTAGGGGGATTCGATGATGGTATTGCCGTTGAATGTCAAGGGGCAGTGGTTAGACTCTCTCTTGTTGGAGATAGTCATTGCCTGGCACTTGTGTGGCGCAAATGTTACTTGCCACTTATCAGCCCAAGCCTGAATGTCGTCCAGGTCTTGCTGCTTGTGGGCATGGACTGCTTCATTATCTGAGGAGTTGCGAATGTAACTGAACACTATGCAATCATCAGCGAACATCTCCACTTCTGACCTTATGATGGAGGGAAGGTCATTGATGAAGCAGCTGAAGATGGTTGGGCCTAGGACACTGTCCTGAGGAACTCCTGCAGCGATGTCCTGGGGCTGAGATGATTGACCTCCAACAACCACAACCATCTTCCTTTGTGCTAGGTATGACTCCAGCCAGTGGAGAATTTTCCCCCCGATTCCCATTGACTTCAATTTTACGAGGGCTGCTTGATGCCACACTCGGTCAAATGCTGCCTTGCTGTCAAGGGCAGTCACTCTCCTCTCACCTCTGGAATTCAGCTCTTTTGTCCATGTTTGGACCAAGGCTGTAATGAGATCAGGAGCCGAATGGTTTTGGCGGAACCCAAACTGAGCATCAGTGAGCAGGTTATTGGTGAGTAAATGCCGCTTGATAGCACTGTCGATAACACCTTCCATCACTTTGCTGATGATTGAGAGTAGACTGATGGGCGGTAATTGGCCAGATTGGATTTGTCCTGCTTTTTGTGAATAGTACATACCTGGGCAGTGTTCCACATTATCGGGTATTAAAGCAACATATTTTCTGTTTTCACATCGCACCTTGTCTGAAAATCTTCTTCACCGTCTGGATGTGATGCTACTTTGATGCATTGTTGTGGGCTAGCTTGTTTATCTCAGTGAGTAAATGCCCTATCTAGTGCAATACTGAGCCATATACCTCCTCCAGCCCTAAATCACTAAGGAGATGGTACTCAGTAAAATAATGGGACTTAAGGCAGATAAATCCCCCGGACCTGATGGCCTACATCCTAGGGTCTTGAGAGAAGTGGCGGTAGGGATTGTGGATGCATTGGTGATCATTTTCCAGAACTCCCTGGACTCAGGAAAGGTCCCAGCAGGTTGGAAAACTGCTAATGAAACACCCTTATTTAAGAAGGGAAGTACACAAAAAGCTGGAAACTATAGACCAGTTAGCCTAACATCTGTGGTTGGCAAAATGTTGGAGTCCATTATTAAGGAAACAGTAACAGAGCATTTGGATAAACATAATTTAATAGGACAGAGTCAGCATGGTTTTACGAAGGGGAAGTCATATTTGACAAATTTGCTCGAATTCTTTGAGGATGTAACATACAGGGTGGATAAAGGGGAACCAGTGGATGTAGTGTATTTGGGCTTCCAAAAGGCATTTGACAAGGTTCCACACAAAAGATTACTGATCAAGATAAAAAATCACGGGATTGGGGGTAATATACTGGCATGGGTGGAAGATTGGCTATCTAACAGAAAACAAAGAGTTGGGATAAATGGTTCATTCTCGGGCTGACAATCAGTAACTAGTGGTGTTCCGCAGGGGTCAGTGCTGGGACCCCAACTCTTTACAATCTATATTAACGATTTGGAGGAAGGGGCCGAGTGCAACATATCCAAGTTTGCCGACGATACAAAGATGGGAGGGAAAGCAGTGAGTGAGGAGGACATAAAAAAACCTGCAAAAGGACATAGACAGGCTAAGTGAGTGGGCAGAGATTTGACAGATGCAATGGCCCTGAAATTAGGATCGGGAGCTTGCCGCGCGTGCAAGCCCCCGATGTGCACTCACCCTGCGCGCCGACATCTGAAGCCCGGGCCTGCTTGCATTTTCTGTCACTGGCCCGGTTCAGATGTCGGCGCGATGTGCTTACCTGATCCAGCGGCGTAGTTAGTGCGATGTGCCAGCTGGCATCAGGTGAGCACTGTGCAGCCAATCAGGGGAGGGGAAACTCATTCATGAGTTTGACAGTAAGAACTGTCAAACTCATGAAAAGTATGGGCTGCCAAAACACTACTTCAACTTTAAATAAAATTTTAAAAAACATCCCACTGATTAGATTAACTATAAATAAGTTTTAAAAAATGTTTTAAACAATTTATCAATTTTTTGAAAAAAATACATTTTTAAAAAATAGGGTCTAAAACTAAACTTACCTTACTGTAAATTCTTTAAAAATAATAAACCTGTGGAAAAAAAAATTCTAAATTGTACTAAAAGCCCACTTACCTGTAAAACTAAGTACTTACGTCTGGTTTTTCCATGCGTAAAAACCGGAGGCCTTTACACTCGGGCAACTCTGGAAAAAAAAAGGAATTTCACTGCGCACGCGCTGCCTGTGCAGTCGCACGCGTTCTGCCTCTTAACCCCTTGGGTCAGAGGACAGGAAATGCCGGTTTTCAGTGTATGCGCTGTGCATGCTGAAAACCGGCAATTCCTCCAATCATACGCGTGAGTGCCCCGTCCGTACTCACACGTTGTGACAGGAATTACTGGGCCAATATAATGTTGGAAAGTGTGAGGTTATGCACTTTGGCAGAAAAAATCAAAGAGCAAGTTATTATCTAAATGGAGAGAAACTGCAAAGTGCTACAGTACAAAGGGATCTGGGGGTCCTGGTGCATGAAACACAAAAAGTTAGTATGCAGGTGCAGCAGGTGATCAGGAAGGCCAATGGAATCTTGGCTTTTATTGCAAGGGGGATGGAGTATAAAAACAGGGAAGTCTTGCTGCAGTTATACAGGGTATTGGTGAGGCCACACCTGGAATACTGCGTGCAGTTTTGGTTTCCATATTTAAGAAAAGATATACTTGCTCTCGAGGCGGTTCAGAGAAGGTTCACTCGGTTGATTCCAGAGATGAGGGGGTTGACGTATGAGGAAAGGTTGAGTAGGTTGGGACTCTACTCATTGGAGTTCAGAAGAATGAGAGGCGATCTTATCGAAACATATAAGATTGTGAGGGGGCTTGATCGGGTGGATGCGGTGAGGATGTTTCCACTGATGGGTGAGACTAGAACTAGGGGGCATAATCTTAGAATAAGGGGCTGCCCTTTCAAAACTGAGATGAGGAGAAACTTCTTCACTCAGAGGGTAGTAAATCTATGGAATTTGCTACCCCAGAGAGCTGTGGAAGCTGCAACATTAAATAAATTTAAAATGGAGATAGACAGTTTCCTAGCAGATAAGGGAATTAGGGGTTACGGGGAGAGGGCAGGGAAGTGGACGTGAGTCTAGATTCAGATCAGCCATGATCCTATTGAATGGCGGAGCAGGCCCAAGGGGCCGTGTGGCCTACTCCTGCTCCTATTTCTTATGTAACCCTCTGAGGCCTCTTGCGCATCTCCAGTTTCATTCACCCCACCATTGGCGGCCGTGCCTAGGACCTAAGGTCTGGAATTTCCTCCCTAAACTTCTCCGCCTCTCCTCCTTTAAGACGCTCCTTAAAGCCTACCTTTTTGGCTAAGGTTTTGGTCAGCTGTCCTAATATCTCCTTACGTAGCTTGGTGTCAAATTTTTTTCTGATAATGCTCCTGTGAAGCGCCTTGGGATGTTTTACTTTGTTAAAAGAACTATATCAATGCAAGTTTTTGTTGTTGAAAGTCCCAGGTTCAATCCCAGTATGTGGTGAGTTTGCCGATCTGAGCCAGGATGGTGATTGGGGTGCTACAGTTAGTAACGGAATCCTCGGAATAGGGAGGGGAAATGGATCACGGTTCCAGCTTCTGATTGCTATCTGGTGACCTCCGTTAGAACGTGAGTGCGCATGGATGTTTGGTGAGCGCAGAAGGGATCTGGGCTGTTAAACCCTCTGTACTGAAACAACCTTCACCAAAATGATACCGGGGCTAAAAGGGTTAAATTATGAGGACAGGTTGCATAGACTAGGCTTGTATTCTCTTGAGCAATTGAAGATTAAGGAGTGAACTAATGGAGGTGTTTAAGATGTTTAAAGGATTTGATAGGGTAGATAGAAACTATTTCCTCTGGTTGGTGGGGGCGGGGAGTCCAGAAAAAAGGGGGCATAACCTTAAAATTTGAGATAGGACATTCAGGGGTAATTTCAGGAAGCACTTCTTTTTTTTATTTATTCATTCATGGGATGTGGGCGTCACTGGCCATCGATAAAAGTATTTATTGCCTCTTCCTAATTGCCCTCAAGAAGGTGGCTCACCACCATTAGTGGCTTGCTCGGCCATTTCAGAGTTACCCACATTGCTGTGGGTCTGGAGTCACATATAGGCCAGACCAGATAAGGACGGCAGATTTCCTTCTATTAGTGAATCAGATGGGTTTTCATAACATTCCGGCAGTTACAGGGTCACCATTACTAATACTAGCTTTAAATTCCAGATTTATTTACTTCAGTGAATTTAAATTCCCCAGCTGCCGTGGTGGGATTGTGAACTCCTGGGCCTAGAAATTCAGTTGGTTGCGCCAGCAGTTAGCGCCTTAAGAGAAGTGAATTTCGGGCGCTATGCGTGTAGCGCCCGGGCGCAGCGCAGTTTGCGCCTCGCCCCAAATTAAGTTGACCCTTAGCGCCGGCGTAAAGTTTAGCGCCCGCCCGGCTGCGCGCGCAGAAAATGACGTCACATCCTCATGCAACGCCCTTTGTGCACCCCGATTCCAAACTTCAGTCGGACCGCCCCATTGTGTGGCTGGCGGCCAGAGCGTTTGTAAAATGGAACGCAACACAGCCGACGCGGGCCCCGGGGAGCGCAAATTAAAGGGCACGTACCCTGCAGTATAAAGGGCAGCCATTTTGCAGCAAACACTCTTGTGCAACGGATTTCTGGACACACAACAAGGAGGAGAGCTAACTGGTTTCGTGCAGCAATAGCTCAGGTATTTTTGGACTCAGGCCAAAGCGCTGCAAGTGCCCTGTTGGAAATTTGACTGTTTGCCAGCATTTGATGGGGGCTGCATGGGGTGCCAACGCGGAGTTTCAGCGCCATGTGCGTAGGGCTCGCAGACGCGGGGTCAGAGGGGCAGCCCTGGCTAGAGGCAGAGGGGGCAACAGGCGTCAGCAACATAGGCCTTACCCAGTCAGGGTATACCGCCAGCAGCGCTCCTACCTCACCATGAGTGGCGCGCGATGTGTAAGAAGGCTGAGATTCCGAAAGGAGGTGGTTGCAGAGATCTGCCATCTGCTTCGCAGAGATCTGCGTCCAAAGCTCAGGTGCAGGACGTCTCTGTCAGTGGAAGTGAAGGTGACGGTGGCATTGAACTTCTATGCCACCGGCTCCTTCCAATCCGCTGTTGGGGACATAGCGAACATATCCCAGTTTGGCGTGCATCGCTGCATCCGCCAGGTGACCGATGCCCTTTTCAGAAGGAGACGCCAATTCATCTCCTTCCCCATGGCCCTGGAGAGCCAGCATCAGCGTGCAGTGGGATTTGCTAGACTCGCGGCCTTCCCCTTGGTGCAGGGCGCCATTGACTGTACGCATGTGGCTTTGCGGGCACCTCTGGAGCATGGCGAGCAGTATCGCAACCGGAAGGGCTACCATTCTCTCAATGTGCAGCTGGTGTGTGACCACAAGCAGCGCATCCTGGCTGTCAATGTCTGCTTTCCAGGCAGCTGCCACGATGCCTTTATCCTGCGGCAGAGTACTGTGCATGACATGTTCGAGGCGCAGCCTCCCCCAAGAGGATGGCTACTCGGGGACAAAGGCTATCCTTTGTGTACCTGGCTCATGACCCCGCTCCGCGCGCCCAGGACCGTTGCTGAAGAGGCATACAACGAGAGCCATCAAAGGAGCAGAAACATCATCGAGCAAACTATTGGGGTCCTCAAGCAGCGGTTCCGCTGCCTTGATTGTTCCGGCGGATCTCTGCAGTATTCGCCGCACCGGGTCTCCCAATTTGTTGAAGTTTGCTGCATGCTACACAACCTGGCTCTCCGCAGGATTCAGGCACTGCCACCTGACGTTGGACCACCACCTCAGGAGGAGGAGCAGGAGGAGGAGGAGGAGTACGTTACCAGGAGGGAGCGACAAGGTCCAAGGGCCGTCCATTGCCAGCTTATTGAACGTAACTTCTAAGCCCCCTGTCAGGGAATGCCTTGTGGCCATGAAGCAAGATGAATGCAGCCGCTCCGCAAGCCCTCAGCCGGCGAAGTCAACAAAGACTAACAAGAACAACCATGGACACTGTCTGAATAAAGATAAATTTATATTTGACAAAAATGAAACCCCTTCCCACATGAATCCCAAAAACAATCAACGGCCCCCACAAAAAGTGCAACAAACGACTCACTCCCACAACCTGGGGAGGAGTAACTCCACATTTGAACAAACCTCAACCTCGGCCTTAACGCAAAAAACATACCCATAAACAAAACAACCATGGGCAAAATAAAGATGTCCATATAAAATGAAAGCTGGCCACACCCTCTACTTAGTGGCCCGCGAGGGCGAGACCTTGTCCCGCCTTTTGGCGCCCCTGCCCGGCCTGCTGCTCCTCCGCAAGCTCTGCCCAGTGGCTGCTGCGAGGCTGGGGGAAGGCGCCTGAGGATCAGATGTCCTTCCGCCAGATGGCCTTGGGGGGCGGTCTACACGGGCTTTAGGCCTTGAGGGGCCGGCTGTTGATTGGCGCACATGTGCATGGCCACCATCGGCACCAGCCGCTTGTCGTTGACGCTCCACTGGGGGAGTGGCGGCGACGGATGGCGCAATGTGGGCAAGCTGGCGTATTGGAGGCGCTGGCTGGTGATGTCGCACGCTGGCACTCGCCCGGGCACGCACTGCATGATCCGCACCAATCAGCCGAAGGGCGGATCGCTGTGCTGCTGCAGCGCGGTGGGTGTCCTGGTGATGCCTGGCTGAGGCAGCGCGTGTGGCAGCAGTGAGTGCCCCTGTTGCCCTGGTCTGCGCCCGCATCACATCCGCCACTGACTTGACGGCATCAGCCAGCGACTCCATCGCCGGAGGCATCCGTTCCACTACCTCCATCATCATCCGGCCACTCTCGGCATTTGATGCCCCAAACTCCCGCACACTGGTTGCCAGCGACTCGATGGCCTCAGGCATCCGTCCCACCACCTGCATGAGCTCTGTGTGGCGGCGGTCCGAATCCTCGGCCATTTGGTCCAGCTAGCGCACCTCCTCCGAGGTGAAGGTGGCCGGACTGGAGGCGGGACTCTCCCGCTGGGGAGCAGGGGTCCGAGCTGGCCGACCCTTGGCACGTTGCTGGCGCCGAATGTCCGCAGCAACTGCACTCCCCTCCGATCCTTCCCCCCTCTGGGGGGAAGGCCGCGGCCCACCCGCAGCCCTCCTGGGTGGCTGGACGCCACTGGTCCCAGCAGCTGCACTCCCCTCCGAAAGTTGCTCCAGGCTCTCGTCCAGGGAAGACGTGTCCAACACTTCGCCCTCTGCTGTGGGACCTGAGTCCTCCCCTGATGGTCCGGGTTGCTCTTCCTCCTCCTCCTCCTCCTGTTCGGAGGGGCTGTCACTGGCAGCTTCAGGGAGCTCTTCGTCACCAGCTGAAAGCAGGAAGGCACAAGAGTAGCTTCAGAGTGAGGAGAGGGCGTCAGCGAGGGAGTCATGACTGGTGGCATTCAGCGCATTGGTGGCACAGTGGCAAAGGAGGTAGCTCGGATGCGCAAGTGTGACGAGAGAGGGCCAAAAGGCGAGGTCCTTACCATTGCCGGGCAGCGGAGGGTCGGCTTCTCTGCACGCTCTGGGCACAATCACGCGGCCTCCCATGAGGCCACTCACGCGCTCCTCCAGGGGAGTGAGCTTCTGGAACTTGGCGCGGCCTCCCCCGGTGATGTCGCGGCGCTTGCGATTATTCGCAAGTTTAGCCTGCAAGAGAAAGGACGGGCTCTAAGTACGGTGTGTAGCCGTGACGTAGTGTGCACTGCCTCCCATGGTGGAATAGCTTGGCCAGAGTGTAGCCCTGATCTAGTGTGCACTGCCTCTCATGGTGGAATAGCTTGGCCAGAGTGTAGCCCTGATCTAGTGTGCACTGCCTCTCATGGTGGAATAGCTTGGCCACTGTGTAAAGTGCAGAATGTGCAATTGATGCTCATGACTGTCCCAAAGCTGCTGGCTGAGGGCTGCCCATTAGGCCTTTCAGGTCCCTTTGCCCATCATGTCAGGTGTACATGCAAGAATGAGGAGGAGAGTGGAAAGGGTACTCACCCTGACAATCCTGGTCAGGTCATTGTATTTCTTCCGACATTGCACCTTGTCCCTGGGGGCATCGCCGTAGGACGACACCCTGGTGGCGATCTCCCTCCAGGCTTTGGTGTAGACGCGGTGGGTGGGATTCCTGCCATTGTCTGGGAACAAGATCCTGCGCCTCTTCTCCAATGCTGTCAGCATGATATCCAGATCACGCTCTGAGAAGCGCAGGGCACGCTCACGGGCCTTCTCGTGCGTTGCCATGGCTCCTTGGGCTCAGCAGCAGTGTTGAGGCCTAGTTTGAAAGCTGCAGTGTGCAGGGCGTGGCAGCAGACCAAATCGTCCCTTCCCCCTTTAAGAGCTGGCCGGCGCCACGGGGTCTGCTGTCAATCAAAAAATGACCGCACCCGCGCTGCGCCCCGCCTCGGCGCTATCCCTCTGCACCGCCGGCTTAGCGCCTAAAGATAGTCGTGTAACGCCTCTTTTAGCGCTCCAGCAACCTCTTAGGGCGAAGCAACTGAATTTCGGCGAAGGGGGCGCAACTTTGGGACGGGCGCTAAAGTCGGGCGGGCGCTAACGTTAGCGCCCCAAAACTGGCAAAACTGAATTTCTAGGCCCTGATCTCCTGGAATCATTAGTCCAGGCTCCGGATTACTAATCCAGTAACATAACCACTATGCTACCGTTCCCCTAACATATAGGGTAGTAGAAATCTGGAACTCTCTTCCCAAAAAAGCTGTTGAGGCTGGGGGGGTCAATTGAAAATTTTAAAACTGAGATTGAGAGATTTTTGTTAGGCAAGGGTTAATAAGGATTATGGAACCAAAGCAGGTAGCTGAAGTTGATAGAGATCAGCCATGGTCTAATTGAATGGCGGAACAGGCTTGAGGGGCTGAATGGCCTCCTCCTGTTCCTATGATGCTCACTGTCTAGGATCAACTGTAAGGCATGAGCAGCGGGTAATATACTGGAGGAATACAGGTGCTTGTGGAAGCATATCCCAGCGATTAATCAACGCACTCGACAGACACGGGGGGGAGGGGGGGAAAGAATCTGGAGGAAGAAAGGGAGTAGCCTTAATTATAAAATTACAGCAAGAAACTGCCTATCCTCATCTCTATTTGTTTCTTATGTAATCATGTCTCTCTCAAAGGTTGCTTTCTAATAGCCAGGACTTCATGTTGCGAGACTCCAAAAGCTACAGGTACAGAAAGAAAGATAACCCCGGTTATCAGGCATTCGCGAGCTCTGGGACTTAATTTGATGAACTGATGATAAGTATTGAAACAGGAGTGAAGTGTTAAACCTCGCACACAACACAGGCCCTACATTGGAATGACACCTCCATATATAAATCAGCGTGTCCACCCATCCAGAAGTTTTAAAGCTGGCAAACATTGATCAGCGTTTATGTTGTGGTGTGCCCTGTTGTTGACATTAAATATTGAGTGATTAATGCTGAACATTTGCCTGTAGTTACTAAGGCTTTGTTGATATTAGAAGTTCACAGCACAGGATAACTAAGCAGGCAGGTCATGTTTGGAGGAACCTTCATTTTGTTGTAAACTATTAGTTGATGTTTAACAAGAGTTAATGTACGATGATTTTTCAATATTTAACAATTGTTTAATGATCCTGTTATAATATTGTATAAACATGGATGGAAAACTATTAAGCAGAGTTCCGAAGGGGCAGCCAGGCTTCCAGCCCCGTGTTTAGACATGTCCAGCTGGGCTAATAGAGTTTACCTTGCGTGACCTCTCTGGCTGATGGTGAAATCTCCACCAACAGGTTCTTCCTCCCTCACTGGTCTTCTCCCCCTCCTCTCCTGAAGGCTGCTGGCTTGTGCGGGTGCAAAGGTTTCGCAGGTGGCTGCAGCCCTCCAGTACCATACCCAGAGCCGAGAACTGTGAAACCAAGATTTTGACATATTAGCGTAATTTACGGCAGGATGTATATTGGCAGGTTTTAGACAGACTCAAATATTTGCACCCAATTTTCCGTGGTCAGCTCCCGAGCGTAGCTTCAGGTGTAGATCTGGACGGGTGTATGATGCACACCAGTGGTGGGAGTAGAAAACTGCATCTAAATGAAATTTAGAGAGATAGGAACAATTACTGCATTGTGTCACAATAACAACAACAACTTGCATTTATATAGCGCATTTAATGTAGTAAAACATCCCAAGACGCTTCACAGGAGCGATTATCAAACATCATTTGACACCGAGCCACATAAGGAGCTATTAAGGCAGGTGACCAAAAGCTTGGTCAAAGAGGTAGGTTTTAAGGAGTGTCTTAAAGGAGGAGAGAGGTGGAGAGGGTGACAAACGTTCTGAAAGTCTTTGGAGAGCCTCAGAAGGCACCTCAACCCAATGGCAGCCTTTGCCAAAGCTGATGGGTCAGAGGACTAACAAGTGACAGGCAGCAATGAAGATTCAAGCACAAGGCTGTGGGTAAGTATCGGAACATGACCCCTGTTTTCTGGTTGCCCTTCGATTATATCCAAGGGGTGAAATTCCTCTCCAACTCCCGAAGGTAATCACCCAAGTTCCAGACCACAGTGACTGGGAGACACGTCCCTCAATACCCCACTGACCTTCCATATGTAGAGATGTCGGCCACAGTCAGAAACTTGTCCGGCTCCCATTTGAAGGTTTGCAGGAAATCTGAAGTCACTGCTCAAGCTGGGAAATGTTTCCATAGAGCGACAACTCTCTGTGGAAAGAGAAACCTCCTGACATCTCACCTAGTACTAAGATTATGTAACTTATACTCATATCCCATTGTCCACCCTAACCAATCTAATTCGAATTGCAAAACATGGACTGATTCTAATCCTTCTTCTCTTCTTCTTAGGCAGTCCCTCGGGAACCGAGGATGACTTGCTTCCACATTAAAAATGAGTTCGCAGGTGACTGATAAGTCCAATGCGGGACCTACAGTCTCTGTCACAGATGGGGCAGACGGTGGTTGAAGGGGCGGGTGGGTGGGGTGCTTGGGTTGACGTGCGCTCCTTGCACTGCCTGCGCTTGGCTTCCGCTTACTCCCGGCGAAGAGACTCGAGGTGTTCGGCGCCTTCCCGGATGCTTCTCCTCCACTTTGTGCGGTCTTGGGCCAGGGATTCTCAGGTGTCGGTTGTAAAGTCTGTGGGTTGTGCAGTTAATAAATACACAGACTTCAGAAGTAACAAACAAAACAGGTCTTTACTATTCGAAGGTCCGGGCGAATCTGCCCCAGCAATCCTGCTACAACACTTATATACTGGTGTGGTCACTATCGGTATTACAGTATACAGAAGCCAAACAAATAGTGCCACACCTAAAGTAGTTCCCTTAAAGGTGAACGGTTACATTCAATAGTTCCCTTAAAGATAGACGGGTACATACACTACAATCCTCCCTTTTTAGCTTATTACTTACAGAGTCCCCGTTAAACATACATATCTTCAACTTCCTATAAAACAAATTACAGATATAATCTCGGTGGAGTCAATGTCATATAAAACAATTTACAAATATAATCTCGGTGGAAACAGTTCACAGGTTCAGTCTCTGCGGGAACAGTTCATAGATTCAGTCTCTGATCTTGACTCGTTCCGAACAACATTTCTTTGGTGTAGCCGGATTACCTGGCTAGCGTGACTCTTCCATAGCCTTTTTCTTGGCGTAACAGCTTGAACCTTCGTCCTGTTGAACCAGCAGTGCGGACTTTTACAACCAACTGGCTGTCTTGACATTTTCCAGTTTTTCAACTAATTTAGCTCCTTTCGTAATGTCCCGCCTGGAATGGTAGAAGTGCTAATATTTTAGACAGTTATTATCTTCTGCTTCTTCTTTTTCTTTTCTGCCTTTTTGAAACTCTCGGAGCTCCTTTCTCGGCTGCCAGCTGTAGCGCCACCAACTCTCTATGTTCCTTAGACCTTAAGTGCTTCCTCCGGATTTCAGCACTTTGAGAGTTTTCATCACAAGCTGGGCAGACCACATCCTCGTAATATTCAGTGTCACTCAACAGGTCATGGTAATATTCGGGTTCGTCCTGAGTTAGGTCAGCGAGAGAGACTTCTTCTTCCTCCTCACCCGTCTGGACGTTAGCTGACGGTGGTTCCTTCCCTAAACATCTTTCTTGAAAAGCCTTCTTCATGCATTCATATTCATCCCGCTCTTCCTGGGTTATCTGCCATTCCTTCACGGCGGACCTCATTTGTGAGTTCAATACCTTCCTTTCCATCGGTAATTGCGTTATCAGGCTATTTAACCCTTCTACTGAAGTAACGGTTTCCACATTCTTCTGTTCACCTTGACGTGATTCAACGTACTTTTGGCATCCTTGTAAAATTTGTGTTGCCACCTCAGCTATCTCCGTGACCTTTGAGAGCTCCGAACTCGTTCCCCCTGAAGATTGAAGCTCGTGTTCAGATTGTTCCCCTTGCAGAGTCTTGTCCTTCAGATATGAAGGAGTTGGCTGACCGTTAACTCTTCCCTGGGAACACGGTGGATCAGAGTCTTCTCCATTTCCTCCACCTCTTTCTCCAATACTTCCACCTTACGTTCCTCTTGAACTTTGGCTTTCAGCGCTCGGAAAAGTTGCGCCCTGATGCTCTCTAGTTCATGTTCAGGGACCATTCTTACAGTGTCCTGTTCTTCCACTGAAAGGATTCCCAGTTGAATCTGTTCTTCAAGTTGTTGAACCTCGGTCATTGCCGCCTCATATTTGTCTTGGGTGTCCTTCAATGTTTTTATAAGTTCTTGGACATCCTGTCTTTCATGCTCTGCCATGAATTTCACCTCTAATTTCTCATCTATGGATGGAGCTCCTACCGATGAGTCTGTCTTGGCCTTGAGCTCATCAAGAATTTCCTGCAGCCTTTGGACTTCTTGCTCATGTTCAACCTTTAGTTGTTCATATGCTTCTACTGAAACTAGCTTTTCGGAGGCTGCCGAGTTAACCCCCTCCAGAATTGTAGCCTGGGCCTGTTCATACTGTTCTTTCAACTTCTCACACTCTGCTTGTAAGGAGTCATAGAGAAGAACTGGAATAAAATCCTGGCTCCCTGAAGATTCCTCTTCCTTTGGTTCATTCTGTAAATATTCTAGTTCCTGAACAGCATCAGGGGAATGTGATTGGTATTTGACCACGATGGCTCTATGGTCGCTCTCTGCTTGAGCTAGCTGTCTCTGTAGTCTTTCCAGGTTCTCCCATTCGGTGTCCCAGAACCTTTCCATATTTTTCATCTCTTGTATGAGACGGTCACTCAACTGTTCCAATTGTTGTCGTACTTTGACATAAGTTTGCGTCCGAGCTCGGTGTTCTTCCGTCATGGATGAATCCTTTGCTTGAACAGGCTCAGAATTCTCTGTCAACCTGGAGTTCTGCTCTGCAGCTTTATTCTTCTTGGTACCATAAGTCCTTCTGCATGTCTTCGTTTTCTTTCCCATCGTCGGCAAGTCCCTTTTAGCCTTGTCTTCCATATTCGACTTGGTCTTATCATCATCCATTTCAGAATCTGAGCTAATAGCTTGCACCGAGTCCTCCCTCATTATGGCTTTTAGGTAATGCCATTCCATGTCTATTTTCTTAATCCGTCCTAGAAGTGGTGGTCCTCCCTCAGGTAATACGTACAAGTTCATTCTTGGGTGTTCTTTACCCCATCTCTCACCTTGACTCTTATTTTCCCCACGGGGTATACGTTATGCCCCGTGTATGTCTGTAATACGAACTTGGTATTTCTTAAAGGTATGTGAGAGAATAGCCGGTGGTAGTCCCTTCGGTTGATGACTGATAGAGCTGATCCAGTGTCCAGCTCCATTCTTACTTGGACTCCAGCTATTTTTAGTATGACCCAGATGGCCTGTAGATCCGTTTCTTTACCCACATTGTGGATTCTCAGCCTACCCAGCTCCTGGTTGTTTGGGTCTGAGTCTGAATTCTGTTCGTCTGAACTCTTCTCAGCCACCTTGTGTACCTTGTTGTACTTTTCTTGTGGTGGCTTCCTTTGATTATTGGTCTTTTTCCCGGACCGGCATACCTTCGCGATGTGACCCAGTTTGCCACATTTCTTACACTCTTGGTTCTTAAACCAGCATTGATTCTGGTCATGCGTTGTCTTCCCACAACGGTAGCATTTTGTTGTGCTTGAAGTAATTTGGTCCACCCCGAGTGCCGCCGCCTTTAGTTGCATTTCCGCCGTTCCTTTCGCTGCGGCTTCGTGCGATGCAGCTATAAGGACAGCCCTGTCCAGTGTGAGGTCGTTCTCTTCCAGTAGTCGTTTCTGCGTCCCTTCTTTGGACAATCTGCATACAAACTTGTCCCGCAGCGCTTCTGTCAGATTCCCTCCGAACTGGCAGTATTTCGCTAGCCTACGCAGTTCGACCAAGTATTCCGCATTGCTTTCGTCTTTCTTCTGCGTTCTTGCATAGAATTTGAATCGTTCAGCCAGCATCAGCGGTGTGGGGTTCAAGTGGTCCTTCAGCACAGCCACAATCTCTTCGAAGGTCTGATCCGCTGGTTTATTTGGTGCTATTAGATGCTTCAAGAGCCCGTATGTTTTTGCCCCCATCGAGTTTAGCAATGTTATCGCCTTGTCGTCTTCCTCTATTTTGTTGGCTTCGCAATAGATCTCTATGCGTTCCACGTACGTGGCCCAGTCTTCTATTTCAGAATTAAAGTCGTTAATATTCCCTCGCTTAGGCATCTTTCTTCCCTTGGGAGCAGCACCAGTATTTCTTATTTATTTATTTGTTTCCAAGATGGCGGTTTTCCCGCGAAATTGGCGGTTTCCCGCTCTTTCCTTCTCTCCCCGCCCACTTCAATGGCGGTATGTCAATCAAGATGGCGGTTTTCCCGCGAAAATGGCGGTTTCCCGCTCTTCCTTTCTCGCCCCGCCCACTTCAATGGCGGTTTCCCGCCTCTGGCGTCTTCTCCGCCTAATGGCGGCTTCCCGCGTTTCTTCCCGGTGGAAGGGGTACGCTTCCCCCTCAGCGGACAGGTTCAGCCGCTGGCTGGCTACCGCACAGCTCCCCTTACTCGGCTATGTCTTTTCCTCCCGCCCGCACGGCTCTACCGGCGCTGGGTACACCCCGTTAGCGGAGGACAGTTCAGCCGCTGGACTGGCTCCCGCGCAGTCCCTCTCTCCGTACCCGGCTCTGTCTCTCTCACCCGCACGTTCGATGCTACCAGCCCTGGGTACCCCGTTGGTGGAGAACAGCTCACCGCTGGACTGGCTCTCGCGCAGTCTCTCACCCCGTTTTCGGCTGTGTCTCTCACCCACTCCCGCACGTTCGGTTTTGCCGGCTCTGAGTACCCCGTTGGTGGAGAACAGCTCACCGCTGGACTGGCTCTCGCGCAGTCTCTCACCCCGTTTTCGGCTGTGTCTCTCACCCACTCCCGCACGTTCGGTTTTGCCGGCTCTGAGTACCCCGTTGGTGGAGAACAGCTCAGCCGCTGGACCGGCTCCTCGCAGTCTCTCTCTCCGCACCCGGCTCTCACCCGCACGGTTACCATTCGCCTCCCCAGCCCTCTCGCAGACCGGTGTTTCCCTCCCCGGCTGCGGCTGGGTTTCTCTTCCCGCGCCTACTCGCAGGCTCAGCGCTTCGTGGCTGTGTAGCTGCCCCGATTGTCCCGCCGATCGCGGTCCGGCTGTCACCCGACACCGTTGGACCCGACTTTTGGCCGGCACTGCTCCCCCTCGACCGAGGTCGAGTGCTCTGCCCTTATCCTCCGGATGCTTCTACACCTTCCCCTACTCACAGTCTCTTCGGCTGCCTTGTTTCTTGCTGGTCGGCTCACTCCGCACCGTGGCAGAAGGGTAGTCAGTGCCTGTTGCTGATACAGCTTTTGTTGTTAGTCTTCCAGCTTTCTGTTGTTGCAGCCTCGTGTTTTCTTTTGGTAGCACGACGAGGGCGGTTGTCTCTCTTCGACGCTCTTCGTTGCTTATGGTAATCTTGCCGCAGGGTACGATCGGACTCGTCGCCACTAAAGTCTGTGGGTTGTGCAGTTAATAAATACACAGACTTCAGAAGTAACAAACAAAACAGGTCTTTACTATTCGAAGGTCCGGGCGAATCTGCCCCAGCAATCCTGCTACAACACTTATATACTGGTGTGGTCACTATCGGTATTACAGTATACAGAAGCCAAACAAATAGTGCCACACCTAAAGTAGTTCCCTTAAAGGTGAACGGTTACATTCAATAGTTCCTTTAAAGATAGACGGGTACATACACTACATCGGTGGGGATGTTACACTTTCTCAAGGAGGCTTTGAGGGTGTCCTTGAAGCGTTTCCTCTGCCCACCAGGGGCTCTCTTGCCGTGTCGGAGCTCCGAGTAGAGCGCTTGTTTTGGGAGTCTCGTATCGGGCATGCGGACAATGTGACCCGTCCATTGGAGCTGATCGAGTGTGGTCAAAGCTTCGATGCTGGGAATGTTGGCCTGAGCAAGAACACTGACGTTGGTGTGCCTATCCTGCCAATGGATTTGCAGGATCTTGCGGAGGCAGCGTTGGTGGTACCTCTCCAGTGCTTTGCGGTGCCTGCTGTACATGGTCCATGTCTCTGAGGCATACAGCAGGGCGGGTATCACTGCTGCTCTGTAGACCATGAGCTTAGTGCCGGGTTTGAGGTCCTGGTCTTCAAACACTCTCTTCCTCAGGCGACCGAAGGCTGCACTGGCACACTGAAGGCGGTGTTGGACTTCATCATCGACGTCTGCCCTTGTTGACAGTAGGCTCCCGAGGTATGGAAAGTGGTCCACGTTGTCCAAGGCCTTGTTGTGGATTTTGATAATCGGGGGGCAGCACTGTGTGGCGGGGGCAGGTTGGTAGAGGACCTTTGTCTTACGGATGTTTAGTGTAAGGCCTATGCTCTCGTATGCTTTGGTAAAGGTGTCAGAACTGGCGAAGGGTCATCGACCTGAAACGTTAACTCTGTTTCTCTCTCCACAGATGCTGCCTGACCTGCTGAGTATTTCCAGCATTTCCTGTTTTTATGTGAGGGGACCAATACTGGACACGAGACATGACCAAGACAAAAGCAAAATACTGCAAATCTGAACTAAAAACAGTCAATGCTGGAAACACTCAGCAGGTCAGACAGCGTCTGTGGAGAGAGAAACAGAGTTAACAGTTCAGCTCGATGACTCATCCATCAGTACTGGAAGAAGTTAAGAGATTTAACAGTTTACAAGCAAGTACAGAGCCAGGGAAAAGTGGGGAGGGGAGGAAAGATCAATAGGGAAGGTCTGTGATAGGGTGGAGGGCAGGAGAGATTAAATGACAAAAGGGATGATGGTGCAGGGATAAAGGGGGTGGTCATGGGGCAATAAAGAAACAAAAGATGGGTCCAGAGGAGGTGTAAATGTTGACGACAGAACCATTACCAGCACCTGCTGACTGAGACCCAACCAAGGTCTTGTACAAGGACAGTACTTCTTGTTTTCTATTTAATCATCCCGGCAATACATCCTAGCACTATGTGCTTTTGCAATAACCTTGGAGCGGAGCACTGGTCATGAAACTTCAGAGATTCATGTACTATAACACCTAGGTCTTTCTCCTGCTTAACAGCCTTAAATTCATAGCCCTTCACCGTGTAGACATGCTGGGCGTTGACCCTACCCATGTGCATCACACTACAATTATCTGTATTAAATGACATCTGCCAGACGTGGTTCACTCCCCTGTCGCATTGAGATCTGGTGTAATCTATTTGTCTCATATAAGGTCCCCAGACCCACACAAATCTTTGTATCGTTCATGAACTTGTGGGCAGTTCTCACAGCCCCTTCATACAGATCGTTAATAAAGATGGCGAAATGCAACGGCCCAACACTGATCCCTGCGGGACTCCACTGGGAACCGGCCCCAACACAGCAGCACTGCCATTAATAACAACCATCACCTACGAGAATGTTACCAATTCCTTATCAAACCCACAATCTGCCTGCAAATTCCCACAGGACTCTATCTTATTAAGCAGCCTATTGTGTCTCAGCTTCTTAAAGGCATTTTGCAAATCCAGGAATGCAATATCAACTGGGCTATCTACATCCACCAAATGAGTAACTTCCTCAAAAAAGTGCAACACCCCCACTGACACCTGGAAATCCCTGGCCCAAGACCGCACAAAGTGAAGGAGAAGCATCCGGGAAGGCGCAGAATACCTCGAGTCTCTTCGCCGGGAGCAAGTGGAAGCCAAGCGCAAGGAACGCACGTCAACCCGCCCCTTCAACAACCGTCTGCCCCACCTGTGACAGAGATTGTAGGTCCCGCATTGGACTCATCAGTCACCTGAAAACTCATTTTTAATGTGGAAGCAAGTCATCCTCAGTTCCGAGGGACTGCCTCAAAAGATTCAACCGGGCTGGTGAGACATGACCTTCTTTTCCAGAAGCCACGTTGAGTGTCTCTAATAACGCCCTCTCTGTCCAGCTTGTCATACAGAATATCTCTAATGATCCCTTCCAGTGACTTGCCTACAACCAAAGTCAAGCTCATGGTCCTGTAATTTCCTAGTTCTGACTTGCCTTTTTTGAATACTGGCACCACATGGCCCTCCATCCAGTCCATGGGAGCTGCTAAATCTATGAGCACGGCCCCCATTTCTTTCAGAATGGTCAGGTGAAGGATCAGCAGCCTGATCTGCTTTGAGACCCCTTATTCTAACCAGGGCTATATCCGCATCCACTTTGACAGTTTCAACTGTAGCGTCAACCCCATCGTGTATTATTGGTAACTCAGCATCTTCTGCAGTGAAGACTGATGCAAAGTAGCCATTTCAAACCTCTGCCATAAGCTAGGAGTTTACCAGAATCTGCCCCGAGAAATCCTTCAATGGTCCTATATGGTCTTTAATGACCCTCTGGCTCCTAGCACAACCAAAAAGGACCTTGCTGTGGTTATCACAGCTATCCACTATCTTCTTCTCCAATGTCCTTCTGGTTGCTCTGAAAGCAGCTTTTGTTGTCTTTAGATAAGATCAATACTTATCTCTATTCTCCTGAGAACTACTTTCTTTAAGCATGTGAAAGTATTTCTGCTCAAGTTTGATTTGTGCTTGCACATGATCCGTTAGCTATTTTGTCTTTACCATGTATCCTTTTAGCTCTCGGGACATATACGGCTTCCTATTGAATTAAGATGGTTATTGATGGAATTTTTTCTTCTGTAGCTGATGGCACAGATCTGGCTTTCTGCTGACCCAAACCTTGAGAAGACAGTTCCTCGTGGTCTTTGCCAGGTAGGTATGCTCTGGCCTGCAGAGATAGTTGAGATATGGTTGTTGATCACCCTGGTATGTCTTCTTTCATGCAGTGCTATTGAAAGCAGGACATAAGAACATAAGAATTAGGAGCAGGAGCCGGCCATTCGGCCCCTTGAGCCTTCTCTGCCATTCAATAAGATCATGGCTGATCTTCGACCTCAACTCCACTTTCCCGCCTGATCTCCATATCCCTTCAGTCCTCCAGAGTCCAAAAATCTATCTATCTCAGCCTTGGATATACTCAACGACTCAGCATCCACAGCCCTTTGGGGTAGAGAATTCTAAAGATTCATAACCCTCTAAGTGAAGAAATTTCTCCTCCTCTCAGTCTTAAATGGCCGGCCCCTTATCCTGAGACTATGCTCCCTAGTTCAAGACTCTCCAGCCAGGGGAAGCAACCTCTCAGCATCTACCCTGTCAATCCCCTTCAGAATCTTATGTTTCAATGAGATCACCTCTCATTCTTCTAAACTCCAGAGACTATAGGCCCATTCTACATGCCATGATTGAGGGGGTTTCCAAAGAAGCTGCTAATAGAATGATTAGTCAGGTATTCACACACCTTAGTACAGCCATTGAGTCTGCTATTCCTAGCTCCAGCTTCCACGTGTACTAATTGTCTACCAAAGTGAGGTATGGTCCCCTTTTAATGCAGATGTGAGTGTGCGGGTACTGGCATGTGGGTAGACAGCATCTTTTGTGCTGCCTGACCTACTTGGCATCCTTCCATGCATCATCCTCTTCTTCAAAACAAGTCAGGTTGTTACAATAGAGTACAAAAGCAAAGAAGTTATGGTTAAAACCTTTATAAATCACTGGTTAGGCCTCAGCTGGAGAATTGTGTCCAATTCTGGGCACCGCACTTTAGGAAGGATGTCAAGGTCTTGGAGAGGGTGCAGAGGCGATTTACTAGAATGGTGCCAGGAATGAGGGACTTCAGTTATGTGGAGAGACTGGAGAAGCTGGGGTTGTTCTCCTTAGAGCAGAGAAGGTTAAGGGGAGATTTAATAGAAGAGTCCGAAGGGTTGTGAATTCAAGTCCCGCTCCAGAGACTAGAACACAGAATCTAGGCTGACACCGAGGGAGTGCTACACTGTCGGAGGTGCCGCCCTTTGGACGTTAAACCGAGGTCCCATCTGCTCTCTCAGGTGGTTGTAAAAGATCCCACGGCTCTATTTTAAAGAAGAGCAGGGGAGTTCTCCCCGGTGTCCTGGCCAATATTTATCCCTCAACCAACATCACTAAAAAAAACAGATTGTCTAGTCATCATCACATTGCTGTTTGTGGGAGCTTGCTGTGCACAAATTGGCGGCCGCGTTTCCTACATTACAACAGTGACTATACTTCAAAAGTACTTCATTGGCTGTAAAGCACTTTGGGATGTCCTGGGGTCGTGGAAGGCGCTATAGAAATGCAAACCTGTCTTTTCTTTATAGAAGTGTTCAAAATGATGAGGGGTTCTGATAGAGAGACACTGGGCTGGATTTTGCTACGGGGGCGGGTTGGAGGTGGGAAACCCACATTCGGGCTTGTTGTCCCGCCTCCATGGAGATGTGGCCAACCCACTGGATTTTCCTCTGATTGACCTTGTTGAGCCCGCCCTGTGGGCTCAGCAGGCCAATTAAGGGCCACCCGGCAACAGGTGACGTCAGAGATTGACATTTCATCTGTCAAAAGCTTTTGGCAGATGAAATATCAGTGTTTAACAGCTGTTTGAAGCTGTCAAGCACTGAAAAACTGCTAATTCAACCTCAGTCCTTTCTCAGGATAACTTTAAAATCATTTTGCTGGAGAAACAAAGAAGCTGATTTTTTTTTTTAATCGGAGCTTCTGTGGTTCTTGCAGCCGACTCCCGACACCGCAATGCAGGACTCCTGTAAAGGTAAGTAAAAGTAAGTTAAACTTATTTAAACACTTGCAAAACACTTACCTTTGCACTCCTGCACCCCTCACTCACCTGAACACTGGGCATCTCGACCCCTCCAAGACCTCAGATCCACGCCCCGCCTCGAAAACTTTTCGTGGTTTGGAGCTGTCGGGAAGCCCACAAACCTGCAATAAAAATCGCGAATAGGCAAAAAACTACCTGTTAACAGGCAGTTTAATTGCCTTTAATCCCTTCCCGCCTCTGGGAGTCGGGTTCCAGCACTTGTCGGGAACCCGACTCCTATGAAATTGACATGGAGGCGGGTTGGAGGCGGGATGGGGTCGGGAACCCCGCATCTCCGATTTTTATCACCCGCACGCCTCCAACCCGACTCCAGGGGCTTAGGAAAATCCAGCCCACTGTTTCCAGTGGCAGGAGGGTTGGAAACCAGAGGACACAGATTTAAGGTGATTGGCAAAAGAACCAGGGGAGAAATGAAGAGCATTTTTTTTAAGCCGCGAGTTGTTGTGATCTGAAATGCACTGTCTGAAAGGGTGGTGGAAGCAGATTCAATAGTAACTTTCAAAAGGGGAATTGGATAAATACATGAAAAGGAAAAAATTTGCTGGGCGATGGGGAAAGAGCAGGGGGGAGTGGGACTAATTGGAGAGCTCTTTCACAGGCACGATGGGCCGAATGGCCTCCTTCTGTGCTGTGTGAACCTATGATTCTAGGGAGGAGGAAACTCATTGGTGCCAGTAATAAATAATTTAGCACAGCTGCCACAAACCACAAGAATATCGGCAAATCTGGGTTCGCCCACCTTTAAGGCTCGGTGATGTTTGCTGCAGCACCCGACCCCCCCCCCACCGCCCAGCTCCTATCATCTGATCCACAGAGACAGCCAGCCAACTCGCGTATTTATTTATCTTCAGGCCCATATTCACGAATTATTGATCTGCCTGATTTAGGTTTTGTGCTGTCAATTTCTCCTGGTCTTTGGGCGACATTTTGTGACAGAACTGCCACAGTTGCCTACTCACTGTTCCGCCACACTGCAGTCAGGAGCCCATCAGCTGGCAGTATTGAATGCGGTATTGACCACATTGTTTTAATGAGGAGCACAGCACAAGACAATCTAAATAGTTCATTAAATGAGTTTACTGTTAATCCCCTTTAGGCCTGAGAAACCTATTGGTTCCTGTCACCTCAATTATTGGCTTTGTAGGAAGCGAGTGATAAAAAGCTACTGGGCCCGATTTTAAAAGTTTTAACATAAGAACATAAGAAATAGGAGCAGGAGTAGGCCATTCGGCCCCTCGACCCTGCTCCGCCATTCAATAAGATCATGGCTGATCGTCTACCTCATCTCCACTTTCCTGCACTATCCCCATATCCCTTGATTCCTTTAATATTCAAAAATCTATCGATCTCTGTCTTGAATATACTCAATGACTGAGCCTCCACAGCCCTCTGGGGTAGAGAATTCCAAAGACTCACCACCCTCTGAGTGAAGAAATTTCTCCTCATCTCAGTCCTAAATGGCCGACCCCTTATTCTGAGACTGTGACCCCTGGTTTTAGACTCCCCAGCCAGGGGAAACATCCTCCCAGCATCTACCCTGTCAAGCCCTGTAAGGATTTTGTATGTTTCAATGAGATTACCTCTCATTCTTCTAAACTCTAGAGAATTGTAAGGGGTTTTCCTCTCTGAGATCGTAGAGGTTTCTCTCGCCAGAGGCCTCTCTCTCTCTTTTGCACAGTAAAACCTTGAGCGGTTCGACCCACTCGCCCCTTAGGTTCTAGACACTGGTCTTAGGTGCAGGAACTACAATGCAGAGAAGACTTTTATAGACCAAGTTTGATGAAATGAAATGAAATTTTATTGCATAAGGAAAAACAAATCAAATGCAAGCAAATAAGAGGGTACATGGGAGGGAAAAACAAATCATAACAATACAGTACTAGCTAAAATAGATACAGGCATATTATACCTTAGGGTTGACGGTGGATAGGCAATGGCAAACATTCGAAGACCGAATGGATGAGCTACAGAATTTGTTCATCCCAGTTTGGCATAAAAATAAAACAAAAAAGGTGACTCAACCGTGGCTAACAAGGGAAATTAGGGATAGCATAAGATCCAAGGAGAGGACATATAAATTGGCTAGAAAAAGCAATAATCCTGAGGATTGGGAGCAGTTTAGGAGTCAACAAAGGAGGACAAAGGGATTAATTAAGAAAGGGAAAATAGAATATGAGAGTAAGCTTGCAGGGAACATAAAAACTGACTGTAAAAGCTTTTATAGATATGTGAAGAGAAAAAGATTGGTGAAGTCAAGCGTAGGTCCCTTACAGTCAGAATCAGGGGAATTTATAATGGGAAACAAGGAAATGGCAGACCAACTAAATACATACTTTGGTTCTGTCTTCACAAAGGAGGACACAAATAACCTCCCAGAGATGCCGGGAAACATAGGGTCTGATGAAAGGGAGGAACTGAAAGAAATCAGTATTTGTAGGGAAATGGTGTTCGGAAAATTGATGGGACTGAAGGCCGATAAATCCCCAGGGCCTGATGGTCTACATCCCAGGGTACTTAAGGAAGTGGCCCTAGAAATAGTAGATGCATTGCTGGTCATCTTCCAGAACTCGATAGACTCTGGAACGGTACCCATGGATTGGAGGGTAGCTAATGTTACCCCACTATTCAAAAAAGGCGGTAGAGAAAAAGCGGGGAATTATAGACCGGTAAGCCTGACATCGGTAGTGGGGAAAATGCTAGAGTCTATTATAAAAGATGTAATAGCAGAGCACTTGGAAAGCAGTGACAGGATCGGACAAAGTCAGCATGGATTTACAAAAGGTAAATCATGCTTGACTAATCTACTGGAATTTTTTGAGGATGTAACTGGTAAAATAGATAAGGGAGAACCAGTGGATGTGGTGTATTTGGACTTTCAGAAGGCTTTCGATAAGGTCCCACATAAGAGATTAGCTTGCAAAATTAAGGCACATGGGATTGGGGGCAAGGTATTGACTTGGATAGAGAACTGGCTGGCGGACAGAAAGCAAAGAGTTGGAATAAACGGGTCGTTTTCCGAGTGGCAGGCAGTGACTAGTGGGGTACCGCAAGGATCGGTCCTAGGACCCCAGCTGTTCACAATATTTGCAGACGACACAAAGCTGGGTGGGAGGGTAAGCTGTGAGGAGGATGTCGTGAAACTCCAGTACGATTTGGACAGGTTGGGTGGTTGGGCAGAAACCTGGCAAATGCACTATAATGTGGATAAATGTGAGGTTATCCACTTTGGTGGCAAAAACAGGAAGGCAGATTATTATTTGAATGGCAATAGATTGAGAGAAGGGGAAGTGCAAAGAGACCTGGGTGTTATTGTGCACCAGTCGCTGAAGGTAAGCATGCAGGTGCAGCAGGCGGTTAAGAAGGCAAATGGTATGTTGGCCTTCGTAGCAAGAGGGTTCGAGTACAGGAACAAGGATGTCTTGCTACAGTTGTACAGGGCCTTGGTGAGACCGCACCTTGAGTACTGTGTGCAGTTTTGGTCACCTTACCTGAGGAAGGACGTTCTTGCCATGGAGGGAGTGCAGTGAAGATTCACCAGGCTGATACCTGGGATGGCAGGAATGACGTATGAGGAGAGATTGTGTCGATTGGGCTTATACTCACTGGAGTTTAGAAGATTGAGAGAGGATCTCATCGAAACCTATAAAATTCTGGCAGGTCTGGACAGACTAGATGCAGGAAGGATGTTGCTGATGGCCGGGGAGTCCAGAACCAGGGGTCATAGTCTAAGGATAAGGGGTAAGCCATTTAGGACTGAAATGAGGAGGAATTTCTTCACCCAGAGAGTGGTGAACCTGTGGAATTCTCTGCCACAGAGGGCGGTGGAGGCCAGTTCATTAAATATATTCAAGAAAGAGTTGGATATATTTCTTGAGGCTAAAGGGATCAAGGGATATGGGGAGAAGGCAGGGACAGGGTACTGAAATTGGATGATCAGCCATGATCTCATTGAATGGCGGAGCAGGCTCGAAGGGCCGAATGGCCAAACTCCTGCTCCTATCTTCTATGAATCTACAACAGTCATTATGAAATGGGGAAACACACGGAACATCGAGGGACAACAACTCATGTTAATTATACCCAAAATGACCACCCCCTTTAACCTATCTAGATCCGATTATGAAGGGCCAGAAACATGCTCACCAATCCAGTTGGAAAAGTATAGAGTTTTGAAACAGGTCTGCGTTTTGATCCCCTCAAGCATCCTGCTTCCTCGTGGTCAGTGGAGCCACAGCAGGCTGTGCCACACCTCTCTCTTTCTCGAGGTGAAGGTCACGGACAGGCTGGACACTGATGGGCCTGGATGTCGGCGGAGATCACCTGCTTGACCACGGTTGGAAGCCCCTAGCCGGCTTTCATAAAGGTTTCTTTGGTAGTTTTTTTCTACCCTCTCGTTTCGTCAACGGCCCGGGGTTGGTCGATGATCTCCCGATGTTTTACCCTGGGGCGGGACGCCGACTCGAACTGTCTTCTTCTCCGAACTCCAGCTGCTATCGAAGGTAACGGCTATTACCGAAGGTCCTACGAAGATGATGAAGAAGCAGGAACCTCTCTCTTCCCAATATCTAAGATGAAGCTTCTTTTCGCTACCCCGGGTGTCTCCAATTATACTTCTCAGAAGAAGCCTCTATCTCCCGCCAAATCAAGGTTAGTCTTTGTTTAACTTTTGGTGGGCTTATGGCACAGCGGGGTAGTTATTATATTTAAACTGTTTTTGGGATGGCCGGTGATGGCCATCTCTGGTCTGGAATGACCTGGTAATGTTTTAATGTCTTCTTGATGTCTTTAACGGGTCCTTGATGCGTTCTTCATGAATATGGTAACTGTTCCCCTTTGTCTGGGTAAACATTTAGATGGCCTTTATCTACAGGCCGATCTGACTGGATCTGCATCCAATCTTTATGTATGTGTATGTGTCTGGTTTCGTTCTCTCCGAAACGGCTTCCAGAACTTACTATGGGTTGAATCCACAAAGGCTGTCTGGGGACTGCAGGAACCATTTTAAAGTGCCCCAATAAGTCAGTCACAGGGTCTGGTGGCCATTTTGTGTGTCCCTTTTCTGGGCTTCTTTTAAAACAGTCTTTTAAAAAATCACGGCCTCTTCTGCCAGAGGACCCTTATAGTACAATATTAATTTTGCGAATTCTACAGAATATAGGCCTTTATTGGGGGTGGGGGGTGTGGGTGGTTGGTAGGAAGAAGGGTAATTGAACAACAAAAATAAAACAGTCGGGTGATGTGAAGAAGCACTACTTCACACAAACAGTAGTGGAAATCTGGAACTTGGATTCACGCTCAAGCAAAAGAGATTAAACCCAGGCCTTTAAGATGATTAATGGAGTTGCTAGGGTAGAGGGAGAGAAACTATTTCCTCTGGTGGGGGGAGTCCAGAACAAGGGGGCAGAACCTTAAAATCAGAGCCAGGCCGTTCAGGGGTGATGTCAGGAAGCACTTCTTCACAAAAAATGTAGTGGAAATCTGGAACTCGCTCCCCTCCAAAAGCTGTTGAGGCTGGGGGTCAATTGAAATTTCAAAGCTGAGATTGAGAGATTTTTATTAGGCAAGGGTGTTAAGGGTTATGGAACCAAGGCGGGTAGAGGGAGTTGAGATACATATCAGCCATGATCTAATTGAATGGTGGAGCATTAGCTGTAGAGTTACATAGATACATAGATACATAGAAGATAGGAGCAGGAGTAGGCCATTCGGCCCTTCGTGCCTGCTCCGCCATTTAATGAGATCATGGCTGATCCTTTAATTCAGTATCCCGTCCCCGCCTTCTCTCCGTAACCCTTAACCCCTTTTGCCCGTAGAAATATATCTAATTCCCTCTTAAATATATTTAATGAGCTGGCGTACACTGCCCTCTGTGGCAATGAGTTCCACAGGTTCACCACTCTCTGAGTGAAGAAATTCCCCCTCATCTCTGTCCTAAATGGTTTAGCCCTTATCCTTAAATTATGTCCTCTAGTTCTGTTCTCACCCGCCAAGGGAAACATTCCTTCTGCATCCAGTCTGTCTAGACCTGTCAGAATTTTATACACTTCTATGAGGTCCCCTCTCAATCTTCTAAACTCCAGTGTGTACATCCCTAAACTACATAGTCTCTCCTCATAGGTCATTCCCGCCATTCCTGGTATCAGCCTGGTGAATCGCCGCTGCACCCCCTCCATGGCAAGAACATCCTTCCTCAGATGAGGCGACCAAAACTGTACACAGTACTCGAGGTGTGGTCTCACCAGTGCCCTGTACAGCTGCAGCAAGGTATCCCTGTTCCTGTATTCTAACCCTTTTGCTATGAAGGCCAGCATACCGTTTGCCTTCTTGACCGCCTGTTGCACCTGCATGCTCGCCTTCAGTGACTGGTGTACAAGAACACCCAGGTCTCTCTGTACTTCCCCCTCTCCCAATCTATTGCCATTTAAATAATAATTTGCCCTCCCGTTCCTGCACCCAAGGTGGATAACTTCGCACTTGTCCACATTATAGTGCATCTGCCATTTATCCGCCCAATCGCCCAGTCTGTCCAAATCGCTCTGGAGCTTCCTGGTCTCTTCCTCTGAGCCCACCCCACCTCCTAGTTTAGTGTCGTCTGCAAATTTGGAAATGCTAGAGTTAGAGGAGGTGACCAAAGAACAGGTTTTAGGAATCTTTTGAAGACAGGGAGAGAGGTATCTGTAGGGAGACAGGGCCAGATTTAGCGGCCAAAAGATGGCTGAAGGCTTTATCACTGAAGGTGGAGCAGAGTGGGTGGATGCATAGTTGTCCAGAGTCAGAATTTCAGAGGGCACATAGAGATGGGGAGAGTTGGAAAAGTGGGGAGGGGTGAGGCCACAGAGGGGTTTGCAAATGAGGACAGAGATTTTGAATTCACTGTGTTGGGGTAAGCGGAACCAATGGTGACCAGTGAGGCCAGAGGTATTTGGGATGTAGTGCAGGACAGGATGCACTGGGGGGGATGATGCTTTGGATAAGGTTTGGAATCCTCAGCCCGGTCTCTCAGTTACATAGCTTGATCGCGTTCAGCCTTGTCCATTCCTTTTTGAAATATTGGGGTCTCCAGACAGAAAAAAAATTAAAATAATATTTAAATCTAAATATTTGGACAGAAGTTCACTGTGTCATGGCATGAATCCAATCCAAACACATCAATTTGAGGCAACCCAGCCCAGTCCAAACCCTGGAATGTGATTTACTAGATGTCTACATGCCCCCAGAATCCTTGCAGCAACATTAACCAGAGGACCTGGCTCAAGAGAGTGGCATACTGTGGCATGTTATGAAGCCCAAATATCTTCCTTCTCTGAAGATGGCCAGGCCAGATATGAGATTGGTGCCTTGATATATTTTTAATTACATTAACATTCCTTTCTGTAGCAAGAGTGAATTTGATAGGGTAGAGAGAGAGAAACTATTTCCTCTGGTGGGGGGAGTCCAGAACAAGGGGGCAGAACCTTAAAATTAGAGCCAGGCCGTTCAGGGGTGATGTCAGGAAGCACTTCTTCACACAAAGGGCAGTGGAAATCTGGAACTCTCTCCCCCAAAAAGCTGATGTGGCTGGGGGTCAATTTAAAATTTCAAAACTGGGATTTTTGTTAGGCAAGGCTATTAAAGGTTACGGAACCAAGGTGGACAGATGGAGTTAAGATTCAGATCAGCCATGATCTAATTGAATGGCAGGACTGGCCCGAGGGGTTAAATGGCCTGCTCCTGTTCCTATGTTGCTATCTAATGTATCGCGCAGAGATGTTCAAAATAGGGTCTGTCATCGTGGGACTCCCACCTGTCTGTGATGCTCTCCACAGCTGAATAGCCTGCTCATGCTTCACATCAAGAAGGCCAACTGTCTGTGACATGCAGCGTTTTATATCAAAGTGCCAGAAGACACATTCAAAGGCATCCTGGCCCATCCTGCTCCAGCACATGTCTGCATCTTTGGGAGAGGGAAGGCAAAATTGTAGCCATCAAATAATATCGACTCACACCTGATAAACGCTCACGTTGGCCAGTCAATGGACAGCTCAGCACACATGCAGCCATTTAGAATGATACAATCTTACAGCACAGAAGGAGGCCATTTGGCCCATCGTGCCAGTGCCGGCTCTTTGAAAGAGCTCTCTGAAGTAAGAGATTAAAATTGAGCGTAACAGGACACGTTTAGTAGAACGCAATTGCGGCCACGGAATGTTTAAAGATGAAATGTACTAATTATTCGTATGTTTAATTGCAGAAATGACCATACCAGTTTAGAGAGATGAAACTTACAAAAAGAGACACTGACATAACCCTTTTCTGGAAAAACGAAACTTAGTAGTGGTCAAGAGAGAGAATGACTCGTTTCCCAGAAATCACATGACCTGGATGACTCATTTCCAAGAAATCAGAGGGTCTACATGCCCCTTCAGTAAACGTGAAACTTATGCTATAGGTTATTTTGTATGAGTTAGACACACCTAGTTAGTGATTAATGTATAGACTTTTAAATCGATTGGATCTCTGAAGTAGGAGGTCTTGCAAAATGTGTATAACTGTGAATCTCAAGAGGTTCGGTGGAGTGGTAGCCTTGTGTTGGGACACAAGAGCAATATCTCCCCAGGCCTGAATAAACCGTTTTGACTTCAATTATTGGGTCTGTCTTTCTTACAACAAGCCGGTGTTGTCGACCTTGTATATCACTTGGTCCGCACTTTGGGGGCTTACATCACTCTCCAATTAGTCCCACTCCCCCCCACCCCCCCTGCTCTTTCCCCATAGCCCTTCAAATTTTTCCTTTTCAAGTATTTATCCAATTCCCTTTTGAAAGTTACTATTGAATCTGCTTCTACCTTTCAGGCAGCGCATTCCAGGTCACAACAACTCACTGCGTAAAAGAATTCTCCTCATCTCCCCCTCTGGCTCTTTCGCCACTTATCTTAAATCTGTGTCCTCTGGTTACCCCGTCAGCGGAAACAGTTTCTCCTTATTTACTCGATCAAAACCCTTCACCGTTTTGAGCACCATTAAATCTCCCCTTAACTTTCTCTGCACCAAGGAGTACAATCTCAGCTCCTCTAGTCTCTCCACATAACTCTCAGCAAGAGTTAGTGAAGATAATTTTGCTTTTGCTCAATAGTATTTTTATTGAATTCACACAAAGCCCAAGCTATGCCCAAAGCTCCAGGAGAAGAGGAGGAGGTTCCCCACGGGCAACGTAGCACTATCTCATTATGTCACAAGATGAATCGCTACCAAGTGCCGTCATATACCAGCTGGTAAAGAGAAAGCAGGGTGGAATCATTCTGCAATGGCAGCCAATCCTTTATTGTGCGAGAGTCATGTTACTGGTGCCAGCTCCTGACACATCTGTCTCGGGCAGCTGGCTGCAGACCAGAAGGGAAACCTGAACTAGACAATTTCATTCACTTTGCCTCCAATTTCCACCCTTCCCTCACCTTCACATGGTCCATCTCTGACTCTTCCCTTCCCTTCCTCGACTTCTCCATCTCCATCTCTGGGGATAGGTTATCGACCAATATTCACTACAAGCCCACTGACTCCCACAGCTACCTGGACTACACTTCCTCCCACCCTGCCTCCTGTAAGGACTCTATTCCATTCTCCCAGTTTCTCCATCTCCGCCGCATCTGCTCTGACGATGCCACCTTCCACACCAGTGCTTCCGACATGTCTTCCTTTTTCCTCAACCAAGGATTCCCCTCTACCGTGGTTGACACGGCCCTTGACCGTGTCCGTTATATCTCCCGCACTTCTGCCCTCACCCCTGCCCCTCCCTCCTGGAACCACGATAGGGTACCCCTTGTCCTCACCTTTCACCCCACCAGCCTCCACATTCAACGGATCATCCTCCGTCATTTCCGCCACCTCTAGAGTGATCCACCACCAAACGCATCTTCCCCTCCCCTCCCCTTTCAGCATTCCGTAGGGACTGCTCCCTCCGAGACACCCTAGTCCACTCCTCTATCACCCCCAGCACCCCTTCCCCTTCACCTGGCACCTTCCCGTGCAAGCGCAGGAGATGTAACACCTGCCCTTATACCTCCCCCCTTCCCACTGTCCAGGGCCCCAAACACCCCTTCCAGGTGAAGCAGCGATTTACTTGTACTTCTTGCAATCTAGTATACTGTATTCGCTGCTCACGATGCGGTCTCCTCTACATTGGGGAGACCAAACGCAGATTGGGTGACCGCTTTGTGGAACACCTCCGTTCAGTCCGTAAGGGTGACCCCGAGCTTCCGGTCGCCTGTCATTTTAATTCACCGCTCCATTCCCACTCGGTCCTCACCGTACTTGCATTGTTCCACGGAAGCTCAGCGTAAACTCAAGGAACAGCACCTCATCTTCCAATTAGGCACTTTACAGCCTTCCGGACTCAATATCGAGTTCAACAATTTCAGATCATAACCTCGGCCCCTATCACATTTTTACTTATTTTTTATCCACACCTTTGTTTTGGTTTCCACCCCACCTTTCCTTTTTTTTAAATCTCTCCCACATGGCAGCTGTCACCCTAGTCCACTCCTCTATCACCCCTTCCCCTTCGCCTGGCACCTTCCCGTGCAAGTGGAGGAGATGTAACACCTGCCCTTATACCTCCCCCCTTCCCACTGTCCAGGGCCCCAAACACCCCTTCCAGGTGAAGCAGCGATTCACTTGTACTTCTTGCAATCTAGTATACTGTATTCGCTGCTCACGATGCGGTCTCCTCTACATTGGGGAGACCAAACGCAGATTGGGTGACGGCTTTGTGGAACACCTCCATTCAGTCCGTAAGGGTGACCCCGAGCTTCCGGTCGCCTGTCATTTTAATTCACCGCTCCATTCCCACTCGGTCCTCACCGTACTTGCATTGTTCCACGGAAGCTCAACGTAAACTCAAGGAACAGCACCTCATCTTCCAATTAGGCACTTTACAGCCTTCTGGACTCAATATCGAGTTCAACAATTTCAGATCATAACCTGGGAGACCTCTTTCAACTCCACTTTCCCGCCCGATCCCAAAATCCTTTGATGTACTAGAATGGTTCCAGGGATGAGAGACTTCAGTTACATGGAGAGGTGAGAGAAGCCGGGGTTGTTCTCCTTAGAGCAGAGAAGGCTAAGAGGAGATTTGATAGGGGTGTTTAAAATCATGAAGGGTTTAGACAGAGTAAATAAAGAGAAACTGTTTCCAATGGCTGAAGGGTCGATAACCAGAGGGCACAGATTTAAGGTGATTGGCAGAAGAACCAAAGGCGACATGAGGGAAAACTTTTTTACACAAGTGGTTAGGATTTGGAATGCACTGCCTGATAGGGTGGTGGATACAGAGTCAATAGCAGCCCTCAAAAAGGAATTGAATAAATACTTGAAGGAGAAAAAAATGCAGGGGTATGAGGAAAGAAACAGAGAGGGGGACTAACTGGATTGCTCTTCGAAAGAACCAGCGCTGACTTGATGGGCTGAATGGCCTCCTTCTGTGTGGTATTATTCTATGATTCTATGATTCCCTTCTCAATGACTCTCGGTCGGCACTACTGTTGGGTAGCGGCCGATTGCGTGAGATTCTCGTGTTGGAAACTGCCACCACTAGGTGGCATGTGCGGTAGTAGACAAGTTTTGAATCTTTTCTTATTTAGAAAAAACCTCCTGTGTCACTGCATCCCTTTCCAATTCCACCTTCTACCTGGCAGCCCTGTGCTTTTAGAATGCCTCTAGTTTCTAGTCATTAACGCTCTATTGACAGGAGCCTTCAGCAAGGGTATTTATTCTGTCACAGCTGTTTAACTAAAGATATGGCACCTCAGCCTCCACGGCTTATTCATCCAGAGCTCCTTCCACTCCCCGTTGTCTGCTGTGTATTCACAGCTTCATTCAGCATGCTTTTATCTGCACACGCCCAAGACACAGACTGGTTCAAGATCTTAAACAGTGCTGCCCGTATCTGACCCGGAGCAGTGATGGAATCTGCTGTTCATTAAGCAGACACAAGCAATTTGTACAAGAGGTTACAGTGAGGGGTGTGGGGTATATGAACCATGGACCATGTACAGCAGGCACCTCAAAGCACTGGAGAGGTACCACTAAATCTGCCTCCGCATGATCCTGCAAATCCATTGGCAGGATAGGCGCACCAACGTCAGTGTTCTTGCTCAAGCCAACATCCCCGGCATCGAAGTTTTGACCACGCTCAATCAGCTCCGATGGACGGGCCATATTGTCCGCATGCCCGATACGAGACTCCCAAAACAAGCGCTCTACACGGAGCTCCGGCACGGCAAGAGAGCCCCAGGTGGGCAGAGGAAACGCTTCAAGGACACCCTCAAAGCCTCCTTGAAAAAGTGTAACATTCCCATCGACACCTGGGAATCCCTGGCCCAAGACCGCACAAAGTGGAGGAGAAGCATCCGGGAAGGCACCAAACACCTCGAGTCTCTTCGCCGGGAGCAAGCGGAACCAAGCGCAGGCAGTGCAAGGAGCGCACGTCAACCCAAGCACCCCACCCACCCGCCCCTTCAACCACCGTCTGCCCCACCTGTGACAGAGACTGTAGGTCCCGCATTGGACTCATCAGTCACCTGCAAACTCATTTTTAATGTGGAAGTAAGTCATCCTTGGCTCCGAGGGACTGCCTAAGAAAATATCAGAGTGTTACAGTGAGGGGTGTGGGGTATATCAGAGTGTTACAGTGAGGGGTGTGGGGTATATCAGTGTTACAGTGAGGGGTGTGGGGTATATCAGAGTGTTACAGTGAGGGGTGTGGGGTATATCAGAGTGTTACAGTGAGGGGTGTGGGGCATATCAGAGTGTTCCAGAGAGGGGTGTGGGGCATATCAGAGTGTTACAGTGAGGGGTGTGGGGTATATCAGAGTGTTACAGTGAGGAGTGTGGGGTATATCAGAGTGTTATAGTGAGGGGTGTGGGGTATATCAGCGTGTTACAGTGAGGGGTGTGGGGTATATCAGAGAGTGTTACAGTGAGGAGTGTGGGGTATATCTGAGTGTTACAGTGAGGGGTGTGGGGTATATCAGAGAGTATTATAGTAAGCGATCAGAATGCACGATATTCTTTGACGAACTCAGGTTTTTTGACAGTCATGGCCTATTCGCATCTGAATGGTGAGGGCCAAGACATTTTTCAAATTCATTCATGGGATGTAGACGTTGCTGGCAAGGCCAGCATTTATTGCCCATCCCATTGCTCTTGAGAAGGTGGTGGTGAAACGCCTTCTTGAATACAACTGAGTGGCTTGCTCGGCCATTTCAGAGGGCAGTTAAGAGTCAACCACTTTGCTGTGGGTCTGGAGTCACATATAAGGACGGCAGATTTTCTTTTCTAAAGGCCATTACTGAACCAGACTGGTTTTTGTGACAGTTCAGTAGTTTCATGGACATCATTGCTGATACTTGCTTTTGTAATTTTAAAATTTGATTTAATTATCTGAATTTAAATTCCCCAGCTGCTGTGGTGGGATTATGAACTCATGTTGCCGGGGTCGTTAGTCCAGGTTTCTGGATTACTAGTCCAGTAACATAGCCCCTATGCTACCGTTCCCAGCCAAGTCTGAGAGGTTTCACCACTGACATCCATCCTCCTACCAGCCACACCCCCCACACTCACGTCACTGATTGATTGGTCGCTCAATATGTCCATCCCAGCATTGCTCCACCTTCCCACCAATCGGAAAGCGAACAGACTCTTCGTTACCCGATTGGATGATATGTGACCTGTCAGTCAAACTTCCCCCATCTCCAATAACTAATAAATTAAACGGTTGAAAGAAAATGAAAAAACACACAATTCTTTTTAAATTATTATTTCTACTTTGGCTGCTTTCAGCAGTGACCCAGAGATTAATATTTCATTCCTGGTTGAGGGATAAATATAGGTCTGGGCTCCCCTGCTCTTTTTCAAAATAGTGCCATGGGATCTTTTATGTCCACTTGAGAAAGCATCTTCAGCGGCACCTTCATCTCGGTTTAACGTCTCATCCGAAAGACGGCACCTCCGACAGCACTGGCCCTCCGACAGTGTGGCACTCCCTCAGTACTGCCCCTCCAACAGTGTGGCGGTCCCTCAGTACTGCCCCTCCGACAGTGCTGTGCTCCCTCAGCATTGCACCTCCGACAGTGCTGCGCTCCCTCAGCATTGCACCTCCAACAGTGCGGCATTCCCTCAGTACTGCCCCTCCGACAGTGCAGCACTCCCTCAGTACTGCCCCTCCGACAGTGCAGCACTCCCTCAGTACTGCCTCTCCGACAGTGCAGCACTTCCTCAGTAATAAACCCTCCGACAGTGCAGTGCTCCCTCAGTACTTCCCCTCCGACAGTGCAGCTCTCCCTCAGTACTGCGCCTCCGACAGTGCAGCAGTCCCTCAGTACTGCCCCTCCGACAGTGCAGCTCTCCCTCAGTACTTCCTCTCTGACAATGCAGCACTCCCTCAGTAATAAACCTTCTGACAGCGCAGCGCTCCCTCAATACTGCCCCTCCGACAGTGCAGCTCTCCCTCAGTACTGCCTCTCCGACAGTGCAGTGCCCCCTCAGTAATAAACCCTCCGACAGTGCAGCGCTCCCTCAGTACTGCCCCTCCGCACAGTGCAGCTCTCCCTCAGTACTGCCCCTCCGACAGTACAGCTCTCCCTCAGTACTGCCCTTCCGACAGTGCAGCACTCCCTCACTACTGCCCCTCCGACAGTGCAGCGCTCCGTCAGTACTGTCCCTCTGACAGTGCAGCACTCCGTCAGTACTGCCCCTCTGACAGTGCAGCACTCCCTCAGTACTGCCCCTCCGACAGTGCAGCACTCCCTCAGTACTGCCCCTCCGACAGTACAGTGCTCCGTCAGTACCGCACTGAAGTGTCAGCTTGGATTACGAGCTCACATCTCTGGAGGGGGCCGAAAACACGCAACAACCTTCTGAATCATATTCGAGAGTGCTAACCACTGAGCGACCGCTGACACAGAATTGGTAGAGTGGAGTGTAAGTGCTGCCCTGTAGGGCTGGCGGAGGGAGAGAGGGACAAGGCCTTGGAGGGGCTTTTAACTGAGGACTCGGGTTTTGCGACTCACGTTGGGAATGTTACACCAATGCATTAACCGGTGTTCTACCGGAGGAAATTAAGCCCCCGGTGGCAGAACATCAATACTGCACCAAGTCCTGTTTCAATTCTATTGACAGGCTGCCCACCTTTGATCCTTTCTGTAATTTCTAATTGAAATGTCAGCTGTTCACTGTCCATTAGCAGTTAAGCCTTAGTGATCTAACGCAGTCTGCAAGCTAGTTATCTCAATGACTCCATCAGTCCTTGCAATTGAAACAACATTGTTTTTTTAAGAATGGACTTCAAAAGAGACAGAAACAAGGGAATATTAAAGATAATCATTGCTTGACCTAGCTGCTCCCTCAATAACTCAACGGGGTAGATTTTGACTTTGTACGATAGTGTAAAATGGGCAATAGTGAATTGGCCGCCCGTTTTACAGCTCTCCCCATTTTTATTTCCATTGAAGTCAATCAGGAGCGATGTAAAACAGGCTGTTGACTCACTGTCGCCTGTTTTATACTGTCAAAAGGAAAATAGAAAGTCTTGCATTTCTATAGCGCCTTTCTTACAGGGCTTGGTAGGAAAAATAGAAAAGCTGAACATTTTTTAATGGTGTGAGATTGGGAAATGTTGGTGTTCAGAGTGACCTGGGTGTCCTTGTACACGAATCACTGAAAGTTAACATGCAGGTACAGCAAGCAATTAGGAAAGTAAATGGTATGTATGTTGGCCTTTATTACAAGAGGATTTGAGTGCAAGAGTAAAGACGTCTTACTGCAATTATATAGGGCCCTGGTGAGACCACACCTGGAGTATTGTGCACAGTTTTGGCCTCCTTACCTAAGGAAGGATATACTTGCCATAGAGGGAGTGCAACAAAAGTTCACCAGACTGATTCCTGGGATGGGGGGATTGTCCTATGAGGAGAGATTGAGTAGACTAGGCCTATATTCTCTCGAGTTTAGAAGAATGAGAGGTGATCTCATTGAAACATACAAAATTCTTACAGGGCTTGACAGGGTAGATGTAGGGAGGATGTTTCCCCTGGCTGGAGAGTCTAGAACCAGGGGTCACAGTCTCAGAATAAGGGGTCGGCCATTTAGGACTGAGATGAGGAGGAATTTCTTCACTCAGCGGGTGGTGAATCTTTGGAATCCTCTACCCCAGAGGGCTGTGGAGGCTCAGTCATTGAGTATATTCAAAACAGAGATCGATAGATTTTTGAATATTAAAGGAATCAAGGGATATGGAGATAGTGCAGGAAAGTGGAGATGAGGTAGAAGATCAGCAATGATCTTATTGAATGGCAGAGCAGGTTCGAAGGACCAAATGGCCTACTCCTGCTCCTGTATCCTATGTTCTTATGTTCTTATGTTCTTATGTTGCATTTATATAGCGCCTTTCATGACCTCAGGACTTCGCAAAGTGCTTTAAAGCCAATGAAGTACTTTTTGAAGTGAAGCCAGTGTTGTAATGTAGAAACGGGCAGCACGGTGGCATAGTGGTTAGCACTGTTGCCTCACAGCGCCAGAGACCCGGGTTCGAATCCGGCCTCGGGCGACTGTCTGTGTGGAGTTTGCACATTCTCCCCGTGTTTGCGTGGGTTTTCTCCGGGTGCTCCGGTTTCCTCCCACAGTCCAAAGATGTGCGGGTTAGGTTAATTGGCTATGATAAATTGACCCTTAGTGTTAGGGGGATTAAATATGTGGGGTTACAGGGATAGGGTGGGATATGTGTTGGTGTAGGGGTTACGGGGTTCGGGTGGGATATGTGTCGGTGCAGGCTCGATGGGCCGAAATGGCCTCTATCTGCACTGTGGGGTTTCTAAAAAATAAAAAAAAAACGCGGCAGCTATTTGGGCACAGTAAGCTCCCACAAGCAGTAATGTGATAATCATAGAATCATAGAATCATAGAATGGTTACAGCACAGAAGGAGGCCATTTGGCCTGTCGAGCCCGTGCCGGCTCTCTGCAAGAGCACTTCAGCTAGTCCCACTCCCCCGCCCTTTCCCCGTAGCCCTGCAAATTTTTTCCTTCAGGTACTTATCCAATTCCCTTTTGAAAGCCACGATTGTGTCTGCCTCCACCATCCTTTCAGGCCGTGCATTCCAGATCCTAACTACTCTCTGAGTAAAAAAGTTTTGCCTCATGTCGCCTTTGGACCTTCTGCCAATCACCTTAAATCTGTGTCCTCTGGTTCTTGACCCTTCCACCAATGGGAACAGTTTCCCTCTATCTACCCTGTCCAGACCCCTCATGATTTTGAACACCTCTATCAAATCTCCTCTCAACCTTCTCTGCTCTTAGGAGAACAACCCCAGCTTCTCCAGTCTATCAGAGTCATGGTTACAAAAGCATGTCACCGGTCCTAATATCTCCTTATGTGGCTCGGTGTCAAATTTTGTCTGATGACGTTCCTGTGAAGAGCCTCGGGTCATTTTTTTCATGTAAAAGTGGGGGGTGAGGGCTGAGGAGGGAAAAAGTTTACAAAATCGCCGTGCGACTGCACACCAATTGTGCGAAATACTGGGTCAGCAGACCAATAACTCAGTGACAGCAGTGTGGAGAGGTGGCGCCCAGCTGATATCCATGTCAATTAACTTTTCCTGAGAGAAATCACCTGATTAAATATCTCTTTTTGCAGTCTTCTGCATCACCACATCAAAAAGCTTGGCCCTTTAACAACTTCAATAAGCAGACGACACAGCCCAGAGGGATTCACGCTATGAATTTCAAGGAGCAATAAGTGTCTGAGACATGCCTTAATCCCTGAATTACAATAACATTACTACAGGTGTTTGACCTTTTCTTTAGCAGTCAGCTTTGCATGGGAGCGGCTCTTGCACGAAAGACACCTACGACATTTCATGTTGTCGCGCTGTTAAGCCGCTTCTGATGGAGGCAGCTCTGCAGTGTGTTTGGGCTCAGTTGCTCTCTGAGCCAGGATGCTGAGGCCACTTCAAGTCCCCCTCCGGAATTTGTGCATATAATCTAAACTGACCCTGCAGCGCAGTGCTGCACTGCCGAATGAGTTTCCGACACCATGTCCGCTCCATCACCAAGACCGCCTACTCCCACCTCCGTAACATCACCCTTGCCTCAGCTCATCTGCTGCTGAAACCCTCATCCATGCCTTTGTTACCTCTAGACGTGACTATTCTAACACACTCCTGGCCGGCCTCCCATCTTCCACCCTCCGTAGGCCCATCCTGCCTGTGCTGGCTCTTTGGTAGAGCTATCCAATTAGTCCCAATATCCTGCTCTTCCCCCATAGCCCTGTAAAAATGTTCTTTTCAAGTATTTATCCAATTCCCTTTTGAATGTTACTATTGAATCTGCTTCCACCGCCCTTTCAGGCAGCGCGTTCCAGGTCACAACAACTCGCTGTGTATAAGAAATATTTCCACATCTCGCCTCTGGTTCTTTTGCCAATCACCTTAAATCTGTGTCCTCTGTTTACCGACCCTTCTGCCACTGGAAACAGTTTCTCCTTATTTATTATATCAAAACATTCATGATTTTGAACACCTCTATCAATTCTCCCCTTAAGCTTCTCTGCTCTAAGGAGAGCAACCCCAGCTTCTCCAGTTTCTCCACATCACTGAAGTCCCTCATCCCGGGTACCATTCTAGTAATAACAACAGAAAATGCTGGAAAAACTCAGCAGGTCAGGCAACATCCGTGGAGAGAAATTTGAGTTGACGTTTCGGGTCGAAACCCTTCTTCAAAACTGGAAAGAAAAGAAAATAGATCGAAGGCAGGGCTGCGATCGGACAAAAGAAGTGAAAGAAACAAAAGCAGTAAAAGAGCTAGACGAGATGGTAATAGGCTGAGATTAGGTGTGAAGTGTACTGGCAGGGCAAGAGATAGCTGCCAGGTGTGAGAGAGAAACAAAAGGGGGGGGGAAAAGGAGTGGAAAAATTACAAGAAAAAATGTGTAATAGGGGCCGAGGTTATGATCTGAAATTGTTGAACTCGATATTGAGTCCGGAAGGCTGCAGAGTGCCTAATCGGAAGATGAGGTGCTGTTCCTCGAGTTTACGTTGAGCTTCCGTGGAACAATACAAGAGGCCAAGGACGGTGAGGTCCGAGTGGGAGTGGAGCGGAGAATTAAAATGACAGGCGACCGGAAGCTCGGGGTCACCCTTACGGACTGAATGGAGGTGTTCCGCAAAGCGGTCACCCAATCTGCGTTTGGTCTCCCCAATGTAGAGGAGACCGCATCGTGAGCAGCGAATACAGTATACTAGATTGCGAGAAGTACAAGTAAATCGCTGTTTCACCTGGAAGGGGTGTTTGGGGCCCTGGACAGTGGGAAGGGGGGAGGTATAGGGGCAGGTGATACATCTCCTCCGCTTGCACGGGAAGGTGCCAGGCGAAGGGGAAGGGCTGTTTGGGGCGATAGAGGAGTGGACTAGGGTGTCTCGGAGGGAGTGGTCCCTACGGAATGCTGAAAGGGGAGGGGACTCAATATCGAGTTCAACAATTTCAGATCATAACCTCGGCCCCTATTACACATTTTTTCTTGTAATTTTTCCACTCCTTTCCGCCCCCCCCTTTTGTTTCTCTCTCACACCTGGCAGCTATCTCTTGCCCTGCCAGTACACTTTACACCTAATCTCAGCCTATTACCATCTCGTCTAGCTCTTTTACTTCTTTTGTTTCTTTCACTTCTTTTGTCCGATCGCAGCCCTGCCTTCGATCTATTTTCTTTTCTTTCCAGTTTTGAAGAAGGGTTCGACCCGAAACGTCAACTCAAATTTCTCTCCACGGATGTTGCCTGACCTGCTGAGTTTTTCCAGCATTTTCTGTTGTTATTTCGGATTTCCAACATCTGCAGTATTTTGCTATCGTACCATTTTAGTAAATCTCCTCTGCAGCGTCTCTAAGGCCTTCACATCCTTCCTAAAGTATGGTGCAAATTGGAAGCAATTTTCAGGCTGGTCTGAAGTTAGGACCACGCTGTTCCCTATTGAACCACTCCAGGACGCACAGTTAAACTTCCTATCGCCAAAGAGGCCTGGCTGAGGAAGATGCTACTCGACTAGCTCCATCCTAATAAGAATATTGAGCTGACAGGCTAAGATTGGGGGGGCCAACAAATACATTTGTAAGATGATTGCTTTCAAGTAACTGAGCAATGCAGTTATTTGCTAGTAGCACTGGAGCGAGTGCTGATGCTGCAACTGCTGGTGCTACTGGTATTCTGTGTCTGCTGGTGCTGCTGCTACTACTGTTGCTGCTGGTGCAGGTGCTGCTCTTATTGCTGCTGGTGCCGGTGCTGCTTGAATTGCTGCTGGAGCTGCTGGTGTTTGTGTTGGTGCTGCTCGTGCTGGTGGTGTTTGTGTTACTGCTGGAACTGCTGGTGTTGCTAATTTTGCTGCTGGAGCTGCTCGTGTTGTACATACTGCTGGAGCTGCTGGTGTTCTTGCTGCTGCTGGAGCTGCTGGTGTTTGTGTTGCTGCTGGTGCTGCTACTGTTGCTGCTGGAGCAGCTGGTGTTCATATTGCAGCTGCTGGACTGCTGGTGCTGCTCGTGTTGCTGCTGGAGCTGCTGGTGTTGGTGTTGTATGTGCTGCTGCTGGAGCTGCTGGTGTTGGTGTTGTTGCTGCTGGTGCTGCTGGTGTTGGTGTTGTTGCTGCTGGTGCTGCTGGTGTTGCTGCTCCTGTTTGTGTTGCTGGAAATGATACTGGTCCTACTACAGTAGACAGAGCAGATTCTACAGTATCAGGATCATTAGATATTACCGAATTGCTTCTCTGAGTGGCTCAGAATATAAGCACAAGCTCTCGTGCCGTGCGAGTGCTGCTGTCTCCCTACGTTTGAGTTTGAGTTTGAGTTTACATAAGAACATAAGAACATAAGAAATAGGAGCAGGAGTAGGCCAATCGGCCCCTCGAGCCTGCTCCGCCATTCAATAAGATCATGGCTGATCTGATCCTAACCGCCAATCCACTATCACAGAACCATCTCCTGAATCTAACAGAATTAGACACACGAAATAGGAGCAGGATCAGGCAGCTGCCAGCAGCACAAAAGCAAACCTGCCAGATTTGCAAATGCCAACAGCCAGAAAGACTTGTTTTTTTGGCAGACTGTCCAGGAACTAACAAATTAATAAATACCATTTAAATAAGCACATCATTTTTCAAGTGCTTGTACCTAACTTGTGGAGTATGCAACTTTTTTCAGAAACTTTTTCTTGTAGTTTTTATGCTTACAAATAGGAGTTGCTTTCATTTTTTTGTGTTTTGCAGGGCTTTAAGGAAAGAGCAAGGGGAGTGGGACTAATCGGACAGCACTTCCAAAGAGCCGGCACAGGCACGATGGGCCGAATGGCCTCCTTCTGTGCTTTATCATTCCATGATCGAACACGCTCCCTTCACTATTTTGGTACTGTTCTTACATTTATGCCTTCTAGTTACTGAACCACTGACCATTGGAAACAGCTTTTCCCCATTTACCTTATCAAAACCCCTCTTAATTTTGAAGACCTCGAACAGATCTTCTCTTAACCTTCTTCGTTGAAATGTAAAGAGCCTCTGTTTCTCTAGTCTTCCTTTGAGGCTAAAGATTTTCATCCTCATAACTATAACCTTTCATCTCTTGTATCATCTTGGTAAATGTCTTCTCCACCCTGTACAAGGCTTTGAATGCCTTCCTGCACTGGAAGTTTTTATATTCCTCTTAGACATTAAGAGTAAGAGGATAACTAAATAAAGGGTATGGCCTATTAGAGATCATGAGGGTAATCTGTGTGTGGAGGTGGGAGACGTTGGTGGGGTTCTTAATGAATACTTTGCGTCTGTTTTCACAAAGGAGAGGGGCGAAGCAAACATTGCTATCAAGGAGGAGTGTGAAATATTAGATGAAAGAAACATAGTGAGAGAGGAAGTATAAAGGGGTTTAGCAGCTTTAAAAGTGGATAAATCCCCAGGCCCGGATGAAATGTATCCCAGGCTGTTAAGCGAAGCAAAAGAGGAACTAGCAGAGGCCCTGACCATCATTTTCCAATCCTCTCTGGCTTCTGGTGTGGTGCTGGAGGACTGGAGGACTGCTAATGTGGTATCCTTGTTTAAAAAGGGAGAAAAGGATAGACCGAGTAATTACAGGCCAGTCAGCCTAACCTCGGTGGTTGTAAAATTATTGGAAAGAATTCTGAATGACAGGATAAATCTTCATTTAGAAAAACATAGATTAATCAAGGATAGTCAGCACGGATTTGTTAAGGGAAGGTCGTGTCTGACAAACTTAATTAAATTTTTTGAGGAGGTAACAAGGAGGGTAGATGAGGGTAGTGCGTTTGATGTAGTGTATATGGACTTTAGCAAGGCATTTGATAAGGTTCCACATGGCAGACTGGTCACGAAGTTAAAAGCCCATGGGATCCAGGGCAAAGTGTCAAGTCAGATTCAAAACTGGCTCGGAGGCAGGAAGCAGAAGGTAATGGCTGATGGGTGTTTTTTTGACTGGAAGGCTGTTTCCAGTGGGGTTCCGCAAGGCTCAGTGCTAGGTCCCTTGCTTTTTGTGGTATATATCAACGATCTTGACTTGAATATAGGGGGTATGATTAAGAAGTTTGCAGATGATACTAAAATCAGCTGTGTGGTTGACACTGAAGAAGGAAGCTGTAGACTGCAGGAAGATATCAATAAATTGGTCAGGTGGGCAGAACAGTGGCAAATGGAATTAAATCTGGAGAAGTGTGAGGTAGTGCATTTGGGGAGGGCTAACAAGGAAATGGAATACACATTAAATGGTAGGACACTGAGTAGCGTAGAGGAACAAAGGGACCTTGGAGTGCATGTCCACAGATCCCTGAAGATAGCAGGCCAGGTAGATAAGGTGGTTAAATAGGCATACGGAATGCTTGCCTTTATTAGCCGTGGCATAGAATACAAGAGCAGGGGGGTTATGCTTCAACTGTATAAAACACTAGTTAGGCCTCAGCTAGAGTACTGCGTGCAGTTCTGGTCACCACATTACAGGAAAGATGTGATTGCACTAGAGAGGGTACAGAGGAGATTTACAAGGATGTTGCCGGGAATTTTAGCTATAAGGAAAGACTGGATAGGCTGGGTTTGTTTTCCTTGGAACAGAGGAGGCTGAGGGGAGTAAAATTGAGTTGTATAAAATTATGAGGGGCCTAGATAAAGTGGATAGAAAGGACCTATTTCCCTTAACAGAGGAGTCAAAAACCAGGGGGCACAGATTTAAAGTAATTGGTGGAAGGTTTAGAGGGGATTTGAGGGGAAATTTCTTCACCCAGAGGGTTGTGGGGGTCTGGAACTCACTGCCTAAAAGGATGGGAGAGGCAGGAACCCGAACCACATTTAAAAAGTACTTGGATGTGCACTTGGGATGCTCTAACCTGCAGGGCTACGGACCAAGAGCTGGGAAGTGGGATTAGGCTGGATAGCTCTTTGTTGGCCGGCGCGGACACGATGGGCTGGAATGGCCTCCTTCTGTGCTGTAATTTTCTATGATGATGATGATGATTTGGATCCTGTTTTAAGGGAATGCGTCTGTAGTTCTGCTGGGCTCCACTGTGTATAAGAAAACCCAGAAAGCAAGCGCACAAGACTTGTCTCCCATGTTTACTCCAACACCTTGTGTTATCCTGATAGCAGAATCATAGGTCCCTACTTTTAAGAGTCTATGATGCCATTGAGCCCTAGAACACAGGATGGAATGTAGAAACAGGAAGAGGCCATTCAGCCCTTCGAACCTGTCCCGCCATTCAATTACACCATGGCTGATCTATATCTTAAATCCATTTACCTGCCTTGGTTCCGTAACCCTTAATACTCTTGCCTAACAAAAATCTCTCAATCTTATGTTTTGAAAATTTTCAAATTGACCCCCAGCCTCAACAGCTTTTGGTGTGAAGAAGTGCTTCCTGACATCACCCCTGAACGGCCTGGCTCTAATTTTAAGGTTCTGCCCCCTTGTTCTAGACTCCCCCACCAGAGGAAATAGTTTCTTTCTATCTAACCTATCAAATCCTTTAATCATCTTAAACACCTCAATTAGATCACCCCTTAATCTTCTATACTCAAGGGGATACAGGCTTATACTATGGAATACAGCTCATTGAGCGAGCCCTGCATGTCTGAAGTCTAGACACAAGACACATTCCCTCCCTCTGCTCTTATAGTGGTTGAGCCTTTTCCTGGTTCACAAATGTTAAATCCGTGAATTTTGATGTATGGTGTCCTTCAATAAATCGACAGAGACTGCAGAGGAACAATCAACAGGTGTTTACTGGATGAGGGTTACTCTAAAACTAAAAGTACAGATCCCTACTCAGGGTTTATATACAGGTGTGGTCACTGCCGGTACTACAGTATACAGGAGCTGTAAAAAGTAGTTATCCCCTTAAAGGTACATACACTACAATTCCTCCCCTTTTAGATTAACAGTACCATAACATTCATTTAACAGTTAACACTTTTAACATGTAACATTAACTGAAAATAGTCCATTTATAAATTCAGTCTTTGGGGCGGCTTCCTGATCCTTTCTGGATAGCGCCTTTCCTGACTGTCTTGCTCTTGGTGCGGAGGCGATTCTGCCCCCCTGTCGTCGGTTGGTTCATCAACTTCTGATGCTACTGTTTCTGGGGTAGATGCTACCTGTATGTCGGGTTCATCACCAGGTACGCGAGACATGGGGTTGACTCGTTCCTGTGACGCTAGGATCTGGTCGACATGGCATCTCACAATGTTCTCCCCAACATCCACTGTGTACATTAGTGGCCCTTGCCGTGTGCATATCGTTCCTGGTTGCCATTTCTCTGTTCGGTAGTCGCGGGCCAAGACTGGTTGCCCTACATTGAAGCTCCTTGTCGGCGTCTCATTGATGTGCTGGAATTGCTTATTCTCAACATTTCTTCGTACATTTGGTCTGAGCAAATCCAGACGAGATCTCAACCTTCGGTTAAAGAACATCATGGCCGGGGTCTGGTTGGTAACTGCATGTGTCGCATTTCTGTAGGCTAACAGGAAATTTTCCACCTTATGCTGCAGTGGAATGTCGTCATCGCACATGGCCCTTACTGCCTTTTTAAAGGTTTGTACGAACATCTCAGCCAATCCATTTGTGGCTGGATGATACGGGGCGGATGTGTAATGCCTTACCCCATTCCTTCTCATAAATTTCCGAAACTCTTCGGACACAAACTGTGGTCCGTTATCAGAGCAAATCTGCTCTGGCAAGCCGTTCCTGGCAAATATGGTCCGTAGGACTGCAATCGTTTTCTCCGTGGTGGTGGAGGACATTTTGATCACCTCAGGCCATTTCGAGTGCGCATCCATGGCTATTAAGAACATTGAGTCCATGAATGGACCAGCAAAATCAATATGCACCCGTTGCCATGGAGAGGAGGGCCACTCCCAAGGGTGTAGAGGGGCATGTGGTGGTGCATTTTGGACCTTCTGGCATCCTGAGCAGCTCTTTGTCAGGTCCTCGACTTGCTGATCGATCCCCGGCCACCACACATAAGCCCTAGCAAGGCTTTTCATTTTCACCCCTCCCAGATGGCCTTCGTGAAGCTCATTGAGCACTCTCTCCCTTGACTTGGGTGGAATTACCACTCGGGATCCACACATCAAGGTCCCCTGGCATACTGACAGCTGTTCTCTTCTGGATGAGAATGCTGGCAACAGTGAGTCGCCATGTGTTGGCCATCCCTTCACCGTCAAATCATATACCCGAGACAGTGTCGGGTCATTTCGGGTCTCCTTCTCTATATCCGCGTTAGTTACTGGCAAGCGTTCAATTATAGTCGAATAAAATATTTTGACAGGGTCCACTGCTGGTGCTTCCTCCGCAGTAGGCAGTGGCAGGCGTGATGGCCCATCAGCGTTTCCATGCTGTTTCATGCCCTTATACTCTATTTCATATTGGTTCGCCCCTAGAAAAAGGGACCATCTTTGTAGCCGTTGCGCAGTCATCACCGGAACGCCCTTCTTTGGATTAAAGATGGAGACAAGTGGTTGGTGGTCAGTCAGCAAGGTGAACTTCTGCCCGTGCAAAGAGTGGTTGAACTTTTTTACTCCCCACACTAGGCTGAGGGCCTCCCTGTCAATCTGGGTGTAGTTACGCTCGGCTGAGGTTAGTGACCGAGACGCAAAGGCTACTGGCCTCTCCAAGCCGTCCGGGAATTTGTGCGACAGCACCGCACCAATACCATAGGGTGATGCATCACACGCCAACCGAATTGGTAGTGCTGGGTTGAAATGAGCCAACACCTCTTTTGATGTGACCAATTCTTTGCACTTCTGGAAAGCTCGTTTACATTCGTCATTCCACTTCCATGGTACCCCCGTTTGCAGTAGGGTGTTCAGTGGGTGTAGTACTGTAGACAAATTCGGCAAGAACTTATGGTAGTAGTTCACCAGCCCGAGGAACGACCTCAGTTGTGACACATTTTCCGGTGCTGGAGCCTTGACTACTGCCTCAATCTTTTCAGGGGACTTATGTAACCTCTCTTCATCAATAATGTGGCCACAATACGAGATCTGCTTCTGGAAAAACTCGCATTTGTGGCGATTAGCTCGGAGCCCATATTCCTTCAATCTAGTGAGCACCTGCTCCAGGTTGGCGAGGTGATCACTGTCATTTTTGCCCGTGACCAGGATGCCGTCCAAATAACACTGGGTCCCTGGAATCCCTTGCAGGACTTGATCCATTGCCCTTTGCCAAATAGCCGGAGGTGATGCTACCCCGAACACCAGCCGGTTGTATTGGTAGAGACCTTTGTGAGTGTTGATCGTGAGGTACTGTTTTGAGGCTTCTTCTACCTCCATTTGCAGGTACGCCTGGGCCAGATCAATCTTAGTGAAGCGTTTTCCTCCAGATAGCGAGGCGAAAATATCTTCAATCCGCAGAAGCGGATATTGTACCATGTGAAGGACTGGGTTCACTGTCACCTTAAAGTCCCCACAGATGCGAACCTTCTTTGGTTCCCCAGGCGTATTACTCAATGACCTCTTCATTACAGGAACGATGGGTGTAGCCCACTCGCTCCAGTCCACTTTGGACAGTACTCCAGAACGTTCCAACCCTTCCAGCTCTGCTTCGACGGCTGGGCGGATCGCATAAGGCACCGGTCTGGCCTTAAAAAACTTTGGGCTTGCATTTTCCTCTATTTTGATCGTCGCTGTTATGCCTTTTACTGTTCCGAGTCCCTCCTGGAACACTTCTTGTGCGTCAGTTAGCATTTTTGACAGTCGTCCAGGTGTGACGTCATCATCCTTTTTGGCATCTACCGTCAGTGCTTGTATGGAATGCCAATCTAACTGTATCTTCCGGATCCATTCACGTCCTAGTAGTGGTGGTCCTCCATCTGGCAATACATATAGGTCAATTTTTGGTGTTTCCTTGCCGTTGTATATCACGTTCACCCTTATTTTTCCTTTGGGGTAGACTTTTTGCCCAGTGTACGTCTTCAAGACAATCTCTGTATCTCTCAAGGGTACATGTGAGAATAGCCGCTTGTAGTCCCTTCGGTTTATGACTGTTAGGGCTGATCCTGTGTCCAATTCCATTTTCACTTGGACTCCATCTATCTTGAGCGTGACCCAGATAGTTTGGTGATCCTCCATTTTGATTACATTATGTAGTTTCAGACAACCCAGCTCCTTGCTTCCGGAGTCTGTATCACTTTTCTGTTCATCTGAACTACTCTCTGTCACCTTATATACCTTTTTGTACTTCTCCTGTGGAGATTTCTTGCTGCTGGTTTTCTTTCCTGACCTGCAGACTCTTGCTATGTGTCCTACTTTTCCACACTGTCTGCACACTTGGTCCTTGAACCAACAATCCTTATGGTCGTGTGTTGTTCTGCCGCAGCGATAACACTTCACTGCTCCATATGACATTTCATTTGTGCCATATTCTTGCGGTCTCCGTTGTATCTCTGCAGCGCCTCGTGCGGCTGCTTCGTGTGATACTACCATGCTGAAAGCCTTGTCCAGCGTAAGATCCTTTGAAGCCCACACACAAACTTGTCCCTTAAAGTATCTGCTAGTCCCGTTCCAAACTGGCAGTGTTTCGATAGCTTGCGCAGTTCCGTTAAATACTCAGCATTACTTTCGTGTTGATGCTGGTTCCTTTTGTGAAACTTAAATCTTTCTGCTATCAGCAGCGGTGTGGGGTTTACGTGGTCCTGTAGGATTGCCACTATGCTTTCAAAATCCTTTTCCACTGGCTTCTCTGGGGTTACTAGGTTTTGCAGTAAGCCGTACATTTTTGCACCCATGGAATTCAACAATACCAGTGCTTTCCTGGCATCTGGCACTTCATTCGCCTTGCAGTACACTTCTATGCATTCTATATATGTCGTCCAATCTTCGACTTCATTGTCGAACGCTGTGACACTGCCACTCTTCGGCATCCCTGGGTGTGGTTAGACTGGCTAAAATGGCGTCTCCCGTGCTCTCCCTTCTTCTCTGCTGTGGCTCAAAATGGCGTCTCCCGCGCTCTCCCTTCTTCTCCGCTGTGGCTCAAATGGCGTCTCCCGCGCTTCCTTTCTTCCCCCGCGGACGCTGCTCAGCCCTTGAACACCGGCCGCGCTCTGCGCGTTTTCCTGCACGCCTCTCTCGTTGACACCGCTCGGTCCTGAATCCCGGCTGCGCCCTGTGCACTTTACCCTCTCTCTCTTTTTTTTTCCGTCGACGCCGCTCGGTCTTCAACCCCAGCTGCGCCCTGTGTGCTTTACCTTCTCTCTTACCCCGTCGACGCTGCTCGGCCTTTTTCTGTGCCGTCGGTCGGCTCCAGCCGCTACCGTCCAGGAAGGGTCTGCGCCGTACCTGCTGCCAGCCCGCTGCGCTGGGTCGTCACGACTGGAGAACCAAGCCCAGCTCTCCACAGCCTCCTCTGCGATGCTCGAGTCCTCTCTGGATGGTCGACGCCCGCACTGGTGGAATCGGCCTTCTTCTGCAGAGTTGCAGGTAGGTTCGAATCGACTTGTCGCCAATGTTAAATCCGTGAATTTTGATGTATGGTGTCCTTCAATAAATCGACAGAGACTGCAGAGCAACAATCAACAGGTGTTTACTGCATGAGGGTTACTCTAAAACTAAAAGTACAGATCCCTACTCAGGGTTTATATACAGGTGTGGTCACTGCCGGTACTACAGTATACAGGAGCTGTAAAAAGTAGTTCTCCCCTTAAAGGTACATACACTACAACAAACACAAACATGTGAAAAGAAATTAAGAAAGATTTGTATTAATATAACACCTTTCATGACCACCGGACGTCCCAAAGCACTTTACAGCCAATGAAGTACATTCTGAAGTGTAGTCTCTGTTGTAATGAAGGAAACACGGCAAGCAAAATTGCACACAGCAAGCTCCCACAAACAGCAATAAGATAATGGACAGATAATCTGTTTCAGATGTTGATTGAGGGATAAATATTGGCCAGGACACCGGGAGAACTCCCCTGCTCTTCTTCGAAATAGTGCCATGGGATCTTTTACATCCACCTGAAAGAGCTGACGGGGCCTCGGTTTAACGTCTCATCTGAAAGATGGCACCTCCGACAGTGCAGCGCTCCCTCAGTACTGCCCCTCCAACAGTGCAGCGCTCCCTCAGTACTGCCCCTCCGACAGTGCAGCACTCCCTCAGTACTGTCCCTCCGACAGTGCGGCGCTCCCTCAGTACTGCCTCTCTGACAGTGCAGCGCTCCCTCAGTACTGTCCCTCCGACAGTGCAGCGCTCCCTCAGTACTGCCCCTCTGACAGTGCAGCGCTCCCTCAGTACTGCCCCTCCGATGGGGCAGCACTCCATCAGTACTGCCCCTCCGACAGTGCAGCACTCCCTCAGTACTGTCCCTCCGACAGTGCGGCACTCCTTCAGTACTGCCCCTCCAACAGTGCAGCGCTCCATCAGTACTGTCCCTCCGACAGTGCGGCGCTCCCTCAATACTGCCCCTCCGACAGTGCAGCACTCCCTCAGTACTGCCCCTCCGACATTGCGGCGCTTCCTCAGTACTGCCCCTCCGACAGTGCGGCACTCCCTCAGTACTGCTCCTCCGACAGTGCAGCACTCCATCAGAATTGTCCCTCCGACAGTGCGGCGCTCCCTCAGTACTGTTCCTCCGACAGTGCTGCGCTCCCTCAGTACTGCTCCTCCGACAGTGCGGCGCTCCCTCAGTACTGCCCCTGCCACAGTGCAGCACTCCCTCAGTTCTACACTGGGCGTGTCAGCCGAAATTATGTGCTCGTGTCTCTGGAGTGGGACTTGAACTCAGAACCTTCTGACTGAAAGTGCAACCATGGAGCCACGGCTGACACTTTTAAAGAGTGGTATAAATTTCACATGGGAGCGACATGTCATCAATGCAGTTGACTGACGTACACTTCAGTGTTCCTGTGGTACCCATCAGATGTGCTAGGCAAATGGCTACTCCATCAACGGTACTGCTTATCTGTCATATCATCTCCTCAGCTATGCTGGCTAACTGACACGCACGGTTTAGAGAATACACTAACAGGAATTGATGCTGAGGCACACACAAGTTACACTGCTCCAGATGAAAGTGAACCCTGCAAGTATTGTGAGGAGTTGGCACGAAGATATCAGACGGCAGGAGTATTACAAATCTGTGAATTGTTAATTTTTGCTTCATATGTATTGCACACAGACAGGAGCTGGCCCTGTGTCAGAACAGACACACACAGAGTGCCAGATGGGAAAGGATTTATTTCCATTTACTCGATCTATGCCAAGCACGATGCCAACCCTCATGGATTGTCCTGGACTCTCCTGGAATTAAAGATTAAACTCCAGTTTCATTCTGGCTCTACTCTCCAAAAACATAAGAACATAAGAATATAAGAACATAAGAAATAGGAACAGGAGTAGGCCAATCGGCCCCTCGAGCCTGCTCCGCCATTCAATAAGATCATGGCTGATCTGATCCTAACCGCCAATCCACTATCACAGAACCATCTCCTGAATCTAACAGAATTAGACACACGAAATAGGAGCAGGATCAGGCTACATGGCCCCTGGGCCCGCTCCGCTACCCACAGGGCCATGACCGATCCGAACCTAGACTCATGTCCAAATTCCTGCCCGCTCCCCGTAACCCTTAATTTCCTTTACTTCTAGGAAACTGTCTATTTCTGTTTTAAATTTATGTAATGATGTAGCTTCTACAGCTTTTTGGGGCAGCATATTCCATGGACCTGCCACCCTCTGAGTGAAGTAGTCCCTCCTCATCTCAGTTTTGAAAGAGCAGCCCCTTATTCTAAGACTATGCCCCCTAGTTCTAGTTTCACCCATCATCGGGAACATCCTCCCCGCATCCACCCGATCCAACCCCTTCACAATCTTATATGTTTCAATAAGATCGCCTCTCATTCTTCTGAACTCCAATGAGTAGAGTCCCAATCTACTCAACCTCTCCTCATATGTCCATCCCCTCATCCCCGGGATTAACCGAGTGAACCTTCTTTGTACTGACTCGAGAGCAAGTATGTCTTTTCTTAAGGATGGGCACCAAAACTGTATGCAGTATTCCAGGTGCGGTCTCACCAATACGTTGTACAACTGAAGCAATACCTCCCTATTTTTATATTATATCCCCCTAGCAAGGAAAGCCAACATTCCATTGGCCTTCTTAATCACTTGCTGCACCTGCATACTAACCTTTTGAGTTTCGTGCACCAGGACCCCCAGATCCCTTTGTACTTCAGTACTTTCCAGTTTCTTGCCATTAAGATAATAACTTGCTCTACGATTTTTCCTGCCAAAGTGCATAACCTCACACTTTCCAGTATTGTATTCCATCTGCCAAATCTCTGCCCACTTACTTAGCCTGTCTATGTCCCCTTGCAGGTTTTTTATGTCCTCCTCACTCACTACTTTCCCCCCCATCTTAGTATCATCTGCAAACTTTGATATGTTACACTCGGTCCCCTCCTCCAAATCGTTAATAGAGATTGTAAAGAGTTGGGGACCCAGCACTGACCCCTGCGGAACACCACTAGTTACTGATTGCCAGTCTGAGAATGAACCATTTATCCCAACTCTCTGCCTTCTGTTAGATAGCCAATCCTCTATCCATGCCAGAATATTACCCCCAATCCCGTGATTTTTTATCTTAAGCAATAATCTTTTGTGTGGCACCTTGTCAAATGCCTTTTGGAAGTCTAAATACACTACGTCCACTGGTTCCCCTTTATCCACCCTATATGTTACTTCCTCAAAGAACTCCAGCAAATTTGTCAAACATGACTTCCCCTTCATAAAACCATGCTGACTTTGTCCTATTAAATTATGATTATCCAAATGTCCTGTTACTGTCTCCTTAATAATGGACTCCAAAATTTTACCGACCACAGATGTTAGGCTAACCGGTCTATAGTTTCCAGCCTTCTGTCTGCTGCCGTCTTTAAATAAGGGTGTTACATTAGCAGTTTTCCAGTCTGCTGGGACCTTTGCCGAGTCCAGGGAGTTTTGGAAAATTATTACCAATGCATCCACAATCCCTACCGCCACTTCCCTCAAGACCCTAGGATGTAAGCCATCCAGTCCAGGTGATTTATCCGCCTTGAGTCCCATTATTTTACCGAGTACCACTTCCTTCGTGATTTTGATCGTGTTTAGCTCCTCCCCCCCATAGCCCCCTGTTTGTCCAGTGTTGGGATATTCTTAGTGTCCTCTACTGTAAAGACTGATACAAAATATTCATTCAGTGTTTTTGCCATCTCCATATTTCCCACCATTAATTTCCCGGTCTCATCCTCTAAGGGACCAACATTTACTTTAGCCATCCTTTTTCTTTTTATATAACTATAAAAACTCTTACTATCTGTTTTTATATTTTTTGCTAATTTACTTTCATAATCTATCTTCCCTTTCTTAATTAATCTTTTTGTTATTTTTTGCTGTCTTTTAAAGTTTTCCCAATCCTCTATCCTCCCACTAGATTTGGCTACCTTATATGCCCTTGTTTTTAGTCGAATACTATCCTTAGTTTCTTTACTTAGCCACGGATGGCTGTCTTTTCTTTTACACCCTTTTCTTCTCAGTGGAATATAATTTTTTGGAAGTTGTAAAATAACTCTTTAAATGTACACCACTGATCATGTATCGTCTTACCCTTTAATCTATTTTCCCAATCCACTCTACTCAATTCCGCTCTCATACCTTCATAGTCTCCTTTATTCAAGCTTAGCACGCCTGTTTGAGATCCAACCTTCTCACCCTCTAATTGAATATGGAATTCAACCATGTTATGGTCACTCATTCCAAGGGGATCCTTTACTAGGACAATTTTAATTAATCCTGTCTCGTTACACAGGACCAGATCTAAGGTTGCTTGCCCCCTGGTCGGTTCAGTTACATACTGCTCAAGAAACCCATCCCTAATACACTCAATGAACTCATCCTCAAGGCAGCCCTGCCCAATTTGATTTGTCCAATTAATATGATAGTTAAAATCCCCCATAATTATAGATGTTCCCTTATTACAAGCCTCGACTATTTCCTGATTGATACTCCGTCCAACAGAGTTGCAACTGTTCGGAGGCCTATAGACTACGCCCACTAGTGTTTTTTCCCCCTTAAACAGCAGGGCCACAACTTGCCCAGGATGGAAGGCAACACTGAGAAGCACAAAATCCAGGCTGACCCTACAGTGTGGTACTGAGGGAGCGCCGCACTGTCGGAGGGGCAGTACTGAGGGAGTGCTGCACTGTCGGAGGGGCAGTACTGAGGGAGCGCTGCACTGTCGGAGGGGCAGTACTGAGGGAGTGCTGCACTGTTGGAGGGTCAGTACTGAAGGAGTGCTGCACTGTCGGAGGGGCAGTACTTGAGGGAGTGCTGCACTGTCGGAGGGGCAGTACTGAGGGAGTGCTGCCTTGTCGGAGGAGCAGTACTGAGGGAGCGCCGCACTGTCGGAGGGGCAGTACTGACGGAGCGCCGCACTGTCGGAGGGGCAGTACTGAGGGAGCGCTGCCCTGTTAGAGGGGCAGTACTGAGGGAGCGCCGCATTGTCAGGGGGCAGTACTGAGGGAGCACCGCACTCAGAGGGGCAGTACTGATGGAGCGTCGCACTTTCAGAGGGGCAGTACCGAGGGAGCGCCGCACTGTCGGAGGGGCAGTACTGAGGGAGCATTGCACTGTTGGAGGGTCAGTACTGAGGGAGGGCCGCACTGTCGGAGGGGCAGTACTGAGGGAGCACTACACTTTCAGAGAGGCAGTACTGAGGGAGTGCTGTACTGTCAGATGGACAGTACTGAGGGAGCGCTGCACCGTCGGAGTGGCAGTACTGAAGGAGTGCTGCACTGTCAGAGGGGCAGTACTGAGGGAGCGCCGCACTGTCGGAGCTGTCGTATTTCGGATGAGGTGTTAAACTGAGGCCCCGTCTGCCCTCTCAGGTGGATGTAAAAGATCCCATGGCACTATTTCGAAGAAGAGCATGGAAGTTCTTCCTGGTGTCCGGGCCAATATTTGTCACTCATCCATCAGTAAATCCCATGCAATGGGTTGTGCAGTATCTGGGCAGATAGGATTGTGGATATTATAGCTGCCATTATTGATCCATTGCCACGAGGATTAATGTGACGGGCAACTGATGGCGGGTGTGGGGAGAGGTGGGGCAGTTGGAGGTGGGCGGTCATGTGATGAAACCTCCTGAAATACGGTCTATCCAGAATTGGCGACCCCATCTCACATACAGTGATGCTACTGGGTTGGAAAGAAGAAAGAAAGAACTTGCATTTCTATTGCGCCTTTCACAGCCTCAGGGCGTCCCAAAGTGCTTTACAGCCAATGAAGTACTTTTTAAAGTGCAGTCACTGTTGTAAGGTAGCAAAATGTGGAAAAGAATGTCCTGCTGTCAGTTGTACTTATATAAATATAATCTACCTTTGTTATACCAAAGGCACCAGTACTTTTCCTGTGGTCTTTCAAGTTGCAAATGGTATGTTGGCCTTCGTAGCGAGAGGGTTTGAGTACAGGAACAAGGATGTCTTGCTGCAGTTGTACAGGGCCTTGGTGAGACCACATCTTGAGTATTGTGTGCAGTTTTGGTCGCCTTATCTGAGGAAGGATGTTCCTGCCATGGAAGGAGTTCAGCGAAGATTCACCAGACTGATACCTGAGATGGCAGGAATGGCGTATGAGGAGAGATTGGGTCGATTGGGCTTATACTCGCTGGAGTTTAGAAGAATGAGAGGGGATCTCATTGAAACTTATAAAATTCTGACAGGACTGGACAGACTAGATGCAGGAAAGATGTTCCCGATGGTCGGGGAGTCCAGAACCAGGGGTCACAGTCTAAGGATAAGGGGTAAGCCATTTAGGACAGAAATGAGGAGGCATTTCTTCACCCAGAGAGTGGTGAACCTGTGGAATTCTCTACCACAGAATGCAGTAGAGGCCAATTCATTAAATATATTCAAGAAGGAGTTGGATATATTTCTTAAGGCTAAAGGGATCAAGGGATATGTGGAGAAAGCAGGGACCGGGTACTGAATTTGGATGATCAGCCATGATCGCATTGAATGGTGGAGCAGGCTCGAGGGGCCGAATGGTCTACTCCTGCTCCTATCTTTTATATTTCTATGTTTGCTATCGGGTCTCCTGTATAAATATATAAAAGTGAGCACGAGCCAGATTCCCTTATTGTAGTGATGGGAATTGCAAGTCTCCAGCTTCCAGCAGAATTAAGGGCACCAATAAAGTACAGCTCCCCAGAACCCCATAGTGCAGTTTAAAGCGGATGTCGGTGGTTTGCTCCTGTTTATCGGGTTTGTGTCGCACACGTACCGGAGACGGCACTAAGATATTCCCAAGTCATAGCAATTTCCAGCTTTTACCTGCTGCATACGGAGAACGATTTATTTATGTTGTCATGTGTTTATTTTCACTTGTGCACAGATCAAGCAGCTCAAGGGATAGTGAATTCAATAACAGCTTGTACAAGATGGTCTATTAAATACTTTATATTACCGTCATCTAATTCAACAGCGGTACTGCGTAATCCTCATTGACTCAGTTCCTCTACCTCTTGTTTGGTTCAACAGCTACTTGACCTCATTTGATTTCAGTTCAGTTTAGAATTGAAAACAAAAGCAAAATATTGCGGATGCTGGAAATCTGACATAAAAAGAGACGGAAACACTCAGCAGGTCAGGCAGCATCTGTGGTGAGAGAAACCGAGTTACCCTTTCAGGTCGATGACCTTTCGTCAGAACTGGAAAAAGTTGGAGATGTAACAAGTTTTAAACAAGTGCAGAGGCAGGGAAAGGCACTGTCGGAGGGGCAGTACTGAGGGAGCGCCGCACTGTCGGAGGGGCAGTACTGAGGAAGCGCCGCACTGTCGGAGGGGCAGTACTGAGGGAGCGTTGCACTGTCGGAGGGTCAGTACTGAGGGAGTGCCGCACTGTCAGAGGGGCAGTACTGAGGGAGTGCCGCACTGAGACACATCAGGGAGGGGGAGAGTTACCTGGACTTTGTGTATCACGAGGTATTCGCACCAATTAGATTAATTAATTCAGATGTAGTCCGTGGCCAGGGTCAGGATGGTGTGACTAGAAGTGAGGCAGGTACGGGGATCCAGGAGGTAGTGTTGGAGGAGCTGCAGCCCTTGCACTTGTCCAACAGGTTCGAGGCTCTTACTCCCTGTGAGGATGGGAACAGGGACTGCGGGGAGGATGAGCAACCTGACCACAGCACCGTGGAGCAGCGGGCCATTCAAGTGGGGGGAGTTAAAAGAAATGTTGTAGTGGTAGGGGATAGTATTGTTAGGGGGATAGATAGAGTTCTTTGCAGCCGAGAGCGAGAGTCCCGAAGGCTGTGTTGCCTGCCCGGTGCCAGGGTTAAGGACATCTCCTCTGGACTGGAGAGAAACTTGGAGTGGGAGGGGGAGGATCCAGTTGTCGTGGTCCATGTTGGTACCAACGACATAGATAGGACAAGGAAGGAGTTTCTGCTGAGGGAGTTTGAGCAGCTAGGGGCCAAATTAAAAAGCAGAACCACAAGGGTAATAACCCCTGGATTATTACCTGAGCCACGAGCGAATTTGGCTAGGACAAATAAAATTAGAGAGTTAAATGCGTGGCTCAAAGACTGGTGTGGGAGAAATGGGTTTTGCTTCCTGGGACACTGGCACCAGTACTGGGGCAGGAGGGAGCTGTTCCGTTGGGACGGGCTTCACTTGGCCAGTGCTGGGCCTAGAGTCCTGGCAGATCATATAACTAGGGCTGTAGAGAGGGCTTTAAACTAACGAGTGGGGGGGGAGGTTCCTAGAGAGCAAATAATAAAAATGACAACAGAGAAGGTCATAGACTTAGGTAGCAGTGGGGAAATTAAAAACCAGAGCGTGTCAGGAAGGGGCAGAAGGTATGGAGTAAAAGGTAAAGTAATAAAAAGGGCAAAAGCAGGAACTAAGTGTCACAAAACATATTTGAAAGTTCTCTATCTGAATGCACGTAGCATTCGTAACAAAATAGACGAGTTAATGGCACAAATAACTACATATGGGTATGATCTTGTGGCCATTACAGAAACATGGCTGCAGGGTGACAATGCCTGGGAATTAAACATACCAGGTTATTTAACGATCAGGAAGGACAGGCAGGAAGGAAGGGGAGGTGGGGTGGCTATGTTAATAAAGGAAGGAATTACTGTAATACAGAGAAATGATATTGGGTCAAAAGATCAGGATAATGAAACAGTTTGGGTGGAGGTAAGGAATAATAAGGGGAAAAAAACACTAGTGGGCGTAGTCTATAGGCCTCCGAACAGTGGCAACTCTGTTGGACGGAGTATCAATCAGGAAATAGTTGAGGCTTGTAATAAGGGAACATTTATAATTATGGGGGATTTTAACTATCATATTAATTGGACAAATCAAATTGGGCAGGGCTGCCTTGAGGATGAGTTCATTGAGTGTATTAGGGATGGGTTTCTTGAGCAGTATGTAACTGAACCGACCAGGGGGCAAGCAACCTTAGATCTGGTCCTGTGTAACGAGACAGGATTAATTAAAAATGTCCTAGTAAAGGATCCCCTTGGAATGAGTGACCATAACATGGTTGAATTCCATATTCAATTAGAGGGTGAGAAGGTTGGATCTCAAACAAGCGTGCTAAGCTTGAATAAAGGAGACTATGAAGGTATGAGAGCGGAATTGAGTAGAGTGGATTGGGAAAATAGATTAAAGGGTAAGACGATACATGATCAGTGGTGTACATTTAAGGAGTTATTTTACAACTTCCAAAAAAAATATATTCCACTGAGAAGAAAAGGGTGTAAAAGAAAAGACAGCCATCCGTGGCTAAGTAAAGAAATTAAGGATAGTATTCGACTAAAAACAAGGGCATATAAGGTAGCCAAATCTAGTGGGAGATAGAGGATTGGGAAAACTTTAAAAGACAGCAAAAAATAACAAAAAGATTGATTAAGAAAGGGAAGATAGATTATGAAAGTAAATTAGCAAAAAATATAAAAACAGATAGTAAGAGTTTTTATAGTTATATAAAAAGAAAAAGGGTGGCTAAAGTAAATGTTGGTCCCTTAGAGGATGAGACCGGGAAATTAATGGTGGGAAATATGGAGATGGCAAAAACACTGAATGAATATTTTATATCAGTCTTTACAGTAGAAGACACTAAGAATATCCCAACACTGGACAAACAGGGGGCTAAAGGGGGGGAGGAGCTAAACACGATCAAAATCACTAAGGAAGTGGTACTCGGTAAAATAATGGGACTCAAGGCGGATAAATCACCTGGACCTGATGGCTTACATCCTAGGGTCTTGAGGGAAGTGGCGGTAGGGATTGTGGATGCATTGGTAATAATTTTCCAAAACTCCCTGGACTCGGCAAAGGTCCCGGCAGACTGGAAAACTGCTAATGTAACACCCTTATTTAAAGACGGCAGCAGACAGAAGGCTGGAAACTATAGACCGGTTAGCCTAACATCTGTGGTAGGTAAAATTTTGGAGTCCATTATTAAGGAGACAGTAACAGGACATTTGGATAATCACAATTTAATAGGACAAAGTCATCATGGTTTTATGAAGGGGAAGTCATGTTTGACAAATTTGCTGGAGTTCTTTGAGGAAGTAACGTATAGGGTGGATAAAGGGCAACCAGTGGACGTAGTGTATTTAGACTTCCAAAAGGCATTTGACAAGGTGCCACACAAAAGATTATTGCTTAAGATAAAAAATCACGGGATTGGGGGTAATATTCTGGCATGGATAGAGGATTGGCTATCTAACAGAAGGCAGAGAGTTGGGATAAATGGTTCATTCTCAGACTGGCAATCAGTAACTAGTGGTGTTCCGCAGGGGTCAGTGCTGGGCCCCCAACTCTTTACAATCTCTATTAACGATTTGGAGGAGGGGACCAAGTGTAACATATCAAAGTTTGCAGATGATACTAAGATGGGAGGGAAAGTAGTGAGTGAGGAGGACATAAAAAACCTGCAAGGGGACATCGACAGACTAAGTAAGTGGGCAGAGATTTGGCAGATGGAATACAATACTGGAAAGTGTGAGGTTATGCACTTTGGCAGGAAAAATCGTAGAGCAAGTTGTTGTCTTAATGGCAAGAAACTGGAAAGTACTGAAGTACAAAGGGATCTGGGGGTCCTGGTGCACGAAACTCAAAAGGTTAGTATGCAGGTGCAGCAAGTGATTAGGAAGGCCAATGGAATGTTGGCTTTCATTGCTAGGGGGATAGAATATAAAAATAGGGAGGTATTGCTTCAGTTGTACAAGGTAATAGTGAGACCGCACCTGGAATACTGCGTACAGTTTTGGTGTCCATACTTAAGAAAGGACATACTTGCTCTCGAGTCAGTACAAAGAAGGTTCACTCGGCTAATCCCGGGAATGAGGGGATGGACATATGAGGAGAGGTTGATAGATTGGGACTCTACTCATTGGAGTTCAGAAGAATGAGAGGCGATCTTATTGAAACATATAAGATTGTGAAGGGGTTGGATCGGGTGGATGCGGGGAAGATATTCCCGATGATGGGTGAAACTAGAACTAGGGGGCATAGTCTTAGAATAAGGGGCTGCTCTTTCAAAACTGAGATGAGGAGGAACTACTTCACTCAGAGGGTGGTAGGTCCATGGAATATGCTGCCCCAAAAAGCTGTAGAAGCTACATCATTACATAAATTTAAAACAGAAATAGACAGTTTCCTAGAAGTAAAGGGAATTTAAGGGTTACGGGGAGCGGGCAGGAATTTGGACATGAGTCTAGGTTCGGATCGGTCATGGCCCTATGGGTAGCGGAGCGGGCCCAGGGGCCATGTAGCCTGATCTTGCTCCTATTTCGTGTGTCTAATTCTGTTAGATTCAGGAGATGGTTCTGTGATAGTGGATTGGCGGTTAGGATCAGATCAGCCATGATCTTATTGAATGGCGGAGCAGGCTCGAGGGGCCGATTGGCCTACTGCTGCTCCTATTTCTTATGTTCTTATGTTCTTATGAGGGAGCATTGCACTGTCGGAGGGGCAGTACTGAGGGAGTGCCGCACTGTCGGAGGAGCAGTACTGAGGGAGTGCCGCACTGTCGGAGGGGCAGTACTGAGGGAGTGCCGCACTGTCGGAGGGGCAGTAGTGAGGGAGTGCCGCACTGTCGGAGGGGCAGTACTGAGGGAGCGCTGCACTGTCGGAGGGGCAGTACTGAGGGAGCGTTGCAGTGTCGGAGGGCCAGTACTGAGGAAGCATTGCACTGTCGGAGGGACAGTACTGAGGGAGTGCCGCACTGTCGGAGGGGCAGGACTGAGGGAGCGCTGCACTGTCGGAGGGGCAGTACTGAGGGAGTGCCGCACTGTCGGAGGGGCAGTACTGAGGGAGCGCTGCACTGTCGGAGGGTCAGTACTGAGGGAGTGCCGCATTGTCGGAGGGGCAGTACTGAGGGAGCGTTGCACTGTCGGAGGGGTAGTACCGAGGGAGCGTTGCACTGTCGGAGGGACAGTACCGAGGGAGCGTTGCACTGTCGGTGGGGCGGTACTGAGGGAGTGCCGCATTGTCGGAGGGACAGTACTGAGGGAGTGCCGCACTGTTGGAGGGGCAGTACCGAGGGAGCGTTGCACTGTCGGAGGGGCTGTACCGAGGGAGCGTTGCACTGTCGGTGGGGCGGTACTCAGGGAGTGCCGCTTTGTCGGAGGGACAGTACTGAGGGAGTGCCGCATTGTCGGAGGGACAGTACTGAGGGAGTGCCGCATTATCGGAGGGACAGTACTGAGGGAGTGCCGCATTGTTGGAGGGACAGTACCGAGGGAGTGCCGCATTGTCGGAGGGACAGTACTGAGGGAGCGTTGCACTGTCGGAGGGGGCGGGTACCGAGGGAGCGCTGCATTGTCGGAGGGGCAGTACTGAGGGAGCGTTGCACTGTCGGAGGGGCAGTACCGAGGGAGCGTTACACTGTCGGAGGGACAATACTGAGGGAGCGCCGCATTGTCGGAGGGGCAGTACTGAGGGAGAATTGCACTGTCGGTGGGGCGGTACTGAGGGAGTGCCGCACTGTCTGAGGGGCAGTACCGAGGGAGCGTTGCACTGTCGGAGGGGCAGTACTGAGGGAGCGTTGCACTGTCGGGGGGGCGGTACCGAGGGAGCGTTGCACTGTCGGAGGGGCAGTACTGAGGGAGTGCCGCACCGTTGGAGCGACAGTACTGAGGGAGCGTTGCACTGTGGGAGGGGCAGTACTGAGCGAGCGTTGCACTGTCGGAGGGACAGTACTGAGGGAGCGTTGCACTGTCGGAGGGGCAGTACTGAGGGAGCGTTGCACTGTCGGAGGGGCAGTACCGAGGGAGCGTTGCACTGTCGGAGGGGCAGTACTGAGGGAGCGTTGCACTGTCGGAGGGGCAGTACTGAGGGAGCGTTGCACTGTCGGAGGGGCAGTACTGAGGGAGCGTTGCACTGTCGGTGGGACAGTACTGAGGGAGTGTTGCACTGTCGGTGGGGTGGTACTGAGGGAGTGCCGCACTGTCGGAGGGTCAGTACTGAGGGAGCGTTGCACTATCGGAGAGACAGTACTGAGGGAGCATTGCACTGTCGGTGGGGCGGTACTGAGGGAGTGCCGCACTGTCGGAGGGTCAGTACTGAGGGAGCGTTGCACTGTCGGTGGGGCGGTACCGAGGGAGTGCCGCACTGTCGGAGGGACAGTACTGAGGGAGTGTTGCACTGTCGGAGGGGCAGTACCGAGGGAGCGTTGCACTGTCGGAGGGGCAGTACTGAGGGAGCGTTGCACTGTCGGAGGGGCAGTACTGAGGGAGCGTTGCACTGTCGGAGGGGCAGTACTGAGGGAGCATTGCGCTGTCGGAGGGGCAGTACTGAGGGAGTGCCGCATTGTCGGAGGGACAGTACTGAGGGAGCGTTGCACTGTCGGTGGGACGGTACTGAGGGAGCGTTGCACTGTCAGTGGGGCGGTACTGAGGGAGTGCCGCATTGTCGGAGGGACAGTACTGAGGGAGCATTGCACTGTCGGTGGGGCGTTACTGAGGGAGCGTTGCACTGTCAGTGGGGCGGTACTGAGGGAGTGCCGCATTGTCGGAGGGACAGTACTGAGGGAGTGTTGCACTGTCGGTGGGGCGGTACTGAGGGAGCGTTGCACTGTCGGAGGGGCAGTACTGAGGGAGTGCTGCACTGTTGGAGGGGCAGACTGAGGGAGCGCTGCACTGTCGGAGGGGTGGTACCGAAGGAGTGCCGCATTGTCGGAGGGACAGTACTGAGGGAGCATTGCACTGTCGGAGGGGTGGTTCCGAGGGAGTGCCGCACTGTCGGAGGGGCAGTACTGAGGGAGCGCTGCACTGTTAGAGGCGCCGTCTTTCAATGAGTCATTAAGTTGAGGCCCCGCCTGCTCTCTCATTTGGACTCAAAAGATCCCGCAGCACTATTAAAAAAAAAACAGGGGAATTCTCCACAATCTCCTGACCAACATTTATCCCTCATCCAACATCACTAAAATAGATTATCCGGTCATTATCTCATTGCTGCTTGTGGGACCTTGCTGTGCTAAGATTGGCTTCCGCGTTTCCCTATGTTACAACAGTGACTACACTTCATGGTCTGTAAAGCACTTTGGGACATCCTGAGGTCTTGAAAGGTCCAACATAAATGCAAAAGCAAAATACTGCAGATGCTGGAAATCTGAAATAAAAACAGAAAATGCTGGAAATACTCAGCAGGTCAGGCAGCATCTGTGGAGAGAGAAACAGAGTTAACGTTTCAGGTCTGTGACCCTTTGTCAGAACTGGAAAAAGCTGGAGATGGAACAGATTTTAAGCAAATGCAGGGGCAGGGAAAGCGGGGAGGGGAGGGAAGAACAAAGGGAAGGTCTGTGATGGGATGGAAGGCAGGAGAGATTCAGAGAGATTAAGAGATGGTGCATATAAATACAAGTACTTTCCTTTTTGTTCTTCTGATAAAGGCCTACATCTGAAACGTTAACTTATCTGTTCTCGCCACAGAAGCTGACTGACCAGCTGAGCGTTTCCGGCAGTTTCTGTTTCTCTTTTAGTGACCGTGGCAGTTTGGTCGTAGAGATCACTTTACAAGCCATTTCTCACAGTTGAAAGGAATATTGCTTGAGCTGTACCATTGTTAATCTGCACCATCTCGCAGATGAATGGGGACTGACCTTGCTAAGGGGCAGCTAATTGTCTTTAATTGGCCTTATGTGGTTAAATTCTAAGGATGACCTAATAACTACACTGTTGACCAGTGTTTGAACTTTGGGTTCACCCAAAGCAGTGCTCCACTCCAGAAAGTTGAGTTTGGTCAAGAGCAATCATTGGAACATTGTAAAAGCACTAATGGATTTATATAGCAAATAACATTGGTATGGGCTGAGGCGAGGCTGAGCAGTAATCTAATCAACTACTTAGAGTGCAAGTAAGCGCTGACCAGAGCTGCTTAGAAATGTATAGTACACATCAAGAATCAGGAGATCAGTACACATTAGAAACCATGACATCAGCAGTACACAACAACAGCAACTTGCATTTATATAGCGCCTTTAACATAGTAAAATTTCCCAAAGCATTTCACAAGAGCGTTACCAAACAAAATGTGACACTGATAAGGAGATATTAGGACAGGGCTTGGTCAAAGAGGCAGGCTTTAAGGAGCAACTCTGACGAAAGATCAATGACCTGAAATGTTAACTCTGTTTCTCTCTCCACAGATGCTATGTGACCTGCTGAGCATTTCCAGCATTTTCTGTTTTTATTTCAGGTTTTAAGGAGCGACTTAATGGAGGAGAGTTAGAGAGACGGAGAGGTGTAGGGAGGGAATTCTAGAGCTTAGGGCTCAGGCAGCTGAAGATACGACCGCCAATGGTTGATGAAAATTGGGGATTCACAAGAGGCCAGAATTGGAGGAGCACAGAGATCTCGCAGAGTTGTTGGGCTGGAGGAAGTTACAGAGATAGGGAAGGGGCGAGGCCATGTCGTGATTTGAAAGACAAGGTTGAGAATTTTAAAAATGAGGCGTTTCCAGACCAGGAGATAGTGTAGGTCAGCGAGCACAGGGAAATAGTGTAGGTCAGCGAGCACAGGGAAATAGTGTAGGTCAGCGAGCACAGGGAGATAGTGTACGGGCAGCAGAGTTTTGGATGAGCTCAAGTTTACGGAGGCAGCAAGGTGGGAGGTCGGACAGGGGACCATTGGAATAGTTGAGTCTAGAGGTAACAAAGGCATGGATGAGGGTTTCAGCAGTAGATAGGCTGAGGCGGGGCGGAGAAGGATGATGTTATGGAGATGGAATAGGTGGTCTTGGTGATGGAGAGGATTATGGGGTCGGAAGCTCCACTCAGTATCAAATAGGAATGAATCATGAGACCAACAGTACATCCTGGGAATTGCTACCTTCTGATGCAGTGATCAGTTGGTTCTGGTAATCATTTGGGCTACTGGACATATTTTTTGTTTATTCGTTTATGGCATGTGGGCGTCGCTGGCAAGGCCAGCATTTATTGCCCATCCCTAATTGCCCTTGAGAAGGTGGTGGTGAGCCGCCTTCTTGAACCGCTGCAGTCCGTGTGGTGAAGGTACTCCCACAGCGCTGTTAGGGAGGGAGTTCCAGTATTTTGACCCAGCGATGATGAAGGATCGGCGATATATTTCCAAGTCAGGATGGTGTGTGACTTGGAGGGGAACTTGGAGGTGATGGTGTTCCCCTGCACCTGCTGCCCTTGTCCTAGGTGGAAGAGTTGGGGGTTTGGGAAGTGCTGCCGAAGAAGCCTTGGGCGAGTTGCTGCAGTGCATCTTGTAGATGGTACACACTGCAGCCATGATGCGCCGGTGGTGGAGGGAGTGAATCTTTAAGGTGGTGGATGGGATGTGTTAAATCCGTGAATCTTGATGTATGGTGTCCTTCAATAAATAGACAGAGACTGCAGAGGAACAATCAACAGGTGCTTACTGGATGAGGGTTACTCTAAAACTACCAGTACAGATCCCTACTCAGGGTTTATATACAGGTGTGGTCACTGCTGGTACTACAGTATACAGGAGCTGTAAAAAGTAGTTCTCCCCTTAAAGGTACATACACTACAATTCCTCCCCTTTTAGATTAACAGTACCATAACATTCATTGAACAATTAACACTTTTAACATGCAACATTAACTGAAAATAGTCAATTTATAAATTCAGTCTTTGGGGCGGCTTCCTGATCCTTTCTGGATAGCGCCTTTCCTGAGTGTCTTGCTCTTGGTGCGGAGGCGATTCTGCCCCCCTGTCGTCGGTTGGTTCATCAGCTTCCGATGCTACTGTTTCTGGGGTAGATGCTACCTGTATGTCGGGTTCATCACCAGGTACACGAGACATGGGGTTGACTCGTTCCTGTGACTCTAGGATCTGGTCGACATGGCATCTCGCAATGTTCTCCCCAACATCCACTGTGTACATTAGTGGCCCCTGCCGTGTGCATATCGTTCCTGGTTGCCATTTCTCTGTTCGGTAGTCGCGGGCCAAGACTGGTTGCCCTACATTGAAGCTCCTTGTCAGCTTCTCATTGATGTGCTGGAATTGCTTATTCTCAACATCTCTTTGTACATTTGGTCTGAGCAAATCCAGACGAGATCTCAACCTTCGGTTAAAGAACATCATGGCCGGGGTCTGGTTGGTGACTGCATGTGTCGCATTTCTGTAGGCTAACAGGAAATTGTCCACCTTATGCTGCAGTGGAATGTCGTCATCGCACATGGCCCTTACTGCCTTTTTAAAGGTTTGTACGAACCTCTCAGCCAATCCATTTGTGGCTGGATGATACGGGGCGGATGTGTAATGCCTTACCCCATTCCTTTTCATAAATTTCCGAAACTCTTCGGACACAAACTGTGGTCCGTTATCAGAGCAAATCTGCTCTGGCAAGCCGTTCCTGGCAAATATGGTCCGTAGGACTGCAATCGTTTTCTCCATGGTGATGGAGGACATTTTGATCACCTCAGGCCATTTCGAGTGCGCATCCATGGCTATTAAAAACATTCAGTCCATGAATGGACCAGCAAAATCAATATGCACCCATTGCCATGGAGAGGAGGGCCACTCCCATGGGTGTAAAGGGGCATGTGGTGGTGCATTTTGGACCTTCTGGCATCCTGAGCAGCTCTTTGTCAGGTCCTCGATTTGCTGATCGATCCCCGGCCACCACACATAAGCCCTAGCAAGGCTTTTCATTTTCACCCCTCCCAGATGGCCTTCGTGAAGCTCATTGAGCACTCTCTCCCTTAACTTGGGTGGAATTACCACTCGGGATCCACACATCAAGGTCCCCTGGCATACTGACAGCTGTTCTCTTCTGGATGAGAATGCTGGCAACAGTGAGCCGCCATGTGTTGGCCATCCCTTCACCGTCAAGTCATATACCCGAGACATTGTCGGGTCATTTCGGGTCTCCTTTATATCCGCGTTAGTTACTGACAAGCGTTCAATTATAGTCGAATAAAATATTTCGACAGGGTCCACTGCTGGTGCTTCCTCCGCAGTAGGCAGTGGCAGGCGTGATAGCCCATCAGCGTTTCCATGCTGTTTCGTGCCCTTATACTCTATTTCATATTGGTTCGCCCCTAGAAAAAGGGACCATCTTTGTAGCCGTTGCGCCGTCATCACCGGAACGCCCTTCTTTGGATTAAAGATGGAGACAAGTGGTTGGTGGTCAGTTAGCAAGGTGAACTTCTGCCCGTGCAGATAGTGGTTGAACTTTTTCACTCCCCACACTAGGCTGAGGGCCTCCCTGTCAACCTGGGCGTAGTTACGCTCGGCTGAGGTTAGTGACCGAGACGCAAAGGCTACTGGCCTCTCCGAGCCGTCCGGGAATTTGTGCGACAGCACCGCCCCAATACCATAGGGTGATGCATCACATGACAACCGAATTGATAGTGCTGGGTTGAAATGAGCCAACACCTCTTTTGATGTGATCAATTCTTTGCACTTCTGGAAAGCTCGTTTACATTCGTCATTCCACTTCCATGGTACCCCCGTTTGCAATAGGGTGTTCAGTGGGTGTAGTACTGTAGACAAATTCGGCAAGAACTTATGGTAGTAGTTCACCAGCCCGAGGAACGACCTCAGTTGTGACACATTTTCCAGTGCTGGAGCCTTGACTACTGCCTCAATCTTTTCAGGGGACTTATGTAACCTCTCTTCATCAATAACGTGGCCACAATACGAGATCTGCTTCTGGAAAAACTCGCATTTGTGGCGATTAGCTCGGAGCCCATATTCCTTCAATCTAGTGAGCACCTGCTCCAGGTTGGCGAGGTGATCACTGTCATTTTCGCCCGTGACCAGGATGTCGTCCAAATAACACTGGGTCCCTGGAATCCCTTGCAGGACTTGATCCATTGCCCTTTGCCAAATAGCCGGAGCTGATGCTACCCCGAACACCAGCCGGTTGTATTGGTAGAGACCTTTATGAGTGTTGATCATGAGGTACTGTTTTGAGGCTTCTTCTACCTCCATTTGCAAGTACGCCTGGGCCAGATCAATCTTAGTGAAGCATTTTCCTCCAGATAGCGAGGCGAAAATATCTTCAATCCGCGGAAGCTGATATTGTACCGTGTGAAGGACTGGGTTCACTGTCACCTTAAAGTCCCCACAGATGCGAACCTTCTTTGGTTCCCCAGGCATATTACTCAACAACCTCTTCATTACAGGAGCCATGGGTGTAGCCCACTCGCTCCAGTCCACTTTGGACAGTACTCCAGAACATTCCAAACCTTCCAGCTCTGCTTCGATGGCTGGGCGGATCGCATAAGGCACTGGTCTGGCATTAAAAAACATTGGGCTTGCATTTTCCTCTATTTTGATCGTCGCTGTTATGCCTTTTACTGTTCCGAGTCCCTCCTGGAACACTTCTTGTGCGTCAGTTAGCATTTTTGACAGTCGTCCAGGTGTGACGTCGTCATCCTTTTTGGCATCTACAGTCAGTGCTTGTATGGAATGCCAATCTAGCTGTATCTTCCGGATCCATTCACGTCCTAGTAGTGGTGGTCCTCCATCTGGCAATACATATAGGTCCATTTTTGGTGTTTCCTTGCCGTTATATATAACGTTCACCCTTATTTTTCCTTTGGGGTAGACTTTTTGCCCCGTGTACGTCTTCAAGACAATCTCTGTATCTCTCAAGGGTATATGTGAGAATAGCCGCTTGTAGTCCCTTCGGTTTATGACTGTTAGGGCTGATCCTGTGTCCAATTCCATTTTCACTTGGACTCCGTCTATCTTGAGCGTGACCCAGATAGTTTGGTGATCCTCCATTTTGATTACATTATGTAGTTTCAGACAACCCAGCTCCTTGCTTCCGGAGTCTGTATCACTTTTCTGTTCGTCTGAACTACTCTCCGTCACCTTATGTACCTTTTTGTACTTCTCCTGTGGAGATTTCTTGCTGCTGGTTTTCTTTCCCGACCTGCAGACTCTTGCTATGTGTCCTACTTTCTGCCTACACACTGTCTGCACACTTGGTCCTTGAACCAACAATCCTTATGGTCGTGTGTTGTTCTGCCGCAGCGATTACACTTCACTGCTCCATATGACATTTCATTTGTGCCATATTCTTGCAGTCTCCGTTGTATCTCTGCAGCGCCCCGTGCGGCTGCTTCTGTGATACTGCCATGCTGAAAGCCTTGTCCAGCGTAAGATCCTTTTCTGATAGAAGCCGTTTCTGGGTTCCTTCACTTTGAAGCCCACACACAAACTTGTCCCTTAAAGTATCTGCTAGTCCCGTTCCAAACTGGTAGTGTTTCGATAGCTTGCGCAGTTCCATTAAATACTCAGCATTACTTTCGTCTTGATGCTGGTTCCTTTTGTGAAACTTAAATCTTTCTGCTATCAGCAGCGGTGTGGGGTTTAAGTGGTCCTGTAGGATTGCCACTATGCTTTCAAAATCCTTTTCCACTGGCTTCCCTGGGGTTACTAGGTTTCGCAGTAAGCCATACGTTTTTGCACCCATGGAATTCAACAATACCAGTGTGATGTGCCTCAATAAATCCGAGACTCGATGTTAGCGAAACAAAACAAGGCTTTTATTGACTTAGAAGGTAACACACAGAGGAGAATGTATCTTCCATCCAGAGGTCTGCCGTACTGGATGTGCTGCAGGCTGGGCCAGCTTACATAGGAGCCAGGTATGGGCGGAGCCCTACACACAGTACAATACAATGGAAATGAAACTGAAACCAACCACAGTCACAGGCAGAGAAATACTGATGAGTGATGAATGGAATATTTCATCACATTCACCCCTTCTATAGATTTAGTCTGTTCGGGGGTTTGATAGTCCTCTGCGACCGACGTGGCTGTTGTGGTGCCGCGGGTGTCGGCTGGGTGTCCCCGGTGGCCTCCTGGGTCTCTGCCGGGGGTTCCGCCAGGGTTGTTGAAGGGGTAGTTGGTGGGGGTACCGTTGGTCGATGTTCTTCCGGGAGTGATGAAAGAGTAGTGGGTGGGTAAGAGTTGCTGTGGTCGTTGTTGCTGCTGTTGTCGTGGTTGTTGTCGTTACCGGCTGGGGCGACGTCTTTTATGGACACGGTGTCCTCCCTTCCGTCGGCGTGCCGGACATACGCGTATTGGGGGTTGGCGTGGAGTAGGTGCACTGACTCCACGAGAGGGTCCGTCTTGTGGCCCCTCACATGCCTTCGCACGAATACCGGACCTGGGGTGGAGAGCCATGGCGGCATGGATGCGCCTGAGGTGGATTTCCGGGGAAAGACAAACATTTGCTCGTGAGGCGTGGCATTAGTGGCAGTACACAATAGCGACCGTATCGAATGGAGCACATCTGGGAGGACTTCCTGCCAGCGGGAGATAGGGAGGCCTTTGGTCCTTAGAGCTAGAGTGACTGCTTTCCATACTGTCCCGTTCTCTCGCTCCACTTGACCGTTACCCCGGGGGTTGTAGCTGGTGGTACGGCTCGTGGCGATCCCCCTGGACAGCATGTACTGGCGTAGCTCTTCACTCATGAAGGACGCCCCCCTATCCGTATGGATGTAGCTCGGCATACCGAACAGGCAGAACAGGCTGTTGAGGCATTTAATGACTGTGGCGCTGGTCATGTCTGGGCAGGGGAAGGCGAATGGGAAACGAGAGTATTCATCCACAATGTTCAGGAAGTAAACATTGCGGTCGACGGACGGGAGGGGGCCCTTGAAATCTAAGCTGAGCCGCTCAAAGGGCCGTGTAGCTTTGATTAAGTGGGCTCTATCTGGGCGGTAGAACCGAGGCTTGCACTCAGCGCAAGTGCGACAGTTCCTGGTCAGGGACCAAACTTCCTCAATCGAGTAGGGTAAGTTGCGGGACTTTATGAAGTGGAACAGCCGCGTGACCCCTGGGTGGCAGAGGTCATTGTGGAGGGTCTGTAGCCGATCCCCGGTGGCGCTGGCACACATCCCTCGTGAGAGGGCGTCGGGGGATTCGTTAAGGGCCCCTGGCCGGTAAATGATGTCATAATCGAAGGTGGAGAGCTCGATCCGCCACCTAAGAATCTTATCATTTTTAATCTTCCCCCTCTGTTTATTATTGAACATAAACGCTACCGACCGCTGGTCGGTAAGTAGGGTGAAGCGTTTGCCGGCTAGGTAGTGGCGCCAGTGGCGCACTGCCTCCACGATGGCTTGGGCCTCCTTTTCTACGGAGGAGTGTCTGATCTCGGGCCCTTGGAGGGTCCTCGAGAAGAAAGCTACGGGCCGCCCCGCCTGGTTGAGGGTGGCCGCCAAGGCAAAGTCAGACGTATCACTTTCCACTTGAAAGGGGGTGTCCTCGTCCACTGCCTGTAGCGTGGCCCACTCAATATCCTGCTTAATGCTTTTGAAGGCGGCATGGGCCTCAGCAGAGAGCGGAAAAGAGGATGCTTTCAAGAGGGGGCGGGCTTTGTCGGAGTAGTTGGGGACCCATTGGGAATAATAAGAAAATAACCCCAGGCACCGTTTCAGGGCTTTGGGAGTGTTGGGCAGGGGCAGCTCCCGTAGGGGGCGCAATCGGTCGGGGTCTGGTCCGATTTCCCCATTCTCCACCACGCTGCCTAGTATGCAGAGGCGCGTGGTGTTGTAAACGCACTTGTCCTCGTTGTAGGTGAGTTTTTGTGCGGTTTTCAGGAACCTCTCGAGGTTCGAGTCGTGATCCTGCTGGTTGTGACCGCAGATGGTGATGCTGTCGAGGTAGGGGAAGGTTGCCTGCAAGTGGTGGTCATCGACCATGCGGTCCATCTCCCTCTGGAAGACCGAGACCCCATTCGTCACCCCAAAGGGGACTCTGAGGAATTGGTAGAGGCGTCCGTTCGCCTCGAAGGCGGTGTACGGGCGGTCCTCTGGTCTGATAGGGGGCTGGTGGTACGCTGACTTGAGGTCGATGGTGGAGAACACCCGGTATTGGGCGATTTGGTTCACCATTTCTGATATGCGGGGTAGCGGGTAACGCGGGAAACTTAAATCTTTCTGCTATCAGCAGCGGTGTGGGGTTTAAGTGGTCCTGTAGGATTGCCACTATGCTTTCAAAATCCTTTTCCACTGGCTTCTCTGGGGTTACTAGGTTTCGCAGTAAGCCATACGTTTTTGCACCCATGGAATTCAACAATACCAGTGCTTTCCTGGCATCTGGCACTTCATTCGCCTTGCAGTACACTTCTATGCGTTCTACATATGTCGCCTAATCTTCGACTTCATTGTTGAACGCTGTGACACTGCCACTCTTCGGCATCCCTGGGTGTGGTTAGACTGGCTAAAAATGGCGTCTCCCGCGCTCTCCCTTCTTCTCCGCTACGGCTCAAAATGGCGTCTCCCGCGCTCTCCCTTCTTCTCCGCTGCGGCTCAAATGGCGTCTCCCGCGCTTTCCTTTCTTCCCCTGCAGACGCTGCTCAGCCCTTGAACACCGGTCGCGCTCTGCGCGTTTTCCTGCGCGCCTCTCTCGTTGACGCTGCTCGGTCCTGAACCCCGGCTGCGCCCTGTGCGCTTTACCCTCTCTCTTACCCCGTCGACGCTGCTCGGCCTTCCTCTGTGCCGTCGGTCGGCTCCAGCCGCCGCCGTCCGGGATGGGTCTGCGCCATACCTGCTGCCAGCCCGTCTCGCTGGAGTCTCCGCCGGATGGTCGACGCCTGTGCCCCTGGAATCAGCCTTCTTCTGCAGAGTTGCAGGTAGGTTCGAATCGACTCGTCGCCAATGTTAAATCCGTGAATTTTGATGTATGGTGTCCTTCAATAAATAGACAGAGACTGCAGAGGAACAATCAACAGGTGTTTACTGGATGAGGGTTACTCTAAAACTAGCAGTACAGATCCCTACTCAGGGTTTATATATAGGTGTGGTCACTGCCGGTACTACAGTATACAGGAGCTGTAAAAAGTAGTTCTCCCCTTAAAGGTACATACACTACAGGATGCCAATCAAGCGGGCTGCTTTGTCCTGGATGGTGTCGAGCTTCTTGAGTGTTGTTGGAGCTGCATTCATCCAGGCAAGTGGAGAACATTCCATCACACTCCTTACTGATCACGCGAACAGGATTCCACTGTATAGTTATCACACTGTCTACTTCCCGCTCCTTGGAATGATATTCCGGCTTTTAAAGTCTTGAATTAAACTGGATGGACTCCAGTCTCCTGCAGTGCTGCCTCTTTGGTTAGGCTAATGTGCTTTTTAGCTTGCTTCAGTTAGTATCAGTCCTCAAACTGCATTGTTGTAAACTTCACACTTTCACTCTTATTTTCATCTTGCACTATTAAAAAGAAAGAAAGACTGGCTGTTCTATAGCGCCTTTTGGACCGCCGGACGTCCCAAAGTGCTTTACAGCCAATGATGTACTTTTTTGGAGTGTAGTCACTGTTGTAATGAAGGAAACGCGGCAGCCAATTTGCGCACAGCAAGCTCCCACAAACAGCAATGTGATAATGACCAGATAATCTGTTTTAGTGATTTTGTTCGAGGTATATGTATTGGGCAGGACACTGGGGATAACTCCCCTGCTGTTCTTGGAAATAGTGCCATGGGATTGTTTATGTCCACTTGAGGGAGCAGACGGGGCCTCGGTTTCATGTCTCATCTGAAAGACGGCACCTCTGACATCGCAGCACTCCCTCAGCACTGCCCTGGAGTGTCAGCCTAGAATTTTGTGCTCGAGTCTCTGGAGTGGGACTTGAACCCACAACCTTCTGACTCAGGGGCGAGAGTGCTGCCCACTGAGCCACTGGCTGACAAATTGGGTCTTTTTTCACCCATTTCCACCCCCCCTTCTCTCCTGAAGGTGTTGGTTTCATGTTGGGGGTACAGGCTGTCAGTATATCTCCAGTACCGCACCCATGTTGTTACTCTTCATGCGCGAGTCTGAAGACTGAGTGTTGGCGGGCTATTCTACCTTGGAAGGCAGCACGGCTGAACCCAATTGTGTCCTCACCTGACATGTGCAGATGAGAATTATCCCCCAAGCCCCTGGATCAGGAGCGGGCACCCCAGCTGATTTCCCTTCTTCCTAGCCCAATGTGCTGATAGCAATTTTAGTGCACCTGCTACAATAGCAAAATACTGCGGATGCTGGAAGCTAGGAGGTGCTGTTGGGGGTGATTAAGGAGTAGACCAGAGTGTTGTGGAGGGAGCGATCCCTTCGGAATGCTGAAAGGGGAGGGGAAGATGCGTTTGGTGGTGGGATCACGTTGGAGGTGGCGGAAATGGCGGTGGATGATCCGTTGAATGTGGAGGCTGGTGGGGTGAAAGGGGAGGAGAAGGGGATCCCAATCGTGGTTCTGAGAGGGAGAAGGGGTGAGAGCAGAAGTGCGGGAAATGGAATAGACACAGTCCAGGGCAATGCCAACCACGGTAGAGGGGAATCGTCGGTTGAGGAAAAAGGAAGACATATCGGAAGCATTGGTATGGAAGGTGGCATCGTCAGAACAGATGGGGCGGAGACGGAGAAACTGGGAGAATGGAATAGAGTCCTTACAGGAGGCGGGGTGGGAGGAAGTGTAGTCCAGGTAGCTGTGGGAGTCAGTGGGCTTGTAGTGGTTGTTTGTTGATAGCCGATCGCCAGAAATGGAGACAGAGAAGTCAAGGAAGGGAAGAGAAGAGTCGGAGATGGACCATGTGAAGGTGAGGGAAGGGTGGAAATTGGAAGCAAAGTGAATGAAATTTTCTAGTTCAGGGCGAGAGCAGGAAACGGCACCAATACAGTCATCAATGTACCGGAAAAAGAGGTGAGAGAGGGGACCTGAGTAGGACTGGAACAAAGAATGTTCCACATAGCCCACGAAAAGGCGGGTATAGCTAGGGCCCATGTGGGTTCCCATAGCAACACTTTTAATTTGGAGGAAGTGAGTGGAGTCAAAGGAGAAGTTGTTCAGCCAGGCGGAGGAGGGTGATGGTGGATGGGGACTGGTTGGGCCTCTGTTCAAGGAAGAAGCGGAATGCCCTCAGGCTGTCCTGGTGGGGGATGGAGGTGTAGGGGGATTGGACATCCATAGTAAAAAGGAGACAGTTGGGGCCAGGAAACTGGAAACTGTTAAAGTGGCGGAGGGCATCGGATGAGTCGCGAATGTAGGTGGGAAGAGACTGGACAAGGGGAGAAAAAATAGAGTCGAGATAGGAAGAAATCAGTTCTGTGGGGCAAGAACAGGCTGAACCGATGGGTCTACCAGGGCAGCCCTGTTTGTGGATTTTGGTAAGGAGGTAGACGTGGGCTGTGGGGTTTGGGGACTATGAGGTTGACAGCCATGGAGAAACGATCTCCAGAGGAGATGAGGTCAGTGACCGTCTTGGAAACAATGGCTTGATGTTTGGTAGTGGGGTCATGGTCCAGGGGGAGGTAGGAGGAGGTGTCAGAGAGTTGGCGTTCGGCCTCCGCAAGGTAGAGGTCGGTTCGCCAAACAACAACAGCACCACTCTTGTCAGCAGGTTTAATGTTAGGGTTGGATTGGAGAGAATGGAGTGCTGCAGGTTTAGAGGGAGGTAGGTTGGACTGAGTGACGGGAATAGAGAAATTGAGATGGCCGATGTCACGCCGGCAGTTAGCAATGAAAAGGTCTGGAGAGGGTAAGAGGCCAGAGGAAGGGGTCCAGGTAGAACAAGAATTCTGAAAGTGGGAGAAAGGGCCAGCTGTGCGGGGGGTAGACTCCTGGCCAAAGAAGTGGGCACGGAGATGTTGGTCTCCTCTACATTGAGGAGAGCAAACGCAGATTGGGTGACTACTTTGCGGAACACCTCCGTTCAGTCCGTAAGGGTGACCCCGAGCTTCCGGTCGCTTGTCACTTGAATTCTCCGCTCCACTCTCACTCTGACCTCTCCATCCTCGGCCTCTTACACTGCTCCAATGAAGCTCAATGTAAGCTCGAGGAACAGCACCTCATCTTTCGATTAGGCACTTTACAGCCTACTCGACTCAACATTGAGTTCAACAATTTCAGACTATGACCCCTGCCCCTATTTTTTCAGGCAGCAGCTGTTGATGATTCTGCCATCCCCATTTGCAACATTTAATCTCTCCTGCCTTCCATTCTAGCACAGACCATCCCTTTTGTTCCTTCCTCCCCTCCACCGCCCCCCCCCTGACCTTTACCTGCCTCTGCACTTGCTTAAAACCTGTTACATCTCCAACTTTTTCCAGTTCTGACGAAGAGTCACAGACCTGAAACGTTAACTCTGTTTCTCTCTCTACGGATGCTGCCTGGCTCGCTGAGTGTTTCCAGCGTTTTCTGTTGTTATTTTAGTGCACCTACTGCTGCCCGAGCTACGTCAGCACAGACCAGTGAACGACCTTGGACCCTCCTTTGCTGTATGTCCGAGTGCCACTATGGGGAGTCCACTCTTGAAACTGAGTCATCAACAACAGCAACAACAATTTGCATTTATACAGCGCCTTTAATGTAGTAAAACGTCCCAAGGCGCTTCACAATGGTGTTATCAAACAAAATTTGACACGTAGGGAGATACTAGGGCAGATGACCAAAAGCTTGGTCAAAGAGGTAGGTTTTAAGGAGCGTCTTAAAGGAGGAGAGAGAGGCGGAGAGGTTTAGAGAGGGAATTCCAGAGCTTAGGGCCCAGGCAGCTGAAGGCATGGCCGCCAATTGTGGGCGATGAAAATTGGGGAGTTTATTCTCACACTGCTTTTCTCTCTTATCCTTCTCACACACAATCTTTCCCTCTCACACCATCTTCCTTTCTCATCTTACAGTCACTGACTCACAGAATTTCTCCCTTGCTTTCTCTCGTGCACTGCCTCTTGTGCTCGCATTCTCTCTTTCTCTTCCTGTCGCTCTTTTCTCCTGCAAGCCTTTTCTCTTTTTGTTCATTTAAATCCTTTCTCACTCAAGTGGTCTGTGAGATGCAGCAGTGTAGTCAGAGGCAGAAAGGCCGGCATTTCATCTAAATTTCAAGGGTGGGGTGGTGGGGTTGGGGAGGGGGTGGGGGGGGGGGGCTGCGGAAAGAATACAGCCTCCCCAAAGACATCGCCCTGACAGGAAACCTGTTCAAGAGAGCAGAGGCGATCAGAATACAAACACTGAACCCATCAGTGCCTCAGCTTTAGGCTGCAACAGAATTGACTGGGAACGCACAGAGTGAGACCGAAGAGTTGTCAGTGGGAAAATGAACTGTCACCTTGGATTTTTCATTGCAATTGCTGCTATGAATTGCGGCTTTGACCCATCACTGATTGAGTTCCGTTATCTGAGGATTCTGCGAGCAAGTCAGCTTATTTGAAGACGCTGTAATTCAGCTCATCATTCTAGAGGTTTAAAGGATTTAGGTGTTTTTTCTTTACCATATATGTAGTTCGGCTGATCAATAGCAGCAACCAACCTGCCTAAGGTGCCCCTTAACTGTCTCCCACTGGCAGCAGACAGACCACCGTAGCCTTAAAATACCTCTACCATCTGTGCACAGGGCTTCCAGTAAGATTCAGGCCATTTTTGCATTAATTGCACTGTCAGTATTAGTTCACAGCCCTTGAATTGAATAATAATGTCATTCTGCTCTCTGCAGCTAATGCAGAAGATGACATTGCTGAAAGAGCGGGATGATCTTGCCTTGCAATCCTCCTCCAGGCTGTGATAGCGGCCGCACTGAGTGCATGTGGGACACATTCTTTGGCACGGTAATAGCCAAAGTCTCGAAGGAAATCACCTTAATGTAACACAGCTTCTTGGCTGCGATCACCTCTTGTGTTGCCATGAGGACTCACTGCTGACAAGACATCTGTGCTTTTTCTGCAAGTGGCTTTATTAAGCATTTATATATTAAAAAAAAAATTTTTTGACCCCTACCCCCCCAGAAAGCACTCACTTGGGCTGGGGCTCAGTTCCGGAGACATTGGCCGCCCTACGGTACCCCACTCAAATGACAATTGTTCATGTGTTGGCAGGCTATTTGACTAGGGTGGGCTTCGCAGTGGAGACCAGTCCTCTCCTCCTCAAGATGCACACTTCCCATCATGAGCCACTGGATAGTGACCAAGTGCAGGAAGCCTGGCTGACTATTCCCATCCTTAGTCCAGTGATAGCAAGGCAGATTGTAGTACCCCAGCTCAGATCCATGAACTCAGCACAGACCAGAGACCAAACCTGATTCTTTCTGGTCTTTGGGACTCAGTACCACACGAGGCAATGCATCTGGCCACAAAGCCATTGGAGGAGCTGCTGTGTAATCAAATTCTTTACCTATATAATAGCAACATAGGAATTAGATCATGACTGATCTGTATCTTAACTCCATTGACCCGCCTTGGTTCCAGAACCCTTAATAACCTTGCCTAACAGAAATCTTATCCATCACAGTTTTTGAAATTGAACCCCCAGCCTCGACAGCTTTTTGGGGGAGAGAGTTCCAGATTTCCACCACCCTTTGTGTGAAGAAGTGCTTCCTGACATCACCCCTGAACGGCCTGGCTCTAATTTTAAGGTGATACCCCCTTGTTCTGGACTCCCCCCACCAGAGGAAATATTTTCTCTCTGTCTACCCGATCGAATCCTTTAATCATCTTAAATACCACAATTATCAAATAATGTTTATTTATCCTGGGGGAGTGAGGCACGCTTTTTAACATGATTTTTTTCACCTCAGCCGACAGTTGTGTCTTCCTGTGTCGCGCACTTCACCCATATCTTGGCTGAGACGGTGGGTGGGCGAGCAGGTCTTGGACCACGCTACAGTTGCTCTCAAAAAAATCGTGCCTAGAGATTACGTTCATAGTTTCCCCCTCCGATCCTAGCCTGTCAGCTGTGGCTCAGTGGGTAGCACACTCGCCTCTGAGTCAGAAGGGTTCAAGTCACACTCCAGAGACTCGAGCACACAAAGCTAGGCTGACACTTCCAGTGCAGTGCTGAGGGCGTGCTGCACTGTCAGAGGTGCTGTCTTTCGGATGGACATTAAACCGAGGTGGATGTAAAAGATCCCATGGCACTATTTTGAAGAAGAGCAGGGGAGTTATTCCCCGGTGTCCTGCCCAATATATATCCCTCAACCAACATAACAAAAAACAGATTATCTGGTCATTATCACATTGCTGTTTGTGGGAGCTTGCTGTGTGCAAACTGGCTGCCGCGTTTCCTACATTACAACAATGACTACACTTCAAATAGTACTTCATTTGGCTGTAAAGCGCTTTGAAACATCCGGTGGTCGTGAAAGGCGCTATAGAAATGCAAGTCTTCTTTCTTTTCTCCGCTATTGGGTTTGCTTGTGATGCCCCTCACAGTCGAATAGGTAACCACTTGGTGCCTCCAGGAGAAAGCTGAAGGAGAGAGAGAAATAAAGACAAAAGGGGAGATCACCAGACCATAACAACATAAAATTGCCAGTGAGTGCGGACTATAGGATCAGACAGGTGAATGATTAAATTATTAAATACAGAGAAGGTCACGTGAGGGATCTAAAACCCCTGTGGCTGCCCGCTCATCTAAAATGCAGAGTGACTTTAAGTACAAAGTTAACTGCCTGAATTAAGCTATTTAACCCTCTGTACTCGCTTGCCTTCTGTCGTTACTGAGTTAATAGGTAGATATAAATGCAGCCGTCAGTGCTGTCAGGTTTTGATGGTGATGTGTGTTGATGTAAATGGCGCTTCCTAGGATATTTCATTACGGGATGATGTACCTGTTTGTCATTCTTACATCGCTGTATGGTTTTATGCTACAAGAACTGCTGCTGATTTTCTTGCTGCTTTTCCAAGAGGGATTCGATTAACCCTTTGATTGCTTGCATCCACTGAAAAAAGAAAGAAAGACTTGCATTTATATAGCGCCTTTCATGACCACCGGACGTCTCAAAGCACTTTACAGCCAATGAAGTACTTTTTGAAATGTAGTCACTGTTGTAATGTGGGAAACGCGGCAACCAATTTGCGCACAGCAAGCTCCCACAAACAGCAATGTGATAATGACCAGATAATCTGTTTTTTTTAATGATGTTTGAGGGATAAATATTGGCCAGGACACCGGGGATAACAGAATAATCTAGAGCTGTCTTTTGTCTCCACTAGTCCTATCACCATCTTGTCTCGTTTTGAATACCTTTTAATGTCTCTTCACTTCTCTCCCAGCCTGGCCTCTTAATCTATTTTATTTCCTGTGCTTTTCCAGTCTTGACAAAGGGTTTGACCCAAAACGTTGACTCTATTTTCTCTCCACGGATGTTGCCTGGTCTGCTGAGTTTTTCCAGAATTTTCTGCTGTTATTTTGGATTTCCAGCATCTGCAGTATTTTGCTATCGTACCGGGGAGAACTCCCCTGCTCTTCTTTGAAATAGTGTCATGGGATCTTTTACGTCCACCTGGGAGAGCAGATGGGGCCTCGGTTTAACGTCTCATCTGAAAGACGGCACCTCTGACAGTGCAGCACTCCCTCAGTACTGCACTGGAGTGTCAGCCTAGATTTATGTGCTCAAGTCCCTGCAGTGGGACCTGAACACACAAGCTTCTGACTCAGAAGGCAAGTGTGCTACCCACTGAGCCATGGCTCACAAAGGGAGTTTCATTTCTTTGCAATTTTCTCCCTTGAAGGCGCTGGCTTTTGCTGGGGTTACAGTGACTGGCAAGCCCGCTAGACCTTCCTCCATGTGACTGTTTTTCATGTGTGAGGGTCAGGCAGGCTGTGAATACGGCATCGCACCAAGCTAGTTCCTGTCCTTAGCTGATGTTCACATGTATGCTCTGTGCAGCTGGAGTGGACAGCAATAGGTGCCGGGAACCCTGACTGACTCTCATCCACTCTACAGCCACCTGGACTTAATGTTGATTTTAATAAATTCTGACCTTAACGATATATAGTTGTCAGCCGCGGCTCAGTGGGCAGCACTCTCACCTCTGAGTCAGAAGGTTGTGGGCTCAAGCCCCTTTCCAGAGACTTGAGCATAAAAATCCAGGCTGACACTCCCAGTGCCGAACTGAGGGAGCGCTGCACTGTCGGAGGTGCCGTCTTTCAGTTGAGACGCTAAACCGAGGCCCCGTCTGCTCTCTCAGGTGGATATAAAAGATCCCACGTGTAACATTTGCATACTGAATTATCATTGGCCTGCAGGCACCTGTAAGGACTGCTATTGTTTTGGAGGACCCAGGGTCCTGACTCCATCTTGTGCACACGGTGCTGTACTGCTGTGAGTCAGATCAGACCTGATGCTTCATTGAAAGAGTTTAAATTGTAATACTCCGTTGTCCTGCAATTTATTATTTTTGTACAAAGTGTGCAAAACAAGACATGGTGTCAGAACAGGGATTTGAAATGGACATCGTTGGAGCTCCCTTACCTCGAATGAATTGGGAATCTTTGAACTTACATAGAGAATGGTGCAAGTTCAAGCAACACGTGGAATTAATGTTCTTGGGTCCGTTGAAAAGAAAAGGAGAGGAAGAAAAATGCAGCTACCTACTCCTGTGGCTCGAAGAAAAAGGGAGAGACATTTTTAACACATGGTCTCTCACCGCAGATGAAGCAAAGGTACTGAAAAGTTATTTTGACCGTTTTGAAGCATATGTGATGCCCAAGACAAATACGATATTCGCTGGGTACAAGTTTCAGGAGAAAGTACAAGGAGCTAGTGAGTCGTTTGAACAGTTCGTGACTGAGTTAAAACTGCTGGTAAAAGACTGTGTATATGCAGATAAAGATGAGATGGTCAGAGACCGCATCGTGTTTGGAACACATTCAGCTAAAGTGAGAGAGAAACTTTTGAATGTTGGGTCCGGGCTAACGCTGGACAAAGCTATAGACATAGCTAGGTCGCACGAGATAGCACAAGCACAGTTGAAAACCATAACCGGCGCCACGAGCAGCTCGAGTGAACAGACAGTGCACGCAGTTAATAGATACACACCAAAGAACACTGCCCAGAGAGCATGTTTCAGAACAGAAAGAACAGCGAGAGTTCTAAAAATGGGCGACACAGACATAAAACGCTTCAAAAACTGTGGATATTGTGGAAACAACTGGCATGGAAAAAAGGAGTACTGCCCTGCCAAAGGAAGGCAATGTACTAAATGTGGTAAACGGAACCACTTTGCTAAAGTTTGCAAGACTGTTTTCGGAAAAACAGTACACACAGTGAGTGACAGCCAAATGCCAGATAGAGAGCCAAATGCAGAGGAACTGTTTATTGATTCTGTGTCACAGAAAAAACAGATTTCAGAGACTGAGCAAGCTTATGCCGATATTGAGATAGGAAAACAGGGCAAAGAGCTTAAGTTTAAACTAGACACTGGATCTCAGGTTAACCTAATTCCTCTGAGTGAGTATCACAGCTTGAAGGATGAGTGTGAGCTACAGCCCACCTCACACAGACTGACCAGCTATGGGGGTGAGCAGCTCATTGTAAAAGGCACATGCGTGATGAAATGCAAGTACAAAGAAAGCGACATGATGTTAGATTTTTACATTGTTGACACTCAAGCACCTCCAGTGCTAGGTCTAAAGGCATGTTTAGACATGGACCTCATCAAGCTAGTACTATCATTGACAGCACCAGTTGAGAAGCAGACAGTCATGGAGGAGTTTGCTGACGTTTTCAAAGGAATCGGACTATTCCCAGGTGAATGCACTATTCACCTTGACCCAGCAGCAACCCCTGTGGTTTGCCCACCGAGAAGGATACCCCTTGCTCTACGTAGCCGCCTGAAGGAGGAGCTGCAGAGCATTGAGAATACAGAAATCATCGTCCGGGAAACAGAACCGACAGCGTGGGTCAACGCGTTAGTAGTGGTTGAGAAACCACGTACAGGCAAGCTCACAGTCTGTCTCGACCCCAGAGATTTGAACAAGGCTATCAAACGCCCTCACTACCCTCTACCAACGCTAGATGACATCACACCCAAGCTAGTAGGAGCACGTTACTTCAGTGTAATGGACGTACGATCAGGATACTGGACTGTCAAGCTCACGGAAGAGTCATCTAAGCTAACAACGTTCAACACACCTTTTGGATGCTACCGATTTCTGCGTTTACCATTTGGTCTTATCTCAGCTCAGGATGAATTCCAGCGGAAGATCGACGAAACCTATGAAGGCCTCGACGGAGTAGTCGCAATCGTAGACGACATCCTCATCTATGGCAGGAATAGAAAGGAACATGACAGGAACCTCCGTGCGATGCTACAAAGATCACGGGAGAAAGGTATCCGGCTCAACCCCGAGAAAAGCATAATCGGATCCACCGAGATCAGTTATTTCGGGCATCGCCTCTCAACTGATGGCACTAAGCCGGATCCAGAGAAAATCTCCGCCATCAAGAAGATGGAGCCACCGAAGAACCGCGCAGAGCTAGAGACAGTACTAGGCATGGTTAACTACTTAGCCAAGTTTGCCCCGAGCCTCTCCGAAATCAACGCACCCATGCGTCAGTTGCTCAAACAATCCAATGAGTTCCTGTGGGACAAACAGCATGACACAGCATTTCAGAAAATGAAAGACCTAATCACCAGAGAACCAGGACCAGTTCTTGCCTACTTTGACCCCAACAAGGAGCTCAGACTACAAGTGGACGCATCAAAGTACGGACTAGGCGCAGTATTAATGCAAGAAGGAAAGCCCATCGGCTACGCTTCCAGATCTCTCTCAGACAGTGAAATCAACTATGCTCAAATCGAGAAAGAGCTATATGCAATTCTGTTTGGATGTAAGCGTTTCCACCAATACGTCTATGGCCGATAAGTCATTGTGGAATCCGACCACAAGCCCCTCGAGTCAATCATGAGGAAACCACTAGCCGCAGCCCCACCAAGGCTACAGAGAATGATCCTTCAGCTACAGAAGTATGACTTCACAATCATTCACCATCCAGGCAAAGACATTCCTGTCGCAGACACGCTCTCCAGAAAGTCTCTTAGCTACCAGGACAGCAGCCTCAGTGAAGGCATGGATGTGCAGGTGCACATGGTGTACAACAGCTTACCTGTTAGTGACTCAAAACTGAAGGAGATCTGAGCAGAAACAGAGAAAGATGCACAACTCACACTGCTGAGCAAAGTCATACATGAAGGATGGCCTGAGGAAAGGAGGAAATGCCCTCAGAGCATATCTGAATTCTGGAACCACAGAGACGAACTGTCACAAATCAACGGAATCATCTTCAAAGGGGAGAAAATCATCATTCCTACCAGTCTCAGAGAAGAGATGTTGACAAAAATTCATGCGGGACATATAGGCATGGAAAAATGCAAACAAAGAGCATGTGACATTATGTTTTGGCCCGGAATGTGCAAACACATTGAGGACATTGTTGGAAAATGTTCCATTTGTCTAGAACGCCGCCCATCAAATGTCAAAGAGCCCATGATACCTCACCGTATCCCAGACAGGCCCTGGCAGGTTGCGGCAACGGATCTGTTCACATGGAACAACGAGGACTACATAGTGACTGTTGATTACTACAGCAGATTTTTTGAATTGGACAAGCTTCACAGCACCACATCTGCAGCTGTGATCCACAAGCTAAATGCAGCCTTTGCCAGGCATGGCATTGTAGAGACCTTAGTCTCAGACAATGGGCCCCAATACAAATCAAAAGAGTTTGAGTCGTTTGCCAAGGCATGGGATTTCACACATGTCACATTACCCTCAAAGTAATGGCCTTGCTGAAAAAACTGTCCAGATTGCAAAAACACATCATACCTGAACCTAAACCTGAACCTGATTTGTTGACCGATTCAGGAGCATGCTCAGTTCCATACCACACAAGGTCGGGACGAGAGGTCAAGCCTAGAGTTATCCTTGACTTGTGAACTGTCAAAGGGTGTAGGCGGACCGCTGCCCTAAAAAAAAACTGTACATCGTTATTGAAACGTTGAGATGTTTTCAGTGCTAGTTAAATGTTGAGTTTACTTATATGTTGATGCTACTGAGAACATTATGTAGAAGAAAGGTTCAAAAGTAATGCATAACATTTTTCTTTTAAAAGAAAGGGGATGTAACATTTGCATACTGAATTATCATTGGCCTGCAGGCATCTGTAAGGACTGCTATCGTTTTGGAGGACCCAGGGTCCTGACTCCATCTTGTGCACACGGTGCTGTACTGCTGTGAGTGAGATCAGACCTGATGCTTCATTGAAAGAGTTTAAATTGTAATACTCCGTTGTCCTGCAATTTATTATTTTTGTACAAAGTTTGCAAAACAAGACACCACGGGCACTATTTGAAGAAGAGCAGGGGAGTGCTACCGATGTACTAGCCAATATTTGTCTCTCAGCCAACATAGCAAAAACAGGTTATCTGCTCAATACCACATTGCTGTTCGTGTGGGACACAGATGTAAGGTGATTTGCAGAAGAACCAAAGGCGACATGAGGGAAAACTTTTTTACGCAGCGAGTGGTTAGGATCTGGAATGCACTTCCTGAAAGGATGGTGGAGGCAGATGCAATCGTGGCTTTCAAAAGGGAATTGGATAAGTACCTGAAGGAAAAAAATTTGCAGGGCTACGGGGAAAGGGTGGGGGAGTGGGACTAGCTGAAGTGGTCTTGCAGAGAGCCGGCACAGGCTCGACAGGCTGAATGGCCTCCTTCCGTGCTTTAACCATTCTATGATTCTACGAACATCTAAACTTGATGGACATCATGGCTAAACACTTCTCCCCCCCCCCCGCACCACTCCCCAACCACCATGTTTTTCTGCATGGTTTGGTACTAGGCCATACAAGCTAGGAGAGTCAAAGGTTTAATCTGTGTTTTGGTGCTGATTTAGCTGGCATGGAAATGGTGGGACACTTGACTCGGTGTCCATCAGGTTAGTTATGAAGGGGAATTATCAGCCAGGCTTCCTGCATTAGGTCATTAGCTGGTAACGCTTCTGTGCATGTCTGGGCACCAGTAGATAATATCAGGTTTAACTGTGACGGTCGTCCTTGTCTTATTGAATTGCTTGGTAACATTCACCACAGAATCTCACAGTACAGGAGGAGCCCATTCGGCCCATCGTGCCTGTGCCGGCTCTTTGAAAGAGCTCTCCAATTAGTCCCAATCCCCCCTGCTCTTTCCCCATAGCCCTGCAAACCTTTCCTTTTCAAGTATTTATCTGATTCACTTTTGAAAGTTACTAACGAATTTGCTTCCACTGCCCTTTCAGGCAGTGTATTCCAGATCACAACAACTCGCGGTGTAAAACATTTTTTTTTGTATCTCTCCTCTGGTTCTTTTGCCAATCATCTTAAACCTGTGTCCTCTGGTTAACGACCCTCCGCCAGTGGAAACAGTTTATCCCTATCTACTCTATCAAATCTCCATGTAATTTTGAATACCTCCAATAAATCTTCCCTTCTCTGCTCTAAGGAGAACAAGCCCAGCTTCTCCAGTCTCTCCCAATAACGGGAGTCTGTCATCCCACTATCTAGGCTCCTACATGAAGATTGGCCACTTCGTTAGGTTGTTGATGTTCCAGCACACGTCAGTGCTTTTGGACGGGGAGGGATGGGGTGAGGAGAGGATGAGAAGAAGGAAATGGCGAGGGGGGGAAGTAGAATAAAGCGCTCTAAGTTTATTAGTCATAAAATTATTGGCAATGGGAAACATGGCTGTTTGACTGACAGATAAGAATCATCCAATTGGGTAATTTTTGTTTTTATTTTTTCTCGAGATGTGGGTGTCGCTGGCAAGGCCAGCATTAATTACCCATCCCTAGTTGCCCCTTGAGAAGGTGGTGGTGAGCCACCTTCTTGAACCGCTGCAGTTGGTGTGGTGAAGGTGGTGGATGGGGTGCCAATCAAGCGGGCTGCTTTGTACTGGATGGTGTCGAGCTTCTTGAGTGTTGTTGAGTGGGTAATGAACAGTCTGTTTGCTTTCCGATTGGCCGTGGGAAGGTGGGGCACCACAAGGATGGGCGTGCTGGGCGGCCAATAGTGGGAGTGTGGGGACGGGCGGTTAGAGGCAGGAGGTCATGCGTTGGCAACCCTAGCCCCACCTGCCTAGTTTCCACCAAGCAGATGGGCAGGGTGGGGGGTGAGTTAAAATTGCTCTCCGAGTGTCAGTGGGTTACTGACCTCAGTGACCATCAGAGCTGAGCCCAACGCTACCCTCACCTGCAGCCCCCACAGCAGTAGGGGTTGCTGGTTAACGATAGGGAGCGGGAATCCTGAGTGACTTTCTCCTTTCCTTTCTGGGGGCAGTGTCAGTGTCCTAAATTGGCATTATATTAATTCTGGTGTTAACCCAATATGTCCTAAATCTGCCCTGTCTGAGATCAGCCTCACCACAGATCAGAGATTCAAACTGGATCCTTCCCAATCTTGGGCTCAATTCCACACCATGCAGGGCACAGCACAGCTCTTACTGAAGCATTGGAGCGGAGGGAGGGGTTTGAAACAGATTCCTGGCCTGAGGCTGAGCACACATTACAGCAGGCTGGATCAACACTATTTGAATGACTGAACCCTGTTTTAAAATGTGAACATTTCTCCAAGGCCTCAAAAAACAGCATCGAGCCTTCCAGGGTAAAAAGGGTAGCAATCACAAAGGAATGAGCTGCTCACAAAAGGTTCCACATCTGGCTGTGAGCTGCTGTTGGTGCAGAATCCTTCACCATGTAAAGAGCCTGTCGAATTTCCTCTCTCCAAAACAAACCCAGTGTACATGTTGTGTTGCACAGTGGGAAATTACAATTTGAAAGAATGTAAACTCACCAGCAGCAGATGGGAGAACGCTGGGGGATGTGTTTCATCTCCCGCTCTGTCCATAGGCTACTTGGGCCTTTCTGCTTTCCCAGAGGGTTGCTTTGTGAGAAAACACAAGTTGTAAGAAGGAGGGAGCAGGGGGGGAGGGGGTGGAGGTAAAAAAACGGGAGCAGGAACGATGGACAGCAACACGTCTTAGGCCTAATCAGCCTGTCGTCGTAGTGAGCCCTGCATCTGCTCATCACTCGCACATCAGTCTGTCACCTCTGACATGTTGGCCAGGGGCTCCTTTTCAAGTCAGCATCAATTCTCTTAATGCAACTAAAACGATTGATTGAGCGTCAGGGTTTCCAGGCTTCAGAAAGTCAACTCACAGCATTGAGCCTCCATAGGATTGTGATACCATTAAACTTTAAGGTACTCTTTACAACAACAAAAAATGTCCTTTTGTAAAGCCTTCAGGACTTTAGCAATAAATGTCATAAATGTCACGCTAACACAAGGCACAACACAACAGCACTCAGTGTATCCGGGCATGATCCAGCACCGTGTTGGACATGAAGGCCTGGATTTACCAATCAACATTTTTCAATGCCAGATATAAATTAGGTTAACGCCAGAGTTAAAATAAGGCTGATTGTAAAATCAAGTGAAAGAGTTCCAATTACTATTACAGTGTTAGCCATGGCTCACTGGGTAGCACCCTTGCATCTGAGGCAGAAGGTTGTGGGTTCAAGTCCCACTCCCGAGACTTGAACATAAAAATCCAGGCTGACACTCCCAGTGCAGTACTGAGGGAGTGCTGCACTGCCGGAGGTGCCGTCTTTCAGGTGAGACGGTAAACTGAGGCCCCGCCTGCTCTCTTAGGTGGATGTTAAAGATCCCATGGCACTATTTCAAAGAAGAGCAGGGGCGTTCTCCCTGGTGTCCTGGGACAATATTTATCCCTCAACTAACATACTAAAACAGATTATCTGGCCATTATCACATTGCTGTTTGTGGGAGCTTGCTGTGCGCAAATTGGCTGCCGCGTTTCCTACATTACAACAGTGACTACACTTCAAAAGTACTTCATTGGCTGTAAAGTGCTTTGGGACGTCCAGTGGTCGTGAAAGGCGCTATAGAAATGGAAGTCTTTCATGTCAAGGAATGGCCTTCTCACTGGCTTCTCCTCCTCTACCCTCCTACGAACTTCGGTTAATCCAGTACGTTGCAGCCTAAGTCCTTTCGCTGAGCAGAATGAGCACTCCCATTATCTCTGTCCATTGAAATACATAGAAGGTACAACACGCAAACCGGCCATTTGGCCCAACTAGTCTATGTTGGCGTTTACCCTCCTCGTGGGCAAATAGCCCTAATCGCATTTCCACACCACTGTTCCCTGGCCTAGTGTGCACCTGGATGACCTTCGCGAGGGATCATACTATGTCGACCATACACCCGTAGCCCTCTGTGACCAATAGAAACTGTTGGATACAGGTGACATAATTGATCACAATCAAATTCTAATTTAAAGCCACATGTAATTTTAGTTTCTTGGGGTCGATCATATTAGTGGTGTACTTGCAAAATATTATTTTGTTGTTGGAGGAACTGGGTAAACCCCAGTGTCATTTATTGGTCCTTTCCATAGAGCCCCACCTGGTTTCCATACATCTCAATCCCATTTTCCTTCATCCACCTATCCAATCCAACCTTGCATGATTTTTTTAATTCATTCTCGCGATGTGGGCGTCACTGGCAAGGCCAGCATTTATTGCCCATCCCTAATTGCCCTTGAGAAAGTAGTGGTGAGCCACCTTCTTGAACCGCTGCAGTCCGTGGGGCGAGCGTGCTCCCACAGTGCTGTCAGGGAGGGAGTTCCAGGATTTTGACCCAGCGATGATGAAGGAATGACCGATATATTTCCAAGTCAGGATGGTGTGTAACTTGGAGGGGAACTTGGAGGTGGTGGTGTTCCCATGTGCCTGCTGCCCTTGTCCTTCTAGGTGGTAGAGGTGGTGGGTTTGGGAGGTGCTGTCATAGAAGCCTTGGTGAGTTGCTGCAGTGCATCTTGTAGATGGTACACACTGCAGCCACGGTACGCCGGTGATGGATGGATTGACCCTGGAAATGAATTCCACAGCCTCACAATTCTCTATGCGAAGAGATTTCTCCTGTCCTCTGTTCTCAATCTCTTACATTTAACTTTGTATCTATTGCCCCTTGTACTAGCCCCTCGACTACTGGAAACAACTTTCATCTACACGGCCCCATCCTTTCATCATTTTAAACACTTTTATCATATCCCCCTGTAATCTGAATTGTTCTAATGAAATAAAAACCCATATTTTCCAGGTCTTTCTTTGTATTTAAATTTCCTCGTGCAAGGCAGCATTCTAACAAATCTGCATTGCCCCCTCTAAAGTCTCTATCCTTCCTATTGTGTGGGCCCCAATGCTGCACACAGACAGACTTGCATTTATATAGCTCCTTTCATGACCACCGGACTTCCCAAAGTGCTTTACAGCCAATGATGAACTTTTTGAAATGTAGTCACTGTTGTAAGGTAGGAAACGTGGCAGCCAATTTGTGCGCAGCAAGCTCCCACAAACAGCAATGTGATCATGACCAGATAATCTGGGGATGTTTTAGTGATGGTGAAATTAATATTGGCCAGGACACCGGGGATAACTCCGCTGCTCTTCTTCAAAATAGTGCCATGGGATCTTTTACGTTCACCTGAGAGAGCAGATGGGGCCTTGGTTTAACGGTTCATCCGAAAGACGGCACCTCTGACTGTGCAACACTCCCTCAGCACTGCACTGGAGTGTCAGCCTGGATTTTGTGCTCAAGTCTCTGGCGTGGGATTTGAAGCCACAACCTTCATGAGGCGAGAGTGCTACCCACTGAGCCATGGCTGACACAGTGCTCCAACTGAGGTCTTATTAAGATTTTATCTGGGCTCATCATTACCGCTTAGCTTTTATATTCTGTACTTCTAGTGATGACCTAGAATGGAGTTAGCTTCATTTAAATGGCCTTATCAACCTGAGGTGCTGCCTTTAATGTCCTGTGAACCTGCCCCTCCACCACGAAATCCCTCTGCTCTTCCACAGCACCAATGCCTACTCCCATTCACTGTATAAGGTCCCGCAGAAGAGATCAGCATGTAAAGTTAAGGCACATGGGATTGGGGGCAAGGTACTGACTTGGATAAAGAACTGGTTGGCAGACAGGAAGCAAAGAGTTGGAATAAACGGCTCTTTTTCCGAGTGGCAGGCAGTGACTAGTGGGGTACCGCAGGGATTGGTCCTAGGACCCCAGCTATTCACAATATATATAAATGATCTAGACGAGGGAACTAGATGTAATATCTCCAAGTTTGCAGATGACACAAAGCTGGGTGGGCGTGTGTGCTGTGAGGAGGATGCTGAGAAACTCCAGTATGATTTGGACAGGTTGGGTGATTGGGCAGTAGCATGGCAGATGCAGTATAATGTGGATAAATGCGAGGTTATCCACTTTAGTGGCAAAAACAGGAAGGCAGATTATTATCTGAAAGGCAATAGATTGGGAGAAGGGGAAGTACAACAAGACCTGGGTGTCCTTGTGCACCAGTTGCTGAAGGTGAGCATGCAGGTGCAGCAGGCGGTTAAGAAGGCAAATGGTATGTTGGCCTTCGCAGCGAGAGGGTTCGAGTACAAGAACAAGGATGTCTTGCTGCAGTTGTACAGGGCCTTGGTGAGACCACACCTTGAGTATTGTGTGCAGTTTTGGTCACCTTATCTGAGGAAGGATGTTCTTGCCATGGAGGGAGTGCAGACTGATACCTGGGATGGCAGGAATGACGTATGAGGAGAGATTGGGTCGATTGGGCTTATACTCGCTGGAGTTTCGAAGAATGAGAGGGGATTTCATTGAAACTTATAAAATTCTAACAGGACTGGACAGACTGGATGTTCCCGATGGCCGGGGAGTCCAGAACCAGGGGTCACAGTCTAAGGATAAGGGGTAAGCCATTTAGGACAGAGATGAGGAGGAATTTCTTCACCCAGAGAGTGGTGAACCTGTGGAATTCTCTACCACAGAAGGCAGTGGAGGCCAATTCATTAAATATATTCAAGAAGGAGTTAGATATATTTCTTAAGGCTAAAGGGATCAAGGGAGAAGGCAGGGACAGGGTACTGAATTTGGATGATCAGCCATGATCTCATTGAATGGCGGAGCAGGCTCGAGGGGCCGAATGGCCTACTCCTGCTCCTATCTTCTATGTTTCTATAATTAAAGCAGTTTTTTTTAAACCAAGGTGCATCACCTCACGCTGAATTCCATCTGCCACTTTTTTGCCCATTTAACCATCTTATCAATTCTGGATTGATAATGTTGGATTGTACGCACTCACTGCATGGCTCTGTCCAGTGAGGTACTGAGCCATACCGTGGCTGCAGTGTGTACCATCTACAAGATGCAGGGCAGCAACTCACCAAGGCTTCTTAGGCAGCACCTCCCAAACCCGCGACCTCTACAACCTAGAAGGACAAGGGCAGCAGGCGCATGGGAACTCCACCACCTCCAAGTACCCCTCCAAGTCACACACCATCCTGACTTGGAAATATATCGTTGTTCCTTCATCGTCGCTGGGTCGAAATCCTGGAACTCCCTACATAACAGCACTGTGGGAGTACCTTCACCACATGGACTGCAGCGGTTCCAGAAGGTGGCTCACCACCACCTTCTCAAGGGCAATTAGGGATGGGCAATAAATGCTCACCTTTCTACGACGCCCGCATGCCAGGAACGAATAAAAATAAATACCGACTACTTTCGATCCCTGCTTTAGGCTGATTTCAGTTGGTGTCAGTACTCTGGGCCAGGGAGACCTCTTGCTCCCGACCTGCATGGAAAGCATGTTCGAGAGTAGATACTGGGCGAGGTCTGGATCAGGCTCGGGTCTGATGCCCTGCTCCATAAAATGGCCCTGTCACTACTCACCGCCCAGGCTCGTGGGCAGAGAATGTCCTCTGGGGTAAAGTCCCAGTGGTCTGCCTGCGTCGATGGGACTACACCCCAAGCAAAGTGTCAGTGCCTTCAGCAGAGGAGGGGGAGCAGACTTGTGTTCACTGTGTTCATCATGAACACACACACACACAGAATGCACAGCTATTGTGAAGGAAGTCAGCAGATCCCACCACTAGCAGCTGCCGTTAAGTTCTGCAGCTGTTGTTTCGATGCCGATGTCCGCATTTAACCTGAGGAACAGGAATGATATTTTCTTTTTTGGAAAAAAAAACTCTCTCCCATGCAAATGCCGAGATTTTCTTTCTCATTCAGTCTTCAGGGTTCATGAACTCCTTCCGGCTAGCTATACAATGGGCCTTGGTCCTGAGGCACGGCTTTAGAGAAGGAACTGAAATGGGTTCCCCATCATCAATAACCTGAGCTTTGACAGTGCTGAAGGCATCACAAAGTGGGCCCTGCCTTGGACCTGTCACTCAGATTCAGCTACAATGCTCTTGCTTGCAGGACCCCAGTGAGCGTTGTAATCCAAGGGGGAGGGAGGGAAGGGGGGGTGAGGGGTTGGGGGAAGAGAAAAGAAAAAAATGCACAGTTTTCTTCTAGTATTTGGTGATCTGCAGCTGCCTCTTAAATAAATGAAATTACAGCTTTACCTTCAGGCAATGTGCCTCTCGACTAATAATAAGGTGAGATCAGTTTGTGTCGACAGCACTGGCTGTCTGGAGTTAATATGGGGAACTGGGAAGGATGCTGGTAACAAACCTGTATTTAGATCTAACAAAATGCCTCCTGGATAATACACAGAGCCATTGCATTCCAATCAGCACTTTGGATTCGCGTTCCTCTCAGTGCTGTCAATTACCCGTTTCTTTGCATCTGTGCTGCTTGATGAGCTAAACAAGGGGCGTGGAGTAAAGCAGCCAAGATTCGGATGTCAGTGAGACTCGGCTGCCTCTGAGTCAGAAGGATGTGGCTTCAAACCGCACTCCGGAAAGCAACGTCAACAAACATGTATACGGCACGTTGAATGAAGTAAACGATTCAAGGTGCTTCACCGGGGCGAAACAGACACCAACAACAACAACCTGTATTTATATAGCACCTTTAATGTAGTGAAACGTCCCAAGGCGCTTCACAGGAGCGTAAATCAGACAAAATTTGACCCCGAGCCACATAAGGAGATATTAGGACAGGTGACCAAAAGCTTGGTCAAAGAGGGAGGTTTTAAGGAGTGGCTTAAAGGAGCAGAGAGAGGCGGAGAGGTTTCGGAAGGGACAAATGCACGGGCGTCAATGAACAGGGGGAAGGAAGTGGGGGCTGCACAAGAGGCCAGAATTGTGGGAGCACAGAGATCTCGGAGGATGGTAGGGCTTGAGGAGGTTACAGAGACAGGATGGGGCGAGGCCATGGAAGGATTTGAACATGAGGATAAGAATTTTCAAATTGAGGAGTTGGTGGACCGAGAGCCAATGTAGGTCAGCGAGCACAGGGGGTGATGGGTGAACGGGACTTGGTGTGAGTTAGAACATGGGGCAGCAGAGCTTTGGATGAGCTCAGGTTTATGGAGGCTGGAAGATGGGAGGCCGGCCAGGAGAGCGTTGGAATAGTCGAGTCTGGCGGTAACAAAGGCATGGCAGTAGTATGAGAGGAGTGAGGGAAGGTGATTGGCGGCATGGTCCAACTGCTAGGTATTGAGGAGACTAGGTGGGTAGAGAAGTAGCATGGCAATGAGAGTTTGACTGTAGGGCTGAGGTGATTGCAGGCTTTGCCACGAGTGGTGGAGTAGAGTGAGGGGCTATGTAGGAGGAGGCTAAACATGGGAGAGTGAAGGCCATAAGTTGGGATACAGGGCTGGTGGACATTGCAGAGGTAGGGTAGATGAGATACGGAAGGGTTTGTAAATGAAGTGCATAATCTAGGCTTGCACTCCAGTGCAACGTTGAGGGAGCGCTACATTGTTCAGATGCTATCCTTCACTAATGTTAAACTGAGGCCCACCTGTCTGTTCCAGTGATTCAAGTAGATGTTAAAGATTACGTAGCACTATTCAAAGAAGAAAAGAGAATTCTCTTGATGCCCTGGTCAACATTCCTCCTCAGCTAATGCCACCAAAAACAGGTTAACTGGTTGCTCATCTTATTGTTGTTTGTGGCATCTTGCTGTCCACAAAATGGCTGCCACATTTGACTACATAACAGTGGTCACCGCACTTCAATGTAATTGTATGTGAAGTGCTTTTAGATGTTTTTGAGAGATGTGATCAGTCCCTTTATAATTGTAAGTCTTGCTTTATAATTGACTCCCGGTCCGGCAACACCTCAATTTTAAAATCCTCATCCTTGTTTTGAAATCCCTCCATGCCCTCGCCCCTCCCTATCTCTGTAACCTCCTCCAGCCCTATAACTCTCCAAGATCTCTGAGCTCCTCCAATTCTGGCCTCTTGCGCATCCCCCGATTTCCATCGCTCCGCCACTGGCGGCCGTACCTTCAGCTGCCTGGGCCCTAAGCTCTGAAGTTCCCTCCCTAAACCTCTCCGCCACTCTACCTCTCTCTTCTCCTTTAAGACACTCCTTAAAACCAACCTTTTTGCCCAAGCTTTTGGTCATCTGCCCTAATATCTCCTTGTGTAGCTCAGTGTCAAATTTTGTTTGGTAACACTCCTGCGAAGCGCCTTGGGATGTTTTACTATATTAAAGGCGCTATATAAATGCAAGCAGTTGTTTTTATTGTGAGAGCTGTCAGACTCAACAGCAGCAGTTGATAGAGAGGGCGTGAAATGAAAATAACTTAGATAAGATCAGTAAATTTAATTTACGTGACTCATATATTTTGGAGATTGCCCAAACAACCAAACCCAACTTACGCTGGAGGTCGCTAGAACTACATCATTGGGGCTGCATGCTGCCGTGATCAAGCCTCAAGCTGCCATAACCCCCAGGCCACGCCTTCCACACGCTGTACGTTGATACCACCTGCGATCCACACCGCACTTTGTTTTGTTACCTCATTTCCTTTATCAGTGTATCAAGCGTGAGCTGTACCTGGGCCTGCACACCTGGAGTTCTTTTTTTAAAAAACAAAACATTACCTGGAGCCATATGAAGAAGAGTAAAATGAGTTAACCCTTTAAAGAAAGAAGTTGCATTTATGTAGTGCCATTCACGAGCTCAGGACGTTCCCAAAGTGCTTTCCAGCCAATGAAGTACTTTTGAAGTGTAGTCACTGTTGCAATGTAGGAACACCACCACCTCCAAGTTCCCCTCCAAGTCACACACCATCCTGACTTGGAAATATATCGTTGTTCTTTCATCGTCGCTGGGTCAAAATTCTGGAACTCCCTCCCTGACAGCACTGTGGGAGCACCTTCACCACATGGGACCGCAGCAGAAATGGTGTCTGCCCCCAGTTTCAGGGCTAAAATTAATTTGTGCTGGTTGCACGCTCCAGATATGCTGAAAGTGCTGAGTACATTCTGGGCCTTAATTCTTTTCCTGTTTTTGACTGGTTCCAGAGATACAAATGTGAAGAAACAAATTACAAATTTGGATATCAGCCGGAGATCTAACACAACCTCCACACCTGGATTCCAGGTGAACTATTACCTGACCACATCGGTGTGCCCAGCATCACTGCTGATTGATAACAGCTCACAGCTGATTATGACATGCAAAGTGACAGATCTGAAAAGTGTCAGCGCTGTTATTTGAAGGTATTAGGACTGGTGATACATTTATGTTAACTCCTTCAATTGTAAAACTAGGATGTGATTGAGAGAGTAGGAACTACCAATTTTGTGGGCAGCCTTGTAATTATAAAGCAATTATTATCGCGCAGTTACTATGTGAAGTATCAGCCAAGAGAGTTGGCGAAAAGTATCAGAGGAACTGAGAGTTGAGTTCCAATTTATGATCATATTATGCCATGATGATTTAAAAGAAGATTGGAATCTAGAATGCTGGCGGCAATGTAATTGATGTAATTGAAAGAGTTGAGCATGCTGAGCTTTTCTTTATGTCTGGAAGACATGCAGGGGAAGTCAGTGTGCTCGCTGAGAGTTAGCAAAAGAATTAAACTAAGTTAGGCAACAAAAAAGTCTTCCAAACCTTTCTCCTTCCTCTCCCCCTGTGTTATTGCAAACATCGCTGTTTTGCTGCCGTTCCTCAGTGATTCCTTGACTACAAAAATATTTTGGGGTACAAATTGGACCTCGTTGCACCCGTTTTAATGGTGGCAAACAGACGCAATGAGGGCCAATTTTGGGGAACAAGGCCCTGATTCCACCCCCCCCCCAAGGATGCCTGACAGACATCCGACTCGATATTGGGTGGGGCCATTTGACAGGCGTCCGTGGCCTCCACTAGGCATTAGGCTCCTTGCAAATGATAATGAGGGGGCCTAACACCTATTTTAGGATTGCGTGGGTAAATTGGGCTGCCGTATGCGGAGCAGATGTTGGGCCTGCTCTGCTCAGGTGTTTCCAGGTGTGGTTGCCACCTAAAACTCCCCTGCTCTTCTTCCAGTAGTGGCTGTGGGATCTTTTACGTCCACCTGAAAGGGCAGATGGGGCCTCGGTTTAACGTCTCATCCGAAAGACGGCACCTCCGACGGTGCAGCACTGGGAGTGCCAGCCTAGATTTTACGCTGAAGTCTCTGGAGTGGAACTTGAATCCATGACCTTCTGACTCAGAATCGAATGAGGTCCTGCCTGGCCTGTCCTGTATGGCTCAGGCATTCACTGGATAAATTTGCTGAGTCATGGCGGGGTAGGAACATAGGAACAGGAGGAGACCATTCAGCCCCTCGAGCCTGTTCCACCAATCAATTAGATCATGGTTGATCTGTATCTTAACTCCATCTACCTGCTTCGGTTCCGTAACCCTTAATATCCGCACCTAGCAAAAATCTCTCAATCTCAGTTTTGAAATTTTCAATTGACCCCCAGCCTTAACAGCTTTTTGGGGGGAGAGAGTTCCATATTTCCACTGCCCTTTGTGTGAAGAAGTGCTTCCTGACATCACCCCTGAACGGCCCGGCTCTAATTTTAGGGTTATGCCCCCTTGTTCTGGACTCCCCCCACCAGAGGAAATAGTTTCTCTCTATCGACCCAAACAAATTCTTTAATCATCTTAAGCTCATCAATTAGATCACCCCTTAATCTTTTATATTCGAGGGAATACAAGCCTAGTCTATACAACCTATCTTCATAATTTAACCCTTTAACAACAACAACTATCATTTATATAGTGCCGTTAATGTAGGAACACCTCCCAAGGAGCTGCACAGGATGTTATCAAACAAATTTGATACCGAGCCATATAAGGCGATATTGGGGGAAAAATTGGGTCGCGCCCCCTTTGGGGCGCTAGCTTTGCCAGGGCGCTTCTTTTAACGCCCCGAAAAAGTTACCACCCCGCGCCCGAAATTGAATGGTAGCACCCCAAGCAGGAGGTGGGGCACTTCCATTGATTATCGCGGCGCTACGTGCAGCAGTGCCATGCGCGTTGGCACGTAGCGCTGTGGTACTGCAGGCCTCCCTCCCCTGATTAAAGGGGAGGGGACTAGTGCAGTGCATGCCGGGGCTGGACCACCGGGGTGTGGGGTGCCGGCACAAGAGCCCGGCACTCAAGAGGATGGCGGCTGGCACCCTGCAAGAGGAGGCGAGGGGAGCAGGTGCTGGCAGGCGGCCCAAAAAAAATGGCTGCCTGGCACCTGCCCTTTAATTTGCACCGCCCCGACTGCAAACACGATGCCCTGACCTTCTCAGACACAGCGTCAGGTGGTAGGTCAGGGGGCGCGAGCGAAGTTTGCGGCCGGGGCGCGAGCAGGGCGCTGCGCACGGCGATGATGTCATCGCCGGAGGCGCAGCGCCGCAGGGCGCTACCAGTTACCACCGCCGCTAACCTCCCGCTGAATTTTGCCCGGGTGCTAACGGGAGGCACAAAGCAACCAAATTTTCCCCTATTAGGTTTTAAGGAATGTATTAAAGGAGGAGACAGAGGTGAAGAGGCGGAAAGGTTTAGGGAGGGAATGCCAGAGCTTGGGGCTGGTATCATTCTGGTGAATCTGCAATGGATGCAAAAATCTTCGAGCCATTCAATAGCCTATTGGATAGCATGATGGGAGGACCAAATGTTTGTCGTTTCAGATGGGTGAGCTCAGGTGGGCTGACTGGCCTTCCTCACCTCTATCCCTCTTGTGATCTTGCTTGGCAATAGCTGTTGTGTAGTCTTGCAATGTAATCAGTCTTCAGGCAGCATTGTAACCAACACCAACAAGGCCCTGTGGAATCTCTGACGTAAGGCTTGGACTTGACATGTGAGGACCCCAGCCAACATTTTATCTTTCCACTGCAGTTACATTGGAATTACGGTGCCAGAAGGGCCATGGATTTTCAGCCTCCATATCCGATACGATTTAGTGAATGGCGCTTCGGAACAGTTGTGCCAGAGGTGCTCGTACCAACGCAATTGACACTGTGATTACTGTATTGATCATCTCGGCCTCTTCTAATGTTTTAAGTCATTGCCGTTGTCACTAGGTGTCAGCCATGGCTCAGTTGGTAGCACTGTCACCTCTGTGTTAGAAGGTTGTGGGTTCAAGCCCTATTCCAAACACTTGAGCACAAGATCTAGGCTGACACTCCCAGTGCCAATACTGAAGGAGTACTGCACTGTCGGAGGTGCCGTCTTTCGGATGAGACGTTAAACCGAGGCCCCTGTCTGCCCTCTCGGGTGGACGTAAAAGATCCCGTGGCCACTATTTCAAAAGAAGAGCAGGGGGGTGTTCTCCCTGGTGTCCTGGGGCCAATATTTATCCCTCAATCAACATCACTAAAAAACAGATTATCTGGTCATCATCACATTGCTGTTTGCAGGAGCTTGCTGTGCGCAAATTGGCTGCCGCGTTTCCTACATTACAACAGTGACTACACTTCAAAAAAAAGTACTTCATTGGCGGTAAAGCGCTTTGGGACGTCCTGAGGTCTGAAAGGCGCTACAGAAATTCAAGCTCTTTATTGCAAAGGAAAGATGCCTTATGATGTGGCAAAGTTGCAGCTATGTTTATGCAGCTGGCTCGGAAAATCTCTCCCAGCAGCAACACAAGCTTTAGCACAAAGTTCTGTCAGTCACAGTGCTTGCCCAAACAGGCAGAGGTGTGCATTTGAAATCCAATCATCTAAACTGTCTACATTTACAAAATAATTCCCTTGGTGATAAAGTTGATCAGCTTCTTTTTTTTCCACAATCTTAGGCACATCGTCACCGCCCTGCCAAATGTTCTGCCCTCCTCTTTTGAAGGTGCTGACTCCGGCTAGGGTACGGCTGCACAGGTAGGGTGGCCAACACTCCAGGATTGCCCTGGAGCCTCCAGGAATTAAAAACTAATCTCCTGGGCATTGCTGCGTGCAACTCCTGGGAGAAAAATCATTGGGGTATTAAAAGAAAGATGTGGGGGAGTTTTCAATTTCTTTGGAAGGCTTGTGTTTATTAGTTGTAAAAATATTGGGCAAGGGGGAAGAAAGGTGGAAGGCGGAGTTGAGGTAGAAGATCAGCCATGATCTTATTGAATGGTGGAGCAGGCTCGAGGGGTCGAATAACCGACTCCTGCTCCTATTTCTTATGTTCTTAAAGCTGTTTGACGGGGCAGGGTGGTTGGAGGCAGGAGGTCATGTGATGAGATCTCCAGGAATATGTCCAACAAGAGTTGGCAACCCTACTCCTCAGGTGCTTGCCTTACCTGAGTGTCTATCCTTCGCGTGTAAGCCTAGATAGCGCATGCTGCAGGCTACTTGAACATCAGAATTGAGCCCACTCCTGTCCTGAGGTGATCCACATGTGAATCACAAAGGCATTTTAGATCCAGGCAACTTAGAATGGAGGTGCAAGAGAGAGGAGCGGTATACGGGGCAGGAGTGGGGGCGGGGGCGGGTGGCGTAATGGATTCCCTCCTTCAGCTTGGCTCAGTGGTCTCACTCTCACTCCTGAGTCAGAAGGTTGTGGGTTCAAGTCTGACACCAGGCCTTGTAGCACATAAACAAGGCTGATGCTTCAGTGTAGTACCGAGGGAGTGCTGCGTTGCCGTCTTTTGGATGAGACGTTAAACCAAGTCCCAACTGGCTGGTAAGTTGGATGTGAAAGGCTCCTAGCCCAATTTGAAGAAGAGCAGGGAGAGTTCTCTCAGTGTCCTGGTCAATATTCATCCCATAACCAACGTCACCAAAAACAGATGAACTGGTTCTTTATCTTATTGATGCTGTGTGCAAATTGGCTGCTGCTGCTAGTCTATAAAACAACATTGACTATACTTCAAGAAGTAATTCATTGGCTGTAAAGCATTTTGGGGCATGCTGAGGACATGAAAGGCGCTATATAAATTCTGCCCTCCTAGTTTTCACTTGCTGTGTTGTTCCAATGAGCATTACTAAAATCCGACATTCATTCGCAATGTTTTTTTTTGTTGAACCAACGCATGTGTGTTATCAATCAGTGCACTGTGCCCTTAGAATCCTCTGTCCACAGTCCGTTATCTCAAAAGGGTTTACTTTGCTGTGAGGGCCCTCAGCTGCTCTGTTCTTTCGGCTGGATACCCTGCCAGAGTTGGCTGCAGTTGCTCATAAAACATGAACTACATCTGTCTAGAACCGGGCAACGTATTAATCAAACTGATGAAGCTCCCTAAGCTCCTCTTTGCACCCAATTATCAGATGATTTATAGAACTGACCAGAGCGGCTGGACTTGATGGAGTTCACACTATGTAAGTGATTTACACTGTCCACGCCAAGACCCTCCATCTCTATGCAATTTTTTAATGCACATTCCCCTGTGAAAGGCTAAATGACATGATGACAGATCGGTGGAACACAATACCCTCCTCCTCTCCATTGCGTCTGTCTACAGTATGGATTGTGATTGGTGGAACCTCTAAGCCAGATGGCTGATCATGGACTGCAGGAAGGCACTCAACAACAACAACTTGCATTTATGTAATGACTTTTAACATAGTAAAACGTCCCAAGGTGCTTCACAGGAGCATTATCAGACAAAATTTGACATTGAGCCGCATATGGAGATATTAGGACAGGTGACCAAAAGCTTTGTCAAACAGGAGGTAGAGAGGTTTAGGGAGGAAATTTCAGTTTGCCATATCTGCGGTAAATCTGGTAGATTGTTACTTCATTATCTGAGGAGACGAGTTGGAGGTTGCCCGACTTAATGCTGAAGTTTTGTTGGGTTTGATACCCTTTAGCCTTTACAAGTGCCATATTTTTTCATTCCCTCCTCAATTTTTACCCTTTTCTCTTGCAGATACTGGCTCTTATTGAGATATAGTTTCATGGGTGCCAATCACCCTCTAGTATCTCACTCAAGTGACCATTCTTCATGTACAACTCTAGTCAGCCGTAGCTCAGTGGGTAGCACTCTTGCCTCTGTAGTCGGAAGGTTATGGGCTCAAGTCCCATTCCAAGCAATTTGAGCACAAAATCTAGGCTGTAATGATGGAGTACTGTACTGTCGCAGGTGCCATCTTTTGGATGAGACATTAAACTGAGGCCCTGTCTGCCGTCTCAGATGGGCGTAAATAGATCCCATGACACTATCGAAGAAGAGCAGGGGAGTTCTCTGCTGGTGTCCAGGTGAATATTTATCCCTCAACTAACATCACAAGAAAACAGATTATCTGGTCAGTATCAGATTGCTGTTTGTGGGAGCTTGCTCAGTGCAACTTGGCTGCCGCGTTTCCTACATTACAACAGTGATGACACTTCAAAAGTACTTCATTGGGTGTAAAGCACTTTTGCATATTCTGAGTTCATGAAAGACGCTGTATAAAAGCAAATCTTTCTTTCCTTCTTTTGATCGCTCACCTCCCTAGGCTTGGACCTCTGAGGCCAACTGTCATGGCCCAACTGCGCCCCAAATGATGTCAGCTGATTTAGCACAGATTGGGGATTAAGCTGGCAATCTCCCTGGGCAGTGCCAATTACCAGTTGCAACATTGGAGGGCAGTCATTAAATGTTTGTATCTGCTTCTCGTGCTGTGGTTAACTTTGCTTAAGAGAGTTTTTGCTAAAGTGAATATATCTGTTAATTGAATAGAAATTGAAAATTTATAAAACATTTTCCTCCCACAGCTACTTTTGCTAATTGAATAGTGTTGGTTACAAATTGATATTAGGTGATAGTCTGGGCTGACTGATTAAACATAGCTGTACAGTGATGGTAATGGCCATTGTGCACCATATGTATATTCGTCTCATTGTTGCTAATTAGAAGTATGGGAAGCAATTGAAATGAACTGGCTTACCATTCAACGGTCTCTTTGAGGACAATTTTTGGATGAGAGAGATTAACGACTTGTAGATCCATGTGCAGCATAGAGAACATTACACATGCTCAGGAGTTGCTCGACTCCGTACCATCAGTTAAATTGCCAAATGAAGCCTGGTGCTGATGACCATTTATACCGGGCACATGCACTGTGTGATACAGAAATGTGCTGTAATTTATACAGTTACTGTACCCATCTGAGATGTTAAACCATTGAATAGCATCTTCTCCATCGCCAACACAGCTTGTCCTGCTGTTATACATTGGCTCATCTCCTATGTACGGGAGTTGCCACTGAGACACTACACAGTATTGTGCCAGATGGAATGAATTGTTATCTTTTACCTAGGATACACTGACTGCATGATAACTATAACCTTAGCATTTAAGGTTATTGACAAAAGAACCATTGGGAAGATGGGGAGAATTTTTTTTATGCAGCAAATTGCTGTGATCTGGAATGCGCTGCCTGAAAGGGTGGTGGAAGCAGATTCAATAATAACTTTCAATAAAGAATTGGATAAATACTTGAAAGGGAAAGATTTGCAGAGCTATGGGGTAAGAGCTGGCACAGGCACGATGGGCCGAATGGCCTCCATCTGTGCTGTATCATTCTATGAATCTATGATTCGGTGAAAGTATATGATGAGAGACGGCCTATGCCCAGATCTAGCGGGGACTAGTTGTGGAGTAGTTGATCAGTTCCTAGCTATCCCTGTAATTTTCAATCCCATTCCCAACTAGGTATTTATCTGGCTCTTTGTGTAAGTTAACTGACACACCATCAGCTGTCTTTCGTTGGGTGCCTGTTCCACGTCCCCTTCTCAATGGAAAGACCTTTTTTATCTCTCTTGAAATATCAGCTTGGCTCAGTGAGGACACTCTTGCCAAGTCAACCTCTGAGTGCGAAGGTGCTGGGTTCAAATCCCACTACAGGGGCTCTTAGCACGTAATCTTGGTTGATGCTTCGATGCAGTACTGAGTGAGTGCTGCATTGTCATAGGTGCTGTCTTTCGAAATGCTAATCTGAGACCCTGAATGCCTGTTCATATGGATGTGAATAAAATCCCATGGGACTAGTTACAGCCAGAGCCTCAGTTGGTAGTACCCTTGCCTCTGAGTCAAAAGGTTGTGAGTTCATGTCCCATGCCAGAGCCTTGACCACAAAAAAATATTGGCTGACACTCCCAGTGCAGTGCTGAGGGAGGGCTGCACTGTCAGAGGTGCTGTCTTTTGGATGAGATGTTAAACTGAGGCCCCGTCTGCTCTCTCAGGTGGAGGTATAAGATCCCATGGCACTATTTCAAAGAGCAGGGGAGTTATCCCCGGTGTCCTGGGCCAATATTTATCCCTCAACCAACATCACTAAAATAGATTACCTGGTCATTATCACATTGCTGTTTGTGGGAGCTTGCTGTGCGCAAATTGGCTGCTGTGCTTCCTACATTACAACAGTGACTACACTTCAAAAGTACTTCATTGGCTGTAAAGCGCTTTGGGACGTCCGGTGGTCGTGAAAGGCGCTATAGAAATGCAAGTCTTTCTTTTCTTTTTTTTCTTTTCGCTGGTCAAAGAAGCGTAGAGGTGCCCTCCCAGTGCGGGGGCCTGCATTTACCCCTCAACCGGCATCAACAAAACAGACAGTCTGATCCTTTATCTCATTTCTGTTTGTGGGACCTTGCTGTGCTCAAATTGGCTGCCGCATTTGCCTCCATAAAAACAGTGGCTGTACTTCAAAAGTCATTAATTGGCTGTGAAATGCTTTGGGACATCCCAAGGACGAGAAAGGCGCTGAATAAGTGCAAGTTATTTCTTTCTCTTGAAGTTTGTTAATTTTTGACTGTGCGCCTTCAACTAAACACCCTCCCACCTCGGAACCAAGAACATTCAGAGCCCCGGGCAGTCCCTATCCGTTAAAACAAAACGTATAATAAAATGCAGGAAGAAATAGGCCCATAAAATGTTCACACACTGCATTAATAATCATAAGCAAATCATATCACAATATATTACACTTAAATGAAGAGTCCTAGTGGTGCAGTGGTTATGTTACTGGACTAGTAATCCAGAGGGACCTGGCCCTAACGATCCAGCGAATGTGAGTTCCAATCCCATCATGCCAGTTTGTGAATTTGAATTCAGTTTAAAATAAAGCTGGCATCAGTAAAAAGTGACCATGTCCAATGTGGTTGATTCTTAACTTCCCTCCTAGTAAGCCACTCAGTTGTATCAAACCACTACAAAGACTTGCCCTGGTTCAGGAAAAAGGCCCACCACCACCTTCTCAGGGCAATTGGGATGGGCAATAAATGCCAGCGATGCCCACATCCCAAGAATGAATTTGAAAAAAGTTTTGTAATTATTTTTGCTTCCTTGGTATTATTTCATTTCACGTTGAGATCCATTCATTATCGCTGGAGAAGTAACTGCTTTGCAGAGTGGGTATGTCTCATTAAGTGATCCTTACTTTATTTGGTTTCTTCTATGAAACTCCACGGGTCCATTGACCTTCCCTGTTTGCTCTGCCGACAGCCTCAAGCTTCTTCTTCGACCGTTTTCCTGCGACCATTTGCAGGCCACACAGTGCCGACTCGACAGTCCAACCATAGTCCGGTGAGTAAAACCGCACCCCCTCTCCATTCCCCCAAGTGTGGGGGTCCCAGCGTCCAATTAACGCATTCGCATACAGTGCTGTTTCACTTTATAGCACATCTCGACGGCTGGCTGCTGAGCTGTGTTTGCAGGGTCCCTGGCTGCGGGGGGGGCTTTTTGCTGTTTGTGGGAGCTTGCTGTGCGCAAATTGGCAGCCATGTTTCCTACATTACAACAGTGACTACACTTCAAAAAGTACTTCATTGGCTGTAAAGCGCTTTGGGATGCCCGGTAGTCATGAAAGGTGCTATAGAAATGCAAGTCTTTCTTTTTTCATTTCCTATTTGGTCGGGGCTCCTGGATACGGGCCCTGTTAGTCTGTGCGTTAATGCGGCCCTGGTACCAAAACTAATCATAGAATCATAGAATAGTACAGCATAGAAGGAGGCCATTCAGCCCATCGAGTCTGCGCCGGCTCTCTCGAGGAGCTATCCAGTTAATCCCACTCCCCCGCTCTTTCCCTATATCCCTGCAATTTGTATACTGCAGTAACAAACTCTGGTCTTGTATGAGACTTGTTTCTACCAATTTTACTTCGGTTGAAGTTAAGGAACTTGTTGACATTGATGTCACTTTGTTCCTTGTTCTGAAATGATGCAGCATCTTGCTAAACCAAGGTATTTCAATAAGAAAACGGATTCAGTGTTCCACTAAACAGAGGCTCAAGTGATGAGAATGCCTAAAATAAATGTGAATATAATTCCCACCCACCCCCAAATCACTTTCTTCCTTTATTCTCCATAACATGCTGAGTCATGCTGGGGTACAGTTCCACGGACACCAGCCATTCTCTGGTACCTCAATCATTCTTGATGCCTGAACCGAGATAGCATCATCACCAGGCTATTCATACATGCCCTCTTGTGACATCTACACGTGTACGCCTTCCAGCGAGGGTCACTTGATGGTGATCAGGAGCAGGAATTTCCCCCTCCCTGGCTTTAGGAAATTAAGGTCAAATGTGCTGTTGCCCTTCCCCTCCCACCCTGAGATTAATTCCGGGAGATGGGATCTTCCTGTTCCATAGGGCACGTTGCCATACTGTGTGCTGCATTTGCTCACTAAGCTGTTTCTAAACCTGAGAAAATTGGAGGAATCCACACATGTAAAATTTAGTTTAATTTCGCAGCTAAATCTTCCTTTTAATAAATGTTTTCAGTCTTGCAGGAATTGTGTTAAGAATCTCCAAAGACTGAGCACACCTGGATGGTCAATAGTGCAGTCAAGGTCAGAGGTTAAGCATCACCTTGAAGCAATGGACAACATATAAATCATCAGCCATTTACAGCCCTGCCTTACTCAAAGCAAAGACAAATATGTACTTAGAGTAGTTTGATTTATGTGACTGTGAAGAGTAGAAGAACCTCCTTTTATTCTTTTCAGGGAGCTCAGACCTCCTGATAAACAGCCTTTCCTTGACCTTCATGCTCATGCTCCAATTCACCAATTGGTTGTGATGACGGAGGATTTTTTTGCAGTTCCCCACAAGGTGGGAGTGCCTTTCAGTGTGAGGATGTGTGGAGCAAGAGCAAAAAACCAGGGCTAGAGCTGCAGTTTAGTGAAGCTTATATGATAGTACCACGACACTTGACATGGGGCACTTCTGGTCTGAAACACATGGAGAATGTGTGTGTGTGTGTGTGTGTGTGTGTTGATCGCCCAGACACATTGCCTGTGTGTTTAAGCGATAAAGGAAGAAAGACTTGCGTTTTTACAGTGTCTTTCATGACCTCAGGATGTCCCAAAGTGCTTTACAGCTAACGAAGTACTTTTGAAGTGTAGTCACTGTTGTAATGTAGGAAACGCGGCAGCCAATTTGTGCACAGCAAGCTCCCAGATACAGCAATGTGATAATGACCGGATCATCTGTTTTAGTGGTGGTGGTTGAGGGATAAATATTGGCTAGGACACCGGGGATAACTCCCCTGTTCTTCTTCGAAATAGTGTCTTCTACATCCACCTGAGAGAGCAGACAGGGCCTCGGTTTAACATCTCCTCCCTCCCTCAGCACGGCACTGGGAGTGCCAGCCTGGATTTTTGTGCTCAAGTCTCTGGAGTGGGACTAATGCTGTTCAATGGAGCAGGCTGTTAAAAATTCTATTTGAACTTCTCTATGGAAGCAGATTGACGTCCTCTTTATGTTGCAAACTGCTTCTACTTGGCTGTGCACTATGCTGGGACTCCCAGGGCTATGAGATCAATCCCGTTTACAATGCAAAGCCGGTTTTAGACCACTTTTGATGACCCAGATACAACTGATTATGAATTTCATTTTCTCGGAGTCCAACTTCCCTGATGTCGGGGGAAATCTCCATAGGGCTAAGCAATGTTGAAACTGCATTATTGCCCCACAGAAAGAACGGCGACCTTCGCTGCTGTTAATATTGTCCACCAGCAATACTGCTGGGGTGAAGGGGAAAGGGGGGAGGCTGGAAAATCATCTCCTTGAAGAGGTGCTTCACTTCTCTGGAGTGCTGTCTGCTTTATGTTGCAGTGCTGCAGCCAAAACCAGGGCCACCTTTGGTGACATTGCTTTCATATAAAAGGGGTTTTAAAGGACTCATGTTATTCTGCTGGCAACTATTCCAGCATCCAGGAATGGAAGTATTGTGCTGTGTGGTGCTTTAGTGTTCTATCATGCCATGCAATGGTAAGTTAGCACGCAGGTTTGTGATCTGCACATGGTAAGTTTCCCAGTGTTGTACATTGCCTGTCTCCACCCCTGTCTCAGCTCATCTGCTACTGAAACTTTCATCCATGTCTTTGTTACCTCCAGATTCGACTGTTCAAAAGCTCTCCTCTCTGGCCTCCGACATAGAAACATGGAAGATAGGAGCAGGAGTAGGCCATTCGGCCCCTCGAGCCTGCTCCGCCATTCAATGCGGTCATAGAGTCATAGAGTCATAGAGTAATACAGCACGGATAGAGGCCCTTCGGCCCATCGTGTCCGCGCCGGCCATCAAGCCCTGTCTAATCTAATCCCATATTCCAGCATTTGGCCCGTAGCCTTGTATGCTATGGCATTTCAAGTGCACATCCAAATGCTTCTTAAATGTTGTGAGGGTTTCTGCCTCCACAACCCTTTCAGGCAGTGAGTTCCAGACTCCAACCACCCTCTGGGTGAAAAAGTTCTTTCTCAAATCCCCTCTAAACCTCCCGCCCTTTACCTTGAATCTATGCCCCCTAGTTATTGACCCCTCTACTAAGGGAAAAAGCTCCTCAGCATCCATCCTATCTATGCCCCTCATAATTTTGTACACCTCAATCATGTCCCCCCTCAGCCTCCTCTGCTCCAAGGAAAACAAACCCAATCTGCCCAGTCTCTCTTCATAGCTGAAGCGCTCCAGCCCTGGTAACATCCTGGTGAACCTCCTCTGCACCCTCTCTAACGCGATCACATCCTTCCTGTAGTGTGGCGACCAGAACTGCACACGGTATTCCAGCTGTGGCCTAACCAGTGTTTTATACAGCTCCATCATAACCTCCTTGCTCTTATATTCAATGCCTCGGCTAATGAAGGCAAGTATCCCATATGCCTTTTTTACCACCTTATCCACCTGTTCCGCCGCCTTCAGGGATCTGTGTACTTGCACACCCAGATCCCTCTGACCCTCCGTCTTGCCTAGGGTCTTTCCATTCATTGTGTATTCCTTTGCCTTGTTAGTCCCCCCAAAGTGCATCACCTCGCACTTTTCCGGGTTAAATTCCATTTGCCACTGTTCCGCCCATCTGACCAACCCATCTATATCGTCCTGCAGACTGAGGCTACCCTCCTCGCTATTTACCACCCTACCAATTTTTGTATCATCCGCGAACTTACTGATCATACCCTTTACATTCATATCCAAGTCATTAATGTAGACCACAAACAGCAAGGGACCCAGCACCGATCCCTGTGGTACCCCACTGGCCACAGGCTTCCAGTCACAAAAACAACCTTCGACCATCACCCTCTGCCTTCTGCCACTAAGCCAGTTTTGTATCCAATGTGCCAAGGCACCCTGGATTCCATGGGCTCTTACCTTCTTGACCAGTCTCCTGTGCGGGACTTTATCGAAGGCCTTACTGAAATCCATGTATACCACATCCACTGCGTTACCCTCATCCACACACCTAGTCACCCCCTCAAAAAATTCAATCAAATTAGTCAGACATGATCTTCCCTTGACAAAGCCATGTTGACTATCCCTGATTAATCCTTGCCTCTCCAAGTGGAGACAAATTTTGTCCCTCAGGATTTTTTCCAATAATTTTCCTACCACTGATGTTAGGCTCACTGGCCTGTAGTTCCCCGGTTTTTCCCTACTACCCTTCTTGAATAATGGTACTACATTAGCGGTTCTCCAGTCCTCTGGCACATCCCCTGTGGCCAGAGAGGTCCTGAATATATGTGTTAGAGCCCCCGCAATCTCCTCCTTTGCCTCACACAGCAGCCTGGGATACATTTCATCCGGGCCTGGGGATTTATCCATTTTTAGGCCAGCTAAAACCGCCAATACCTCCTCCCTCTCGATGTTAATATGTTCGAGTATATCACAGTCCCCCCGCCCTATTTCTATGTCTACATCGTCCTTCTCCATAGTGAAAACAGATGCAAAAAATTCATTTAGAACCCCTCCTACATCTTCCGGCTCCACACACAGATTGCCACTTTTGTCCCTAATGGGCCCTATTTTTTCCCTAGTTATCCTCTTACCCTTAATATACTTATAAAACATCTTCGGATTTTCCTTTATTTTGCTTGCCAGTGTTATTTCATGGCCCCTCCTTGATCTCCTAATTTCTTTTTTAAGTATCCCCCTGCACTTTTTGTACTCCTCTAGGGCTTCCTCCGTCTTTAGCCTTTTGTATCTACCAAAAGCCCTCCTTTTTTTCCTAATCCATTCTCGTATATCCCCTGACATCCAAGGTTCCCTGTGGTTTTTGGAACCACCCTTGACCTTTACGGGAACATGTTGCCATTGTATGATCTCAATCTCCCTTCTGAAAGCCTCCCATTGCTCCGATGTGGATTTTCCTACAAGTAGCTGATCCCAGTCCATTTTGGCCAGATCCTGCCTTATCCTATTAAAATCGGCCTTCCCCCAATTTAGAACCTTTATTTCCGGCCCATCCCTGTCCTTTTCCATGACCACCTTAAATCTTACCATATTATGGTCACTATCACCAAAGTGCTCACCTACTCGCACTTTTTCCACTTGGCCGGCCACATTCCCTAGAATTAGGTCCAGTACCGCCCCCTCTCTTGTAGGACTTTCTACATGCTGGCTCAAAAAGCTCTCCTGGATGCACTTTAAGAATTCTACACCCTCTGAGCCTTTCACACTCTGACTATCCCAGTTAATATTGGGGAAGTTGAAATCCCCCATTATTATTACCCTATTATTTGCACATTTCTCTGAGATTTGCCTACATATCTGTTCCTCTATCTCCCCCTGACTGTTTGGAGGCCTATAGTACACTCCCAGCAAAGTGCTTGCCCCCTTTTTGTTTTGTGACGTGTCACCCCCCTTATACTGACACATGCAGCATCTCTTCCAACCACATCATGCTAATGAAGTTATGGAGGGAATCAAACATGGAACCGTCCTGATCTTTAATGGTTTAGTTCCTAACTAGGCAGTGCAGATCCCAGATGAGCCATTAGACGACCTCTCCTTTTTTATTCTTGATGCCGAAGAAGCACCATTCCAGGAGACACCTGCCATCTTACAGACGCACTTTAGGGTCTCATCCATTCCCTTGTTCTTCTTTATCCAATTTTCTGGTTATGGATGTTGAGTGAAGATAAGATTGGGCCTGGCCATGATCCCATTCATGGTTAAATAGCCTGACAATACTCACTTTCTAGGCCCAACCTGAAGAATGGTCACACTTCAGGTGTCAAGTTGTGGCTCAGTGGGTCGCACTCTTGCCTGAGTCAAAGGTTGTGGGTTCAAGTCCTACTCCAGAGACTTGAACATGTAATCTCAGGTGACACTGCAGTGCTGAGGGAATGCTGCACTGACGGAGGTGCCATCTTTTGAATGAGACGTTAACCCGAGGCCCGCCAGGCCTCTCAGGTGGACGTGAAAGATCCCATGGCACTATTCCGAAGAAGAGCGGGGTCCTGCACAATATTTATCCCTCAACCAACATCGCTAAAACAGATGATCTGGTCATTATCACATTGCTGTTTGTGGGAGCTTGCTGTGCGCAAATTGGCTGCCACTTTTCCTACATTACAACAGTGGCTACAATTCAAAAAGTACTTCATTGGCTGTAAAGCACTTTGGGATGTCCTGAGATGGTGATAGGTGCTTTGATTGGCTCCCCATGGCCCACGTGATCCCAGGGACGCTGCAAACTACCTGCGCCTCTGGGCTACGTGGGCCCTGCGCACTTGGAGTTTGGAGAGGCCCAGCACCGGAAGTGTGCGCGTCCCGGGAGCCCTCAGGTAAGGGCGCAGATTTTTCCAGATCGCAGTCCTCCGTCCGCGGGAGGCCTGCGATCGGAATATCTGGGCCGATACTCCTGCATACTGCAAAATGCAAACCAAAAGCATGTCTTATCGAAGTGTAACTGGTGTCACATCAGGTGGCATTTCACAATACAGCGATCGCAGTCCATTCAGGTTAGCCTACTACAGCGATCGCAGTCCATTCAGGTTAGCCTACTACAGCGATCGCAGTCCATTCAGGTTAGCCTACTACAGCGATCGCAGTCCATTCAGGTTAGCCTACTACAGCGATCGCAATCCATTCAGGTTAGCCTACTACAGCGATCGCAGTCCATTCAGGTTAGCCTACTCAGACTGCCCCCCAACTCTCCTTCCCATCCTGCCCTGTTTTGATTCACCAAGTAACTCCTCAATCAGGTTCTTCACCTCTTGTAACTTCAATCTGCTTTGTTTGAATGGCTGTTCTAATCCATGTATCTTTTATGTATAAAATACAAAGTACATATGAATATATTTCAAGGCTGTTAAACAATATGGAGGTTGGCATAACTTTCATAACTTGCTGTGTTGATTTGGACCATGTGTTTATAAGTGTATTTATACCCTGTTTCTGGTATTGTGCACTCAACAGCTTTTTCTTTCATGTTTTTGTTCATAGTTATTCTCAAGTACATTGCATCTTGAATATGTGTTTATAATTTTTGTGTGTGCTAGGCCGATGTAGCAGAGCCTGGTCTCCAATCGTCTTGGATCCCCTTGCCATTGGACCAAGACCTTGCTCTGTCAAGCCCGTGTGGTAGCTGGTGTGCAACGGCCACCCCACGGTAAAAGAATTCACACACAGGCATCTTCCAACCTTTAAAATGAAGTTCGGGACCTGGAACGTCAGGACCCTCATGGCAACACAAGGAGCGCATGTCAACCCAAGCACCCCACCCACCCACCCGCCCCTTCAACCACCGTCTGCCCCACCTGTGACAGAGACTGTAGGTCCCGCATTGGACTCATCAGCCACCTGAGGACTCATTTTAAATGTTGAAGCAAGTCATCCTCGGTTCCGAGGGACTGCCTAAGAAGAAGAAGATAGGCGCTATATAAATGCGAGTTCATTCTTTCTTTCTTGATCACTGTGAAGTTTCATGAGTCAGCTTCATCAGAAGAGGAGGGAGAAAATTGAAAAAAATTAAGGATGTGGTTTCGACATTTTATCTGTTAAATGGCAGGTGTGTCTGGAATGAAGCTGCTTGCAGCATTCCTGCAGGGCAGGGCAGAGCTGCACAGAATACATACCTCGGCTCTTGAATACTTTCACTGCCAAGAGACGTGGATTATTTTTGGCAGATACAGGCCACTAATCCAGTCAGATGAGTTGCATTTTGCATCATTCTTAACCCTCTGAGCACCAATGAAGGATTCAGCACCAACATTCCTTGTTTGCCATTAAATTGTGATGAGATTATATCAAGGTTATAATTGGTGATTATGATGTGGGGAACCTGTTACAATATTCATAGACAGCGTTGTGTTGCAATCTCCTTCCGCTATTTTCTATTCCATTTTCCCTCCACTTTCAGTTCACTAACAGATGAAGTTACAATCCCTATTTCTCATGGTGGAGAGATGTTAGTTCAAAAAAGTTATTAAAGTTTTCAATAACTTTTCATCATCACTAAAGCAAATCTAAGAACCGAGGCTGCATGATAATGCTGAGTGCTGATCCACTAACACCTCATCATTGGAACTGACAAGTTGAACATTTTGAAGACAAATTGCCCAAGTTACAGAGAACCTTCTTCTAAAGCCATCCACAGCCCCTTTTCTGGTTCTGGACGTGGTAACCCTGCCATTACCTTGTACAGGGCCAGCTGTGGCTCAGCTGTTAGCACTCTTGCCTCTGAATCAGAAGATTGTGGGTTCAAGTCTCATTCCAAAGACTTCAGTATGAAATTTAGGCTGACGCTCCCAGTGCAGTACTAAGGGAGTGCTGCACTGTTGGAGGTTCTGTCTTTTGGCATGAGATATTAAACCAAGCTCCTGTCTGCTCTCTCATGTGGATGGGAAAGATCCCATGGCATTCTTTTAAAGAACAGTAGGGTTAACATTTATCTCGCAATTAACATCACTATACAACTTATCTGCACATTACCAGATTGCTGTTTGTGGGTGCTTGCTGTGCACAAATCGGTTGCCGCGTTTCCTACATTACAACAGTGACTGCACTTCAAAAGTACTTTAGGACGTCCTGACGCCATGAATGGTGCTATGTAAATGCAAGTCTTTCTATTTACACCCCTGAACACCATGCAAGTGCCCTGCTCCCAATCCTTGGCCAATTTCGAGCTGACGGCTGACTGTCCTAGTTACACGTAACTGAGAATACCCGCTCGTGGTATGGTGTTGCAGGAGCCCCCTGTGCTAGCTGCATTACAATCTTTAATTGTGTTGTCTACGCTCCTCTATTTAAACATCCTTCCCACGCCTGGATTCAATAGCTGAAAATGAACGTCTGTTTACAATGTCAGGCAGCCTTATCACTGCGTAAGGAAATCTGTTTGTGCTTCAGTTTTGAGCGAGTGCTGATGGCAGTAACAAGCTGAAGGGTGCGTGTATGCCAATAGCAAGGCTTTTCTTCACAAAGAAAAATGTTTGCCAATCTTTTTCTTTCTTCACCCCTCAGTTTTCTGCCCTTCCCTTCTCCTGAAGGTGCTGGACTGTAAGGGTCTCCTCACGTGCCAGGAGAACGTATCACATAATTTCATACATAATATATGATAATGCTGAGTGCTGATGCACTAATACCTCATCAATGGAACTGACAAGTTGAACATTTTGAAGAAAAATTGTCCAATTCACAGAGAACGTTCTTCTGACGAACTCACCTGCACACTGCTACCAGATGACCCAGAAATGAGTCCAGAGATAAATTACACTTAAGTGGAGTGACGTGTACATCCCCTCTTCATGCTATCTCCTGCTCAGTCAGCACCCTTAAGTGTTCTCACACTCCTGACCCATGCAAGGCCCTCAGGTTCATGTGGATTAAAGTCTCGTCACAGCTCTTCAGACCATGGCACCAGCTGAGTTGTGTCTTGATAAAGTTGCAAGGGAGACAATCAAATACAATAACGTCAGGGGAGATTTGTCGCGCCCAGTCCGCAATCCCTTTTGGATGACATCATGTAATTGTGCTTTTCTGAGTCCCAATTCGGCTAATCTTTTCCTTTATTTTATTTTTCTTAGTTGGAGGGACTGACTCTTTCAGGGGTTCCATTTTATAGATCAGACAATCTTATGATACCTTGCCCGAAAGGCTTTCCTTCATTTGTGAGCCTAAACAATGAGTATGGCTGGGCTATTTGGCAATGAGGAGCATCACCGCCAACAACAACAACAACTTGCTGTAAAGCGCCTTGGGGCATCCTTTTATTTTATTTGTTCCTGTGATGTGGGTGTCGCTGGCAATGCCAGCATTTATTGCCCATCCCTAGTTGCCTTTGAGAAGGTGGTGGTGAGCCACCTTCTCGAACCGCTGCAGTCCGTGTGGTGAAGGTACTCCCACAGTGCTGTTAGGGAGGGAGTTCCAGGATTTTGACCCAGCGACGATGAAGGATCGGCAATATACTTCTAAGTCAGGATGGTGTGTGACTTAGAGGGGAACTTTGAGGTGGTGGTGTTCCTATGCGCCTGCTGCCCTTGTCCTTCTAGGTGGAAGAAGTTGCGGGTTTGGGAGGTGCTGCCGAAGAAGCCTTGGCGAGTTGCTGCAGTGCACCTTGTAGATGGTACACACTGCAGCCACGGTATACCGGTGGTGGAGGGAGTGAATGTTTAAGGTGGTGGATGGGGTGCCAATCAAGCGGGCTGCTTTGTCCTGGATGGTGTCGAGCTTCTTGAGTGTTGTTGGAGCTGCACTCATCCAGGCAAGTGGAGAGCATTCAATCACACTCCTTACAGGAGTTGGATATATTTCTTAAGGCTAAAGGGATCAAGGGGTATGGGGAGAAAGCAGGGACCGGGTACTGAATTTGAATGATCAGCCATGATCACATTGAATGGCGGAGCAGGCTTGAGGGGCCGAATGGCATACTCCTGCTCCTATCTTCTATGTTTCTATGTTTACTCGTGCCTTGTAGATGGTGGAAAGGCTTTGGGGAGTCAGGAGGTGAGACACTCACCGCAGAATACCCAGCCTCTGACCTGCTCTTGTTGCCACAGTATTTATGTGGCTGGTCCAGTTAAGTTTCTGGTTGATGGTGACCCCCAGGATGTTGTTGGTGGGGGAATTCAGCGATGGTAATGCCATTGAATGTCAAGGAGAGGTAGTTAGACTCTCGCTTGTTGGAGATAGTCATTGCCTGGCACTTCCATGGCGCGAATGTTACTTGCCACTTATCAGCCCAAGCATGAACGTTGTCCAGGTCTTGTTGCATGCGGGCACGGACTGCTTCATTATCTATGGAGTTGCGAATGGCGCTGAACACTGTGCAGTCATCAGCAAACATCCCCATTTCTAACCTTATGTTGGCGGGAAGGTCATTGATGAAGCAGCTGAAGATGGTTGGGCCTAGGACACTGCCCTGAGAAACTCCTGCAGCGATGTCCTGGGGCTGTGATGATTGACCTTTGACCACCACAACCGTCTTCCTTTGTGCTAGGTGTGACTCCAGCCAGTGGAGCATTTTCCCCCTGAGGTTGTGAAGGGCGCTATATTATTGCAGGACCTTTTTTCCAACAATCGCTGTTTCGAGCTTTTGCATGCAAGTTTCCGAGTTCCAGATGTTGACGCTGTCTTCGATGAGCTCCACTGGCAGCAGGGACTCTGTGTACAGATATCTTGCACTGATATGGAGTCGGTGTCTGGGATGTCACCCAGAGGGCTATGCTGCCAGCCAGGGCTGGCTTTTTTTCTTTGTTTGTTTATACTAACAACAGATGAAGACACTTTTCACCATGTCCCAAAGGACTGTACACCAATTAAGCCTCTTGCGTTCTTCCATTTCAGGGTTGTCATTGGAAGAAAACTCTTGAATTTGAGATTTTTCTATAAAGTGCAAGCATCATTTAAGGAACAGTACTGGATTAACTCTCTCCCCTCCTTCCCTAATCGTATTGGCTCTCACAGAGGCACAGTTCCACGAGCAGCAGCAGCCCTTAGTTCCATCCGAGCTGCCAATCTTCATTAGCGAGCTTGGACAGTGATTGCCAGTGGGCTGTTCAACATAGAGGCATCACCAGTAGCCCCAATCTCGTTCCTACACAGATATTGCCCAGCTGAAATTAGCAGATAATGTCTTAATCCTCCCTTCCCTGTCTCCCAGAGACTGCAAGACTTCGTATTCACCACCTCAACTGAGATCAGCTAGCTCGGCATCGACAGGGAGTTGAAGCTGGGACCTGCTGTCTCTTGGGTTGACTCAGTGCTACACCAGCTAGTCCCTTCACTCATTGAGTCACTGGATCAGTTAACGCTGAGTTATACTAGCAGCTATGTGTCAATTTCTAGTTGAACAAAGTGGATTTCTGTGCAATAACAGACATTATGGCCGGAATTTTAATTTGGAGGCGGGGAGGGAGCGGGGGGCGTGAGGGCTGCAATGCGGTCAGGAACCCCGGGAGAACCGGGTTCCCGCAGGCCCTGCCGAATGTAATGTCAGGGCCTGATTAACATTTTGAATCACTGCCAGATGGAGAGGCTGGCTGGCTGTTGGGCGGGTAGGCCAGGGGCACCAGGCTGCAGAGAGGAGGGAGGGAGGGTTCGGGGTAGGGGGTGCTGGGGTGGGATGGGATCGGGGGAGGATCGGGGCCAGAGGTGGATAGAGGGCCAGAGGGGGGAGGTTGGAAGGTCGTTGGGGTGATCGGGGGCTGGGGGGGAGGGGAAGTTGGAAGGCTGTAGGTGGGTGGGGCTTGGGGGCCGGAGTGAGGATCGGGGGCCGGGGGCCAAGGACCGAAGGCCTGGAGTGGGGATTAGAGATCGGATGCCTTGGGGGGAAGTCGGGGGGGGTGGGATTGGAAGGGTCGGGGGGTGTCTGATCATGGGGACTTGGTGAGGCAGAGACGCTGGATCCAGCAGGTCAGTGGAAAGGCACTTAGCTCCTGGATCCAGTAGTCCTCGCCTCCCTTTAGCTGACAGCTGATCACCATGAGCTTAATTATGATATTTAACATGCCAACCTCCCTCCTGGCAGTGGGTTGGCTGCCCACCACCGCCCCTCCCCACCCCACGCTCCGTCCCACCCTCCCCACCCCACGCTCCGTCGTGCCTCCATTAAAACCGGAATTGAGCAGGTTGGGGTCGGGATTCAAATTTTTAACTCTTTAACCACCCACCTGACCCCAACCCACCTATTTTTGGAGGGTTTAAAACTCCCCCCTGTGACTGGTGTTCAAATTTGTTCCATTTTTTGCCTCAATTTTCTTTCCTGTTTTCCTGGAGACACTGAACCTTGCTGGGATACAGCTCCCTGGGCACTGGCTGCATTGGGTACCTCAGCCAATATGTGTGAGCCTCGACAGTAAGTATCAGCGAGCTGTTCAGCAATGGTGTGCATCACATCTGAGCTCAATCCAGGCAGCAGGAACTGAGATGGGAGCTGAATTGGCTGTTTTGGGGTCAGAATTTGCTGTCAAAATAACAGTGAGGCTAATGGCATCGCTGTTAATTATGTGCAAATGGTACAGCAACTTCAGGCAAGGGGCAGATGCGTAGTTAAACTCAAAAATCCAAAATTTGCTGTCCCAGTCATTCCAATGTTAGCATCGCAAAAAATGGCATCTCGCTGTCTGGCTCCCCATTGAAATGCATTGAACAGCGTGAAGTTGCTGGATTTGTGCAGCAGCTACGAACTAAACTCGCCACAGGAAGTTAAACCTTGTCCATTTCAGGCTGAGCACCCTTTTAACAACATGTGTTAATTACTACAAAAGCAAAATACTGCGGATGCTGGAAATCTGAAATAAAAGCAGAAAATGCTGGAAATACTCAGCAGGTCAGGCAGCATCTGTGGAGAGAGAAACAGAGTTAACGTTTCAGGTTGATGACCCTTCGTCAGAACTGGATTACTGCTAGTCAACCTCTCTGGCTCTGAAAATTAACTATTACAAGCGTGGAGTCTCATTCCCTCAGGTTTTAATTGTTCGAGGTTTTTAAAATGTAAATTTTAAAGTAAATTTTTTTCACTTGTATTTTCTTGTCTCTTTTTTTCTCTCTCTCTTAATCCAATCTTTCTTACCCGCTCTTTCTGTACCTGATTTGACATTGAATTCACCCTCTCTAATTTACATTTCCTTCTCAGTCCTTGTGGTGGTCATTTCACAATCCTTCAATTTGATTGGTTAAGGAGATGCCCTGTTCACTCAGGTCCCAGATGCCCGGTTTCCCCTCGCTGCACCCTTATCAGCTCGCACTTTCAGCCACTTTCCACGCAAAAAATTTCAAAACCTAAATGTGCAAGGGAAAGTCTAACTAGCGGCAACAAAAACAACTTGTATTTCTATAGCGTCTTTAACATGGGAAAAACGTCCCAAGGCGCTTCACAGGATCATTAACAAACAAAATTTGACACTGAGCCACACAAGGAGATATTAGGACAGGTGACCAAAAGCTTGGTCAAAGAGGCAGGTTTTAAGGAGCGTTTTAAAGGAGGAAAGAGAGGCGGAGAGGTTTAGGGAGGGAATTCCAGAGCTTCGGGCCCAGGCAGCTGAAGGCACGGCCACCGATGGTGGAGCAATTAAAATCGGGGTTAGTCAAGAGGCCAGAATTGGAGGAGCGCAGAGATCTCAGCGGGTTTTAGGGCTGGAGGAGGTTACAGAGATAGGGAGGGATAGGATGAGGCCGTGGAGGGATTTGAAAACGGCAGACGCCATTCGATTCCCTGCTACAGCAAAATTATGGCCCATCATAATATAATGACAAAGTCCACATCAGAAAATAACACAGGCTGAATTAGCAGTTGGGGCAGAGATGGGAGCACTACACTTGTCCCGTCCAGTGAAATATCCACTCATGATCGCTATCTAGTAACCCCAGCTGGAACTTTATTTTGTGGACGTTATGTAAAAATATAATCATCTAAGGTGTTATTTACTGCCATGGCTTGTACCTGAATGCAGGTGGTGTCTATGCAACTGTACCACTTGCCTAAATCCCCACCTTCAGGAGAAAAAGGAAGAAATTGCAGAGGCCAACCCCCATATATATATTTCTACCCTCTCTACTTGTAAAACAATCATTCTTAAGCTTTAACAATCATTTTTGCTTGGTCCTTCCTGGGGACTTTTTCCCCCTTCAAAGGGAGCAGTATGGTAGCCTAGTTGGTGTGGTACTGGACTAGCAATCTGTAGAAGTTGTGAATTCAAAATCTACCAGGGTAAGTTGGGGCATTAAATTTATTCATCTATTGATTTTTTTTCCATGAAAGCTGCTGGATTGTCCTAAAAACCCAACTGGTTCACTAATATCATAAAATCCTAGCATCGTATTGCACAGAAGGAGGCCATTCAGCCCATCGTGCCTATGCCGGCACTTTGAAAGAGCTCTCCAATTAGTTCCACTCCCCTGCTCGTTCCCCATAGCCCTGCAATTTTTCCCCGTCAAGTATTTATCCAATTCCCTTTTGAAAGTTACTATTGAATCTGCTTCCACCGCCCTTTCAGGCAGCGCATTCCAGATCACAACAACTCGCTGCGTAAAAACAAATTCTCCCCATCTCCCCTCTGATTCTTTTGCCAATTGCCTTAAATCCGTGCCCTCTGGTTACCGATCCACCTGCCAGTGGAAACAGTTTCTCCTTATTTACTCTATCAAAACATCTCATAATTTTTGGAACACCGCTATTAAATCTCCCCTTAACATTCTCTGTTCTAAAGAGAACAATCCCAGTTTCTCGAGTCTCTCCATATAACGGAAGTCCCTCATCCCTGGTACTACTCTAGTAAATCTCCTCTGCACCCTCTCCAAGGCCTTGACATCCTTCCTAAAGTGTGGTGCCCAGAATTGGACACAATACTCCAGCTGGGGTTATAAGAACATAAGATATAGGAGCAGGAGTCGGCCATTCGGCCCCTCGAGCCTGCTCCGCCATTCGATAAGATAATGGCTGATCTGATCTTGGCTTCAACTCCACTTCCCTGCCCGCTCCCCATAACCCTTGACTTCCTTATTGTTCAAAAATCAGTCTATCTCCACCTTAAATATATTCAATGACCCAGCCTCCACAGCTCTCTGGGGCAGAGAATTCCAAAGATTCACAACCCTCTGAGAGAAGAAATTCCTCCTCATTTCCGTTTTAAATAGGCGACCCCTTATTCTGAAACTATGCCCCCTAGTTCTAGATTCCCCCACGAGGGGAAACATCCTCTCTGCATCTACCCTGTCAAGCCCCCTCAGAATCTTTTATGTTCTAATTAGATCACCTCTCATTCTTCTAAACTCCAATGAGTATAGATCCAACCTGCTCAACCTTTCTTCATAACAAGTGATTTATAAAGATTTAGCATAACTTCCTTGCTTTTGTACTCTGCGCCTTTATCCCTTCAGGGAAGGGAATTTGCCACCTCTACCCAGTCTGGCCTATAGGTGATGCATGGTCGATTCTTAATGCCCTCAGGGGAATAAATGCGGCCTTGCTAGCATCAACCATGTCTCAAGAACAAATATATCTGCCTTAAAAAAAAGGTTTTCCGCAGTTAAACCAAGAGTGTAGAGTTATTCTGCTTCAGACCCTATCGGAGGCGATCGTGTCACTGTGTCCTGTCTGTTGGAGTTCCTCAGCAGGCAGGTTCTCTCTCGACGCACAGGGATGACGATGACACTGTTCTGGAGCGCCTGTCATCCTGTCCACTGCCCCCCTCGAGAAAGCGCAGTCACTCACGAGATATCTCGTCTGTTGACTGTTCAGATGATCCTCCGTGTGTTGTGGAAGGGAGACGGAGTGCACTATCGAGTGCTCTGCCTGCCTGGCATCTCTCTCTTGTCACTTTGGCAAGCCTGTGGGAAGAAGCTAAGAATATGGAAAGGATTTTTCCACCTCCTATAAGCTTAAAGCATTAGAGATTCGATATCATGGTTTGTGGGAAATGTAAACACTGTTTTAAATCTCAAATATTTTCTTCCTTCAGTTTCAACAGAAGCTGTTATAATAAGATTTTTCATGGTGGAGTACATTTTAATTCTTACTGTGTCTCTCAGATTTAGAGTAAAATTGCAATAATTTTATCAAAATACCTGGTCTGATTGATTGTTGCTTAGTGGGCAATATTGTAACTTACATTACTCTAATTTTGTAGTAAAAATGAATTGAATTTGCACTGTGCATTATCAGTTACAAATGTACTAACACGTCATATGAAATTCCTCTGTCTGACGTTCTAATCAAGACATTAACCAATTTAAAATAAACACACTAATGCCTTCATTTAAAGGGCAGTCGAAGGAATTTCATACAAGTGCATTCCATTTATTACTAATATTAAAAAGCACAATTCCAACCCCTTGGAAAGTAATGACAGCTCAGCTGGTAAATGCATGGTGTGGTACAGAGCAGGGATAGTGCCAGGTTCAATTCCTGGCCTGTGCAGAGTTAGTGTGATCTCTGCTGGCCTGAATTTGGGGTGCTAAAATTGACCACAGTGGGTCTAAATATTGATGCGATATTGAATTTTCTGCCTGATCTAATGGGCGTAATTTTGACTCAGCGTGATAGTGTAAAATGGGCGATATTGATTCAGCCGCCTGTTACATGTCTCTCCACATTTTCACATCCATGATCTTGAATAGAAAATAAAATCAGGAGCGATGTATCGCCCATTTTACATTATCACACAAAGTTATGCCCAGTAGATCATGCAGAAAACCCAATATTGCATCAATGTTTAAACTCACGTGGATCAGAAATTACGAGGAGAGATTACACAAATTGGGAATAACAACAGAAAATGCTGGAAAAACTCAGCAGGCCAGGCAACATCCGTGGAGAGAAAATAGAGTCAACGTTTCAGCTCAACCCTTTGTCAAGACTAAAGAAGCACAGGAAATGAAATAGATTACACAAATTAGGGTTGTATTCCCTGGAATTTAGAAGGTTAAGGGGTGATCTGATCGAAGTTTTCAGGATATTAAGGGGAACGGATAGGGTAGATAGAGAGAAACTATTTCCGCTGGTTGGGGATTCTAGGACTAGGGGGGCATCGTCTAAAAATTTGAGCCACAAAGGGTGGTAGAAGTTTGGAACTCTCTTCCGCAAACAGAAATTGATGCTAGATCAATTGTTAATTTTAAATCTGGGATTGATAGATTTTTGTTAACCAAAGGTACTAAGGGCTATGGGCCAAAGGCAGGTATATGGAGTTAGGTCACAGATCAACCATGATCTCGTTGAATGGCGGAACAGGCTCGAGGGGCTGAATGGCCTCCTCCTGTTCCTATGTTCCTGCGTTCCTACGTTCCTATGTATAACAGGCGGCTGTATCAATATCGTCTGCTTTACACTATCATGCAAAGGCAGTATTACCCCCCACTAACTCTAGATGATATCAGTTCTCATGTTATGTCTGGTGTGTTCAGCCTAGCAGAGTAACTCAGAGAGTAGCTGGAAGTCCAGAGGTGGTGAGTTACTATGAGTTTTTGAGATGGTGTGGGTCAGAAAACAGATGTGCATTTTTTTGTGCAGTGGTGGAAACTTAGTACTGAAAAGGTTAAATGATTCGTACACAATTCTGTGATGGCCCTGTTGGTTAAATCCTCTTTCCAGCATGGAACTGAGTCATGTAGATAACCAAGGTCCCACATCTGATCCCCAGTCTATGTTGATTAATCTGATCTGCGAGGAAAAATCAGCTCCTGCTCCTGATCAATATTCAGTGGCTCCCACTAAAAGTGTGTTGGGTGAGGACAGAATGTGGCTCAGCTGTGATGCTGCACATGGTTGAATTTCTGCCAGGACTCGTTCCATCAGGCTCATACACAGAGAATGGCCACTTGGCCAAAGCACTAGAAAGTAACTGGTATCAGTGGAACTGAACCCCGAGCAGAGTCAGAGGCGGTTAGAAAATTGCAGGGGCAAAAATAAGGAAATAAACCTGCTCTGCTACATTTGTTCACTAAAATAAATATTCTGTCATAACTTTACAGAATGGAAAAGAAAGTTAAACTGCAAACTGCACTGTGTCAAAATCTTTAATAATAGCCAAGTGTCAAATTGGTAGCACGCTCGCCTCTGAGTGAGAAGGTTATGGATTCAACACCATTCCAAGATTGTGTATGCAATCTAGGCTGACACTCTCGTGCAGTTCCCTAGAAGTGGTAGGTTTTAGAAGTTGTCTCCTTTAAGATGAATGTTTAAACTCTTAAAATAGCCCCGGCCTGATTTCGGGAGCAGCAGATGCGTTTCCAAATCACTTCGCTGCCCACTCACTCGAAACCTGCCCGGAGGAGATAAAATCCAGGCCAATATCTTAAGGTGGTTTAGCTTCATCCAGAGGCAATAGCCTCGGCTCATTTACATTGCTGGCACTAGTGTTATACATAGCTTAGAAAACAAATACTTTTTCTTCACCCCTAAGGCAAAAAATATGGTTCTTTGGCACAGGTAGTTTTACACCTACGTCAGTCAGACAAGCAGACCATACATAAACAAATCTAATATGACAAATTCTTGTTTCGACTACAGAAAGAAGCAGAAAAGGAAGAGTGTTCTTTCAAACCACGTTAGTTTGCATACGCTTTGAAATTTAAATGCACTGAGTGCTTGGTGTGGATTTCTTGCTCTGGCTCCAGATTAGATAAAGAAAAAAAAGCATATGTCCTAGTATCACTTTTACACTGGTCTCTGATATACCAGTGAAATTATCTGGCTGGTACAAATGCAAAGGGGTTTTGCTTTCATGTTCACACAAGCCATATAATATATAGTGTAACTCAGACATGAGTTTAGGCAAGCAGTGTGAGGCTACATTACAGCAGTGACTACACTTCAGGAAGTATTTCATTGGCTGTAAAACACGCTGGGATGTCCCAAGGCCATGAAAAGCACTATAGAAATGAACATTCTTTCTTTTTCTTCTTTCCTTTCTTTCTTTCCTTTCCTTCTTTCTTTCTTTCCTTTCTTTCTTTCTTTTTCTTTTCCTTCATTCTTTCTTGAGTTTGGGTGAGGACATGATAGGAGTTGGCGGTGATACCTTCTATTGTCAAATAGCCTGCTGGCACTCATTGCCTAGTCTCCCACATGAAGAACAGCCACTTGGGTAAGCTTCTGAAGGGTGCATGATGCCTGTAGAACCATAATCCAGCACCTTAGGAGAGGAGGGAACAAAGCTGGCAAATAAAAAAGTTTCAATGGAAAAAAAAAGACACCGACATCCAGATGCTAGTTTTCAGACTATACAGCATGGAGATTAGAGCCGAGATGCAATGGCCTGATTCTAATGCCTGCCATTTATCTCCCTAAAGGAAAATGCTGGCATATGCTGTCAGACTTGCAATCTGATCCCTGTCCAATGCATGCACTAGTTCAAAGAAAATGTGAACTATAAACAGTGCTGGGTTGATTAGTGTAAATTCCATTCAATATAATCTGAATTTCAAACAATTGGTTGTGTAAAAGGGAGTAATAGATAATTGTTTATGACACATACAAGCCTGACATCAACTAACATATTGGGACTTATCATAACTCCAGCTAATCACAGGCTAAAAGAAAGAACTTGCATCTATATAGCACTTTATCAGTCTCAACGTGCTTCACAAGCAATTAATTCCTTTTGAAGTGCAGTCATTCTTGCTGTGTGCGCAAACACAATAGCCAATTTGCACACAGCAAGGCCCCAGAAAGCACACTGACACGAATGACCAGTAAATATGTTTCTGGTGTTAGTTGAGGGAGGAATGTTGGCCGGAACATTGGGAGAACTGTCAGGATCTGTGGTGAGAACAAGTAAGTTAACATTTCATGTGTAGAACCTTCATCGGAGCTCAGAGGCTAATTAAATTTTGAGAAGAGTGAAGCCATTGTTTTTGGTCCCCGCCACAAACTCCGTTCCCTAGCCACCGACTCCATCCCTCTCCCTGGCAACTGTCTGAGGCTAAACCAGACTCTTCGCAACCTTGGTGTCATATTTGACTCTGAGCTGAGCTTCCGGCCACATATCCTCTCCATCACCAAGATTACCTACTTCCACCTCTGTAACATTGCCCATCTCCACCCTTGCCTCAGCTCATCTGCTGCTGAAAAGCTCATCCATGCCTTTGTTACCTCTAAACTTGATTATTCCAATTCTCTCCTGGTCGGCCTCTCACCTTGTATCCTCTGTAAACTTGAGCTCATCCAAAACTCTGCTGCCATATGTTAACCCACGCCAAGCCCCATGCACCCATTCCCCCTGTGCTCGCTGAGCTACATTTGCTCCTGGTCCAACAATGTCTCAATTTAAAAATTCTCATCCTTGTTTTCAAATCTATCCATAGCCTTGCCCCGCCGAGATCTCTGCTCTCCTCCAATTCTGGTCTCTTATGCATCCCCAATTTTCATCGCTCCACCTTTGGCAGCTGTGCCTTCAGCTGCCTACACCCTATGCTCTGCAATTCCCTCCCTAAACCTCTCTACCTCACTCTCCTTTAAGCCGCTCCTTAAAACCTATCTCTTTGAGCAAGCTTTTGGTCACCTGTCCTGATATTTCCTTAAGTGGCTCAGTGTCAAATTTTGTTTGATAATCGTTCCTGTGAAGCGCCTTGGGACATTTTACTATGTTAAAGGCACTGTTGTCATTGTTATTGTCTACACCGGAATTATTAACTTACCTGTTCTCCCCATAGATGCTGCCTGACCTTCTGAGTGTTTGAAGCATTTTTTATTTGGCTTCAAGTTTACAGCAGTTTCTGCAGTTTTTATTTGCCTTTTGTATGCTTTTCCTTGAATGGAGTCATGAGTAATTTTATGTCCATCTGAACTATCGGACATAGGCCTTGATATCCTGTCAGCCACAACACACCTAAGAATATTAACCTGGAAATTACATCTGATATTTGTCTATTATTTTCTTGGAGCCATTAGCTTAGTTAATAGTGTTAACATAGCTGCAATGAAAGGCTGTATGAACACGATAAGTGTTTGTATCAAATATTGCACACAAGACGATGAGAACAAACTACTTTTTGAAGCAGATCGGCATAATTGTAATGTGTCATAAAACTTCATAAAGGAAAACTGCTACAAAAACTCTTCCTGACTTCTGTCAGCTGTGGCTCAGAGTGTAGCACCCTCGCCTCTGAGTCAGAAGATTCTGCATTTAAATCCCACGCCAGAGACTTGAGCACAAAAATCCAGGCTGACAATCCCAGTGCAGTACTGAGGGTGTGCTGCACTGTCGGAGGGTCAGTACTGAGGGAGCGCTGCACTGTCGGAGGGACAGTACTGAGGGAGTGCTGCACTGTCGGAGGGGCAGTACTGAGGGAGCGCCGCACTGTCGGAGGGGCAGTACTGAGGGAGCGCCGCACTGTCAGAGGGGCAGTACTGAGGGAGTGCTGCACTGTCGGAGGTGCAGTACTGAGGGAGTGCTGCACTGTCGGAGGGGCAGTACTGAGGGAGTGCTGCACTGTCAGAGGGGCAGTACTGAGGGTGTGCTGCACTGTCGGAGGGGCAGTACTGAGGGAGCGCTGCACTGTCGGAGGGGCAGTACTGAGGGAGTGCTGCACTGTCGGAGGGGCAGTACTGAGGGAGCGCCGCACTGTTGGAGGGGCAGTACTGAGGGAGCGCCGCACTGTCAGAGGGGCAGTACTGAGGGAGTGCTGCACTGTCGGAGGTGCAGTACTGAGGGAGTGCTGCACTGTCGGAGGGGCAGTACTGAGGGAGTGCTGCACTGTCGGAGGGGCAGTACTGAGGGAGTGCTGCACTGTCGAAGGGGCAGTACTGAGGGAATGCTGCACTGTCAGAGGGGCAGTACTGAGGGAGTGCTGCACTGTTGGAGGTGCCGTTTTTCGGATGAACCGATGAGTGGTGTACATGGACTTCCAAAAGGCGTTCGATAAAGTGCCACATAATAGGTTTACCAGCAAAGCTGAAGCCAATGGAATAAAAGGGACAGTGGCAGCATGGATATGAAATTAGCTAAGTGACAGGAAACAGAGAGTAGAGGTGAATGGTTGTTTTTCGGACTGGAGGAAGGTATACAGTGGTGTTCCCCGGGTTCGGTACTAGCACCAGTGCTTTTCTATATATATAGTAATGACTTGGACTTGGGTGTACAGGGCACAATTTCAAAATTTGCAGATGACACAAAACTTGGAAGTATAGTGAACAGTGAGGAGGATAGTAATAGACTTCAAGAGCACATAGACAGGCTGGTGAAATGGGCAGGCATGTGGCAAATGAAATTTAATGCAGAAAAGTGCGAAGTGATACATTTTGGGAGGAAGAATGAGGAGAGGCAATATAAATTAAAGGGTACAATCCTAAAGAGGGTGCATGAACAGAGAGACCTGGGGTATATGTGCACAAATCGTTGAAGGTGGCAGGGCAGGTTGAGAAAGCGGTTAAAAAAGCATACAGGATTCTGGGCTTCATAAATAGAGGCATAGAATACAAAAGCAAGGAAGTTATGATGAATCTTTATAAAACACTGGTTCAGCCTCAACTGGAGTATTGTGTCCAATTCTGGGCACCGCACTTTAGGAAGGATGTGAAGGCCTTAGAAAGGGTGCAGAAAAGATTTACGAGAATGATTCCAGGGATGAACGACTTCAGTTACGTGGATAGACTAGAGAAGCTGGTTGTTCTCCTTAGAGCAGAGAATGTTGAGAGGAGTTTTGATAGAGGTGTTCAAAATCATGAGGGGTATAGAGAGGGTAGATAGAGAGAAACTGTTCCCATTGGCGGAAGGGTGGAGAACCAGAGGACACAGATTTAAGGTGATTGGCAGAAAAACCAAAGGCGACATGAGGAAAAACTTAGTTACGCAGCGAATGTTTAGGATCTGGAATGCACTGCCTGAAAGGGTGGTGGAGACAGACTCAATTGTGGCTTTCAAAAGGGAATTGGATAAGTACCTGAAAGAAAAAAATTTGCAGGGCTACGGGAAAGGGCGGGGCAGTGGGACTATCTGAAGTGCTCTTGCAGAGAGCCAGCATGGGCTTGATGGGCTGAATGGCCTCCTTCTGTGCTGTAACCATTCTATGATTCTATGAGATGTTAAACCAAGGCCCCGTCTGCTCTCTCAGGTGGATGTAAAAGATCCCATGGCACTATTTCAAAGAAGAGCAGGAGTGTTATCCCCGGTGTCCTGGCCAATATTTATCCCTCAATCAACATCACTAAAACAGATTATCTGGTGATTATCACATTGCTGTTTGTGGGAGCTTGCTGTGCACAATATTGCTGCTGCATTTCCTACATTACAACAGTGACTACAATTCAAAAGTACTTCATTGGCTGTAAAGTACTTTGGGATGTCCAGTGGTCGTGAAAGGCGCTGGAAAAATGCAAGTCTTTCTTTCTTTCTGATCCCAGGAGGTGAGTTAAAACTGTTAGAATATCAGTACACAATGTAAACTATTATAATGGGATAAAGATATATATACAGAGCTCTCAAATCCTCGGATTGCAGCCTCTTGTGAATCTCCTCCCCACCGCAACACCCCCCCCCCCACCACCACACCACCCACCCCCCACCCCCACCCACCCAATCATTTCACTCCATTAGCAGCCATGCCTTCAGTTTCCTGGGCACAGTTCTCTGGAATTTCCTCTCCTGTACCTTTCCATTTCTTCCTTCTCCTCCTTTAGGCCCCTCCTTAAAGCCTACCTAATCTTTCCATCTTTGGCTTGGTGCTAAATTTTCCTTACACCTCTCTGAAGCATATTGGTGCACAAAAAATAATTCTGGAACTGGGCTATCATCCTTCTCACACAGACACCAATGGAAACCTGGGAGCAAGTTCCAAGAGGAGTTTGTATATACAGAGCACTGAATTACATAGAATTTACAGCACACAAATAGGCCATTTGGCCCAACTGGTCTGTACCGGTGTTTATGCTCCACATGAGCCTCCTCTCACCCTATCTCATCTCGCCCTATCAGCACAACCTTCTAATACTCAGCATTGAGTGACAAAATGGCATCTAATTGAGGGTTTCAGGTGGTTTATATATAGAATAACAGGAGTAACAGGCTGGAATCTAATATATAGGTATGGATTATAAATATATATATTTAGATATATTGATATATAGGATAATGGATTCACCTGAACTTTAGGATTAAGTTGCTGTCATGAACTCATGGCTGGCATTTGGTATTTTCTGTAATATATACTGCTTATGTTATTAAAGTTGTTAACTTCCTATCATTATACAGAAAGTCCTGATACCGCAGTGCAATTACATTGACAGGGTATTAGATCACTATGTTAGTGATAAGATTCATGCGATTACATGTGTGTTCATAATGAGTGTCACATTTAGATGATTAAATTATAGTTTCTTTAAATCTTTGTAAGTGTTATGCCCAGAGCTGTCACTGTTATTACCGGTTTAAAAGTCATGCCGCTGATTTATATCGTTCATTGTGGTTTTTATACTGCAGGTAGCAGTTTGATGCCAGTATTTGCTTTTGCAATATTGACCAATGGCATCCTTGCTTACTACAGCCAGCTCTGCACTACTCTGCAGTCAGGCAAAGCAGAACTCCTTGCACATAAGTTTAAACAAGCACAGAGCTCCAATCAGTGCAAATGGAATGCTGTCAAATGTACAATGTTCGTCCAGTAAAAAAAGGAAAGGAAGGAACCTCCATTTCCAAAACACCTTTCGCCATCTCAGGACGTCCCAAAGCACTTTACAGCCCATGAAGTACTTTTGAAATGTAGTCACTGTTTTAATGTAGGAAAGGCGCCAGCCAGTTTTGCGCACAGCAAGCTCCCACAAACAGCAATGTGATAATGACCAGATCATCTGTTTTAGTGATGTCGGTTGAGGGATAACTTGGGAGAACTCTCCTGCTCTTCTTTGAAATAGTGCCATGGCTCAGTGGGTAGCAATCCCATCTCTGAGTGAAAAGGCTGTGGGTTCATGGTCCCACTCCTGAGACTTGAGCCCTATAACCTAGGCTGATTATTCAGTGCAGCACTGATGGAGCACTGCCCTGTCAAAGGTGCTGTCTATTGGATGAGACGTTAAACCAAGGCCCCATCTGCCCTCTCAGGTGGACATAAAAGACCTCAGGGCACTACTTGAAGAAGGACAGGGAGTTTCCCCCCCACTGTTCTGGCTAATATTTATCCCTCAACCGACAAGTAATACAAATGATCTAGTCATTTATCTCATTGCTGTTTGTGGGAGCTTGCTGTGCGCAAATTTTCTGCCACATTTCCTACATTTCAAAAGTAGTTAATTGGCTGTAAAATGCTTTTGATGCCCTGAGGTCGTGAAAGGTGCTATATAAATGCAAGTTCGTTCTTTTTAGTACTGGAGGGACCACAGGTTTAGACACCAGTGGCACGAAATCGTGCTGTGCAATATAAGTGTAAAGGCATGTTAATGTCTTCATATGTAATTCCCCTGTCTGCTATTGTAACAAAGACATTAATCCATCTAAAATAAAAGAGTTAAAGCCTCTGTTAGCATCGCAGAGAAGCAGAATTTCAGTCTGGTCATTTGTACAGTGTAATTTCACACCCTTTATTTCAGTGCTTGGTTGAGAAGCCAAAGGTGAGAATGCAGGATCTATGGCAGGGGCGTCCAACCTGTAACCCGAGAGCCACATGTGGTTCCTGAGCCCTGGCAATCCAGTTCCTGAAGCCCACAAGGCCTGAATCCTATTCACAATTTATTCCTTATTGGCTGGCGTGTCTTGTTTTAATTTTGTGGACCTGGAGGTTTAGAAAAGGCTGTTCATAAAGCCAGTCTCATTGAGAAATAAAGACAGGGTTTGATAGGGTAGATGCAGAGAAGATGTTTCCACTTGTGAGTGAGTCCAAAACTAGGGGCCATAAATATAAGATAATCACTAATAAATCCAATAAAGAATTCAGGAGAAACTTCTTTACCCAGAGAGTGGTGAGAATGTGGAACTCGCTACCACAGGGAGTGGTTGAGGGAAATAGCAGAGATACATTTAAGGGGAAGCTAGGTAAGTACATGAGGGAGAAAGGAATAGAAGGATATGCTGATGGGGTGAGATGAAGTAGGGTGGGAGGAGAATGGTGTGGAGCATAAACACCGGCACCAACCAGTGGGGACGAATGGCCTGTTTCTGTGCTGTAAACTCTATGTAATCCTGTGTAAATCACAACACATCTGTCAGTATCAGCAACTTGAGATATATACAAGTTAATCAGAGCATGGGTTCAAATCAGAGCATGGGTTCAAATCAGAGAATGGGTTCAAATCAGAGAATGGGTTCAAATCAGAGCGTGGGTTCAAATCAGAGAATGGGTTCAAATCAGAGCGTGGGTTCAAATCAGAGCATGGGTTCAAATCAGAGCATGGGTTCAAATCAGAGAATGGGTTCAAATCAGAGCGTGGGTTCAAGTCAGAGAATGGGTTCAAATCAGAGCATGGGTTCAAATCAGAGCATGGGTTCAAATCAGAGCATGGGCTCAAATCAGAGCATGGGTTCAAATCAGAGAATGGGTTCAAATCAGAGCGTGGGTTCAAATCAGAGCATGTGTTCAAATCAGAGCATGTGTTCAAATCAGAGAATGGGTTCAAATCAGAGCATGGGTTCAAATCAGAGAATGGGCTCAAATCAGAGAATGGGTTCAAATCAGAGAATGGGTTCAAATCAGAGCGTGGGTTCAAATCAGAGAATGGGTTCAAAGCAGAGCGTGGGTTCAAATCAGAGCGTGGGTTCAAATCAGAGCATGGGTTCAAATCAGAGCGTGGGTTCAAATCAGAGAATGGGTTCAAATCAGAGCATGGGCTCAAATCAGAGCATGGGCTCAAATCAGAGCATGGGTTCAAATCAGAGCGTGGGTTCAAATCAGAGTGTGGGTTCAAATCAGAGCGTGGGTTCAAATCAGAGCGTGGGCTCAAATCAGAGCATGGGTCCAAATCAGAGCATGGGTTCAAATCAGAGCATGGGTTCAAATCAGAGCATGGGTTCAAATCAGAGCATGGGTTCAAATCAGAGCATGGGTCCAAATCAGAGCGTGGGTTCAAATCAGAGCATTGGTTCAAATCAGAGCATTGGCTCAAATCAGAGCGTGGGTTCAAATCAGAGCGTGGGTTCAAATCAGAGCATGGGTTCAAATCAGAGCATGGGTTCAAATCAGAGCGTGGGTTCAAATCAGAGCATGGGTTCAAATCAGAGAATGGGTTCAAATCAGAGCATGGGTTCAAATCCCACCATGGCAGCTTGAGAATTTGAATTCAGTCTTTCAAGAAGCCGTTCAAGAAGGCGGCCCATGACAACCTTCTCAAAGAGCAATAAATGCCGGCCTGGCCTGCGACGCCCCCATCTCGAGAATTAATGACAAAAACTTAACATGTAGCCTTGGAGGCTTCATAGTCTGTATCTGTATGGCCCACCGATACAAAGGCGTGGACATCCTTGCTCAATTAGACTGATGTCTCAAACACAGAATCTCCCCATAACTTTGTGGATTTTTAGCCATGGCAGTGATTCAACCAGCGCAGGTCATTGCCTCATACCAAAGTAATCAGTGGCAGATTAAACCCCACAATATGGGTTTCACATTCTTTATTCGGTAATTAACCTCTTCGGTGACATCATTAGTGCAGTATTACCAGAAATCATTTGCTGTATATTACTGGGAAATTCTAAGCACTCTATATATTATAACGGATTACATGATATTGTCATAAATATCTGTCCCATTACTTAAGAAAGGTCGCGACATTAATTTCTCAGAAACCTAAATGCTAATCAAGAATTAGATTACATCGAGCAAATATACTTTTGGCTCGTTATCAAGAATCATCGATTGTCGAACAAAAGGCTTTATTTTTTTGGTGTTGGTTCTGGATTTCTGCCTTGCTGATAAAACCCAATAAAGCGAGTTGACTTAATCGCGGTTGGTTTTCAAGTCTCCTCTTTTACAAGTGCCTGATGTGGTTTTAATAGTGTGTGCAGACGCCCAGGGTGCACAGCCAACAAATATGCTGCGAATCACATCTGTTTTTCTTCAAACAGGTTTTACTGAGTCCAAGCATTTACACAGTGATAACCTTTCAACCCAACCCCTCCGAAAAGGGTTTGATTGTATTTTCACTCCGATAAAAAGAAGCAATAGGCAGAGAATAGATTTGGAACCACACGGAAACCCGTCACAAACACAGAACACCCTCAGATACTTCGATTTTTTAAAGTCCCATTATAATTTTCCTGATTATTATATTTTTGAGGATGTGCGTGATTTGAAACACGATACAGACAGGGGTTAATGCCATGCAGAAACTGTTTATTTTATTCAATGTTTAAGGTTTATATTTCACATCACCCGTTGAAAGTTTTCCAAGGCAATCAAGGCGGAAGTCTGAAGCGAGCGCGTCAGTTTGTCATAAGCTTTATTCTTCCATATACACCTACATTAAACATTTATATATCAGCTCTTGACACTGGCTTTTTCCGGCATTAGCTGTGATTCATTTTCTGCATTCCTGCTGTCTCCGTTTATATTCATTGCGTCTCGTGTTTCGCACCTGTAAGGACACCATCAGCGACTCATGGAAGCGCTGCCTCTTGTGATTGTGTGGATCTCTGGGTCCAGCCCTCTGCCAAGCGTTTAACAACTTGGAGCCGGTCCTGAGGTTTGAGGAAATCAAAGTGCATTTTTTCGTGCTGTGACACCCGGTGTTTACCATTAAAAGGATTCCATTTATTCCCATGTTTTTCGCACGATTTTTTAGTTTGTTTTATAAAATATTAGATTTCTTCAATGCAAAGTATTTCTTGCTCTACTTGGCTCAATCATCATCTTATAATAGATATGTTTTTTTCTTGCTTGTAGTTGGCCAATGCTGTACAGTGCTCAGGTAAACAATGTTCAGTTCAACAAATAGCAGTGAAGTAGAGAGAAAACTAAATATAGGACAACTCTAAAACCGTTCCAAAATGTTAATAACTGAACTTTGTACAGCAGAGAAACATGAACGGTTCTTTTGGCAACCATTTGCGCAGAGAATATAGTGTCGATAGACAGATAGATGATAGCAAATGTGATATGGGCAGATAGCTATTTATGTTCATTTAAGCATTAGATAGCATAAAAAGATACAGAAATAATATATACATTATGTATATATGGGTGCATCTATGGATAAAATAAATTATATCCATAATATTGTAGTCTGTAGTTACAGTTATCTGTAGATTATATATAAATTGTTGCCTACATATTTCTGTCTGTGCTTATGCAGACCTATATATTTATATCTATCTCTAACCATGTCAATGTTCCGTTATAATATTCAATAGTGACGATTTGGTGAGTGGTTACATAAGAAAAGTGAAATTGAAATTGACTAAAAGGATGACATCAAATGGAATTGTCACTGGCTGCCTCTTTAAAGGGGAAAGTCAGAGTGAGTCCACTTTAAGACTAACAAACGAAAAATTAGTTCCTAACTGGTGCTCCGGGATATTGTATATAAATCGCTGCTGAATATTTTTTTAAGGTTACCACTATTGGCATGATTTTTGGAAAGTCTGAGGATTTTCAAACAATTCAATGATAAACGCGGTCACCGGCTCCAATAACAGCAGCAGTGAAGTAACCTAGCTGGACCTGTAATAAATGGTAAAATAGTAAAGGTTTAATTTCTGACTGGATCCGCTGGATCTTGCGGGGGAGCTCGTTAACGACACTTACTCTACATGGGATGCATTATTTACCGAATATACACACATTCCCGTTCCATTTGGGGTGAAAGGTTGCTATCGTATTGAAAAAAGTCGAGACTATTGAAAGTGTGAAGGAATATAACAGAAATCAGCGTTCAAGTGCAGAGTTAAAGCCAAACTCGCTCCCTAGCACCGTCCCGAACTCTGGACTCAAAACATAACACATGGAATCAGAGTCACTTCTAACTTTTCCTACCGAAATGATTCGCCTTTTTAAGGCTGGCTAATTTGATATTTTTGGACTATTGTTTAAATCTTTGGCTGACAGTTTCAGTAGAATGAGGGCTATGGTGTATACAGCAAGACTTTATTCGGGATCAGAAATTAATTCTACCTTTAAACCAAAGTGAAAGTGTTAGCTGGTGAGAACTGATAGCAACACTTCAGACATTGGGTCCTGTGCGTTCCTCTGGAAGCTAATGCCCTGATTGTATAAATTGCAATGGGTTCTCAGGTTAGAATTGAAAACGAATACAAGTTTTAAGGTCGTCAGTAGGGATATTTGTGCCTGGTGTCAAACCTGAGGGAACGCTCTCCGCTTTGAGCTCCCCAATGTAACACCACAATTATATTAAATGCATGTATGTTTAAAAGGCATGCGCCTCACAGATGATTCACATAATGGAAATGGCACGCCCATTCCCCCATATTTCATGACTGTAATTGTTAGTTCCTGCCAGAATCCATAATTATGATTACAGAAACGAAACTCAAAGATTCCCAAAATATTAAGCAAAAATGCATGTTAAAAATGTTCTACTGGGGTTATTATTGCCCGCTTTCTCTTAGTTCGATCACAAAAGTTGAGAATGAACTAACAATTTTGAAATTAAACCCACCAATTTTTCCACCCATTTCAATGTTCTTGTGTTCGTTTTATGATGATCTAGCAACATTTATTCACCTTCTGGTCAGTGCAGAGAGGGTTCATTCCCATTCCCAAATACATGCATAACGCAACGATTTGACTTTTAATATCTTACCTTGAAAAAGCTCTTTGATGATGGAAACCGCTGCGAGGTTTGTGCGATTTTACAATATTTCAAACTTTAACTCTGGGCAAGGCCACCTGCAACTCCAGTATTTAATTGATTATAGTTCTTCGGAGAGAGGGGCCCGTTCACTGCCCATTTCACCGTGAATGGCTTTCGATTTATATGCAGATATAGATTATTAATTTTTACATATTTATAATTCCTCGTTGCCTGCAATTCATAATCTGCAGTTCTTTCCCCTGTTGTATTCCTGGGATTGGGGTTAGTCTGTAATAGATTAAAGGGAGTCGGGTTCATGTTTTAAAAGTGGAATGACCCGCTAATATTTCGGGGCGTTGGTTTTATCACTGCGTTTCAGTTTAAGAGTTTTGAAAATGTACCGATCGGTTTTTTAATCTAGTGAAAGGAAACAATTACATTAAAATGAATTCACTAAAAATTGATCCCGAAATTGTTTTGTTTAACAGCCTATTTTTGGTACAGGAGTTGGTGCGAGAGATCAGGACTCTAACTTTAATATCGAATGCAAGTCTTTCTTTGCTGAGTTAAGCCAGTTTAACGCGGTGTGATTAAAGGGGATAAGGACTGCCAATTATTATTTTTATAAATGTATCACCTGCTCTAGAAACCAATAACAGAACACAACAACGCGAGTTATATATCTGCTCATTTTGAGTGTGTATTTTTAAGATTAACCAAATGCTCCTCGTTCTCAGTTTTATTTCACGATGGGACATAAAATTCAGGATATCTTAATGGAATCCAAGACTTGCAACAAATCTGCGGAATATTTGAATTAAGTTATAATTGTGGGCGATAGGATTTCGAGGTATATTTACGGGATTTGGGCGAACATTCATGGGATGTAGTTGGTGGGATATATTTATGGAATGCGGGGTTCTGATTGTGTTGGGGATTGTGGACATTGGGATATTCTGTCGATTAAGATGCCGTAGGTGACCCCAACCCTGGCCACTCCGACCTCGGATTACCCGTTTCTGCTACCCAAGGTCCCATCACACCAGGAGGACCACCTGGAAAACAGGGGCGCGGGCCGCCGCCTTCTCTTATTTATAGTTATGATGAATGTTAGGCACTGTAATCTAGATCAAGTCAGCGTTTTAACCCGAGAGGTTTTGAATTCTGATGTGCCCTGTCAATTATTTAAGTGTGTTTATTCAAGGTATACCTGAGAACTCATTTTTAATGTGGAAAGAAGTCATCCTCGGTTCCGAGGGACTGCCTAAGAAGAAGACACTGTCGGAATTAAAACACACAGTTAGAATCGTCTGTCTAATTATTTAAACAATCCTTCACTCTCCGTTTTACACATACTGTACTAATCTAGAGAGGTTATGTAGAATTAGCTTCACATATAAAGAGATAGAAAGGAGATGTCTACCTATTTATCCAATTCACTTTATTTACACGTGCATATTTCGGTAAATCAAGAATTTTTGATCGAGAGTAATCTATGTATGTGTCTCTTCATTTGCCAATCAACACTTAAATAAAGTTTCTTGGAGGTGAGTTTTGGAAGAGATAACAAGGTACAATGTACTGATGTGTCGCATTTCTTTTCCAGCCCAATGTTGACAGGCTGCTTTGGTCGGGAGTGTAGTGAGTCCTCCTCCTGGAGGCGTGCGTTTGTTTATGCAAGTGTGTATGCAAATAACGGCGGTGGGAGCGACCCGACTCTCTGAAGTGAGAGATGATGATAACTCGGTTACCCTCCTCAGACAGGGAGCTGACACGCCGCATCCTCAACACAAGTTCCTGACAACGGGTGCAAGGGCTGCAGACACATCAAGGGATTTGGTTTTCGTATCTGCAATGTAGACAGAGGCTGGAATTAAAATGAAGTAATAACTGTTCACAAAGGGATTGTGATTTAAAAAACATGAACTCTCCACCCAAGAATAGAAGCAAATCCATGAATGGATATGTTCCACACTGCATTGCAAAGGGTGTTATCGGAAATGTCTCAATTCATATAATATATATATATATACCTAGTCGTATACTATGTATGTATGCATATATATAAATATGCATATGTATATATACTATTTTTTATTATATATCTATATACGAAGAGAGGTGGGAGGAGGGTCGTTTGGAGCATAAACACCGGCATAGACCAGTGGGGCCGAGTGGCCTGTTTTACATATTAGTATTTACTGCACAGAAACAGGCCATTCGGACCAACAGGTCTGTGCCGGTGTTTATGCCCCACTCGAGCCTCCTCCCACCCTACTTCATCCAACCCCATCACCATATCCTTCTATTCCTTTCTCCCTCATGTGTTTATCCAGCTTCCTCTTAAATGTATCTACACTATTCGCCTCAACTACTCCCTGTGGTAGCGAGTGCCACATTCCAACCACTCTGTGGGTAAAGAAGTTTCTCCTGAATTCCCTATTGGATTTATTAATGACTGTCTTATATTTATGGCCCCCAGTTCTGGTCTCCCCCACAAGTGGAAACACGTTGTGTTGTAACGTTCTATGTAATATATATACTAAACCTATCTCTGATAATATATTAGATAGATAGATAGATAGATAGTAGATAGATAGATAATAGATAGATAGATAGATAGATAGATAGATAGATAGATAGATAGATAGATAGATAGATAGATAGATAGATAGATAGATAGATAGATAAAAATACACATTATTCTCAGTAAAATATTTCTAAACTTGACCCATATTTTTTAGAACAAAATTGTGTCAGGAAATGTATTTTACCAGTTGACGGCCAAATAATATAAATATTTCAAGAATATGCTCCCCAACAAAATATATGCTCAATAAATGTGTTTTAAAATAATCGTCTGTAATCTCCATGATCGCAGTTTTATAATGTCTTCTCCCACGGTGCATTGGCTCCACAAACTGAGCTAAAAAAAAGGTTTCATGATATTTTTCAAAGAAAATAATCAACTTCCTACAAATTTATTGCTATATAAGTTTTCTGTATGCGGGGGTTTGGTATCATAATGGAGACATGAGGCTAAGGTTTAGTTTAGATGATGCCGCATTGAATGAACGGAAACTTTTAACTTTGTTTTAACCTGAATTTTGTTTCTGTGTCTTGACTGTTGATGGAGGCGGGAGGCGTGAAGTCGCCTCTGTTGTCAGATATTTCCGGGAACTTAAGAGAAAAATCTTCCAAGCCACATTTTAGTCTTTTCTCATTTAAATAAAATGGAATTAAATTATTTCTGACCGGAATTTGCGACGAGATGAACCTTTTCGTCAATCTTTTAAATGAGCTGTACTGGTGCTTCTCGTTCCTTAGAAGAAAATAGTCATCATTTGTGATAAATAATGCTTAAATTTCAGATGCTGTATTTTCTGCAGTAATTTCCTTTTCCCTCCTGTTTTTCATAATATAATGAATAAGAATTTATGGCTGTAATAATACATTGCTGGAGCAGTTCATCGCTGCTGTGTTATTACCGTAACGTCTTGTTTCTTTGATAGATGAGAGCTAAGCTATTGTGACCCCGGTACAAAAAATAAGCCAAATGAGAACATTCATTAATGCAATAAAGATTCATCTGAGGCAGACTTTGCTGCGAATATTTTAGCGCTGTAGTGTTGAGTTAAATCAAATATTGATGGATTTTGATATAATATAGTGGATAATGTTTAAATAATTAAACTGATTGCACCACACATAAACCAAATAATTTTTTTGAAATATGGAAAAGAAAGCATTTGGAAATTTCAAAAATTACCTTCCAATCCCCCCTCTTATTTAAAAAAAAGTGTTTCCCATTGCAGCTCCATGATCAGTCCACTTCACATCAGATAAAGTATCAGTTTGTATAAATGATCTGATTTTAAAAAGGTCACTTATTATTAGGATTCTAATATCCCCATTTCCATATCCTGGGGTTGCGACAGGCGTGGCTAACGCAATCCATAAACCACCATTAACTATTCATTTATTCAGTGTAGATGCGACCTTTGACCTTCCCAAATCTAAATGAGTTGCTATTTGCTCTCTATCTTGACACTTCCAAACCTTGCTAAATCATTTTGAGTTTGGTTTGAAATAGAGGAGTTTTTTTTAAAAACCGCATTGCCCCTTGGACTGACTGGAGGGAGAGGAGAGAGAAGGTTCCTACTAGTCCAAAGTTGACCCTAAGCGAGGAGCTACCAACGCTTAATCAAGAGTGACCCAGACTGCTGAATTAATTTCGGCGTGAACTCTCCGTGAACCAAAGACTGGAGAGAAGGAGAGCTGACTTCTTGTGGCTGGCCCTGGGCAAACCTTTCAGCCTGAGTAAATATTGAACGAGTCCATCTGATGGCCGGAATGAAATGGCCCTGTCAGGCAAAAGTAAACTTAAAGGGGGTAAAACCACAAGGAGCTGAAAATTGTACGGCCACCTCCTCATTGTTTTCCATTCAGGTCAAACTCTCCTTCACCTGCCTGCTAAGTAAAGATACACGGAGGTGATCGGTAATTAAATTGAAAAGAGTAGTGCTGTCATATGACCCTCCCCCCTCCCCATTCTCTCAGTAACATTTTAAAATATTGTCTTTAACTGAAAACACAGGAAACAGCTGATGGGTAGAACTAACATGCATACATACACATTTAAAAGTTTCATTTCTGTAGTTTTTGAAGGGGCTGAAAGTTAGATAAGTCACCGCTCGGATCTGCCCTTCTAAATAAATAATCTGGATTGAAAGCTGACAATTATTTTAATGATCCAAGACACACATAAGATGCAACATGGAATCCTGATGAATGTGTAACTATCCTGCCAAAGTAATACTGTTGTGTTCAGTTTAGAATTTTCCTTGATTCTAGATTTCTTCTCTTCAATGGGACTGAATGAAAAAGTTATCCCGTTTGATTGTTTACCTTGATCACCTATGCATTATTCCCCGCACCCTAATCATATCCACGTGGGTTATTTGAAATGGGGGTAAGATAGAAATAGTACTGATTGAGATTGTAAATTGCACTTTAGGCAATTCTAAAATCACGTTCCATACGCCTATGGAGTAATCAGTTCTCCTTCAATTGCCTGGTCCGCTATCGATCGCTATAATTCCTTGGTGTAATTCCCCCTCTCTGGTGCTGTGCAGGCTGTAGTAACCAGGACTGTACGGGACTCTCCCGACCAATATTTGATGTAGCATTTTCAGGGAAATATTTTTTACGATAATAGACTAAATTGATAGATACATATTATTGAAGGTGCTAAAGGACCCTCGATGCTTAAAGGGTGAAATAGAAATGTCAGGGGGTTAATATCAATGAGGAGGAGCTGAAATGCTGAAAGTTATTTAAACTCTTGCATATTGTTGTTTAGTGGGTTTTTTTTAAAGCTGGTTACAAGCTCCACGTTTGTTTTTTGTTAAACTAAAAACGCGTGAAGTTGCAGCCAATGCAACTCCGAACTGGTACAGAGAGAAACACACAAATAACAAAGGTCTGTTGATAGTTCAAAGGGAACCGTCATAAATTTTATGAGCGCGGTTTGCTTTACATCAAAAGGCATCGCATGGGGAGGGTAAAAGCTCCCACAAAACAAGTGCAATTAGCACAAAGTCGTCAGGAGCAGATGGCTGTAGTCTCTGTTCGCTCAGGATAGGAGTCAGTCCCTTTGAAATTACTTTTTTTTTTAAAAAACCTTCCCTACAGCCATCAAGAACAAGAGATTTCCTAACCTTCGCCTTTTATTTATCTCCAGCTTTCCCAGGATGTTTTGGGGTGAATACCAGAGCCATTTATTTCTTTATTTATTTATATATTTATAGGGAGGGGTGGGGGAGGGGCAAGACCAGGGCTCTTACAACTTTTGCTAAAGTCACTCACTCCCAATACTTTTTGTTTCATTCAATGAATTTCAAAGGCACGTTTGTAAACGTGTGGCATGAGAAGTATATCATTCACACCAGTGCTTGCAGTCAGAGGGAGGGTTAGAGCTGTGTGTGCTTGCTTGCAAAGGAAAATAAAATGTTGATCTAAGAGGCCATGTACATAAAAACGGGCAAACAGTATTACGTGGCAACATTGTACAGTCGGCGAAATGCTTAGATGTTTACATTACAGTAACCATGCACAAAAAACTCGCACCATGGAGAAACCCAGCAGTTTGCAACTATTTCCGGTAACAACTCCCCGATTTCAGTGGAAAGCTGTACTTGTCTTTTGTTATGCTCCGCACCACAAGCGAGATCAGAAAGGATTCCCTGGTTACATCATTGTTCTCCGGCACATATATTCGATTGAAATGCATTGTCCATGCATGCGGTTTTACACAGTGTGTTGGTTCGGGCGAAGTTTGTAGCATTCTTAAGGACACCTAGAAAATCAACATGCTTTCAAATGAAAATAACTGGAGGAGGCAACCAAGTTTACACTGAACATTTCTTTCCCAAAAAGCAGCACAGCTTCTCTTTGGTCTCAAGAATTGTTTCCCTCGGGCTCGCCAACTCTAATTCTTTCCTTCCTCTGCTTTTTAGAAACATATATTTGTTCCCTTCCCGAATCTAATATATTTATACGACATTCAGGAAGGGAACAAATGCATTTTCCCCAGTTTCAGAAATTCGAGCTTTGCCCCCTCGATCAAGCTGTCTCTGGTCTAACTTTTCTTGCAGAGTTTTCCGCGGAAATAAACTTCGCTGAAGGTGACGGCAGCACCGGTCAAACCTTTCCCAGAGATCTTTAAAGCGCTTTATTTGGCTGAAATATGGGGTAAAATGTCTCGAGCTTATGTTTGTCAGGACCTCTGTGAGAAGAGGTCTGGATGTGTGTGTGTGTGTGTGTTGAAAGTGTGATTTATATTTCTGTACCTCTGTGTGCATGTGTATATAACTGTGTGATAGTGTGTTTGGAATTAATGTATGAATGTGCGCATTTTGTGCGAATCCATACGTGTGTGCGCGAGTGTATGTGAGAGGGGAACTGTACCTCTGTGCGGGATTCGACTTAGTACTGAACAATGTGTATTAGTTTACAGAAACATAGAAACATAGAAGATAGGAGCAGGAGTAGGCCATTCGGCCCCTCGAGCCTGCTCCGCCATTTAATGAGATCATGGCTGATCATCCAAATTCAGTGCCCTGTCCCTGCTTTCTCCCCGTATCCCTTGATCCCTTTAGCCTTAATAAATATATTTAACTCCTTCTTGAATATATTTAATGAATTGGCCTCAACTGCTTTGTGTGGTAGAGAATTCCACAGTTATATAAGTCACCGTGTATATGTTGGGGGGTTAATTGAGTTAGACATTAAAAAGTTATGCATGGTTTTAAATTCAACATAGAAATCTGCTCGCTTCCAGTCAGTGGCAGTTGTAGAAAAGTGGTTTAATTTAACTGAGTACATGTTCTCCATTCAGATTTATGTCATTAGAACTAAAACTAGCAATAGAAATAGAAATTAGAACCTCTTCTGGGTGATTACATTTACATCAGTCCTATTTAATGCATTAATTGTACCCTACAGTTTATTCTGAATTTTGCCAGTCTCCCTGCCTTCTCTTGCTCCCACCCTCCCCTCTCTCCATTATCTCGCTCTCTTTTATATATATCTGTATGTATATATATATATAAAGTTTGAGAGTTCTCTGCCTGAGATGGACAACGGTGTCATCTTCAGGCGGCTTTTGTTGACTTGTTTGTTAATCCCAGAGGCGTTTGGAGGTAAAAAGGTCACTGGTACATCCGGAGTTTGCTGTTGCATTCCTCGCTTCGTCGCTACATTTATTTTAAAGACGTGGCCGAGGAGTGTTTGTTTAATGTCGTTCACGGAGGATAATGAGCACTTCCTTTCAGATTCCAGCGAAGCTGAGCAGCATTGAAGGGAACATTTCTTGAAATTATCCGCATTTGCAGACCCCGGATGGGTCTTTTTAAGCTGTTTGACTTTAATTGCACATTTTAACGCTCTGGTATTTGTTTTCTAACGATTTTGTCAATATAAGGTCAATCTCATGTGCTAAAAAGCAACCATCCAGTAATCTCGTTGTGTGCTTTGGTTTATTTATGGGCTGCCAACAGACAGATTACTGACTATGGATTGGAATACTTCACAGTGGTCAAAGTGCAATAACTACAGGAAATAAAACATGGCTCCGGATCATTGTATTGTCATAGATATTATAGCTCCATCATAGGCCATCCCTAGAAAGATGCATCCTACATAACGTGTCTTATTTTGAGGGAAAATAGCCAAGAGAAATGAAAACAGTCAAGAAACAAAGTGTGTTATAATAATCAATTCGATTTTATTGGCATGAGGTAGCTGAGCACTCGGGTTGCAGACTGAGCGTGGTGAGCACGTTTGGAGGGCTGCTAACGAGCGGAGAGACAAAACTGATAAAACTCAGTAAAAGATTTGAATCACAGCATCTTCACCTGGGGTAGGATTGCTCTGGCAGCCATGTCTAGCGACAGCGGCGATGCCCTTTTTTTGGTGAAGAGGTCCTCTGGTCGGCATTACTGGCGAACTGGTCATCTCGAGCAGTAATGTCCAGAGATCTTCATAGATGCATTTTGCCACGTTATAACACATGTGCCACCAGAGCACACCCAATCCCATGTTGAATCCAGCCTTCCTCACAATAATATCAAAAGATACCTGCACCAAGGCTTAAAAGCAATCGAAAAGTCCAATATTCTCGGAATTATCACTTTTGTTGGAAATATTTGGTTCTGCCGCAACGAAACATCTAATCACAGTTTCTGATTTAAGCTTTTATCAAGCAACAGAAAGAACAGAAAATGCCACAAAAAGTGAACGAACGATATTAGTATTTGTCTGTTAACATTTAACATGCGCCTGCTACAACCAATTTCTTAAACTCTCCATTTCCTCTCTACACCTAGCATGTATCTTTTTAATCGATAACCCTGTTACAGTATTAGTAGTGCAATCACAAAAAGTACCACAGATCTCATAAACACACTTCACACTGCAGAATAAAGGTGTTTCATCGCAATTTCCGATATATACAAACAATCCCGCTTGAAATCGGGATTCTTAAATACAAAATAGACTGAAATCTACACCTATGCATAGACAGCGAGGCTCTATGAAGCCAGACTCCCTGCAAAGTTAACAATAACAAGGCTGGCAGTCAAAATCGCAAGCTAAAAATATATATACAACCAGCCGGACAGTATGTCGTATTACAATCATCGGTATCAAAATATGGGATTCTCGCATTGTAAACATGTGAAAAGTGCAATGCTAACTTTTTTTTTTGGTAATTTCCCTGAGTTTATTACAAGTATAACACAGAAAGGGAGGGCCATTAACATCAGTAAAATGTAATGATGGAAATTAAAGTCATATTCTCCCTTTTTTTGAAAGGTATTGCTCTTTGTTTTGATAGCTTGAGTTAAGAGGTGTGGATGTTCTCTGATGTCGACGATCTGGGCGATGTGGATGGCGAGGTAGTTGATGACTTGTCTGATCCGTCCCCCGGCTCCTTTGCAGCGTTGGCGGGGAAGTGGGGAGCGAATCCTTCCTTTTCTCGCTTCTTCTGCTTCATCCTGCGGTTCTGAAACCAGATCTTCACTTGGGTTTCGTTCAGCTCCAGCGTGGCCGCTATCTCCACTCTCCTGGCGCGGGTTAGGTACTTGTTAAAGTGGAATTCCTTCTCCAGCTCAGTCAACTGCTTGGTGGTGAAATTGGTTCGTATGGTGTTGGTCTGGCCACCCAATCCGTATTCAGCAATTTTGGCTGAAAAAAATAAAAGGGAAAACAATTAGATGGACCCTACATGAGCAAACGCCCCCACAGCCCGCCCCAACCACCATTAACCAACAACTTCAGCACTTGACTGTCCCGGAACTTGATAGAAGCAAAAGATAAAAAAGAGCACACGGCTTTTAGGCTGAATCCAACTCATCTTATTCAAGGACAGGACTCTTAAAACAGAACATTAACTCTTAATTAAGCCACTGCAACGCAAATGCGAAATACTCGCTCCCTCCCGTTGGGTTTTATCTAATAAATGTTGGGCCCAACTTCTTTTGTGAAGTGCACTAAACCAACTCACTGTGAAACACACATCTTAAAATGGGTAACTTATACACAGAGATCAAGTTTCGCCGAGTGGAGTTACACGGACAGGCCTGTGCACTTCACAGTTAAAGCTACAGACCCGCTTTCCACACCAACCTGCCTGTCATTTTCAGGTCAGTTTCATAAATTCAGAATCAACCGGCCGCTTAGCTCTTATTTACTGAAATTGATTCCGGGAGGGGGGAGGGGCGTCAGCAAATGGGTTACTGCAAAACCATTCGAATACTGTAGCTCTTAATTTGCAAAGTTCAAAGAGAGGGCAAAGAACTTTTTAAAAATGTACTTTAGACGTTTTCAGAAGCCAATGAATGTTAACGTCAATGATATTTTACAATTTGAAAGAATTACATTGTGAAAGTTGGAAAGTGCTTGAATTGGATTTCCGCCACTTCCTTGGCTCACTTACAGGTAAGGTAAGGATTAGGGTTAAGGTTAGAGCTGCTCATACTAACCTGTTTTAGGAGGGTTTCTTTTCACTTTCATCCAGTCAAACGTCTGGCCCGAAGAGGATGAATCAGAGATGCAGCCAGGTTCCTTTTCCCCCTCTTGAGATGGAGACAGATTAACATAAGTCCCGTACGCCAAACCCTGTTGCTCTTGGCCGTAGGAATGCTGATATTGGCTTGGCCCTGAGACAGCACAATAACCGTCTGAAAGCGGATTGACAGTGGATGCTACATTGCCAGTGTACCCCGAGGTTTGAAAGTACGCCCCATCCGATTCTTGATTGAAAAAATAATGGTGATTGTAACCCGGGTTGCAAGTTTGGGCGGTGTAGTTGTTGGGGCCTGAACCGGTGTATGGGTTTCCTAGACTGGAATGATGCGAGTAACTGGGTGGCTGGTGCTGATGCTGGAGTGCATTGTGCGCGCTTCCTCCTACTAAGAATCGTCCATCACCATTGCAATTGTCAACGTTACCTGCAGAAGGAGCGAAAGCTGTTATCCCTTGTTCTGAATGGTGGTAACCCTTGGATGAGTAGGCGCTCGTCCCACGATTACAAATTGCGTACTCTAAGAAGGAGTTCATCCTGGTATTGTCCATCTGCCAGTGATGGACGGTCAACCTGTTCGGTATCTCCCTGCCCCTGAAACGCCAGGCACTATGTCACCCAGTAAACTTCGTCCATGGCTCGCTGGCAATCAAACGATCTCACTCAAGAGGACATTCACGTGACCCCGAGTCGCCAATGGCAAGGGACCTCCTGATGTTAGTGAACTGCATGAGGTGATCCATCACCCCGCTGACATTTACATCACAAAAGCTTTCAATCAAAGTTATCCGCATCAATCTGATAGCAACACTTAAACGTCAAATCAGCCTTCAGAAAAAGGGAGGGGGGAGAGAAAGTTGGAATTATTCAAGATTGTCTTTAAAGTGTTAAAAAGATTTGTTCAAACCAAGAACCACAGCTGCCTACAAAACCTGGGCATATTATCTTCCTGCAGCCCAGCAGAGCTCAAGTAGGTAATTTAATATATATTTTAATGTTTTATTTGAATAATGCAACATTGCAAGGAACAAACCATTGCATTATAGTCGATTTGAGCCGTTTTTAGTTTTAAAAAGTAAACAAGTTGAAAGGTGCCCAGCATCTCGCTTAACTTTGTTCTAAAAGTCTGGAGTAGGCGGAAATGAATCTAACATATCACAGCACGGATACAGAGAAAAATAGAGCCAATTGTATGGGGGAGGGGTTATAAAATAAAGCATCCGTTTTGAATGAATTGCAACGATCTTTTGGTGAATTCTGTAGTACATTAAAAGCTATGAGATGTCCATATGATTTTTGGAAAGGTAATGTTGCTCATGGGATGTTTGATAAAAGGTCTCATAACAAATGTAATATAGATGAGCATTACCCAGTTAGAATTGCATGTTGCTTAATTACCGTTTTTTATGTCCCAATTTTGTAATTCGCTGGGATCTGCTAAAGAGTCATAAAACCATGGGTTAAATTTAGAATTGTAATGCAATAAAACATACCCATGCTGTCATTCCTATTCCTTCAGTGAAACTGTGTAGGGAATTCAATGAAAGACGAAACATAAAAAATACGATGCCAATCCGATAGAATCCTTTCTATAATTTGAGAGTTCAGCCTGGTTACACCATTAAAACAAAGATAATGTATATTTAAGAGGCTTATTTCCACTGTGAAGAAGTGATTGCCTTGCAAAAGTAATACATCCAATCAATTCATCAATAATATATTAAATCAAGAATGTAAGTTGAATAGCCTATATGCTTTTGAATTTAAAAAAACATTTTTGTTTCTAAAAAACCTTTGAAATGTTCATCTTATATACTCTTAGCCTTGTCATAAAGCTTATGGGTACCTGTAATAGATGCAGTGCTGACAGCACTACGGGAGAAATCAGTCATTTCATTTCTCAGTGGGTGCCATATATTACTTTCCAGCACTCAGACTGAAGTTTCGACGATTCTACCGGGGTGGGGGTTATTCTATGGATCATAAATAGTTCCTCGTTTAAAGTTTTGAGATGTATCTTACCTAAGTCAGCAAACCCAAGTTAACTAAAAGTGGCAGACTAGCTTGACAAAGTGAATGGTGATTATTCATATTTTGCCGGAATTGAAGGCATCTCACACAATGTCCTTCACAGTCTAGTTTCGTGAGCTGTCAGGATATGTACTATTATCTCAGCATTTAAGCACGTTTAATATGTTTGACATAATAAGATGGTTTTCCCTTTACATTCTGGGTTATCACATATATACACACAGTTTAGTGGTGATTAGCTAGAAGCCCGGGGCCTACAATTATACTAATTTACTCAGTTAACAGAAAAAGATTAATTGTACAGTATGTGATGTGTCACTGTTGCACCTAGACATTCGAGCTGCTCGTCGCCCGCCATCTGTTAGGTTCATGGAGAGCTTATATTTTCTACATAATGATACCTTATCACTGTCACCGAATTCAAGAAACATTATTTTTGCCTTCACTCATTCAGTCGGTGGATCCATATGTCAAAGGCAGCTCTGGCAGCCAGCAATTTAAATGTTTGATGTAAGCTCCATTTTGCTACTGCTTACTGCACTTTTCCCTTTAGGGAGAGAGAGAGAGAAAGAATGAGAGGGAAATGAGGATATAGATGGATACGTACAGATAGAAAGGGAGCGCTACAGAGGGAAAGATACAGAGAGGGGAAAGGGATAGGAACTGAGAAGTACATAGAGGAGAGAGGCACAGACGAATAAGTACAGAGAGAAAGAAAGAGAGGCAAAGAGGGGACTGTATACAGAGAAAGGTACACAGAAACATGAGAACCAGAGAGATACAGAGAGAACGAGAAAGCAAAAGAGAAGAAAGAACAATGGGTGCACGAAGTGAGCTGGGCAGAGACAGAGATACGTTACTTAAAGCATATCGCCATAACAGGTATATTACATCTAGACTAGACCTGCAGATGTAATTTTAACTGTCAGAATCCCGATCGGGGTCCCTAACACTGAATGATGATCTAATGTATTGGTTTGCAATACATTGTATAAGTAACTCAACAAAGTTTCATGACAGCAATGTCCCAAATACAGCCACTTGCTGGGGTTTCACTGGGGCTAATGATTTAACAGGTGCTGGCACAGGATTGGGAGTGAGCGCCACAAATGCGGTGCATCTACCAGCTGCTCATGCACGATGTCAGATGCAGACAGTGTTGGTTGAATAAAGGAAGCTTTGGCGAGTAAAACTTTTGGGCCAGTAATACTGTCCAATGTCCAACCACAATGAAGCAGAAAGCCCTGCTCGTGTTTTCGATATGTGTTACATTTTGACAAACTAGATCTGTGTCCGACTTTGCACCCACGTGCAACCTGCCACCTAGTATGAACGACGTTTAATTAATCATTTGAAAATAACTGTACTGACACGAATTACTTAATAAACTAGCAATTTCCATTTTAAGCTGCGTGTAAATGGAAAGAAGGTGGTTGACAGAAATGAATAGTACTTTCAAGCCATACTGGATTATTTTATTGATTAGGATAGTTGGGAAGCGGGGATGATGTATTTGATACCATATTATACAATATTACTTACAAGTATTCAGTTGAAGTGAACTAAAATACGTTCACTTTCACTGGTCCAGATTCTAATCTGTTTTGTTAAAAGCAAAGAACGCATCAGCTAACGTCTATCATGCACTGAAACTAATTGAACCATACTAACTGGTCATAACTGCAACTGTGTGTTCAGAATCCGTTTTCGTTCTCTTTAAATGCCACTGGCAGTAGTTATTATCAGTGCAGCAGAGACATGGAAACTTGACTGATTCAGGATTGGAGAACCCGCTTTTCAATGAGATGTTACAAGTTTGTTTTGCCCCTGCTGCCGCGGGTTACAGATTTGTAACATTCTTAGAGAGTGACTGAAGCCCTCAGTCAATATTTTAAATCGCTGTTACAGATCTTCGGTGATTCCCCAACAGTGACACAATCCTTGATGTCGATCTCATTTTTATGTCAACCTCCTTTAACAATGTGATTGCACAAATCATATCTCTGTGAGTCCTTTTATCTGAGTGTCTATCAAAGCTATAGTGTTGGATTAAGTTCACTGAGAGACGCTAATACCCACTTCTTTACCCCTTTATTGTTCTGAATATATATTTACGAAAATGTAAGCCTGTCCCCTTTTCGTGTCAAGCCTTTATTTCAGAATAGTATGACCTCTTGTATTGTAGTAGAGGAAGAATATTTACAGTAAACAATATTTTGCAAAGAATACAAAAGTGCCTTATTTAAGAAATATAAAATGTGCTTTTTTAATTTTTGCATCAAAAACTTCATGACCTTTTTGCAAAGCGAAAAGTAGTTCCATCTCCTCATCAATGTATCAACTTGGTACTGATACCCTAATGCCGTCTTGACGGGGCACTGATGGCTGAGGTACCACATGATGTCCCATCTGCCCTACTCAATAAGCGATAAGCATGCCATGGCTCTAATCACAGAGCAGAGTTAAGCATTGTGCTGTGACCCCCTTAAAAATCCTCTTCTGTACCCTGTTCCCCCACCCCCAAGGCTCCAATCTAAACCAGATGTGAAATCCCATTGGGTTATCTTGTTGAAAGATCTCGAATACAATAATCCAATAAATCAGAAACATTTTAATGGAAAAAAACTAGACGAAGGGTCAAAACCGGTATGTAAACAAGCTTGAAAATATTAAGATAGATAATGAATGAAGATGAGATAACTGAAGAAGAAGAAGTAGTTAGGTGACATCAAGCCAGTAGATTATAAGAGGAAGGAAGGGGGAAGGCCGAGAGAAAAAGAGCACGAGGTCCTGGTAGAGAATGGGTTAAAGAGCCGACGGGATTGTCTGTTAGGGTAATAGCGAGAAAGGCGAGATGCTGCACTGTTAAAGTTGGTGTCTTGTCTAAAATCTGTTGTAATGCATTATTTTCAGGCAAAAGCTTCGGGCGCTTCAGTTGCTATAGTGACGTGTGTGCTAGCGGTGTGTGTCCATGTTGGAAGGTCTGATGGGATAGCATATGTGCACAAATACACTTATGGTCGTTAGTACTTCCCCCTCTATATAATGGGAAGTGAAGCGATGTGAAAAAAAAGAAATGGAACATTTCAAAAACGAGAAACCATGCGGTGTGTTGCAGGCTGTAATGTTTCAGCCACCATTAATGGACGGCTCAATATGGAGAAGCAATAGGAGTCCTTCACTCTGGCACATGATTTGTAGATTTCTGTGTAACCAACAGGCCGCCCCTTTAAAGCACTATTCACTGTATCCCAAGGCTTTTAAAGGTCTAATTTAGAGACTAGTAATATACAAATCCAGTACCTGGCATTTGTCATTCTGACTCATGTAATCGTTTTATTATTGGCATTTAGTGTTTAATTGTTAAATTTATTATAGAATTAAAAAAAAATTATATTTAAGTTTTATTTCAGCTATCTGTTTATTGACTTCCCAGTTTCCAAGCCAATCAGAGTACATGGAGAAATATGTCTGAACGATTGATTTTAAATTTATGAAATTGATCAGAAATTGACAAGTAGGAGGAGAAAAAAGGGATACACTATGTCTTTAAGGAAGGTCGGATTGAGTGGTTAGTTCCCATTTATTAAAGCTGTTCTGTGGGCGTAGAATTGATTTGTAATTGTCACTGGCGTGTTCCCTGGACGTGGAGCAAGTTTTACTGGTCATTATGCTATGTAAAGAAGCGCTCGTTAGAGATTTGTATTGATAACACGTCAAGCTTTGCACACGTAAGTTGAAGGAGTTTCTACTCAATTAAACTGTCATGCATTTATACCGGAATAAAGAAGAGCACATAACTCCATGGCAAGACTAAATCCTAGAATTTCCTGGAGTCCCCGCGCTCAAACTGTATTAAACACGTGAACAGAATTCCTCTGTACAAGGGAGCCAATTCTGCCATCTGCTCTTAGAATCTCTTAATAGCCATGGAGCTTTCTCTCTCTTCACATGTTTCTATCTGTCCTTCTCATTGTGTCTGTCTCTGCCTTTTCCTGTTTTTCTCCATCTCTTAGTATATTTCTCTATGTGTCACTTTGTATGTCTTGGCCTCAAACTTCTTCTCTTTCGCTTTTGGGTCCTTCTCTGGCTATTTAAAAAAATTGCTTATTCGTACGTTTATTTATTCTTCCTCTCTGTCTCTGCATCTTTTTTATGTCTGTTTTTCACTGTGCTCACCACTCTTCCATTTAGATGCTGAAAACCCGAAGCGTGCTATTGTTATAGAAACACCACAAACGCTGCCTTGCCTCTAGTGACCAGGCGAGAATGTTTCCTTGTGTGATTTGTATTTTTTGAAAACCCATTGCGCACTAACAGGCTAACTGCAGCCTGTAATATAAGTAGCGTTAGACGGGAGGCAGAGAGTTATTCAAATAGGAACAGCGCCTAAAATACGAAAGATGAAGCAAAGATCGATAAACGAAAAGAATAATTGAAGGAACACGAGACAAAGGGGGGGGGGGAGGATAGCGCTGAAAAGTTAAGACATGAGGGAGTGTAAAAGAGAATTCGATTGTGTAAGTGCTTCAAAGTATCTTAAGAAGCATAAATAGGAAGCAAAACTTGAGATTTTAAAATACAATGGAACAAAGACAACAAAAAACCGGTGCAGATGAAAATATTGTAGAATAAATCAGTAAACAGTAGAGTGTTTTCTGCCTGGTACACGCACGGCGCCATTTTGAAGGGACAAGGCGGATCCGGTGATCCTGGTCTAAGCAGAATTTCCCAAGGCACGGCCAAATTTCTGCCTTTGCTTGGGGAACACCCGTGACTAGGCAAATGCGTAATATGATTTATTTTTTGTGTCACTGCGATTGATTTCTCGAGATGACCCCCCCCCCCCCCATTCATAAAGCAGCTTGATGTATGAGTTTAAGTTAAAAAAAATTACATCTTGTAAATAAAGCTCCCCTGGCAGGGCGTGGGGTGGGGGGGGGGGGGGGGGGGAAAGTAGAGCACAATTGCAAATTAAAAAAATGAACTGATGATCGATGTTGTTAGTTATTTTCTGGCGAAGATTTCCCACTCAGGCTCGGACAATGTTTCTCCTGTCTTAACCTAGGTCTTGGCCTCTGTTAATGTCTCAGCACCTCCTCTTGCTTTTATTCCCTAACTTCTTTTATCCTTTTTCCTGGTTCGCCAAAGTTTACGTTTTAATTTCCTCGCGGTCTCAGCCTCTCTCGCCATTCATTTTTCGCCATAGTGTTATATATCAGAGAGAGAGAGAGAGAGAGAAAGAACTTGGCAATTACACCAATACATACAATCCCGGGGCATTGGAAACAACACATTGCACCAACTAAACAAGGTTAAATTTCAGGAGATCCTCACAGAATGAGATATTTATTATCTTTTAAAAGTGTCCTTTAAATTCTTTCAGCCAGCAATGGTTAGTGAAAAGAAGCGGATTCGTTTGGAAGGATGGGCAAGGAATCACATTGAGCCCCTCCCCATAGGTCTGTATTTATAATAATTGTTTTCCACATTTTTGGTGGCTTGTTTTATGTTTTAAGTTGCTTAAATACTGTTTTAAGCTAAAAATTAAAATAGAAATTCTATCGAATAACATACATTTCAGCACAGGGGGTGGGGTGGCCATTCTGCCCATCGAGCCTGTGGTGGCCCTTGCTTCATGTTGGAGGCATCTACTTTAACCGAATTTCCCTCATCCTTTCATCTTTTACTTCTTCAAGTAGTTATCTATAGAATCACTCTACAATGTTCTTAGAAGATTTATTTTCAGAAATCGGCGAAGTCAGGGAGCTGGGAATCTCATTGAGCGCCTGGATGGGGAGTTGATTGAATAATTGTTGATTTGTTCATTCACTAACGGGGCGGGGGTGGGGAGAGGGAGGGAGGAGGGTTAAACACAGCGAGAAATTAAATTAACATTCAAACATACAATTATCTTTTAAAATACACATTTGGTATAGCCGTTTCACTAAGACGTCTTGGAACGTGAAGTGAACGCAAAACATGTACAATTGACAGCAAAAATAGCGGAAAGGAGAGCTCCAAAGGAGGTTAAAACATATGGTTATCCATCCTGTTTGTTGCTTAAAGCGATGGATTGATACAACCCATTTACTAGACTATATGACACCTGCGATTTTATTGTTGTAGATCTACCGCGACCAACCTAGTATTCAGGATAGACACATTTCTCCTTAGATAAAAATATTGTGATTTACGTTATTTTTTTTTACAGCGAATATTTTCTGCACAAGCTATTGTTGTCTTAAATCACGGTGCATATATTTCTAATAGAGTAAGCACACTAACAGCCACCTTGAAACACAGACAGTGAAGGTTCATTAAAGAATTAAGTCGTTTTATTTAAACTATGAAAATAATGTACAATAAATAATTTAAAATTCACTATTTCAGAATTTTCAATAAATATGCTACCTCTAAAACATGAAATAACTCGTCACAGTTGTCCTTTTGGGAGCTATAAGATAAAGCAGCTTTACTATAAGTACAATTCCGAGATATGTTTTCCTGAGTTAGTGAAAAGGGGAATCTACAATTTTTTTCCACGGCCTTGACACAATTTACGAAACTGCAACTGAATAAAACCGTATTTAATCAAATACCTGTGCATTAAAGACTGCAATTCTTGTAGACTCCAGGTCAAGGCTGAAGAATAAATTATTTACTGTGAGATTAATCCTATATCACACAGACTTTTATTATTCCACATTATTGTAATTTAAAATAGGAAATACTGAACATTTTTAAACATGGCTGAATTGCTACACTGGCCCTATGTTTGGCGAATCGCTATTGATAATTGAGGTGCTGCAAGTCTATAGTGCAGAGAGCGCTGGTAAAAAAATCAAAACTGTCCTCGGGGATATCCACAGGACTATCGATGGAACCCTGCAAACTGGGAGATAATCCATCAGAGAACGGCAGGTAGGAATCAGAAGAAAACATGTTTAAATCTGGCAGGGAGACCATCTCCAGCGCCTCCGGGCTGAGCGTGTCCAGACCAGCACAATTCTGGCCTGTTGTAAACCCGTTTTCAGCACTTGCCGTTAGATAAAGGGGGCTCTTGGCTTTACCATCGCTGCCGCCGCACACTGTCAGATCCTGCAGGTTTTGGAGTTCTTTGCTAAGTGTGTTTTGGCTTTGCTTTCTTGCTTGGTCGGCGCAGTTTTTGTTTTCTAAGTAAGTTCCTGATGCTTCGACGGGTTGGGTGTAAGGCGACGAATCCTCGGCTTCGTGTTCTGGAAGCGAGCTGTTGGACAAAATAACTTCCCCGTCTTGATTTTCTTTATACTGTGCTTGCCTCTTGTGCTTCATGCGTCGGTTCTGGAACCAGACCTTAACTTGCCTCTCGGTCAGGTCGAGTAGGGCGGCGATCTCCACTCGGCGTGGCCTGCACAGATATTTGTTGAAGTGAAATTCCTTCTCTAGCTCCAAGAGCTGTGTGTTGGTGTAGGCTGTCCTTAATCTCCGGGAGCTGCTGCTGTTATCCTGCTCACCCTGGCTTTCTAACAGGAGAAGTGGAGAGAGTGAGAAAGAGAAAGAGCGTGAGGAGGAGTGAGAGTAAATGGTTTTTACATGCACATTGAAAAGAATTGAAATCACTTCTGTTGGGCAAAAGCCATTCTTTCACAAACTACATTGAAATGAGCTTTGTAAAGGTCTCTTTCTTCCAGCTGGTCAACAAGGATCTTTACCCTTTAAATAAATATCCTCAAATTGACAAATTCGTACAGCAGGGCACATCTTTACCCTTTTCGAGTTCCTGCAGCTTATAAGAGTTTGATCAACATGGCCGCCGAAAATGCAAACGTCAGGATCTACAATATATCTAAGCACTTTCACAATATAAGACAAATCGCATATTAAAACAACATTAAATAAAATATTGCAATAAATCAGCATTTTAAAGCCAAGCACTGGATCCGTCAATTAGAAATGCATTTCATAAATCAACCGGCAATAAAATTACAGATTAACCCGTGCTTTATAAGACGTTGTCTAATACAGATACGGTACGCTAAAGTTTGAGTTTTGTAAACTATGTATTTTTGATTTTTAAAAAAAAAATCCAGATTATATAAACGGTACAGAGAGAGCCTGGGCTCTGGGCAGACCTGTCGAAGACTCCGCCGCTTGAGAGGACCCAGGGACCGGTGCTGACAATGACAGAGGTGCCTCGCTGTTTTTCTTCGACGCCTTTTTCTCTTTCATCCAGGGGAACTCGGCCGCGGCAGCAGATAGGAATGGGCCATTTGGAGGCCGCTTTTCGCGACTTGGCCGCGGCTGGTTGCTGCTGGGATTCAGGCTCGGGATGGTCTGCTCAAAAGGAGGAGGAATTAGTGTCGAGTGTGAAAGCGTCGAGTTCTTGATTGATGAACTTTGAAATGTATCAGCGACAGCAGGGAAGGACGTCAGGCACTCGGCGAGCGAAGGCTGGCTGTTAATGAAACCAATCTCTCGCTCCAATTCGAAATTCATGGCCTTCTTAATCCCGAATGGAGAAAGTTATGAATATTGTAGGTCGAGAAAAAATAATATTTTCAGGCTTTAATTCTGTTTCTCTGATATTACAAGGCGTATGGGGACCGGCTTTATTAAACTGAGGACTAGATTGAAATTGGACCAAATTCGTTGTCACATGATTGGCGTTGCCCAATGGCAATTTGGTGTCTAATGAAAAGAAACCATTATCTCTGCAATTGATTCAAAAAAGTGAGAGAAAAAAATTATTCCACTTTATTTTTACTGTCAGAGTTTTAAATTCACCGTCAGATTTTGTCAATTCTTGTCGTGCATTTTCCTTACTTTTAAGAAGGTTGAATGTTGATTAACTTTTTAAAAATTATCCCAATCCTATCACAGTATTTTGCAAATCAAGTGAAGACGATTTGCACCTAAAATCTGTCGGCTTGGGTAATTAACAATGTACCTCATTAATCTTCAAAGTTTTGACAAGAGGGCCAGTAACAAAATAGAACTTTCACAAGATCAGCCAGGCAGTTGCTATATGTCTGTAGGAAAGTTCCAATCCCTTTAAATGTCTGTATCTTTGGACACAATTCACAAAATGCGCTTTTTCCGATTGCCGAACGGATATAAATGCTATTACAGTATTTTTTCAAAGTAGAGAAGAGGTTTCTGAAACCAGGTAAGTATAAGATTTTAATTTGAGGAAGACATGAAACAGTGAGAAACTATTGCGTAACTATTTTAACCTATTTTATTTTAGTCCAAATTTAGTGTAACATTTTCTTTCTATCTATTTATCCATCTACCCATTCATTCATCTACTCAGCTATCTGTCCAATCTTTATGGACAGAAATTCCATTTTTAGGTTGCTTTAAAATTGTTTTTATCCGAAAACTTGTTTAAAATTACGAGCGTTTATTGAAAATTCATTTGCAATTTACTAGTTTATCAAATACTTATGACTGTGTGAAATAAGGACTTTTTAAAAGTTATTGTAAAAAGTAATTAGCATTCATGTTACAATAGATATCTTTTTTAAAAGCTGAACCCGGGGAGGAACTGAAAGCGGCCACGATCAATCTTTCCCACAGAAGGGCTTGACAGCTAAGGCTCGGGAGCACACACTGAAGAATTTGCCTCCCCATATCAAATGCCAGGAAGTGAGGCTGGCCTTCCTTTCTGACCATGTTTTTTTTCTAAAAGCGGGGTGGCGAAAAGCATTTATTTTTAAATCTAAAGCCGCAAAACACATTATATAAATAGCAAACCGGTGACTTCAGGAAGACTGAGTGAGGAGAGAAACGAAGACATCTAGTCAGATTAGGGCACTTTTACGTTTTCAAGGGGAGTCATATAAATCCCATTGGCTTGGCTCGGTTTACAATCCCTCCTGGTAAACACTGTGTGGGACGCGCAGTGAATTCGTGCAATGGGGCCTAGAAACCTTTGTTTGTCAAAACGTGTGTGGGTGCAAGTGTTTAAGCGCGGGTCTTCACAGGCCTCTGAGTCACTCTTCAGAAAGAAAGAAATCTATTCTTAAATCAGTAAGAAAATAATTCAAAAAATAGAATATTTGATAGATTTGTAAATATGTGGGATAAAGCCACTAAAATTAGCAGCAATTTTAGTGTGAGGGTTGCACCGGGAGCATTGGCTGAGGAATAATTGGTTAAAATGTGACGTGAGGTAAAGGCTGTAACATGGCGTGTCGTTTTGTTTTGAATTGGTAGCTGCAGATTTATTTTCACAGTGAGCCTAGTCCTCGTCCTGAAAGTGTTTGATCCTTATTAAATACCAATAAATTGCTCGAAATGATTTACGAGTTAAAAAACGCGATGAAGTTAAATATTTTCTATTCGTTTCTGATATTGTTTTTGTGCATAGACTATACATTGGTATATACACATATTTAATTGAATCCAATATAAACAGTGAAATACGACTCCTGACGCTGAAGACAAGTCTAAAATGCATTGAATAGAGGGGGTTACACATATTAATGCAATGAATTAAACAGATCCAATAAATAAAATTGGTTTCTGCATGTTAAAAGACTAGGTTAATTTTCACATGAGATCTGAAGAACGCCAAATGATTGAAGCATTTCTGTAGATCGCCATCAAGAGCAAAGTATGTTGCAGATTTTTTTTTGCTGGGAAGCTGTTTTTTTCTTCCTGGGCGGCGAGAGGTCGAAAATCGAACAATATGGCGCCGAATCTTTTTAGATCTGGTTGACATCAGCTGCAAAATTGTATTTGGAAAACCCTGGAGAATTGTTATTCGAGCCCAGGAAAACTTTCACACAGATCTGTGGCTTTTAACTGATCCATATCACTGTGTATATGATTAGGAACTAATTGAAGGAGCTTTGTCTTTCATTTTGATATCACACAAGCACAAAAAAAAGTTTATTAAAAAAATTCTAATCTAAGTTTTACAAAAATCACAGGTGATGGTCAAATGACCAGAATTGTGTTTTTAAGGTGGAGAACGTTAGTTAAAGAAATACTAAATATGATTATCAATGTTATTACATAGGATTCTGAACTTATAACTGATGTACACTTTAACTCTTGCTGTCTTCACATCTAAACCCGTGATAAATTCGAGTTTTTGTTACTGGTATTACAGGAATCACAACATATCAGTGAACTCTCGCCTTGAGAAGTATGTATACTTAAAACAAAACTATTAAATTTTTTGTTGTTATATTCCACAATTACTTTTACTTGAACCAAGACTGAACAGTGCGAAAGATCATTCTTACTGCTTAAACAATTCTATAATTAGTGCACAGAAAGCTTAAAGAGTGAATCAATGCAATTCGTCTATGGGAGGTAAAATTAACTTTTATCAGTTGTTAGAAATAAATGCGTGTTTTATATGATTAGGTAACCAGAATCACTATGTGCTTTGCTTTCCCCAGGTCTCTGAGAGGTTAAAACCTATTGTGAGTGTGACTATATGCTTGCAGTGGTTACTATAAAAGTTGTGCTTCACGGTGTTTTAGGGCACGCCAAATCCAATAAACTTCATTTTAAAAAGCACAGTAAAAGTTTTGTTCGAATAGTAAACTTGTCAACTATTTACAAATATCTGTATTCTGAAATTTCCTATCAGAAACTGAATAACTTGGGAATCAAATTCGTTTTTCAAGGCGATTAACACTGTTATCCCCCCCCCCCCCCCAATTATTTCCCATGTTTTAGAGTTTATAGAAATCTTGAGTGTAAAATCCATTCTCAAACACAGCCAGGCACATCCTGCTATGATAACATCACTTTAAAACGAGTTGATTGCCAGACCAAGAAAAATATCTTGCATTTTGAATGGAATGAACTGGAAAGGCCTGTGTACTTTGGCAGGCTGCTCATGCTTTTGTCTTTGTTTCTCTTGCAGGTCCAATAACTACTCGGCCCAGACAGCACGTGGTGTCTCCTTACACCGGATGGAAACTTTTTACCCCTTAATTCCCGAATGTTTGTGTAAGTCTCTGGGCCTTGTTTGGTAATAAAGATATTTACAAGCTGGAAAAGTGCTTCTTTCTTTAGTTTTGTAAGAGGCATTAATCTGAGCACTACCTTCTTCGCACAAATCCCCTCCCCCTTTCTGATATTAGAATAGACGAGACTTAGAACAGCAGAGGAATGATTAGGCAATGAAATATAAACGAGGCAGAGCTTCCTATTCATGCCACTGTGTGTATGTGTGATTGTCTGTGTGTGGGAGAGAGAGAGACAGAGAGAGCTTCAAATGTATGATTTGAATAGTTTTGCCATCACAGTTGTCTAAGACGCGAATGTAAACTGCCTATTAATGGCGTTCTGATGGTTGTATATATATACATATAATATAAATATAAAGATTTTCATGTTACGATCATTAATATATACTCCATACAACAAAATCTGTTAACAGGAGATTTATTCCAGAATTGTTTGACAGACAACTCTTAGCAAGGAAAATAACTACGAAGAAGGCAAGGAGTGTCAGAAAGGGAGGATTTGCTATATTTTTCTAAATCAAGACTATACAATTACTGTCCTATTCTGTCCCCATGCCTTCGATATAACTAATTACATTATTTGTAGGTACAATGGCAACGGAAAACTACATTTTTGTTCTAGTTTACATTAACTAAAATAAACTTGTTTACAGTGACATGAATACAACCGCTTCGACAGGTAAATACTAAAAAGTACAGTTTTTTATTTTTTTATATAAATACGTATTGTTGGGGATAAATAATACAAAAAAGAAGAAATATTTTCCTGGCATTAATCAATAAATATATCTGAATGTTCACCAGAATACACACATATTGAAAGACGCACCAGCTAATCAGTTTTAAGATTCCTTCAAGGCCGAGTTGGAGTTGCTTGCCTCATATGAGTTGGTTCACCCATTGAAATGTAAACGATAAGTGCAATACAGGTGTCCAGAGGAAACCAAGCATCAGCAAATACCCAAAATGTCTTCACTTTTGCTTTTTTCAAAGGACAGAAGATTTGTTCATTTACCCTGTTTCACGTTAAGTCCAAGAAGAAACAAATGTACAACCTTTAGGATTTTGCATGACCAAGTATTGATGGAGCCTAAAGATTGCAATGGGGTGGGTGGTGGGGGAGGGGTGGGGTGGAGCAGGCATGCTCTATATAGGAGGGGTGGTTGGGTGAGGGGACAATGTAAGCAACATATATTAATACAAGCCAGCATACATGAAGAAGAAGACACTATTAAGGGAATGGATTAAAGAGAGTTCATGAGAAAAGGAAAGGAGAACTCATTGTTTACTTTTCCTCAGTGAAGCTCCCTGCTTACACCTGCTACAGATGGGTCAGTTTGGGAGCTTCCTGAATTCTTCCCTGAGAAGGATGATGCGATGAAAGGTCTGTGTAGGTTGGATGTGGGTCACAAGGTCCATGGTGCTGACTGGGAGCCATCTGAGCTGCACCGTTGTAGTCCATGTTTGTGGATGCAGGGTGAGAAAGGTGATTGAGGCCGAAGAGAGAAGGCCCCGAAGCGGACATAGAATCCACATAGTTCCCGCCAACATACACAGGACTGCCCTGCATGTTTGATGTCCCATAGTTGCCATTGCCCTGTAGTGCATGGGGGTCGTATTCTGGAGCCGTCCCAGGATATCTCTTCTGCTGCTGAGTTGGGCAACTTTTCATCGGGTTTTGGTAACTCGTGGTCATGGCATAAGCGTTCTGATGAGGTTTATTGAAAGGCGGCGGTGAAGGGGCATCATAGGCAGAGTTGTTAGCAAGCGGGTGCATGGCGTTGACAAAGCCGGCGGGGCCCTGGACGGAAAGCGGGGGGCTGCCCGTGGGCGACGGCCCTCCGGAAGAACTCACCATGCCTTTCGTTTTTTGATCCTTCTTGTACTTCATCCGGCGGTTCTGGAACCAGATCTTGATCTGCCGTTCACTGAGGTTGAGCAGGTTCGCCATCTCCACTCGGCGAGGTCTGCAAAGGTAACGGTTAAAATGGAACTCTTTCTCCAGTTCGACCAGCTGCGCGCTGGTGTAGGCAGTGCGCGCTCGCTTCGAGGCGGAACCCGGCGGGCTTTTGTCCCCACTGATATTTTCAGCTGTGAGCAATAAAATAAAGATAATTACCTCTTTAAAAGTGTACGCATCTGAACAAGAAAACTCGCCAGATAATAAATGTAATAAGTCTTGAAAGATAAACACCTTGAACACATCAAGGACCATCATTTTCACATCAATTGTTATTAAAAGTTCCATACCCCCCCCCCCCACACCAGAAATATGACGTGGCATCCCCAGAGCTCAGAAAATTGAATCATAATCATATTGACACAATGTTCAGAACAATATATTCTACAGTTGAATTGATACACTTAAAGAGGACAGGGCAAATGATGATTTGCAACAGAGGCAACTGCATTATATAATTATGGCCCATTCAAGGTTATTATGCTTATAATCAAGAACTGCTACATCCGATATGTTTAATATTACTATTCAGAAGCGGCATTAGTAGTAGTTATAGGCTTGTAGCAATTTCTTGCATTACCTGCTTTTTAATACTTCACTTTTTTTGATGTCATGTCAACTTTCTGGTTTCACAGTCAACCAGTACGTGACCTTTGTGCATTCTGAGCTGTTTAGAAGCAGTGACACAGTGTATATATTTATTGCAATTACATGTTACAACATGTTTCAGTTTCAAAGCAGAATAATAACTATTTGAGAAATTGGAAAAAGTGGGGTGGGGGGGGGCAGGCCAATATGCTTAAATGTTAACGATCTATCAACAAAGGCTTTAACGTGCTGCAGATATTTGAAAATCGTGTTTTTTAATGCTTTGATTTAAATAATCGTGCCGCCTTTTCATTTGATGCGTAGGTACCTAGAGCTGCAAAAGAAAGCTGGTGTACCTGTGCTGGGACAGTTGTTATTTTTTTGCTTGGAGTTTTGCCGTGACTCTTTCATCCATGGGAATATCTGCTTGGTGAGGCTGGGTGTGGAGGTGTGGGAAGACTTGGGCAGAGTCTTGCTGGTGCCTGGCTGTGTCGAGTTGCTGCTGGGGTTTTGGGGAGGTGAGACAGGTGGAGGTTGGCGGTGCTCGGGGAGGTTCGAACGCATGCAGCTCCCATTGATGTCTTTAGATTTGGGATGCGGAGCACTGGTGCCAGCTGGCTGAAGGGAACAGGCCGACCTCTGATAATCACTTTCAACGTGAGAAGATGGTGGATAGGGTTCCTGCGCCACTTCATAGCTGAAACCATTTGCTCCCTGGTATGTGTATCCACCGAATAGAGTACAGTTGTCGTAGTATGTCGTTTTTTGCATCTCGCAGTTTCCCAATATTTATTTCACAAACTGTCAGGGTCCTGACACCCTTATCGAATAACATTGGCACCCCGATTCACGTGACGTTTTCTTCCAATAGCCTCCTGGCAGTTGACCTAAGGTTAGAAGAACCACAGAATAATAGTGGAACGGGTGTGGATCCATCTTACACATTCAAAAGCAAATGACATGAATAGCTTTCACCAAACAGGCAGCGCAGATGCCATGGCTGATCCTGATTCCTGGCTATTTGGGACTGTAGAGGACGAGAAGGGGGGGAAAAACCCACTCTCGCTTTGAGCTCTGGTCGAAAACGACCAATTTATATAGCCATCTGCAAAACTATTTTAATAGAGATCAGATTCGGCATTAGCTCACAGCTAAATTCTTTTGGTTTAGGCAATGTTCCAAAAATGATAATTATTTATGAAAAAACTTCAGACAAACTCGGGTTTGCTATCTCACAGGCAGTTTCATAAACTTTCACAATCAGCCCAGTTAAAATACACCCCAAAAAATTTCGTCCCATTTGATTTTATTGCCCCTTGCTTGATTAAGTGCCATGCTGTCAATATTCTAGATTAAAAATCTGACCTACCGCCTAAAATTAGGTTTACATTTATTGATATGAAACGGAGCTGCCAAAGTCTCAACATTTAAACGTACAGCGAACATGGCGGGATGAGATTTCCCCTGAAAACATCTGGTTTAAATAGAAGGAAACTTATGGATGTTTCAGTAGCCATGTATTCAAACTCTAATCTGAAACACACTTTTATAGCCACCATAATTTCTTGCTTAACGCGGCAATCTAAAATTCACATCTCTCTTTACTGCTAAAAGGCCCTGATAATGTCGGCGAAAATCGCAGGAAAATCACACAAATTATGTAGGGCTAAGAAACAATCAAAACGACCATTAAATACACAGGAATCAGACTCTCTTAACCATTTGATTTAAGTTTGGTTACATGGCATTCTGAATATATATATGCATATGTATTTAACGTGGCCTTTTAGAATGTATTACTTTGTCAAGGCGAAGGTGAAGAAGTAAGTGCTTTTGTTTCTGCCTTTCTGTGCCCATGTGTAAACTGGATACTGGTTTTGGACGGCTCATGCTTAGCCTTGCGGCGATATTTTTGGACCCTTTTCCTCTTCCCCGCCACAGCTTTAACTATCCATGATGGATCGACAAAGTATTTCAAACCTGAAAAACAGGGGTTTGTGTTCTCTATGACCAGCATTTGAACCTTTCTCTTAACCAAGAAACAAAACGGATAATAGGTACTGTCTTGGAAGGTGCTCTATAGTTTGATGTATGAGGGGGTCAGCCGACCAATAAAGATTTTTTTTGTGTAAAAAAAATCGGGCCAAGGACTCCCGGAGCGGCTCAAACGCAGAGAGTAAACGGCGAGACGGCCCCGGCACAATCCCGACACTCCTAAAATATGCAGGCTTTTCACTTCTGCTCCACACTCGCACCGCAATTTAAAATTTCTGTTTTAAGCACAGTTTCAGATTGATGTACCTTCTTTTTTTAAAAAAATGATCCGAAGCAATTGCCAGAATTATAAACCGCACAGCAGAAACTCGGCGAGAAACGTTCGAGAACCGCCGCGTTCTTTCTAAAACTTGCACGTATTTCCAATTTTTATATAATATATATATTACTCGTCATTTCGAAATGTTAATTTTGGTGTCTGGTGCTGATTAATTATAGTGTAAAACAAAATTATTAGATTAAATGCAAACACCTTACAATGCAAATGCCTGCCTATGTCGCATGCAATACTTCTCTCCCGTGTTAAATAGGATTTAATATTTATAAAGAGACTAATGTTTTTTTTTATAGTTTAATTCAGCGAAGGATTCACTGTCAGACGATACGGCGTTGGAAATATATTAAAGATCTGTCTTTCTGAAAGAGAGAATTAAAATGTGTTCACAAAATCGATTTTTGCTTCATGGAATGTTTATTATGGTATAGGCTCTCACACTTCGCGCTAAAATTATATTTAATTTATTCAGAGTAAACTAGCCAAGTAAAAGGTTGAAAAATGTATTTAAAATATCAAAACAAAGCATTCATTCAAATCAATGCACATTTCTGGGAAAGGAAAACGGAATGGATTTCTAAAAAATATATATAACGCCGTCATTTACGGGCTCCGTGATTCGAAATACATACTTTAAAAATGGTAACATCGAATTTTATAATTCTGTAGTTTACAGCTCTGCTCATGTGTACTTCGCGGGGTTACAGGCGGTAGTCGGATAATAGCTTTGTTCTGTAAGGCAGGGCCAGAGTTCCTTATTATTTACAATCAGAAGTTAAAATACACACTGAAATTTCAGGCTTTTCATTCAAGGCCGGGCCAGAGCAATATCATTTTCCCCCTTTGCCACAGAGAGAAAACGTTGTAAAGTTTTATTTACCAATACACACACACAAAATGATAAAATCTAATAAAATGACCCGTCTTCAGCTGGGTGCCACGGCTGCACTTAAGGAAGCTCCAGACACTAACGGAGCTGAAGCGCGCCACTAAAACTAGAATTTTACAGCAAAATAAATGGACGTTTCTATTTCAAGTGGTGCTTTGAGAAACATTGAACAAAGCCAGAAAAGTCAGGCGCGCTCCAGTCGCCGTTTGCCACCATGTTTCGGAGAAACACAGAGGCTTGAGGAGTAATGTGCTAAGATTTCTCTCTCCATAATCCGGACACACGGTACCTGCAGCCCCCAAGCCCTCGCAGTGCTATATAAGCGAAGGGGCCGTTTGATTGCCCAAAATGTGTAAAATATACAGAAAAGAACCATCCTAGCTAATGGGACAACAATAGGGGAAGTCGTCATACACCTTAAATTATAGAGCACCGTAAGACGCCCACGTAAATATGTCTCAAATCACAACTGAGAGCTTGGTTTTGAAAAATACTCCAAATTAGCCCCCCAAAAAAGGCACAGGGAACGGGTTCCGTGTTGAATTCAGATGCAATGTGTAACAGTCGCTGCGTGAAAGGAAGCTATAGCTTGTGAACTCTTCTTGAACCGAGATTGAAGTCATATGGTCATAAATCACTGGGACATATACTCCGCCATTCACGAGTGATAGCCTATTTGAGTCCAGCTTACCTTAGCCACTGACGATAGAAGCAGAGCCAGACATAATATTTCAGATTCACCACGCAATCGATAAGCAGGAGTTCCCAAATTCTTTTTTATACATATATAAAAAAAAGGAAGGATAAAACAGCTGGTTATGGCGCTGAAATTCACTCGTTGAAGGCAACGGCAAAGAAAGGCGAGATGGTACAGCTTCAAAGAACTGTAGAAAGCTCAAGGCTTGAATGGACAGCCCTGATATTATTGAGCCCTAGACTGGTACGCCCTGCTCACAGATAACAATGGTTTCTCAGCTCTACAGGGCAGAGTGAACTAGAAAGAAAACCCATATATTCGGTATGTTTGTTATGAATCTATATATAGATATATACACAAAATATTAAAAGCACGGTTTTAAGGGGAAAAATACGATTTCTTTCTTGAATGCTGGGCAGGCAACGAGTGTTAATCCCCTCGAAACACAGCGTCACAAGTGAAAAATTATGCTAATTAGCGACGTGGTGGACAAGGCCCAGACTGGGATGCCAAGCTCGCTATTTGCTTCACGTGTTTGGCAATTATGTGTCAGTTTATGCTAATATATTTTTCCGGCGAAGTGAAACCTTTCGCCAGCCAAAATATTATTAATGCAAGATATAATAATAATAATCATAAAAAAGTGAACTTCACATTACACAACTCCGCGAAGAAATACATTTCCCTCTATCCGCATTGTTTACTTAACTCGTGGTCCGAATCATTAATTAATAATTTATTCATGACCCCCAAAAAAAACTTTTGTTCCAGACTGGGTGCGGTAGAAGGAAAAGAAAATGGACGCAGCGAAGGGGAGGAAGGAGGAGGGGGGGATAATTCTGTTGTATTTAACATAGGGCAACGCACTAGATGCAACAGCCTCTCTCTAAACTTTTAATGTGGGTTGTGTGTTGAACTTGCTTGGACACTTATGGTGATTTTTAAAAAATTAAAATAAAAAAAATGCTCTCCCGACAATGGAGAGAGAATTGTCACATGAGTGAAAGCCAATGGAAAAAGAATTTGGAACTTAAGCTCTTTTTTATGCATGCCACTGCTTCTGTCGTTTATGGCCGCGTAAGATTTATGACTTCATGGCACCATAGCTGTAAACAGTGCAAAAGGGATAGATGTTGCACTAGTTAGGTACATGAAAGGAGAGCTTGTACGGCGTAGGAGGAAGACGGGCGAAAGAATCTACAACTCTGCAACTTTTTAACGCCTTCATACTATTCTTTTATTTTTTTTGCAAACTATGTCTTTTTTTGGGTTTGTTAAAGAAGCAATTCAGAGGTCCGAGGCCCTCGTCAATGCTTCACTTCTGTTCGGAATAAGTGAGAGGAAAGGTTGATTTTTTTTAACGTGCAGTGATTTTTCTACAACACACTGATCAGCTGCCAAATGTATAACTTCACAAAGTGAGACTCGGATTCTGGCCGTCTAAGAAACAAGTTCCTCCCGCTTAGAAGCAGGACAGGCTAAAGAATGTCAGACAGTATCGTATGTTATTTTTTCCATCGCGAGGTGGCTGAATATATAACTTTGCAACTTTGCAACTTGTATAACTGGACGATTTCTCACTTTTTCCTGCACCTATTGTTTTGCCTGTAAACTCCTTCCGCGACTGGGGGAAGATTCAATTTCACTTCGGTGATCTCAACAATGAACTTTTTTTTTAACATCTGCTTCTAGATGGAAACCATATTTTGAAAATAGAGGTTTTAATTTGATCTTTTATGTGGTGGTAAGATTTTTTTAAAGTACCAAGTATAATTGAAAATGCTAACACAATTGCAAAATGTGTCTGTATTATGCTTGTAGAACAAGTGATTCCAGATCGTTGCCAACAAAATATCTGATTTTAATCTAAATCGGACCTTAACAAAAAAAACTTTAGCAATTGAAAACTTTGCATGCGGTATTAAGGAGTTATGTAGCTTGAACAATGTGCATAGTATACACCTCTGTATAATTTATGTCTGTTTATCTAACGATAGCTTTATCTTTCTATCTATCTATCTATCTGTTAATAAACAGGACGCTGAACTGTGGGAAATGGTTCAGGTGTTAAATAAATATAGTCTGACTTACCGCAATAATGCTGCTAGTTCCCGATCCAAGGTATAGCTGCTGATGGGGTCTTTATAAAAAGCGAAGACTGCAAAAAGGAAAGAAAAAAGACAAACCTTCGATCAAGGAAATCGTTACAAAATCGAATTCGTTGCACACGACCTCTGAGGAAATCGACAGAGTATTCGAGCAAATGACAGAAAGAAGCAACAAAAAGTGGAGCGTCAGGAATTAGGAATACAATATGCATTATTAATAATATATTAGAAATGGGCACCCTAATGTGCTCAAATATAAACATTATTAAGTGTAAATACGTTTAACTTATATGTCGGTCTGCTCACCCAACCAGAATCTTGACATTATTAACTTAAGTAAAATGCTGTGTATATTTTTGAAATTGCTCATGTAATGGCATTTGTGCTTAATCATTAAATAAAGTTGTATTTCATATATGTTTGTGGTTTTCTTTCTCAAAGTGGTTGATAAATTAAATGTATATTTACCACCCTACATTTCACGGAGGGCACTTAATTGCCTTGTTTTAGTGTCTCCTAATTAATGGCAGTTTATCTTTAGTTAAAACACACAACATTTAGCCAGTTTTATTTAATATTTGGGTCAAATAGGCTTGTGGTTAAATGCCGGGCCTGCAACAAACATCATATATTAAAAATATACGTCATTTTAAGCGTTTCAAATTTCCAATGTGTCTTTATTTGTTATTTTACATTGAGCGGTAATACAAAATTCGAATGACGACATTGAATGATTTGAACATTGGATTCATATTATAAAATCAATTGTTTCATTATATCCCAGCCCTCCTGTATAAAAAAAACTAAAGTAGGGTCGCTGATGTCTTTAATAGTGAAAATAATAACATTCTTTTGTGTATGGCTTCTGTTATTGGTCTGGTGTAAAAAATTCGTTACATTTTGCCCCAAAAGGTAACAATTTCGGAAAGATTACGCGCACCAGGCTTTGTGACCTCCCAGTGTAAAAATGATTTGTTTCATCCAAACGCGGCAACAGTTACGCGTGTTGAATCTGTAGCTTCGTTTACTATCGAATTACTTACATATATAAATATTTATAAATGGTTAAATGCGATTGGGAGAAACGGAGAAGTAATATAGTTCGACTAATGTTAATAATAAAGGTTAAGTACTTATATCTGACTAAACGCCAGCACCGTAACAGAACAAAGGAGAAAGACGGGGATACGGGTTAATGCAGGGATTCACCTGCTACTGAATAATAAACCAAAACCTTTCGTGTTTTCATATAAAACGTTAAAATGCGTTGAATTATACATATATGTTAACTTTAATGGATTTCCGCGGTATTTATTCGTGGGCAGGATTCGAGCGGTGGGAGAAAAAGGGCTAGCTCTTCGCTGCTAAATTCATAAATTATTTACCTTGTCTGGGAAACAAATGTTCATGAATCATTGGGTGTCATGAACGGCTATGTTTAAAATTCGTTTTATTTTCTTTTGCTAAATTAATGTGAGGACTTTCAAAGAAAAAAAAAGGGGGACGGGAAAGAGTATTTCTATCAATGCATGAAGAGGGGTCTGACTCAGGAGTCCTGAATCCAACACACACAGACTCACTCACATACGCGCGTTACAGTTGAGTAAAATGCATTGAGTATCGTTCGCCCCTTGAACTAATTTACAGTCTTTGAGTATCAGGAGGATATTTAAACATTTGCAGTTGGACTAAGTGGATAAAAAACTAAAGGAAAAGAAATAAAATATGTCTTGGCTCATTGTGACAGATATAAGCCTCTCTCTGAATGACCTTTCCTTGAATAGTAATAACTCACCACATTAATGATCAATCAACGGGACGGTTTGAAATGACTCCAAAATAACAATCCGTCCCACTATCCCGGGCTTTCTCTGCGATCGCATATAATCCTTTTATAAGAGATATTGGACGGCACGCATCTCTTCCCCCTGACCCGATTTGTTTTTTAAATGGCCTTCTGTAAATAATCTGAGTACTGACTGGGTGATCACAGCCCGGAGACACAGGCGAAGGCCTTCCATCCAAATGCCAGAGTAATACGCTTGGATTATGCATTCACGTGGTCAGTACGTCAACGTTTCCCCATTTTATACAGACTTTAGCAATTGTTAATTGAACTCTTCATTTTTTTTTAGTGTTGGATCGCTGAAACTTGCAGCTTCACGCATTTCAGAAACTTCTCTCTTTATAGCGGATGACGAGAGATACTCTACAATCTTATTTCGGTAGAAGCTGTTTGCAAAGGTAGGTTGTTTTTTTTTTTTAAAAACCAAAATGATATAATTAGCTTTTTCCAAGAAATCCAGGACAGGGACAGAATGAAGTTTGAGTAACTTTTTTTGCTGCTCACCACCACCCACCGCCCCCCCCCCCCTCTCTCCAGCTTTCTCTGTTAAGGCAAACCAGCAGTTTGAATTTTGAGAAAACAAGCGTTGCTGGGACGCCTGTTTTGGATCAGCACTGATAACCTGTGGTCTCCCCACTCTGCTCTGTAAAACGCCTGTGATAGTGGGCTTGGTTTTACACCCACGCACAGTCTTTCAAAGAAATGGGTGACTCCAAAATTAAACGCCTTATTTATTCTTAACAAGCAAAGGATTAGTTCACAGCAGAGCACGTCCTTTAGCAATGCGGTCATAGATCCGATAGTAAAATTAGCAGCATGCCTCTGATTTAAGGAAGCCCTTTATGTTCATACTCGGTATATTTAATGTAAGCTACATGTAAACATATTTTTTTAGCATAATTCACATCATAATTTATGGAACAGTCGTAAAACATGTAATATATGCGTATATATATTACACCATGCTTACTAGTTTGTCTCTTTTATTTAGGTGTCGCTTGAATTGTGATTTCAAACAAGAACTATTCATCAAATTGCAATGTGTTGGTGCGCTATGCACCCATCGGAATGTGTTCAGGCGTCTAATGTTAGGCCGGAGTGTTAAAATGTTTTTAAAAAATGTCGCCTTCATTAGATAATGTGTTCTTCCATATTTAAATAAATTTTTACTATAATAGTGAATGCCAGCCGTGCAAAACGTGTGACATAATGTACACTGGCGCGTTTCCAAATGTACCTTCTCATCTGACCTATTAATGCATAACTTGTGTTTAATGTGACACTTGACCTGCAACACAGTGACGTGCTATGGAGCGCTTTGCGCTCTGCAACTTGCCTTGTATCACTGCCTCTTCATTTTACTTTTCAAACGGCTGAGAAATTAAGGGAAACCTAAAAATAACACACTAAAATAAATAAAGATATTGATTTAAATTAACGAGAGCGCAGTTTTGGGGGTTTGAGAATGCCTGGCATGAGTCAGAGAGAGATCAATAGGGTTACTGTACAACTAGGAACAGAGGGCCTTTGATCTGCGAAGCTAAGCGGAATTACAGTGACAAACTCCTCGCTTAACTTGCTAGATAATGCACCAGGAGAGGCTGTGCAACAGGAAAGAGTTAATTTTAATAAGAGTAAAAAGAAGCGTTTTAATGCCACTGTCCTTTTAACAAATACTGTGCAGCCCAGCACATAGAAAGAACAGTTCGGCTTGAACTTAAGAATCTCTAAATGGCTTAGATTGTTTTGGCAGTCAACAAGAAAAAAAGGTATCGAGAAAAAAAATGACTCGAGTTTTCCAGTTTGCTGCATATTATCACCCATAAAAAGAGCCCTCTGCTGTAAAACAGTTAGTTCTGCTTGTGTGCCAAGAACGATAAAATTCAATTTGATTATTTCTAGATCCATTCTGACGCCTGCAGTTCAAACTATCTTCCTCGGCATACCAAACACTTGGTGCATTTTCATCTTGCTGGAGGCTGTCCGCAGCACGTAAAATGATTTGTTAAAAAAAGGGGGAGCGAGGAATTTAATGGAAAGCAATTTTCTGCGAACATCAAACGCCACCTTATCGCGGGTCGTCTATCTGGCTACAGATGCCTAAGGAAATGGAAGCCTATTAAAACCTTTTCCGTTTAACAAAACGTTGTACTCCCATAAATGAGCGAATGGTCCAGCATTTTTTGTTGCTATTTTAAGGTGGCGCACGCTTTACCAGTGATAGTAAGTCACTCTGCTGTAGGCTAAAATAATTGCTATATTCTCCGCAGTGTTCAGTAAAACGGAAATCACCTTCAGATGGAATAAAAGTGGAGATGAAACAATTCTAGAAAGTTAAAAGAGACACATTTTCTCTCTCAATTTTTCAATTAAAAGGCCAAGAGATTGAGTTGAAGAACTTTAAAGCCGACCAACAGTCGATGGGACTTTAGTTCGGGAACTTAAAAAGTCGCGAGTACAATAGGTAAACATTGTTTACCCAGGTCATAAATCATGTGCACATTCATCTGGAGGATAACACCCTATATAAAAATGCGTTTGAAGCTTCTTCCACGAACTCGGAGGTGTCAACAGCCATCAAAGGTAGACCCAAACCAAACGTTTAACTGTTTGTAAGATCTTTCGGAAGTTTGAGGAGGAAAAGAGTTTTCTGAAGTATTCTTCACCGCCTTCTGCAAAAAAGAGCACTATTATGGGGGGTTGGGGGGTTGGTGCGAGAGGCCACGTCTGTCTCAATCCGTTACACACAAAAAAGTCAGCAATAGTTCACGGAAACCAACCGGGGACCTCTCTCTCAGGTCAAGCTATGGGCCATTAATTATATCCACCCTGGAATTCATGGCGAGCTGCAGAGGGGGGGGGGGGGGTTGTTTAAACTGCAGTTTCCGTGGTTCGCTTACCTGTTGGATCACTGCAATGGAACTTGGAAAAAGATCACTGAATTTGCTATTTCATCACAGGTGGTGGAGCTCAGCTCTACCCCCCCCCCTCCCCCCCACCCCCAGCCCACGGGAGGAAAAATGTTTATTGGACTCTGGTAGATTTTTAAAAAATGCATTCTGGAAAATCTCGAGAGTGTCATCGAAAGAAGCATGGGCTATGACAGGAATGAATTCAACCAGCAGCAGTACTGGGAAGTTATATACAGCCGTTACACAACTAGGCCTCTGCCTGAACGGACTATCAGGAAAAACGCGAGTAGTTTGATTATTTCAGAAGCTTAATTCTGTATATGTTGTTCAAAAAGAACTCCAACAAAGACAATGTATTATTACAAATCCAACATGATTTAAAGATTGCTAATGGAGGCCAAACGACTACGCCAGAATGTTAAATGGAACACAAAATAACGATGTGAGTTAACGTGTCCAATAGGAGCTGGCCTGGTCGATGGATGTTGGAAATGACTGCTATATGAGCTCAGGGTTGGCAGAGCGACAGTAGCAGGACTCCTGCCTTTAAATACCGACCACGCTAATTAAATATGCTGTGATATATAGCAACGGACGACATTGAATAAAAGAGATATAGAAAGAGAGAAAGAATGGGAGAGAAACATACAGAAAGGAAGATACAGAGGAGAAAGCAACAGCGAGAGAGAGAGAGAGAGAGTTAAATAAAGGCAATGTTAGTTCCTGAGCACAATGATACAGTCGCACTATATCAATTTCCTAACAATGTCAATGTGATTTAAAAAATGATTACAGTCATTACTTTCAAGCAAATAAACCTCAAACCTCTATGGAGTGCGAACAGGGCACCACCTTATCCTATTTTTGTTCTTGCAATTGCAACAATTTCGGACAATTGCTCCTTAGAGACCGACCGCATTTCAACACAAAGGAATGGGAAAAACATGGAAAATTTGGCACCAGAAATACTAGCTTCTCGGCGATCTGAAGCTTTCATTGAAAAAACCCCCCAATAATAACAATCAAAAATCATCATCACTATTAAAACAGATCTATATACCATTGGAGCCTTCAAGTGAATTGCGCCTCAAAATTTGTTTCGTTTTGTATTATCAGTGAAAGGTCAGAGGTTAGAGTTATTGCATTTTCACTTTTCTAATAGCCAGTCTGGGAGCAGGGAGCAGCAGCAATATAATTTATTACCTTGTCTTTACTGGAGCTAATTTGATCGTTTGTTGAGAGGCGTTGAAACGCTATGAGTTGCAAAGTCAGGAACACTACATACCTACCTACAATGCTGATCGTTCAATTATATATTCTTTTCTTTAAGAAAATATGTGCATTTATATTGAACATGTAAACTCACATTAACTGCGATTTTACTTATCTGGGCTATCTTTGTCAATGTTTACAAATTTTAATTTACAAAAGATTACCAACGAAATAAGGCCTGTTTGTAGCATGGTATTTGTGACCTTATCGTGTGTATTTGATCCATTCTGAACATTAATTTTCCATTAAATGCTTTTTACAATCTTGTCCTTCTATGTATGAACAAATTATGTATGATTACGCCATCGGGGCCATTTTTAAAGGGCTATTTGTTTATACATTGTAGCGGTGTGTACTTTTTTGTGGTTCTTATCACCGTTCAAATATTAGGAAATATAAACGTGATTTCACCCTCGCCCACTCTTCTGCACGGTGCCCAGATATGTTATGGTAGAGTTCTCAAGGAAAAAAAGGTCGTAATTTTTCATCAATTTGAAATAGCCATGCACGGCCCAGCAAAATATATTAACAGGGAGAAGGGACATGATTTATTATGAGGAGTATAATTACCTGTACATTAAATAGCCATCTTATGAGAGCAACGGTTACTCTCGAGTGTACGTAGGGTTGTTTCCTTACAACCCGTAATGCATTATCATCCCGTTAAAAGGATTTTATTTAAAGTGTATCTGCCCAGTTTGAAGGATATCAACGCCAATGAACGATGTAAATAAGGGAGAGAGCAAAGCAATTCTGAAATGAAACACTACAAATAAATCTTAGACTCGTTCACAAAGTTAATTCTGTCAGCTGATGGATCGAGAGAGCGAGAGAAATATTACGGTGAAAAGAGTCCAGAAATCACAAAACTTGAGCAATTTCCCTTCGTGTTTGCATAATGTTGTTGCTCTTTCATGTAGTGGAATGTGATCTGTAGGAGAGAAAAATTAGTAGATAATTTGATACACATTTCAACATGAACTGAAAGGAATAATATACAAAATATTGTTCAATACAACGGCGCGGTTTCGTTCAGTAGTACGGTGTCATCAGCGTCTTTCCAGTTTTAAAATATATTAACCCCAGTCTTTATGTTTTGCTTTCTATAGAAGTCAGTGAACCGCTCGTTAAAGAGAGGCGAAGGAACAAAGCCTTTAGGAGGGGCTTTTCGCTGGGTGAATCGGCAAGGCATTGTCAGGGTTGTTTTTAAAGCACAGTTACCGTATTTAAAGAAGGGGCTGTAAATTCTACGGATAGAACAAACAGCCTTTAAGCCTTAACATTTTCATAATATAAGAGCGTATTTCGCCTTTCCGTGGCATAAATTATTTCTGAAAAAATTACATATTGCTATAAGCGCCTCTGAACGAACGCAGTGCTACTGAGAATGATTCATGTGTGTTGAGGGCATCGAGTCACATTATTTTTCCATTTTGGTGCTGGGAGTTATCAATTAATAAAGCCTCAATTGAATCCAGGGTCAGACTTGCAAAGAAATTTACACATCTTTGCTATGGAAGCTAAGCAATATCCAGTTGTGTTCTAATATCGATTTGCTCCTGCCTTCCCCCTTTCTCTTTTCTCATGAGCCTTTTTTTTGGCAAATGAAGAAAATCGACATCCCGAAGGCCTGTCAATCATAGAGCAACTCTGAGTTTTCATTGTTTTTTTCTTATTTACAAGCACATAACTACTATTCAGTGAGTGAGAGAAACAGATTATGTAGCACAATTTATTAAAAGGAAATATAGACTTTGTCATTCCGTTCAATTACTGTCTAGCTTTACTTAATGTAACATATATTAATATATATATGTGACTACATGCAATATATATATATCAAATAGCGAAGGACAAAGGCAGGTACAGTATATAGTTATAATATAAAATAACAAACTCTCAATTTGTTCAATGTACTTGTGGTTAGTTCTCAGATAATATTGCCTGCCATTGACTTCTGCATCTTGTACATTAAACAATGAAATGGTTAACAAGCATTTGAGTTTTTTCATCTTTGTTGAGCTAACAGACACAAGATACAATTGATAACTTCAACGAAGCCCTGTGTAATTATCAAAACAAACACTTAAAAACACTTCAGATAATCATAATTAAAAACGACCATTAAATATCCCTCAATAAGCAAAAGACTGCCATTCAGTTGACAGGTAATGGTATTTTCAGAGACGCGCGTGTTTCAATACTGATGTTCCTTGCCTGCTGCAACCATTAATATTTAATGCCAATCACTGAGTTATTCTAATTTTACTACATAAAGGTTTGCACTAACGATCGGTGTTAAATGTTACGCTGCTATTAATGGCTTCAACTTGACTGGCTGGCGTCCAACCGCAGAATAAAAGGAACGAGGCGTTGTGGAAGTCTGTTAGTCCTCGCTCATTTTCAAAATTGGGTTTTGCAATTCATTTCTGGTCACCCAAAGCGCCTCCTTTACTAGGTTTTTATTCCAATGAGGCGTTGTGTTTTAAAGAATTCATACAAAACTATCCATAATTGGTAATCACGGATGCTGTAATTTAAGACCCCCAGCTATAGCTTTCATATTATCCTCTGATCTATTGCTACAAATGGCCCGCAATAATCAACTCTGGGGAGAGGATTACAACCTTCCTCATTCCTGAATATCATCACTTGCACATCATTCTCAAAGAGCATGATTTATCACGCAGACGAACATAAACAACACACAACTTACACACAATGGTATCCATAGTGCAGCTGACATATTTCGCAATAAATCAAGAAAGCAAGAAGAAAAAAAACATTCCCACAAAAAAATATCAATGAAAATGGGGAAATAAACAAACATACCACCGTGGTAAATTGAAAAATAGAAGGAAAGGCACTATTTGTCAAATGTTATGACAGTCTTGTAAAACATAAATAACACACATAATATTTACATAGAGAGACACGAGGCACTGCAGCTGTACTTACAATAATCCAGCCCACGGTGTGTCTCTCTTCCCAAATTGTTTTATTCCAGCCTCTCTCTCAAGTTATAGGCTTGTTTTTAAAAGGACAGTAGAATTTCACGTCAGACACAGTGAGACCATGTCGGCGATTTACCGGCGAATACATATCTATTCAGCAACAGCTGCATTAATTATTTAATGAGTCACGTGATCGAGGGGGAAGGGGGGATTTCAAATTCATACTCCAAGGAGAAGTGTGACCTTCCACTGGGAGAGCGGAGACATTCTTTCATATTCTTCTTCATTCCACATTTTTTTTTTGGGGGGGGGGTCTCAAAATTGTATTCATATCTTGCTCGCGATTCTGCTTAAAAAGTGGGGTTCAGATGATTTCCTATAAGTCGAGAACTTAATAGAAGTGTGACTATATCAATGCATTCAGGGCTTTCCTAAGTCTCATCCTTTGAATCCTGAAACGCTTCTTCAGACTCACAACCTACATATCTATCTTTTGTGGTGCCGAGGCAGTCTATACGATTGGAACTAGAAGCACGTTGCCACAGTAGTAGATTTCTGCTTGATTCATTTCACCACAAGTTTGCTTGTTCCTTATGTTGGATTTCCAAGTTTTATATTGTCCATTTTGCCCTTCGTCTCATTTTCTGTCGCACGGTTGGTTTTGTATTACTGTGGAGCGACTATTTTTTTTTTAACAAGGTCCCTTTTCACTTACACGCGGGCACTTTTACTCCGCCAGTTACAAAGCTAGTAATCAGTCGCTACCAGCAACATAAAGGTCACGGAAAAAATCTCGAGCAGTTAGCAGAATAGTAAGACTTTTTAAAAAGTCCAATCCAAAAATGTTTGCATTTGTGACATAAAGCGATTCGGATCAAATCTGTGTTAAGGGACAGAAAATCGCTGTTATGGTCAAGAGGGTGGGGGAAACCTGGTTATGTTTGCTCTGGTAGCAGCAATGTTTTGAAAAAAGCAATAATCTTAGTAAGGAACATGCCCCGAGAAACAATTTGACATAGTGCTGTCTAAATTCGTCGTGTTTCGATATTCTCTCTGCGGGTGCTTCCTACAGTGCAATGTAAATTGCGATAGGTGTATTGACAATAGCACTAGAGATTATTTCGTTACAATTTTTTTTTTAATCCATCTTAAGTAGTCCATAATATTACCTGAAACTCGGCCTTTGTTCGCGCCAGAAAACACCACCGATTTCAGAAATTTATAATAATATAATTTAATAATATCCTTACCCATCTCATCCGTCATATTTATTGCTTTCGAAAATGATGTTAGAAAAATAGAGGCGCTTAAAAAAAAAAGAAAATAAACTATGTTTGGTTATAAAAGCCACCCAAATAATTTGAAAAAGAAAAGGATTGCGGGGCGGGGACTTCTCATCTAACAAAGGCAATTTTTTTCGTTTATTTGTTTTTAATGCACATTTCGAAGATTTCTCTAAACTGCATGGTGAATTATTGCATTCACGAGTGTTTCTATTTCCCAGAGAAGCACAACGGGTGCCTTCATAAATTAGAGCTGGAGAATTTAGTAAAGGTGCGGGAACTGCGCCACAGTTTCACGCACTCTTAAAAGGACTTGTATTTCACGGTAATTGCTTCTAAAATCGTAAAAAAAAAGTGATATCTATTTTATACTCTTAGACAAGGAAGACACGGAGTAGCAATAAGGATACAACTGGGGTGCCCGTGTAAATTTTGCAATTTGACTTTGGTAATAATAAGCTAGTGTAAAAAGCCCAACACATTGTACACACGGAATTTCTCTCTCTATCCCTCCCTCCCTCTCTCTTACCGCTCCTCACTGCCCGTAAACAAACCGCATTTAAAGATTTAAAAAATCAGAATGGAATCCTATTCTTATAATGAATACACTAAAAAAGTTTGAATAAAAGTGCAAGGCCAGTCAATATTGAATGTTACTGAATCTTCTACAGAGAAAAGACAGACAGGCTGAGAGCAAAGTAATGGTCCATTTTTTTTCTCATTAGATGGATTTTTGGAGGCCATCCTTAGATGTGATTGCAAAGTGCAAGATATACCTAAATTCATTTCACAACCTACTCTTACCTATCGCTAAATATTAAAAAAGAGGGATTTCAACACAAACATTCAAGATTGTTTATCTTTTCTAATGCAAGTTGGAAGGGATTGCACACAAGACAAGCCTAACAGAAGAGACACTCTTCAGCAACGCTGCACAGATTTTAAATGGAGTGAACGAGGGGTAACCCTGGTGGTTTTTTTTTATCCTTTAGTATTGAGAATGTTCAGATAGAACAGAGTCATGTCTTAAAGGTCAAGGGTTTCAGAGGTCAGACTGCTAGTATAAAAACAGCTAATCGGATAGAAAAGTTGTCCTTTCCGTGAACCCTTTCGGCCGTCCCGCTGACCAACCAACGCGCTGATTTTATTCCGTACGATTCATATATGTTTTAAAAAACACCACAGAAAGGTAAAGAACAAATAACACAAACTATAAGCAGATTCTCCAGTCGATGAACTGACTGCGCCTTCCAGGCTGCAGACAGCGAGTATGTGTTCACATTTAATTGTTAAAAGAACAACAAAGCGATTCAAAGTGACGAAATTAATTGACTTTGTTTGTTACCTTTCGTTTCACCGTTTTCCGTTTTCCAGAGCTGAACATTTTCATGATTTTTAATCATGTTTGAGAGGGAATCTTTCGATGTGACTGAGAAATTCCACGCTCTGCCCATATTTTTAAAGCACCCTCCAGGACGCGCAGCACTTTTCCCCGGGACGAGCCATCCAGATTTGCTGTTGAGCAACAATGGGAGAAGTATTTAAAGAAAGCAGTGATTAATGATTTCAAGTTAATTCTCGCATTTTCAGAACCTCTCCTCGTACAAATAATGCCTGTGAACTCTAGCTCTATAGCTTGCATTCAGAGCCTTTGGCAACAGTCTGGCGGAGGGTGTAGGACTGGCTGGCCTGTTATCTGTGTCTATGAATAGAGAAAACTGAACAGCCACTGTCGGTGATTCAATGAATAATTCTTATATTATTAACTAAAGTAATTACTCCTCAAAATACTTCAGAATTATATAGCTTAACGAAAATGTTACATTTGGAAAGGTTGCATTTCAGATGGGCTCAGTTTCGTGGGATCTCCGGGGTGGGGGTTGGGGTGGGGGCTGGGGTGGGGGGGGGGGGGAGAGGACAAAACATGTATACATTGGTGAGAGAGGATTTTCTCACATAAACAACAGATTGTAAATCTTTCTGTTGTCTCCAAAGGCAAAACGTAAAAAAAATCAAACTTTTTTCGTGTGTTTCTTTTGTTACAATTGAATATGTGAATCTCTTATATACATATATAATTGGGGTTTTATGCTGAAAAACACACTCTATAAACATTCATTAGAAAAGGGCACATTGCACCGTGTTCTCATCAATGATGTTTTGCAGGTTGCGTTTAAAAGGGATATGTTTGAGGGATGGGGGTGGGGTAGGGTGGGATTACCACATCGTTCAGTTATGACTTCAAAATGCAGTTTCGCAACAGTATTTGTTAAATTGCAGGACTGAAGCAAAACACGTGCATCAGTGAACTAAAGTCTTGAGTCAGCCAATGTTTCACCCTAATGTAGAATATTGTGTTGTGCATTGATATACACTCCAGTTAGCTTTTCTTTTGGTATATGCTGCATTTTCTGATCCCAGATTGCATATGCAATGTGTTATATGAAAGAAAATTAAAATTAATACGGAGCTTCATCTGACAAAAGAGGTCATTTGTCTTCTTGATTATCTATTTGCTTGTCAAAGCTTGAACCATTACACTGTCCAATCCCTTTCTAATACACAAACACACATGCACAAAGGAAAAATGCTAAGCGGCACTGTATAAATGATAGAAATGGACTTAACGTTATATGATTAAAGGTTGCAAAAGAGAAAAAAGGACATGCTAACGAAGCCAAACAATCAAGGGACAACAGATAACCATACTGGATTAACGAATCTTCACAAAAAGCATTTTTCAAAGTTATTACTCCTTTGTAATACCGTGCAATGTATCTATATTCACAAGCAGGTGTAAAAGCCTCTGACAGTGTCAGAATAAGCATTGTATTTGCTCTGAGGTGTACCCCTTTTGGCATTATTTTCCCACTAAGCCAATGTCCTTTGTTATCACCCTGGCCAACTTACACAGATAGATGAGCTAAGAGAAATCTGCAGTCATGTTACCAGATCCTAGTGCTTCAAGGATTTGTCCAGTAGACTAGGTATAAATAAACAAAGGAAAAGATAGACCTTGAAAAAATTTATTTCGCTTATTACTATTTACACGTATTTTGGTCTGGATGAGAATCAATACATACAGAACAATGCAAGGACATAGACTGCTAACGAAAATACAAACTCCTGTGGGCCCGAACGAAGAAGCTGCTAAACTTCATAGTTTGGAATGTCATAAAGAGTGATGAGGAAATTAAAACAGTTTATCTACCTAAGCTTCCACTTTTTTTTTCTGGAAAAGTACATTCTGTTAACACTGAGGCCAGAGGCAAGTATTGTATCGTGGCTGTACAAGTCACATGCAACATTTTAATAACCACTTTAAATAACTTTGCTGACATAACTTATTCCTACATATGATTTTTTTTACACGTTTGTTTTTTAAAGTCCAACTACATACATTTTTATTGGCACCGAAAGAAATATATTTGGGATCAAAACATCTGAGGAAATGGAGTACATGTCAGTGTTATATTCCAAAGAAAATACCCAAAATGTTTCTTTTTTGTAAACCCCATTGGAAAATGACTCCAAGCTTAAAACCACAAGGGCCATCTTGCCGGACTGTTTCAACATTCTTGTTGTGGGTTTGTTTTTTGTGTGAATAAAAGACAGTTTGTCATTCCAGGTTGACGAAACGGAGCCTCATTTATTAAAGTGTTCGTTTGCTGTCGAGGTAATCGTAGGCATAGAGTTCATCCTTTGTACCACCAAGTAAACATGACAAATGGGGAGACTTTGGCGTGATTAAAGATGAAACGAGGATTCATCTTTGCCAATCTCTTCCGAAAACTGCAATCTACAATATTACTTATGGGGGATGGGGCGAGAGGAGTGGGCGAAATCAGAGTATTTACAGTTTAGACTTTGCCATTATAAATAAACAGTCTTTCAATTAAAATCCTATGCTTCTGCGCGCGTCTACCAGTTTCTCTCCCACAAGAGCAGCTATAATGTGGCCGATGGTCCATTTGGCTCCTGGTTCTGAGAGCTTCCTTGCGATTGATGACTTGCAGAGGATGAGGAGCCTGTAGTAGACCTGATTTTGGTATTTGGCAACTTGTGGTCCTTTTTCCATTTCATTCGCCTGTTCTGGAACCATATTTTAATCTGTCGTTCTGACAGGCAGAGAGAATGGGCTATTTCCACCCTGCGTCTCCGGGTCAGGTACCGATTAAAATGGAACTCCTTCTCCAGCTCTAGAACTTGCTGCCTCGTGTAAGCAGTGCGGGAGCGCTTGGGTTCCCCTCCTTTGTAATTAGGGTTCACTGAACAAAAAGCAACAACACAGAAATAACTGACTGAACACCACGAATCTCACAAGGAACAGAACTAGTGCACTTAAAGTAAGCATTCGAGTAAGAAAAATGTAAAACTTCACTTCTATCATTAACTGATGTTCAAAGAGATCTGAGCGGCTAGGACACAACACATCAAAGGCACATGGCCAGAAGTGTAATGGTACTGCAATAAAAATTTATGGAGGATGTGATTACTGACCTCCAGATAGGCGATCGTAAATCTAAAGAATGGCTATTTACAATGGGTGCAATAGATCCCGGGCTTTCAGGTGGTAAAAAGCCCAGGCAAACGACTCACCGGAGTTTATATGTAATTTCTTCATCCACGGATAAACCACAGGCTCTTTGGAGCAAGGAGTGTTTTGGTTGCTGAAGTTCTGGCTGCAAGAAGGCGGTGGGCTGGGAGTCACCGAGACACACTGGTGGCCATGCTTGGCTAAGTGGCTCTGCAGGTCGGTCTGCGATTGCACGGGACCCCTAGGCGCCACGACTTGCTCGCCCGAGCCCTGGAGGTTGCTGCAAGAGGAGTAGGGCTGCTCGCTGTACGCTGACCGCGGGTACATCGTCTCATGCTGGAACCCGGGCTCCCGTGCCCGGGTATAGTATTCCGGAGAATGACTTGGTAGGTAATTGTTCTGTGAATACTCTTCACACGGTGGAAATTTAGGGTCCACATAGTTAGAGTTAATCAAAAACGAACTCATGACCTTTAATATCTGAAATGCAAAATAACTCAAAATTTTTTCTAACCCAGCCGTTTTTTCCTGTTCCTGAAAACCCTCCTACTTTACTGTCAAGTGAACAAAGTTAGGCGTTCATGTGACACAGGCAGCCAATGGCAGGTCCCGTTCGATTCCCGGATAAGGAAATAGAATTGGACGCTGAATGCTCCCAACCTTCTCCTCTGAACAGTTTTTGATTACAGCTTTAAATGTGTGCTTTTTTTTTATTCCTGAAACTTTGCAAGTTTACAAATAGGATCTTCTTGCTTCAGGTCCGTTAAACAGGCTTGAAGTCGACCAAATGTTTCTATATTATGTACATCAATGGTTTGTTGCTCGTCGATATCACTCCCCAAAAATTAATTGAGTCCGTTTTTAAAAAGCATAAAATAGGATCTGATATGTTAGAATCTATCGTGCCTTGTAAATCTTTCTGTAATCGCCATGCTAACGCCTTTGCAGAGCTTGGGGAGGGGGAAGGCGTTTGGGCTGGCAAAGATAAATCGGGCTGCTTCGGATCAATAGAAAATTCATCAACTAATTCAGGGCACCTAAGTCAACAAATTACATTTAGCAGTGCATTAGACGGGCGATTTTCACCCAGAATATCCCTTGCTGAAACGATTCCGCTCGAACCAGCCCTAAAATAGGCATAATTATAAGATAGAAACATTTCACAGGTGCCAACCACACGAAGTTGCCCACGTTCGATTAAAAACATCGCAAACTGCGGAAGGAACGTTAGCACACGCTTGTCTCGTTGCTACATTGAATCGCTTTCGTTGGCTGCAATTACAAATGCAAAACATATTGCAATAGAGCTGCTACATCATTTTAGTGTTGAAATCCTCCTGTTTGTGAATTTCAGAGATTAATTAAGAGTATCACACAAATAACTGTTAAGTTTTATTTTAAATGATACATGTAAAACCGAGGAAAAAAGACACAAATAACTGGAATTAAATAATTGAAGATGATCATATACTTTTAATGTATTTAGACTGTAATTCCATGCACAGCAAACGACATGTGTGGGTGGGGGGGGGGGGGGTCGAAATGATTAATTTCTAAGTCATAACAAACCCTTTAAATCTGACCATTTCTAAACGGAGGAATGCGCGGGATTATCGAAAAAGGTAACAGTTACATTCCATATTTAAATGACGTAACAAATCCAGCACCAGAGTGCTGAGAGTACTTGCAACAAGACAAAAAAGGGGAAAGGATAACACGCCATTACAGGCAGCAATCTCACCCGCAGAACCAGGTAGATGCTTCGATTTTATTTATTTAGATATATCATCGATTTGTAGAAAGAAGATTCTAGACGTGAGCATATTCTTCTGTCTTCCGGGTGACTGTTGCAGCGTTTGTGTCCACTACATACTCCCCTAGATACGAATTTGTGACCACAGCTTTGTCAACACAAATTCGGATCTACAGGGTATATATAGAGGACAGACAGATACTTTGCAGCATTTTTGTAGCTCAGAGACGTTCAAAAGCATCCATGTAAATGTACACACTCTATTGAGGCAAATGTACAAAATATGTGTATTATATATGTATCTACACAACTTGAGTGAGGATCCGCTTCTCCGATCTCTTGCAGTGATTTGCTATGCAATGGATGTATCTTTATATACATCGAAATGTGAGTCATACAGTTTTGCAAATGTATAGAAAGCAAAATCAGTTAATTCTGAACAAAGTATTCTGCAAGAATCCAAACCATTCACTTCCAGGGCCAACTTCGAATCACCCTCAAGTAAACACCCATGCGTTTATATAAAACAGTGAGCAAGGAGGCCAAGTCACATGTGATACTACTTTTCCAAAAGTTTGCTTACAGCTGCAACAGAGACAAAGACATTTTCTTTATATTTAATTTATTCACGAGCAGTGGATGAGCCGCCACGCAGTGGCTGTATAAATCTTACTGTAGACATTGGGAAAACCAGGCATCCTCCCCCCGTGATAAATTCTTGTAAAAGAAAGAATGTAACTGTGGTGTACTTGGCTGATTTATATTTGTGTAGCAGGTCGCCCAAGTAGTGGGAACTAAACGGCCAACTAAAATGACTTCAGTACTTTTCACACACAGTGTGATTTTTTTCTTAAATAGAATGGCTGCCATAAATTGCCCATAAAATTCTATATTAAAAACTTTGCCAATCTAAATCCATTTACGACGGAGGAACATAAATACCAAATGGCTTCAGCACAAAACACTTTTATGAATAGGGACAATGTTGTTTAACATGCAAACTGTATCAAAGATTTCCGGTGATGGCAATAAAACATGAAAATGATGCAGAGCCTTCACTCCGCACACCCTCCGCATGTGAAAAGACTTTATGACTTAAAAAAAACTTCTCTCTTGCAGGTCTAACTTCACGATAATGTTAATCACCACCTTTACAATCTTCCAAAAAAAAACAAGAGTAATTTTATATAATGTTACTCTTATCTAATAGCCTTGGCCCTTACAGTTGTGTCTTTTAAACATGTTTTCGCTATCACTGCAGTTAAGTAGGAAATGCAGAGCCTTTTCAAATGTGTCTTTTCATAAAAGATAAACCCGGTGCTTTGTTTGACTCGCTGTAATAAAAATGTCGACATTTCGGAAGTTTGGAAGATGAATATATTTACTGTCCCCTATCTGCTCTGCATTTCAAAGGAATCTCGCTATAGATTGCTATCCTAACAGAGGATGCAAACAGCAGCGAGATGGGGGAGGCCTTTTCCCCCTCCTGTTTGTAGCCTGCCATAGGGGAAGTGAAACGCAGGCCTCAACCTTACTGTAGTAAAGGACTCACTACTGCCAAGGATAATGACTTAAACAAGTAAACATGCAAATGCTGTCAACATACTAAGCATTAAAAAACTAGCTGTATTGACATAAATATTAACATCGTTCATATGTTTAGAAACACGGTGACAATTAAATGATTGCAATTAATTTAGAATTACCAGTGTTTAAACCACATATTCTGATAATTTATTTTGCAAGGTTAAATTGTGGTATTCTGTCTTCAACACACTTATACACACATCTCTCTCCACATCGCCCCCCACCCCTCCATCCTAGATATATATGTTGGGGTTAGTTCAAGGCTAAAATGTCACCAAGTTACTCCAACATCCTAACATAGATTTCCGATTGCGTTAAATCACATACATACCCACACACACACACACACAAAAACCCTTTGTGTTTCTTCCTCTACATTCTCAAATTCTACATTACAGGACGCGTCGGTTTGGGCTTTGCAAAAAAAAATCGAACAGAGGTCCAAAATACCAACTTCAACATAAACATATTCGTTCTCCTTTGTCTGTTCTTGCACTGATAACATCTAGTTAGAGAAACGCTTTCCAACAGCCCTCTATTTTTCCCCCATTCGAAAAGCCTAGCAGCTTTTTAAGAAGTGGCCGAGCACCGGCCTGGTGAACATTTTGTTTTCTCCCTTCAGTTTTCGTATTAATCTCATACACTGACAGTCTTTGTTAAACACCAAGGCGTGCCGTGCGTCCGAGTACATTTTAATATTTGTTAGACGCTTTGACCTGAGTTTCACCCCGCTCTTGGACTCTCCCCCTCTACAAGTTCTATAGTACGGATAGGTCTCTCAGTCATATTGAATTTTGCTCAGGTCATTACGTTTGAGAAAAATAGCAAGGCAGGAGTTTACCCAAAACAGCATTAAGGCTCTGGAAATTCTCTCAAGCATAGCATGTTTTGTGATTCCATTAGCATCAAATATTTATTATAGAAGTCACAATTCTAGGACTCTATAGGCAGTTACGTACGCAGATTCCAATTTGAATAACAAAAGTAATTAATAGGTCTGTTTTCTCGTGCATGCTTAGGTTGCATTAATATAAAATGTTCTTTTTTTACAGTTACATTTTTCACATATTACTACATTGAATTAGTCAAAGAATAACATCAAGAGATAAGGCGTCAGTCGAATAAAAAGTCCCAGCACATTTCACATTTTATATGTGTGTGTATGTGTGTGTAACAGAAAATTAATTTAATTTCTTGAAAACGATTGTTTTAACACGTCAGAGGATTTTCTAATTAAAACTAACGAGTATGGCCCCTCACTCGACACAACCCCCTCCAGGCAAATGTCAGCAAATTTCTAGATGAACTTATATTCAAAGATGCTCAAATTGTATTTCATTTTCCCCTCCATTTTCTCCTGATGTACTTTCTATCTATTAACAAATTAGTGAAACAGTGTCGGTACAGTGTTAAACATGCAGGAATAAAAATAGGTTCAAATATTTTCCAATTCCACCATATTTTTAATATATAAAGTAGAAATTTCAATTTCATGCGAAGTGTATGGTGAATGTTGCTTTGAGTGAATGTTTCAGTCAAGGTTGGGGAAATGGCGTGTTTATCTGCACCTATTGAATCCATTGTTGTTAGCTCAATGTTTTCGGTGTAATTTATTGTTTAAATCATATGTTTTGTTGGACATTGCACATAATAACACATTCATCGATGGCATTAAATGATATAAACATCCCCATGCTGCTGTTTACTGTTTGTGCTGACGGTGACTTACCCGCCCCCTCAAAAGAACCTTGTAAGTTACAGAAACTGCTTTGTATTAAAATAGTGAATTTAAGGCTTTAAAATGAACAAGCATCAGAAGAGACGTTTATATGAAATAGAGAAAACTTATGAACACTCAATTTCATGAAAGAAAGCAAAAGAAGGCAAATGTGATTTCAAGTGAATATGATTTTTTTCATCCATCCAGAATATAGGTAACACGGTTTGCCACTGAATTTAAACCGATACAAAATATTTCATATGCAGAAAGTATTATTGTGTTCATTTTATATCAGAGGGGGAAAAGTAAATATATAATCCCTACATTAAAACAGTGACTACACTTCAAAAGTATTTCATTGGCTGTAATAGTGCTTTGGGACGTCCTGAGGCTATGAAAGGCGCTGTATAAAGGCAAGTTCTTTATTTCTATAATGCACAAATAAGTTATGTAAGACAGCCACATAAGCCAATCATTGCAAAATTCCCTTAAAATCGATTAGTTTAAATGTTATCCATGGTAATTTAAATGCATAACTGTGGCCTTTGTAAAAAATGTAAAAAAATGTATGCAGTAGACTTAGTGATTTCATGTTATATTATTAGAAAATGCACTTGTTTCAATGTGGAAAAAATAGAAAATAGAAAGAATAGTGACTTTAAGAGTAGGTAGCCCCGAGTTCCCCCCTCATTGTCATTAAATGTGTGTTTGGAAATACTTTTAGAAGTTTGCTACACAAATTCCTCATTCAAACATTCAAAATTTAAGAGCCTATATATTTACTTTGAACAGATTTATTGCAGAGTAACTATAGTGTAAACAGATTTAAAACGTGTTCAGTGCGCAGAACGACCCCAAACACACTGCCTCGCAGACAGATTTAAATACCTTACTTTGTTTAAATGATCGGACTAGGGCCCAAGGCTTGTAGATTTTTTGTGCAACTTTTTTTAAATGGTGCATTGGCGTGAGATAGGAAGCAGAAACACGCGTATTAATGATAATTAAAGGAGACTGACATCGAGTTAATTTGACATTTGATTTGAGATCTATGGGAAGAAGCTAGATCAAGCTTATTCTTTTTTCCTTTTGTAAAATTTGATCGAAATTCTCCGAATCTTCATGGATGGGCGCAAAGAGCTAAACTTTATCTTGGGAATCTATAAGCGGGTAACTGGGGGGGGGGGGGGGGGAGGGGGGGGGCGCGGTAAAGCAAGTACATGGGCGAAATGAAAGAACTTAATCTATTCCCTGTTTGAGAAGATGCAATATAATTCTAGGGTCTCGCGTTCCGCCCTTTAATGACTTTAATGCCTTATATGATACTTGAAATCCAGCATTTCCTCAATCAAGTGGAAAACTCTGTCTCTACTTTAATTCGGTTTCCTGGCTCTATCTTTCCCCATTTCTACCTATACATGCCAAGACTATATTTGTTTGAAAACGTCGCGAATGTGCATATGTTCCTATTTTATGTGTCATTTTCACATTAAGTTGTGTAATTTATACTTGACTCGGCTCGTCTTGTGTCCTTTTGCCCTGATATAACAACAGACATTTACTATTCATCCTTTTCCGTCACGTCACCAATTTTAAATAAAGTGCTTCTATTTCCATACAACTTGACTCTCAAATGTTTTTGAAAGGAAAGCTGATTACATCTGGCGGGAATTATTTGACTCGTTCATTTGTGTTTTCAAAGTCTCCTATAACCTATACCACAACCCCTTCCGCCGTGGATCTGGTGATTTCTATTTATTGTGCAGTGTATCCTATAAAAGAGATCAATTAATCCTCCCTGTTTTTGCACAGATCGTGGTCAGGATAGTTAGCTGCCCGCCCCCCACCTCCCCAACCTCTCTCTGTCTGTCTCTCTCTCTCCCTCTCTCCCTCGTCTTATTTTACATATTCTGTAGATTGTTGCCCATTGCTAAGCTCTACCTCCACTTCCACATCTTACCTCGGTATCATTTTCTCATCTGCGCCGATAGCCAAGATCACCCCTTTTACCATTGACATCGAACTGGGTCTATCTAAGCAGACAACAGCAAGTCACGCACGACGTAAACTTTTGACCCTCCACTTTTTGACCCCTTAGCTATAATGCTGTACTAACAAGCCCCCATGAACAGTTTCAACATCACAATCCTCAGACAGTATTGCTGTACAGTTTTGCTTTTTTCCCCACGAGGCTCGATTTTATTTTAAATTAGCGCTGCTTCACTTATAATAATACATATAATTTAGAAATCGAAAGATTTTATTGAGACACTGGAATTTCTTGAAAGTTGGGTTTGAACTCTTCAAGAATGTTTTTATTTCTTACCGGCTCTGTTTGAATGAATTTATATCATTATTCGTCAGGAAAAATATACAAACTGAAAGGGTGAGTTTTGAAAAGATAAATGACTACAGCACTTAGAAACTGCTGATAGTGCATAAGTAGAACATTTTGGGGAGATATCAAACAGACTCCTCCGACTCTGTTCTGCCAGATTAACTGCAATGGAAAGGCTGGTAAGCTTTGTGGCAGAAAGGAGACGCATAATGACTATGAACTTGGTCTGAAGCGGGCTCTGGTGGCGAATCTGACACGTTGCATGTGTAAAATAGCTTCCCAGATTCTGTTCATATTTGTTTCAAATTCTGCTTTTAAGTCCGATTTTTATCGCGGCAACATATCACAAGTTATTTGTAGCAAAAGTTTTTTGAAAGCATTGTCAGTTTGTGTATACTGTGCGCTCCGTGTGACGTTAGACTGGCAGCTATCGTGCCTTGTTTAATAAAAGCGGAGTATATTTTAATATAAAGAAGCAAGTCATCAGGACAATCCCTCAAGAGATGAAGCATTAACAAGGGTTTTAGATTATCTTTGTCATCAGATTGTGTAATATTTCGGAAGCTTAAATGTAATCCAAAATTAAATTAAACTAAATTCAATTCAATTAAATTAAATTAGGGTATTGGACTGCAAATGACGGAGAACGAATACTATACAAAACAGTTCTGGATATTTGTAATACTTTGTCAAACTAAACGAATAAGATTTTGTGTTGTGAAATGTCTCGCTCAATCGCACTGCAAATGTCAGGCATCAACCTATCTGTTTTTGTATAAGTAATGGTGGTTAACAAATCTGCACGGCCTGTGTGCCATAAAAACACTCGAGCCTTTTCTAGAGTAGTAGAATTATTATGTAGTCTGATACCAATTATATTGTGGTTTATAGTTTTTTCTTTCATTTTTCAATTTATTAAGTGAAGGAGATGTATCGAAAATAACAGTGCTCTGTAATTTAAGATCTCACCTTCTGCCCGTGTTGCATTTAATTAGACCATGATGTGTATGCTGGTCTCGCTTAGGTCGCGCGTTCTGGAACAGGGTGCCGGTTTGTGGCCTAAAGTGATCCCTGTTACTGACGGTAGAAACCGCGGGGAAGAGTTAATGATAACGTATGCTTTTATCTGTGTGTCTGCAACTAGATGTTTAATACGGCGATATAATCATCTGACACCTTTATGGCTCCGTCGCGCGTTCGTGTGACTGCCTTTTGTTCCCTTTCCCCCTAAATTACAACCTTAACCCGGTCCTCAAATCCATCCAGTGCCTATAAACGCGCCAGATGCATCCCACTTAAAAAAAAACTAAACAAAGAGAATGCATCACCTTTAGACTGTGCAGTTAACCTGATAGGGATGGTTATCGATCCTATGGAACAGATAATTCGCTTGTGATAGTAGCAGGAGCAAATACATCTGTGTTAGAAGGGGGGCAAGAAACGACACCACTTTCACTGCATCCAAATTATTAATGTTACAGTTGACTATCGATTCACGGTATAAACGCTTGTGTCTGCGTCGCTTTACAGAGAGGAAGGGAGGCCTGATAACCGTAAATAGACTGGGAATGGCTTGAATGGTTGTTTGTGTTTTATAATTAATTATGAATTATTTGCAAGGCTTTTCCGCCCTAACTGAGTTAGCTCCAATTGAAACCTAAATCAGTATTTCTTCTACAATAGGGAAAATTACAACCTACATATATATTTGGTGCTACTTGACATTCTTTTTCTTACACTTAGCTATGGGTTTCTTGGTCAGGATTGGTCTTTTTTTACTTATGTACCAATATCTATAAAGAGCCCGTAGTTTCTTGTCTCTTTTTGTAATTATGTATGCTCTATCAGTTTCTTTCTCACACTAATCATAAACTATTACACTAATGTATTTCCTGAGCATCCTGCCTTTAAATCAGATTGAAAAAGCTAAGTGAAGGGCCAAGTGTAGGAGACCATCAAGGCTGAAAAGAATAGAAGTTGGTTGGTGGTGTATGAAGCGGATCCGAAATTGATAGATTATTTTGCTTCTGAAGAAAACAATAAAAACTACAAATAACGTGTTTAGCCCAAACACAAAACCTTGAGCCATTTTCGCCGTAATGCTCTAAATCCACGTGTAAAATAGGTATTTAGAAATTCTAAAACGAATTGCATTAATTGTTGCTTTTTCCCCATTTTACTGCAGAACACTGAAGGACACGCGTTCAGTTATACCGGGCACTAGGAATAAAATGAGAAATGGAACGTAAGACCACAATGTACTTCCTCCGTCAGGGATGTGTTTTCCTGTTTACCCACTGGATTTCCTGAGCTATCAGCGCGGAGAAGCAATAAAAAAGATGACAGAAACATTTCGAAATTCTGAGAGAGAGAAAAAAACTTTTGACTCCTAACATTGATTTAAAATGCTCCCGCCCCCCCCCCTCAAACTGCAGACCGGAAACGGCACGAATTAAAAAAACTTGACAGGCGGCTTCGAGGACTTTGCCACAACACTGATTATCACAGGGTGAGAAACTTGACATTTACTGATGAGAAATGTCAAAGTATAATTTTCCTCTTATGTGTCTACATTTCTCCTTAGACTGCTTTTGTGACTGCACAAGTAATCTTTACAATGAACCTCAAAATTTGCAGACAATCACCAGATTAGCGTGACGGGAAGTCTAGTACAGTAAGGGTGATAATGCTTCCAATTTTACTCTTGATAAAAGCACACGGTGACAGTATCCAAGCACTGTAACACACAGTAAGTGCAGTGTATAAATAAAATACTAACTACATTATAGAACGCTAGTCTCTGTACTTGTTTGGGGTAATTCTTTATTGTGGGATCAAAGGACATCCGTTTGTGTTAAGAATCTCTTTAGCCTAACAACTTGATATAGCACCTATTCCCCTGTCTCTCACTTAAACTTGAAACCCCAAAGGAAAAATGTTCGTATACAATTCTGTGCAACTTTCAATTAGTCGTACTTAAGAGTCACATTTCAAAACGATGACATTTATAGAGGCTAAAAGTCTATAATTCTAAACTGACAGCAGTAAAAATTAAAGGCTGTAATTTCGAAGTAGTGATTTAGTTTCGCATTTGAATCCAGAACAGTTACAGAAAGTATGGAGCACTTCATATTTTGAAAACATTTTGCTAGTTGATCAAATACTTATTTTACAATTGGATATGGGTGGAAAAATACACCTCTATCCACTTTTACACGTGTATCTTAGACTTTAGAGTGCAGGTTAACTTTGCTGCTGTTCCCTTGCTCACCTTGAATGCATTATGAATTCACAAGATGGTTTACTTAGGCCAGAGTCAGAAAACCCAGCCTAACTCGAACCTACTGATCGAGCGTCGAAAACAAGAGTGGGAGATGCCGAAGGTGAGGGAGGCAGTATTGGGAGGGGGAGGGGGGCAGTTTAGTCAATATATTATTAAGGATCATTTTAAGATTAGACCCCACTGTAACATGGATGCTTTTAAATAAGAGTCCTATTTTTTTTGGTTAATCTTTACAAAAGTTTACGATATAGTTACTAACATATATTTGGATGTCCCTTCTTTTAAGCATTAAAAACACTGGCGATCAACTTGACTCTTAGTTTAAGAAGAAATATAATTAATATTCCTTCTGCATTCAGTTAGTGGGAGAGTTAACATTTGGAACACTGATAAACCAAGGAAGTGTTTTAAAAATAATAAAAAGATGTCCTTGACTGCACACCGCCTTCCTCAAAAGGCCGATTTCCTTTTTAAACAATATACGTAAACAGACTATATACGATTACATTAATCCACACGGGACAGTGTTGAACTGCCAGTGTTCCAACACAATGATTATTACAGGAAATTAAAAAAAACGTTAATATTTTGTAAATAAAATGAAGTTAAGGCAGAAACGAAAAGCCTGCATCTAGGGTGAACCTCGTTTTCTATCTGGATTATTAACTGGAGTAAACTTTGCATTAGGTTAACAACTAGAAGTGCGAACACGTTTGAGCAAATCCCCGCCCCCACCCTTCCCCACAGCCAAATAGTTCAAATTCATATTTAAAGGACACGGCGCTTTCGTCTTTGCTCCGAAACACAGCTTATCAAATCAAAAGCAAAATACAAAGTAAATTATTGTCATTGTGTTACAGACAGGTAACAAACGAATTCTCAACCAGGCAATGAGTTTGCAGAACGCAAGACGAGAGGTTACCAGAAAGTACAGCCCCGGAGATACTTTCAAACAAACGAGATCCGATATATATCTATATACTCTATTCCAGTTCAATGTCACCCCAATAAAACATTAGGAACATTTAAATCTACTGAAGTAAATTAATCAGACGCTAGGAAGTAGGCCCATTGATCCCGTCCACCATATCTTACGTTTCTTTACAGTTTGGGCCCACTGCACTGGGTAAGGCAGAGACCAATATATTTATAAAAGCTACAATCTCCGCAGTACTGCCAATTAAACATTTTTAAAGAGTTTTTTTTCATTTTGGCAGCTCCTGTGGGCCCTGCTGACAGAAGCAGTGCACGCCGTGGTTTATAATTGAACGTAACTTACTTTGAGCTGTACAATTCCGTCTGAGTTTAAATGCAGTCGCTAAAGATTTTGGACCCTGCAGGTCTGGTAAAGGAGGCCTGCTCGATTCCTCTGGAAGACTAGTCACATTATCCGCTTCCAGACTGCAAAGCCAGCCAGATAAAGTTCAGCGTCACTAACATTATACAGAATGTGAAATATATTGTACCTTGTCAACTCCCCACAACCATAAAACTAACTTTAACGACCCCACGTGACTTTTGAGAGCCAGTAGGGGTATCTGCCTGCGGTATGGGCGATTTTTACGATCTAACTTTGAGATAAATACCCAATTCATTTGACATCCCAATGTCATACCGACTTCTTGTATATGTAGTTTGCTATATTCACAAGGGGAGCAGGATAGAGCTAACATTTGCTGTGTGACTTATCAACTACAGATAAGCACGTGGACGTTCTTTTGGTAAGTTGAGTTTAAACTAAACTAAGGTTTACCTGTTGCACAAAATGAAGCCAGATTTACAAAAAGAGCGCGTGCAGTTTGTTGTATAGACAAACTTCTAAACAGTACATCTTGTTACTGTACAACTCTCTGGGGTCATGGCGTAGAAATCAAGTCTGAGGACCCTTTTTTTATCGAATATACTCAACAAGAGCGAATAGAAAACAATCCTGTGAAAATGCTTAAACAGAGGATGCCGAGTTCAGTTAGATCCAGAAATTCCAAAATCCAAGAAGTTAAGTAACACAAATGCCGCCTTCAAAGTATAAGAGAGATACACCCAGCGGCGCACGCAAACAGTAACAGTTAGATAACCTTTAGGATTTAAGATGAAAGGTTAACTAATAGAGCCAGGTAAAGTTACGTTCTAATAATAGTTTATAGAATTAACTACAAAATATAAAACGAGAAGCAATCATAGATGCTAATTAATAAAAAATATCATTATGTACGCTGTTAATGTGCCTTCATAAAATGCACAGTTAAGATATCAGAAAACACGTAGCAATATTCAAATGTAACATGCCTGATAATATTTATTGTACTAGATACTAACAATAGGGATTCCCCAGATACTGTAGAACCCGTATTGCACCAAGTGATAAGATGCCAGCTTATACACACTCGACATATTACACCACAGAGATCAGGGGTGGTTATGAGAAACTTTTACTTTATTTCGAATTAAGCTACAAACAGATACAAAAAGCTTGTTGGCAACATACTGTAGGAGCTAGACATAGTTGTCGTTGATTTCCACAGAAAATATGCCATTCATCACTCTGCCCATTACAGACTAGCTATAGGCAACATTATAAACTTTTTTGTATTATTTACAACCATTATAACTCACTAAATAATCGTGTACAATCATCGCTGATTTTAGAATCTATCCACATGTATTAACAATGATTAGAATTCTACATGGAATTTCGACATACGGACGTTGCTTAAAATCACGGACAGCATAAGGACAGAAACTTACAAGGTGTATATATTGTTGAAAGGTGATAGTGCAAGAGCAAAGAGTTTAGCTTTTTATCAGCGTGAGGGAGGGAAGGAAGATCAAATTGTACAACTTGTGTCAATTATAAATAAGTTATACCATTTACAATCCACAAAAAAACATGCTACTTTTCCCAGAAAGCACCAACAGTTCACTGACACAGACATATGTAAGACATCAATAAGCATTTAACAGCGAAAGGACAACACAACAGAATAAAAAGAAGAAAAAATTATTAGCAGTACCACAGAAAAGTTTAGGTCGTCTTTAATATTTAACAACACGCGGGGAAAAAGGTGCCTCGCTGTACAGTACTGATGCACGGTGTCTGTTATTTTTACATGTTGTGTGTTAGGGTTGGAAGGCGCTTGCTCCGGCCGTCATGTTCATGCTTTTCAGCTTGTTGTCCTTTTTCCATTTCATCCGTCGATTCTGGAACCAAATCTTGATCTGCCGTTCTGAGAGACACAGAGCATGGGCAATCTCTATCCTCCGCCGCCGGGTTAGATATCTGTTGAAGTGGAACTCTTTTTCCAACTCCAACGTCTGAAAACGAGTATAAGCAGTCCTGGCTCTTTTCCCGTCCGGTCCACCCACACCATCTGTTAATAAATACAGGCAGGTTTTTTTTTATCCATGCTAAATTATCTATCCCCTTTAAAAAAAGATTCATTTAAAAAAAATCAGAATTTTAGACCTTGAAAGTTGCAGTATTCCCTTCCCCGGGGCCTCTCCGGACATGTATGTCAAAATGAAAGTACATTGTCCCCAATCTGAATTGCTATTAATTATCATTTTCCTTTTCATTGTCTGACTATGTAACCTGTGTCTTGACGGCTGTGCTTCAATTATCTGCACACACACACACACTCACATACACACACACACACACCAGATACACACAGTCACACACAGACACACACACACACACACACACACACATACCTTTTTTTAAATTGTCTGAAATTGCAAACAGATCCATGGAAAATGGATCACAGCAAAGCTGACTGTCCAGGGTAACTGCACAGTGCTCTTTGTTATTATGCTGATCGTGCAATACAAGTCGCAGCTTTCTATACACTAGCATCATAGATATCATATAATATTTATAATTTATCCGCATTATATACGATTATTTTAATATTTGCTGAATTTTGTTGGTCGACTTGCGCATTATTTTTTTCATGCACGTTATAAAATTGTGGTTTACAGATTTAAATTAAATTTGCGGAAAATGTTTAGTTAAGTTTCTGTCGAGCAATAAAACACAAATTGTTCACATTTTGTGTCACCCAGGTTGCACAATAGGACGCCATGAATTACCTGACCACAGAGCAATATTTAGAGTGATAAACAGAAATTGAAAGTGTACCATGGCCAATGTGCAGTTTTCTCATCCAAGGAAATATTTGTGGCTGCTGCTCTGGTGTTGTTGCTTGTGTTGGTTCTTGCTGTGCCCTGGGATGGTTGTTGTTGTTGGCTTGAGTGCCCTCTTCGGTATCCGAGGATGCTCCGGCCTCGTCCATTTCTGTAAAATTACTTGCTGAACTAGAGGAGGTAGTCGGGTCGGATGGGGAACCCTTGGCTCCGTGACTGTCCTTGCCGGAACAAGGAAGGGGCTCTGGAGATGAGAGGGTGCAGCTCGCTGCTTGCCTGAACCTGGTTTCTGTAGCTGGAGGATAGCTTCTGGAGTTTTCTGTATTAACCACTCCAAAGTGGTTAGATGAGGCTGAACGGGTGATGCTAAGGTCCATACCATTGTAGTTGTAGCCGTAAGTGCCTGAATGCATGGTGCCTGAGTCCCTGTATGGTCCGTTCTCGGAGCTGCTCGTCCCATAATTAAGTAACTGATAATCCGGGCCATTTTGATAGCGACCGGAGAATGAGTTTACAAAGTAAGAGCTCATTTGGGTTTTTTTGGGTTGATTTGTGGTTGTTAGTCGTTATAACCCAGTCCTGCACGATTTATGATATATTAATGAATTATAGAAATGACTGTACTTCGTTCGCTTCTGTATGCGGCCAAATATGGGGGGTGCGAGTCGGAATCACGTGCTTTTGTTGACCAGTCGTAAATTCTCACTGATGACCTCAAGGGGTAATTCATGCTCTATGGTTACAAATAATGACGATCCGAGAATCGTTACGCCATGTGAATGCAAGGCTCCAAATGGTGGCCAGGTTTGCAGAGTGCGCCACCTACTGGGCTCCGCCTAAATTACACGAATTAAGGTCATTGCTTGTATATTAACATTGGTATTATTATATTAATAATAACACAACAGAAAGTTACCTTTTAAATTTACCTTCCTCAAAATCAATAAATTATAGTATTGTATTACATTTTGTTACCTATTTTATTTAACCTTTGACAATGCATTTGTTTAAAAGCGCTATAAAAAATCAAAAATGCTAAGCATAAAACGGCAATTCAATTATCTTGCAATTGAATTGGAAATCACGTTTTATAGCTGTACTTGGAGTGGAGCAATTTATTTCGTTTTTTGACCAGATACATTTAAAAACAATTAACTTGCCATCCTTGACTAGTCAGTTAAATGTACGCGTTCATTGACTTACGCTTGGTGCTGTCGATGTGAGCTATATTATTTGCTACATGTTATAGTTCCAGTGTGTTTGCGGGATTGAAGTTCGTTCTGAAATGTGGTAATATGTGCGAATAAAATATGCTATCTATTAAAGAAAAACTTTGTTCTTAAAATTACACAGATCCTTTCGAGACAAGGGGCAGACTGAATCTTAGAAAGTTATAATTTATACCTTGGGTGCACTCCTTTATGTTTCATGGGCTGTGCGCATAGCACATTTATTTTCATTACTCTGTTTTGAAGGAGTTAACTTAAGAAAATACACGTTTGAACTACTTTGTACCACCTCGACCATTCGGAGTTAATCTGCTTTATTAAAATTACCGTGTAATTATTCTGACTTAAATGCTAAATGAATAATATTAATTGACATTCCGGAGAGACGAATCCTCTCCTCGGTATTTTTATACACATAACCTCAGTATCGTTATACGATCTTTTACCGGATCGGCACAAGTCCTTCAGTAAAACTCACCTCCTAGAGGGTTCGGTGAATAATTAGCAGAGCGACTTCAGTATTTTGTGGCAAAATGTTATATTATTGTGTGGGGAAGGATTTAAATGCGAACATTCACCAGACTGAATCTGGCGGATTTTTGCGGGCATGCATAGTTATGACTAAAGGACGTTTGTACTCAACCCCCTTCTTTAAAAATGCGCCTTAACAAGACGATGTCATAAATGGGTCGTGCATTTAACAAGACGGCTACCGTGTAACAGTGAATAAAATAATTGAAACCAAGAGAGGCAGTTGTTAAAAGCTTTCTCTCTCTGTAATAAACAATCTGGCTGTGAATTTCAAAGCTTTGCAAACCTACCCACAGCCAAGTAATGTTTGTATAATCCAGTCTGATTTTTAGAAGCAGCAGTAAGCTGATTACTGGAATGAAATTTAAATAAGTTTTGAAGGGAAATCATAGAGATAAATCAATTACGAGAAATTCAATGAGGATTGTCAACTTTTGTTTTGTGATAGATTGCAACCTAGACTTGGATAAGCAATGAGTAGCGATATTGAAAATGTTAGTCTTTCTACCATCTCTCTCTCTCAGATCATCAATGGCTTTTATGGACGTTATGATTCTCCAATTGAAAAATGCACAGCATTGATTTTTTTTAGAAAAACTTTTATTATCATTCCAGATACGGATGCTTCAGTTTTTTAATTCATTACACACGCTACAAACACAATCACGTTTATTTAACCAAAAACACAAATAAAAAAATAACCTCTTGCTCAATTCTTAAGACATTTTGCTTTTATTTTCCTCGCGAAAACAATCCAAAATACAATATTTAGACCTCATTGTGTAATCTGCACACGCACGCACACACATTTCCACACACGCACGCATACATACATAAAATAAATTGTGTTCACAGTGCACAAAAAAACATACACCTTAATTAACTAGAGAGCTGAGAACAACCTCAAAGAAAATTCACAATATTGCAGCAGCTCAATTGAGATACAGAATTCATGGAATACTCCTAGTGTTTTTTAAACTATTGACACCAAGGTGAAAACAATGCCTGCCTGGCTAGACCAAAGGAATGCATAACTCCATAATAAATCTTACAACACATACAGAAATGTACAATTCCACTGGTGCGCAACAGCAAACACAATGTAAACTTTTAATATTCATTATTCATTTTTAAATAAAGAACTGCATAGCGTTCCCCTCTCATTCTATCTCTTGTGGTTTTCACTCTGTGGATTTTTCTTCTGTTTCTTCTCCGCTTAATTGCGAGGAGCTGAGCAATTTGTTCTCTTTCTTCCATTTCATGCGCCTGTTCTGAAACCAGATTTTGATCTGGCGTTCTGTGAGGCAAAGTGCGTGTGCGATCTCTATCCGGCGTCTTCTGGTCAAGTAGCGGTTAAAGTGGAACTCCTTCTCTAACTCCAGCGTTTGATACCGAGTGTAGGTTTGCCGCCCGCGCCGTCCGTTCGGATTAAAGGCTGAGGCTTCCCAGGAAAAGTAAAGGGAGTGAGAGAGAGAGAGAGGGAGAGGGAGGGAGAGAGAGGGAGAGAGGGAGAGAGAGGGAGAGAGAGGGAGAGAGAGAGGGAGAGAGAGGGGTGGGGGGGGGGGAATAAAAAAAAGTTGATTATTACACTTAATATGGAAATATACTGAAGCAGATAAATAACAAGTGAATCACATTGATTATATTGGACGTTGTATGTTAAGCTACTCAGTTTCATAATAGACTGTTTGATGAGCACTTTCGATCTGAAACACTATAAGTAATGATTCCCATTCATGTTATGGCTGCATTCTGCCCGATTAAGACTTTATAACCGGTGGGCCTGGCAGCTGTGCATTAAAATCTTTAGGAAAGAACAACTGATCTTGCCCCATAGTTAGTGCAGGCCAGACTCACATTTTATATACATAAACATATTAATCTTATCTTCCAGACGTTGAGTTTTAATGAATTATTCCGAATCTCTAAATATGCAACAACTCATATTTTAATGTGAAACCCGACACAGTGAAATGTATTAAAGTCTCCTGAAATCATTCAATGTTAAATGCTCGGCTCTAAGAAAGGGGGGTTTAAGGGATTAAGTGCTCATCTCTGCTCTTTCTCACTATGTCCAATGTAAGCATGCGTTAAAAAGTTTTTATTTTCAACAAATATGTGAAACTAAAAAGTATTAAAGTGCAAACTTACCCCCACTGGAGTTCATTCTTTGCATCCAGGGGTAGACGGGAAGCGACCTCTTCTGATCGTCCACCTCTCCATATACAATTCTGTTTTGTGCGCACTCGGATTTGCGTTGGTCGGGGTTAAAATGCGTTGGGTCTTCCAGTGAGTGGTATTTGGAGCTGGTGGAGGAGGCGCCGTAAGGAGGGTCTTTCTCCCGATAAAAACTGGGGGCACCGTAATCACAGGGTGCCCGGTTGCACCCATACGCGCCGTTGGCTTGTTGATAGTAAGAGGGTGATGAGTAGCTTTTATCCTGCATGCTTGTAGCCCCATATGTGGCCGGGTAGTGTCTTAAAGGGTCGTAACCGGAGGAATATAGCGGAATCTGCCCAAGGAAGGACTCCTGCCCACTGGCAAGAGTCACCGGGAAAGTCGAGTTCACAAAATACGAACTCATTTGTTGGCTGCGCTGTGTTATGATTTGTTATGTATTAGTCCAAGTGCCTGTGCTATTAGCAGTTAGCGAGATGGGTTTGATTCGGGATGGCCAAGTGCCAGAAAGGACAGCAGGAAATATAACCATCTGATCATCGACTGACCAATGGCAATACTGTTTGATAGGAAAATAGCACCCATGAGGGACTTATCCATGAATCAGAAACGCTAGCAGAAACCGGCACATGTGATGGGGAAAAGTCCCAAACAGAGACAGAGAGAGAGAAAAATAATCAACAGAAACACAGCATCTTTAGATTCACTCTGTACCGAAAGGGATAAAAAAGCATGACAATGCGCAAAGTTCTGCATCTATTTAACATTAGTTTACAAGCCCGTGCAAGCAGTGAAACAATCTACCCCTCAAACTGAACCAACAAGCAAAATAACACTCCATCCAGTATCCGTGCATTCAGATAATAATTCACTAAACACTTATTAACTCGATTTTATTGCTTCTTCCCTTTTCAATCGGAGGTTTCTTACCGGTCTGGCTTGCATTGTGATTGTGTAATTAAAGATGCATTCGGTCTGCTTTACATATAAAATGTTTCCATTGATATTTCCAGCTCCCCATGTTATTTACCATCAGAGTTTCGTTCGCATATTGCATTGTATATGTGTATAAATATCTCGGTGGCGTGTGTATTAAGCACTCAAGAGTCCCTGATAGTCGTTTGTTGTGCTTGTGTTGCAGTTTTCTCGCTGTGTAAGAATGCGATGCGGTTTAACTTTGAGACACACGAAAAGGGGATCAAAGTACCAACTTTTAACCTTTAATTGAAACCACAAAGCGAACGGAAGAAACTTTCCAAAGAGAAAAAGGCAACTAGACCAAAAACCCGGGAGGGATTCAGCAGCGGAATTGGACACAAACATTCGCTACGAAGAATCTACAATTTTATATTTAAAAGTTCCCGGAATAACATCTGCGAAGAGTTTTAAAAAAAAAGTTTGGTGTCAAAGACAAACGGGGAACAACACAGAAAATGGCTTAAAATTCATTAGAAACCCAACTTGTTAGACAGTGGCCGCCTTTGTAAAACAAAACAGTGTCTGCGCCCAAAAGCAGCAAGAACGGTTTTCGCTGGCAGAAGTATGGCGATATTTATATGTACTTTGTTTAGCTCAGTGAGTACACCATTTACAGACTTATTCCGTGTATTTAAACATATATGTACGAATATTACTTGAAGTCACTTACATTAAGTGCTTAATCGATGCCGGGTGATATCCAGGACTAAACACAGACTGTAAACTGATACACGCCTATATTTATAGATCGCTGCACAGTACTTCAGATAACATTCAATGTTGCTCTTCTGATCTATGTTGTGTTGTACTTTTAAACTATGCGTTATAGAAATAAAATAGTTTTGCATTGTAATATATGAATTTGGTAATGTGTATTTTATTCAAATTTCAGCTTTTCTATGTATAAATCTTTATACTTTACTCATGAAATTCACCAGATGGCTTTTATTCAAAAAATAGACATGTTGTGTCCATCTGTGTGATTAGCGAGTTTTTAAAAAATCAAACCAAGTTTTAGCCATTTTCACTTTATATGAAAATAAATATATTTTTTAATAGATATAATTATTTAACCATTTATAACTATTAAATGTTGCAAGTATCAGAGAGTTTGTGTTGGACTTTAGGACTTATTTTTAGCAGTTCCTCTGGAACGCACCACTTCCTGGTTTCAAACATCTGTTTCAAAGAATCATAAACTGATTAGTGAGCACATGGCAGAAATTAAAGAAAGGCTTCCCTCTTGGTACTGGTTCAGTTTCAGATGCGGGTAGTTTTCTTGTTCTGCAAACGTGTCTCTTTGAGCAGGGTGAGAAAGCATAGACGAAACTTTTCCTATCTGAGAGATTCCCAGTCTGGCATTACTTCTTGAAGCAGCGGTTACTGCAATCAAACCAAGTGTCTCCAACTTAAATCTTAGATTTTTACTTTCTATTCTTTTTACTTCCTTGTTCTAATTTCCAAGAAAGCTTTAAAGAGCAATGATATGAAGACTCTGCATATACATTGCAACCTTTTCAAATAACATTAGTACACTCGGAGACAACTGACTCAAATCAGTTGCTATCTGATGTTCAGTTTCTTTTGCTAAATATTCTTTCTTTTCATTTTTTAGACATTTGGTCCCCAAGTACATAGCTTTATTGTAACTTTAGGTTCATTTTGTTCTAATGGTGTCATTTGTAAAATGATTGATACCGTCTGATTTTATCGCCTCAATCCCTGTAAGCTACAAGGGTGCGTTCCAATCAATATAAGTTTTGTTTTATTTATTCATAATTATTTTTTAAAATAAGTTCAGTATAAGCAGAGTTGGAATTATAAAACCAGGTAGAACAAAAGTTGTAAGATTATAGCTATTTCCCAGCACAATTGTTCCAACGCTGAGTTTCCAAGGAATCTCATAGTTGTCATTTAAACAAATCCGGTATATAAATGTTTTCATCTGAGTTTTGATTGCTGAATCAGACATATTTTCGAATACAGCTTCGAGCCACAATTTGTTCCTTTCACCAAATATTTTAGCTTTAAGCCTTAGTTAGATATTCCCACCACCCCGACAATGTTCCCTTTTACTGGTCATCGAAGATCGCCATTTACTTTTGGTGTCAATTTCAACGTCTCTTTGTCAGGGAAAGAGCTTAAAATCCTCTTTCAATGTGTGGGAAGGTAAAATTAAAGGGGGTGTTGGAAGTTCTGTGGATCTTGTTTATTGCAATAGGTCGGGGACATCAAAGACAGAAATTCGTTTATAAGTGGTCTGGTTACGCTTTACATGGTAGGCCTTGCACATAACAGGACTGACTTGCTGCAATGCTATCTGTGCAGGGATAAACAGCAAATTCAGGCCTTGCTATCAATTTGCTGCTATTAGGAGGTAGCCAAGAATTTGCTCCCATGAGATCTGTTTGCACAGGAATTTTACAAATCGCAACTGCAGATTAACTTTGACACAAAATTCGATTTCTTCAATAACCCTGGAATTTCCTCCAAAAGGCACTTCTGTTTAATACGAATTGGCTGCTATTAAAGTAGAACGTTTGGGAGAGCCGCTAACTGACCATCACAATACATTTACATTCGTACAGACCACTGCGACAAGGTTGCGGTGTACTATATCTACCCTTTTTCAAATACTCTGAGCTTATGTTTTTCTTTGAACAGAACAGCCAACAAAATAAAATCACAAACATTAATAGTTCCATTCTAGTTAGTGCAATTGTTGCATTGAGAGAGACAGAAATGAAGGGAAAGCAAATAGGTAGCTTGCTACTGAAAAGCACATAGACCAATAATGAAAATCGCTGCGAACTTTCAGTTATATATAAATACGCATGCACACGCACACACCCAGACGATGTATAAATATACATCGTCGGTGCTCGTTTATGCAGCTCAGTTCCTTTCCATATTCTGCAGATACAATGCAGCATGTCCCTTTTGCTCCATTATTTTCCGACTTCCTCGGCCAAGTGGAACGCAAGGTGGCAGCAGAGAGCCAGAAATCCCGCCTCCCCCGCCTCCCACCCTCAGCAAAAGCCCTGGTAGATTTATATTATATCAATGCAGAGCTACTGGGCCTCTTGGTTGCTAAACATTCTAAACCACGATCATCTAAACGCCATCTTATATTATATCATGGTACTGTTATCCACTATCGGTGTAAGCTGAAACCCTAATGCTCTCCAACAGAAAAAAACCTGTCGCACATCGTGAGCGTATGAATTTGTAACTCGAGCACCGAATGCTCGACTCAGAACAAATTATTAACAATCGTGAGACACAATAGGAGGAAAAACACCACTATTACAACACAATTATAATACGTCAGTGCGTCACTCTCGGTGACACTGACGGCCCTAATTGCTGCTCCCGATAAAACTGTTCACGCAATGAGCGACCCTCGAGAAAAGATTAACAATCACCAAGCTCATTTAACATTACCATGTAACAGAACTCGTCCCCAAACACAATTATAGATTTGTCAACAAGCCACAGCTATACGGGATAACTGGCTCGCTGATTATGTAACAGACATGTGAAGCAGAAACGCAATGCCAAAAACTCACGGACTCGCAGTTAAATTGAAGAAATAATTTTTCACAGCTGCATCACATTACAGTCTCTAAACACAGGCTCATTAGAATAAAATACAATAAATATACTGTCCAACTGACATCAACAAGTCTCTAATTATTTTCTGAGGATTTATTTTGCTGAATTTCTGCACAAAAATCATTTAGTCGAATTTGGAAAACAATCAATTGTATAATATGTGCTAATATTCGCCTTACCTTTTGCAGCATCATCTGTGATTTTGTTTCGATCTGCATCCTCTCACTTTGGAACCAGCGTGATTTTTTTTTCATCGACAATATTGCCCCAAACTGATAGCCGTCGGTTAACCTGCGGCCGCAGACTGGCCGGGGTTCATGCATCTGTCATTTACACGCGAAATCGGAATTCGAGCCTCTTTGAAAAATGATATCATCCACATCACTGAGACTTGCGCCACTCCATCCATTGCTGAAATTCCCAATCGACAGACAAGTGGTAGATTACAAAAAAAGTCTTGTTTACTTTGTGTGCGCGTGTATGTCTGTGTGTGTGTGTGTGTGTCTGTGTGTGTGTGTATGTATGTGTGTGTGTGTGTTTGCACCTCCACTAGTAACTATCAAAGTTTGAAAAAAAAAACCCGATAGAAGCCCTGAGGAGGACACAGGACCGACCCAAGGTACGGTGGCCAAAAGAATACTGCAATATACTCACATGGGAAATCATAAAAAGTTCATGTTCACGGTTGCTATCCACATGACCGGCAGCGGCCAATCGAAGGACCGATCCACTCATAAAGTTCTATCACAAAGTTGTAAATTTTCATAAAACAACAAGGAATTTATTGCATTTCTTCATGACTACTAACAACAGGCCCCCTCGCCGCCATGTTTTGTGCTAAAGCAAAATGGCAAAAAGAATATTTTTTATTAAATGCTCTCTTACAAAACGTCAAGCTTTACATGGATTGTCTTTTTATTCATGCCAGATTATATCGCAGCCCAATTCTCCGTGTGTTTCCCGCATTCATCTCTTCCTTTCCGTAGAAAGAAGGGTAACTACATAAAATTAAAAAATAGCTTTTGCGAAACGCAAATATTTCTGGACTTTTTCCTCTTTCTGTGGGTCTGCGATTCGCGCAATTTGAAACATATGATGTAAAATTATGAATTTAGTTTATCATAAGTAGATAAAACGTTTCGTTTAACGAAATTTGCCTGGCTTCATTTTAAAAGCCAATTTTCACAGTTCGACTTATTATTTTCTCAAAAATAAATTTTAATCCCTATTACCCTGACATTTACTTTTGAAGGAACAACAGTGCGTCTTTAATACAATAGCAGACCGGTTTCTTTTGATCAAGTCAGAAGGATTCACTCGTCCTATATACCCAAAACTGAAAGGGGCAAGAGCGAAGGTAAGCCGACCGGAATCTCGAGCCCCTGGTTAATTGACTGAATTTACCTCCACTGTCTATAAGGCGCAATGCGCCTGAAACACCATCAGAGAACATTCAAATTATAATAATCGTCAGATTTTTTTAAAATAACAGAACTAGTTAATTATTATGTAAAAGATTACAATCGCTTGTATGTGAAAATGGTATTACCCATGTCATATATTGTTAATGTGTGTTAGAAGAATATTTACCCCTGCTTTTCGACAAAAATATTTCATTGACAGATATGTTAGATATGTAAAGTGCATTTACGCACAATGCATATATTAAATGCATCATGTAAGAGTAATTTTCCAACTATTTACTCGCTGAAATACATTGCCTTGACACCCGACGCCTAACCCAGCTACACTGTCTTCACAAAGTGTTATATCTTTATTTAGACATAGATAGCTTTACAACTCCCACGCCAAGGTTCGGGATGCTTCCAGTCCCTTTGTTGCGTGTAATTGTCGAGTTCTGCTGAATCAGGACAGCGAGCTTTAAAGAGTCGAGTGTTATACACTGGGGCGCAAAACTGGGAATTAGTCAGAACGAAAATATTCCATTAATTGGGTTAGTCTGGCAGAGGAATTGGTCTTGACTCATAAAATCAGTCTCGGCGTTTTATATTTTCGTTGAGGGATATGTTATGATTGTAATGTGTGTGAGTGTGTGTGTGTGTGTGTGAGTGTGTGTGTGTGTGTGTGTGTGTGTGTGTGTGAGTGTGTATGTGTGTGCGTGTGTGGTACAAAATATAAGCTTTGATAGCGAGGCACAATAACGAAAAAAAACCCTAATTTTATTTCACAGAACAGTTTACATCCTTCATACTAAAGCGCGAAAACTCAACTGAACAGACATAAATGGTCCATTTTTAAATATGAAAAAATGTACATAGAAGTTACACTCAACACTTCCACCAGAACACCATTTTATATATTTAACTATAACAGGGGTTTATACGGGACACACATTAATAATCTGTACACGGGTTGTGACTACACACAGCTCCTTTTCGAAACTATTTCTTACTGACAAGAAATGACATCGATACAGTAACAAATATAAAGTCACTGACATGTTATCCTTTAAATACACAAGGTAAAGCAAGGCTAATTACAGCAACAGCAAATTCACCACATCAAAAAGGCTATCGCACAGACTATATTTAACTGTACTTGTACAATATAGATTTGGGTTATTCCCTCTAATCTGTACAAAACAAACTACAAGTAAAACAGTCACAGATTTAGGTAGTATTCTGTTTCAGTGTTAAGAAATGAGGAACAAATCGCTCCATTTGTTAAAAAAGTCATTTAAGTTTATGCCTCTTTTTTAAGTTTTTAGAAGTTTATTTTTTCATTCTTCTTGTTTTTCTTCGCTTGCATCAGGTGGACTGGTGGCTTTACTCTCTTTCTTCCACTTCATCCTCCTGTTCTGAAACCAAATTTTAATTTGCCTTTCAGTCAGGCAGAGAGCGTGTGCGATCTCGATGCGTCTCCGTCTGGTGAGGTAGCGGTTGAAGTGAAACTCTTTCTCCAGCTCTAGGGTCTGATACCGGGTGTAGGTCTGACGTCCCCTCTTCCTGTCTGTAGCTGGACCATGAACAAGGTAGAGGCGGCGAAAGAGAGAGCGAAACAGAGAGAGAGAAAAAAAGAGATCACAAACAAGACAGCAAAGTCCTTTAAAAATTCAGCATTACCCTTTCCTACATTTCACTATTGCCACGAATTTTAACATTTTATCCCGAATATCCCCTTGGCAGATATAATAAATTGATGTCGGAAAGTAACTGATTACAATCAATATAAAGTTTGTATTAATGCTTTATAAAGGACGGAGGATGTCTCTGTATGTGAAAGTATTTAAACTGTTTACACAGCATTTACAGGCCTGAAACCAGTCATGTAATGAGACTCAAAAACATATTAATTTTCTATTTAGCTATTATTTTTAAAGAAGGATATTTGTGTTAGTTTAACAACTGTAATCTATTGATGGATGATCTTTGTCCTACATCCTCTCTGGATTTTGGTGAGTTAACGTTATGTAACCTGAAACTGACAGGTAGCTAGAAAATGGATACTGCGATGTGTTTCAAAGCATAACACTGTGATGCACTTTGTCTACCCGGCTATGCAGGAAAGCACCAATCTCCAAATTCAGTAAAGGGTCGTCAGCTTTGCAATTCTTCAACATACGGGAGAAAATACAACAAATGTGGAATAGGCAGAGAAACAGCCCTCTCGCCTGGCGGGCTGAAAAGAGCTGCTAAAATGGGGTAATGGTGCTCAGGGCTCCCCCCACCTCCTCTCCCTACCTTACATGCTACACAAGTACAAACTGCCGCATTGGTTTGACTGGGCCAAAGCAACGATAGACTGCGCATTGAAGTAATTCCCACTGAACTGAAATATCTTTTTAAATATTTAATGCTAGTTTTGCGCACTTTTTGTAGCCTCCATTTGTCATCTTCTTGCCATCCCTGATGTATGCCGCTACATTCACCAACCGCCCCCCCCCCCTCCCGCCCCCTCCCTTTCCAGCCGCATCCACAACACCCAATAGCGCGTTGCAACTCAGAAACACAGAGAGAAACTTTGAACCGAAGCGGAATTGCAACAGGATTTAATGGAAATAAACTGAAAAAGGTAAAAAAAAAAGAGGCCAGTTAGGTCTCAAGGGATTTTCCGGGCTCATTGCTTTTTTTCTTGGAATTAAGAGCACAGATTGGTGAAAATTTACGAGGACAAGAATAAACGTTCCTTTGAAGTGTGCAAATATATTTACCCTTTAATGCACAACTTTGCAGCCCTCTAGTTCCTATTTTATTTTAAGGTGGCTTTGAAATTTTTTCACAAGGAGCTATCATACATCAAATTCAGCGACTTGATTGTTTATGGGGGGAGCACATTGCATTTTATACCCCTGTTTCGGTGAACGTCATAAATGAACACGGCACCATAATGCAATAAAGTAATTCACGGTCCCTCTAAGAGGTTTCACCTTCTGTGACTTTTCACATACCTGAGCTCTTCATCCAAGGGTAGATCCGGAAGTTCTCGGACTGGGGGTCTGTCTCTCTTTGCTCCGACTTGCTGCAACTCTGCTTGCAGGAGTCCCCCGCGCCGCACATCATTGATGAGATGTTGTGATCGAAGGAAGAACAGTGCATGTTAAAGGAGTTGGCGTTGAGGCCGTAAGGAGACGTGTACATGGTCGGGCTCTGGTGGTGGAGGCTGTTAGCTGTGCTGTACAAAGCCGGCACAGTGGCTGCGTACGAAGCCGATCCTGAGCCGTAGCCCGGCCGCTGGGAGTTGGAGGCAAAAGCGCAAGAAGTTGGTTCGGAAAATACCCCGGTTGGAAAAACTGAAGTTCCGGCTGTATATTTCGAAAATAAAGCATTCGCATAATACAATGAACTCATAATTTGGCCGGTGATTTGTAGGCCGGGACGTTTCAGTGTCGGTTTTACGAGGTACGGTGATATATTACGGAATTAAGAGTCCAGATTTACACTAGAAGAACCCCCTTTTTCCTCCCGGTGCACGTGATATCGGCACGTGACACGGCCGACCAATGAGAGCCAGGCTACCCGCTGTTTCCTTGGATGATGGAAACATTTCTCTGAGCAAAAGCAAAATTCCTGCATCCAAGTAATAATGTGACTTAACTTTAAATACAAGGTGAATAGGACGCGACTTGGGGTTCTAGGCTGGGTGGATCGAAGCTTTAGATGGGGATTTAAAAAAATCAATCGATTGGCTTTCTGTAGCTTACATTGGGAAACGCATTTGTCAAAACAGCTTTTTTGGGACTCGGTTGCGTTCTAACAAGTTCTTAGAATCGATTTCTACCTTAATTCTTAATTCTTAATTCTCCCACATTACAACAGTGACTACACACCAAAGGTGGTTCATTGGCTGTAAAACGCTCTGAGACGTCCGGTGGTCGTGAAAGGCGCTAGAGAAATGCAAATCTTTCTTTAATATCGGTCACTGGCCAGAGGAGAGATTTCAGAATCTATTATTTTGCAAAAACTACAACATTAGTTTTCACACAAACAAACAACACCAGATATCTACCCTTTATACTCGCCACAGGTATTTCAGAGCGAAGTTGAACTTGTTCTCTCTTTTACAGGGGGGGGGGGCGTGGAGGGAGGGAGGAATTATGAGTGCAAATGAGTCAAGTGAACTGCAAACATAAACAGGCCGCTAATAAAAAGGTCACAACGACAAATTGAGTCAGGTGCGAAAGCTATGTGTTATTGATATTTTAATGCTCACTTTTCAACAACATTAACTCTCAGTGCATTTGTCTATCTCGTACTCGACACAATATGCACAGTTTCTTTTTTTGCCAAACCTTTTCATTGAAAGAAATTCTATTTTTTTAAAAAGCCGAGCAATTTCACAGTTCTGATTTCGCTTGTAAAGTTTATTGTTACCCTTTTCCGCCGCTTGCATGTTCAAACAATAGGCCAATCTCGTATATAACAATAATGCATCACCGGTCCCCCCCCCCCCCACTCCCCCAATAAAAGCAATTCACGCATACAGTAGACTTTTCCTCACAGTTAAAAGTTAAAGATCACTTTCTTCTTGTTTTGCAAAAAAAAAACAGCCTTTACTTATGCACATGCCAACTGGAGAAAACAATCTTATAAATACAACATAGACGTAAACAATAACACGTTCTAAAACAGCTAAAGCTTAAATAGGCAGCTTCATGTTGTCAGGATCTTTCTGTAAGCTAATGGTCATTAGCTGAAGTAGTGCACACGGCTTCAATGTTCTACAGCAGGATTTCAACACACACACACACACACTAATACATTGTTCTATGAACTTCACATCAAATACTTTTACACGAACCCACTTAAAATAGCTAGAATGTTACACAACACGTATATATCTGGTAAAAAGTTGAAATGTTCCTTTTAATCTACACCTCCATACATTTCCGTACAATATTTTGTATCAAACAATAATCAGTAAAATTTGTTCTGCCTCTCACACCCGCACTATTTAAAAACCGTCTACATTGTTCTATTCATTCCCCGTCCTGTTAGCGTTTTATTCTGTTTAAATTATTATTTTTATTATTAATATTACTATTAATCTTTTTCCTCGTCTTCTTCCTCTTTCCCGTCCTTCTCCTTTGGAGTCTCTTCTATTTCGGACTTACTGCTGGGAAACTTATCTTTGTTATTTTCCTTCTTCCATTTCATCCTTCGGTTCTGGAACCAAATTTTGACCTGCCTCTCGGTCAGTCCCAGTGCGTGTGACACTTCGATCCGCCGTTTGCGAGTCAGATATGGATTGAACAAAAATTCTTTTTCAAGTTCTAGTGTTTGATAGCGACTGTACGTTTGCCTTCCCCTGCGTCGTCCTGCAGCTACTAGTAAACAGAGGGGGAGAGGGAGAGAGAGAGAGAGAGAGAGAGAAAGGAACAAGAGAGTAAGCTCAGTGAGGCTTTGTAGCTGTTATACCAGGGGTTCTAAAACAGGATCCAAACACTATTAAACAGTATTCAACACCGTAGGAAAAAAATACGCCATAAAACTGCAATAAAACTACAAACAGCACGCAATATACCACACTTAAAAAACCGCCTTCAGGGTCATTAAAGTATAAAGTAATTTACAAGTGTTGAAGTTTAGAATCGTAAAACACTAAAGTTTCAGCATCTCCTTTATTGGCTCAGGAAAGGAACCTTTCTGTGTTTTTTAAATGTGTCTGTGTGTGTGTTTTTTATCCCTTTCCTTTCTGTCTCTTTATTTCTTGCTGGCTCCTGTCAAAGCCTCACCTTGCGGTCTCATCCACGGGAAAAGCTGTGTCGGAGAGGAACTCTGTTCTGAATTCTCTGCTTCTTCTCCTAGGCTGTTCGCCGTCGACTTGCAGTCGGGATATTGGACCAGCTCGGCCTCCTGTTGGGCGGCGAAAATTGGCTGCCTTTGCAGGGCATCGTAGCTGTAGAAGCTGCCCGCATCCCCGTGACACGTCACCGCACATGGATTCTGTTGATACGCGGAGGTGGAGAGGGTGGCCGCGCTGTGGTGGTAAAAATCCTGGATCTGGCTGGGATGTTGGAAGCTGCTCCCGGTCCCGGGTCCATAAACCACGGTGGGTCTGCCGCCCAGCTCCTGGGTAAACCCACAGTCATAATAATTGGGGCGCAGAGTCTCCCCACTTTTATACTTGGAAAACAGCGAATTCACAAAGTAGGAGCTCATTGGGAAGGACTAGCAGCTTTCTGCTCAACCGAGGGAACTTAATGTTTGGTATTCAGACAAACAAACAAGCCAAGATTTTTTTTTTAAGATTAAGCCTTCATCTTATTGATCTCAACATATAGTGTCCTGGTATCACATCTTCGTGAGGAGGTTCACTCATAAACAGTTTTCTGTGATTTACTTCAGCACAAATGAGTTGTTTCATATTTTGCCGTCTCTTTTCATGATAATTTGCATTTATTACCTCAACCACATCCTATTGGCTTCGCTTACTCCGTACGGACACTGCACCGCGTGAAAAGGGAATGGTGAGAGAGAGAGAGGGAATGAGAGAAAGATAGAGAGGGGGGAATATGCGGATTAATATATTCAACCATGTTCATTACCGGGATATCAGCCGCTTTACAACAGATGAAATACATACGCCACCCAAAGATTGATAAGGGGAAGTATCCATGCTGTTGTGAAGTAAAGGGTAGACAGCCAGACGTTAATTTCCAAACCATTTAATGAGAATATGCGACTCTTTTAAAGGTCAGAGTTACATCAACAAGACGAGGAAGTACAGTAGCAAACCTGAAATCTAATTACCATCAACTTTGGGTCTAATTGCTATTTTTCCTCTCAAGTTATTGCAACGCAGCGACATGTCCAGTAGCACTCAAAGGCGAATTATTTGGGATAATTTATTTAAAAAATTGTTTTATCTTAAGGAATAGGGGAATCTAGTGGTATTTAATAATTTAATGATCCGTTTTCCTATTATTAATAAAGCCTTTTATCTGGTGCTTGGACGGACCCTGGAACAGTAACAGTCATCTGAGAACTATAGGAAAGAGATTAAGGAACTATAAAGCGCAATAAAAGCACAGCCTGTTATTGTTTATAACATGCAGTGAACGGCAGTTAGTGTTTTTACGAGACGCTCTGTGCGGAGCAGTAAAACACAGGTTTGTTGAAGTGGACGCTCTATTCATGCTTACTATTTTTAAACACGAAACAATTTGTTTTTTCTACAAAGCTGCAACACTTAATATTTAAAAAAATTACGGACTATTTGTTATTGGGTGACAAGTTACACCGCAAATTTGAGCTTGTTAAGAGAGTTTTCGTTTCCAACCCAGAAGCAAAGGTTTCTTACAGAAAGCAAGTGCAGTGATTCCAAATAAACGGTTTATGCAGGAAAGCACAAAGCTCACTAAAGACGTGCGTTAACTTGCTTCGAATCCATTTCCTCTTTATCATAAAATACTATGTAGATTTGATATATATCTGTGTGCATATGTATACTTGAAATTAATTACAACGAGTTGACATTACATTCTAAAATCGGGGTAAACTTGAGGGAAGGTGTTGTAATTCTGGCTCATATTTTCAAACTGATCATTTAGTATTAACCCACTAACGGAACGCCATAATCATGAATTATAGTGACCTTGTATTATTTTAAGTGTTATGGTTTATTTTTGACAATTGAAAGCAAGCTAGTTCCCTATCGCCAGCTAACATGGAGCCCAGCATTGTAATGCCGAACCCTTTCCCTATAGAACGGATCTGATACTCTGATTTTGTGAAGAAGTCAACAATAAGTTACAATCGATCTGTCTCACCTTGACCGATGTCCCGAAGCATACTAAATCTAATCATACATTTCAATTATTTGCAAATGGCTTATTTTGCGTTAGCACACGGAATGCCCATGTATAAACATAAGTCTGGTCCAAATCAATCGAGTTTCTGCCCTGATAACAGTTTAAAAGTTAGTTAAAACAGAACTTGTTTGAGTGCAAGGTGTAAATGAAACTTTCGGGTAGCTGTGCCAATGGATGACTACCCAGCTACTATCACAACCAGCACACGCAATATATAACAATATTGAAACTTTACATATTCATATACTTAGTATGCATCTTTCTATCATCCAGTCTCTCTGCCTACCAGTCCGTTCATTTATCTATGCATCACTCTCCGTCTATCTATCTATCTATAATATATAAACAAATGTTTTGCAATATAATTTCTCAATAAGTGAGTGTTGCAGAAAAACTGATGATTCTTGGGTTGCAGATATCCATTCTATTCTGTAATATTAAGGGATAAGTCAGATGGCGAGAAACGGAACGCACCGGTGTTGTAAAAGTACCATCATCTGTCCAAAGTTACTGAGTGCAGTAAGACAATGAAAATAAGAAAATGCAGTTAACGTATTGCAAGTGAAATATGACCAACTGATCAAACAACCCCGAATAAGGATATTGTGATGAAAATATGTTGGCATGCATTTCAAAAAGCCTAGAGTGTGTGAAGCACTTTAGCAACTTTCAGAAATGATTCGATTCTGCGAACGTTCTTGTGTTTGAATGATCTGCTTTTTGTGTAAGTATTATGAGCCTTCTGAACTAATAAATGTGTCAGGAATGGGATTGAATTAAGCCTAGTGGTGTAATCATTAATTGAAAGGTTCCTGTTCGAAAGTTTTTCCTCTCCGAGTACTCGTACATGGGGCTTCTCTAACTCAGATTAGAATAATTCAATATTACTTTCTTTTTATCCTTAAGATTACAGGACAACTTTCCGATTGTTAGATTAACTTTTACTTTCGTTTTTAGTAATGGTCCATACAATCGCTTATAGCTGATTAAATTCTGCTTAAATTTGGCTCGAATTTACCGGAAATAATGTTAAATATAACGGAACAAATGCTAGGATTTAAAGTGACATAAAGATGTTTTAAGAATGCTATATAACGGCACCATAGACCAACTAGATACTTATTAACACCGCGAAGTTCGCACACAAAAAAACCTTGCCAAAACGTGATCATCTCGCTACTTGTTATTCTAACTGCTTAATTATCCAAAGAATTTTTGAGACTTTTAGAAAAAAGATTTCTGACGGCAAAAAAGATAAAATCTACAACTTGCCGAGTGTCCGGCCCGTGAGGACCCACGTGATTGTTTTATTAGGTATTGCGGCCGTGACGTGCTCTGGTCTGTTTAGTTAATATTGCTCTTTATGCTTCCTTGTGCTTTTAATGTGTTTAATCTCTTTATCGGCAATGTCCATCATTTTATGGATGTAATTCCATTTTGTTAGAAAGTATTAATATATATTTCCTAAGTTTAGCTATAAAAGTATTTAAATATTGTGAATTTCATTTGAAGATCTCCATCTATACATCTCTCTTTCTCGGTCTATACACACAAACACACACACATATATATATATACACGTGTGTGCGTACTTTGATGTCCAATGCACTTATCGTGCACACAGACACAATTACATTTGCAAATGCTGATGAGATTTAATTCCAAATCTATTCAGAAAATAAACTTACTTCTACTTAATCTGTTTACCGATGGGTTTACATGTATTCCTGAAGACATTATATGCATGCAACTGAAGTAGATTCCCCGCACTTAGGCACAACTTTAGCCTTTTGGTAAATATGCAGCATCACAGCGAGACAGAATGTTATAGGTGTTGGTGCTGGCTCTTTAATTTCATTTTCCATCCATGTGTAACTCTGTTGCCGGCTATAGAAGATGGAGTATTATGCATGTGTTTGTGTATGTATACTTATGCCTCCTTAATCAGTTGAGACATTGTTGATACTTTTAGCAGATGCATAGCAGTGCACTGGAATTTAATCAGAAATTAATAGAAAGCTGGTATCTTGCACAAAAGTGAAAGCATTACCAAACTTTGCAAATTTGAAATTTAAAACCGCATGCGTGTTATGTTCCTAACTAATATAGTATATATACACGTACGAAGGTGGAAACAGAGAGGTAAGTACCACCCCCCCCCCCCCCCCCCCCCCACACACACACCCACATATACATGGACACACACAAGCATTCGCATACACACGTAGTAAAGGTACAGTGGGATTCCAATTGCAAAATGGTAATCCTGTTTATATAGACCTAATTCTATGTCTGTAGTTCGTGGGAGAATCATGTGACGACTTTAAAGAGTCAAAAATAAAGTATCACCAAAAAAATGCTTGCATTCGGCGTCCTTGTGCTATATTCTGCTTTTATTGCAATTATAGACAACGTGTTATCTATAAAAAAAGATATGATAGTGCAGGAAAATGAGACAGAGAAAGTCATAAACGAAAAAAGAAACCGAGACAGAAACAGGGACAGAGGCAGAGAAAGAACAATCCTAATTGAAGTATAGTCTTGCCTTTATCTTGGGCGGAACTCCAGTTTTGCTTTTAGATAATGTTGCAGTCAGTTCTGTTCTGTGCAAATCCTATTGCACGTAGACTGTTAAACACATCCCTTTCTGTTATATGTAAAACAGGCCTGCAGTTTGATTTAAATACAGAGGCAGACAGTTAGAGGGGTGGTTACCTAAACTGTGCATCTTCTAAAATCGTGCAACGGAGAAATACGAAATCAATAAAGTCTGAGAAAGAATAAATCAGCAAGGTCTGGAAACAAGTCTAGAGGAAATGTCCATGCGGATGGCCATTACACTGAAAATGTGTGGTATATGGTTTGTTGAAAGGAAGACAGACACACAAACAATAATCAATATATGTACAACGGTCTAGGACAGATTGAATCTAAAAGTGTGTGCACTGGGACGTGAGAAATGTAACGGGGTTGAAAGTTCATTTGGAAGCTAAGCATCCAGAAATGAAAATGTACACTTAGAACATCTTTCGACGTAACTTATGTCTTTAAAGAAGTATAACAAATTATTTTCCCAATAATGTTTTAGCATAGCCAGCTGCAAGTCAAACACACGGGTTGTTAGATATTTAGCTGTGCGAACGCATATTTAAAAGTTCGAATCCTTAACATTTTATATATTTCCTCAAGTGTAGCAAACCTCGTGATTTCGCTATAATAGAACCGTCTCCTTTTATTTATTGACTTCAGCCTCATACTGTGCACTATCTTGTCGTACATGGACGAACTTATTTTTTTCTGTGCTCTTCTCAGGATTATGAAGCAGTTTGAAATTAAATAAACCTGCATAAAACGTGGCGCAGATGAACACATTGTAATGAAGATACATTTCAAATGAGCTTTAGTGACAATTTGCCAATACTGCGCAAAATAGCTGATGGGGGAAAAGTTTTAGTAAACGTATTTAAATATTTAATTTTTAAAATATTGCGCAACAGGATCGAGCAAAAAGGGCAGGGGAGAATCGAAGCAGGGGCTGTATGCTTTTTATGTGTATGTTAAATCTACTGAATCCCGGGTTCTTGGACTGACGTCCGGTGAAGTCCATGACTGAGTTTGGTGGAACAATGCTGCCACCTACTGGAGTCAAGGAGAAGTATTCTGGACTTTAAAAAAAAACACGGGGTGAAAAAGCATTAGCAAATATGCGCAATAGAGCTATAAAATCTTGACTATAAAGAATTCATTAGACCCAAACCGCGGCGAAGGAAGAATGTTTAAGCTCTTCAATTCCGTCGTCACATACAATCGTAGACAGTACCAATAAACCACATCCGTAGTGAAGTGCTCTAGCGGATTGCTAACAACCTAAATTCCTAATGGGCAGTAAAGAAGAGGAAGAAGAAAAAGAAAAAATGGGAGGGAAAGAAAGCTTTCAGAACTCTATTGTCTCCACCTTCGAGACTAAACAATTGGGCATTCTGCTTTAGAATAAAGTCCCATGCATGGGCGCGGGGTTGTAAACACATCCAAAGACCCTGCTCCAGACGTCTCGCCAGATTCTGTATAGCTTTTTATTGCAGTAATTTCTGGCAGCCTGAAATGGTTAGGAAGTAAGACAAAAGAGGGCGTCGCTTGCTTTAGAGTCTAAAAAGCATGTTGGTTACACCACAATATTCACCGCGAATTTCCCTATAAAAAATCCAGTTCCTATATATTACCCCTCAGAAATAAAACACAAAGCCATATTTTTATTGCTTGCCACCTCCAATTGTGAGTTTAATTTAATAGGTTCTGAAAGTTTTCCCTTTGCTGTGTTTGTTTTACAGACGTTCAATTCTTAACCTTCAGAAATTTATACCCTATAAACTTTTACAACGGTCATATTATTTTATTGCAGCACACCGCACTGAATTTCCTATAATGACAGACACCTTCCTAACTCCTCCTCCTTCTCCACCATGCAAGGCTCATTTCTGCTTTCTCTTTGTATGCGTTTGTGTCTCTTGTGTTTGTAAAAAATATTGAAGTGAAAATAATTGCTATTATATTAGTCATAATGTACGACATGCTGATACTGTAATTATTTTCATCTAGTCCAGTAAAAGCAATTTCAAACGGCCGCGTAACCCCATTCATTGATAAGAAGGTGTTAAAGCATCTAAACATAGATTTATTTTTTAATATGGCAGCCCTTCCACTGAACCAACTTAAAGAGCAGGCTTTTAAGGTGGCGAGCATCCCTTCCTCCCATCTAATTATCCCTTGTTGCATTGCCAGAAATGTCATCTACCTGAACACCCGATGAAATTGATCAACTTTTCTTTCCAGTATGGTGAAATATGCATCTTATTATAAGAGATTTATATATATATTACTTTTAAAGGTATTTTTGTTTAGCATGCAATTGTCTTCAAGTTAAATACATTTCATTAAAATGTCCCTATTAGTTGTTTGGGTGCAAATTCCTCATGGCAAATTTTATAATTGATTCAGTAATACTTCCCTTCGTTTTTCAATTGCGGTTGTCAAAGCCTTTTTGCAATATATGTTTACATGTATGGATGTAACGTATAGCAGATAGGTTTCTGCATTAATTTATTCTAGTCATCTTACAATTCTCATCTATAATGTATGTGTGCATATATAGGTAGATACATACATATATGTATATACACACATATATACACATATGTAGATAGATAGATAGAATATATATATATTGAGTAATAAGGTTTTCATATAAATTCCCTCTATTCGCTAAATAAAGAGAAGCGAGTTTAAAGTTCCAAAGAGAGCAGTGTTGAAGTGATGTCTCATTAGTTTGAAAGTAGGTCGACGAGAGGAATATTACTTAGCACATTTATTATAATAGTGAACAATGCAAGTAAACCAGCAGAACATAGATAACGGGTTAATTCTTTCCTACTAGATGATGTAAATTATGTTAGAACACATAATCCCCTTCATGTATAAATGCTAGATTTTGCGTTCGAATTCCCCAAGCGTTTTATCTTGTTCCAATAAATGTGATGCTTAAGATTCAACGTGTGCAAAATAATAAGTAATGAACTTCCATACTTTAGGATCTGTATTAGACAATGAAATATGCAAAGTAAACAGCAGATAAATGCGGTTAGGATTTTTGTTCATAATATGTTTAGTGCGGAGTTAATTAATGGATCCAAAGAGCACAAAATAGCGGATATTTCAGATCATGTAATGATAAAAGCATTGGAAGTAAGTGAGCAACTTACTGAATGTCGACCAACTTCCCAGGAATGAAGCTGGAGTTTCTGCATCTTATATCCGTACCAACAACTTGAGAATATGCCTTATTCGGCGAGACACCCTGGTTAAGATTCCTTCATAAGACGGAGGCATTTTGATTTCGCATTATTTACAGGACACTTTGCCTAGTTTTATGCTTTTTCTCAGCAGTTGTGCGCATTCCTTTCTCTGTGCTGTTCAATTGAGGACCCGCCATTGTGTCCACTGTTAGAGAGGATTTATCGGAAAAGCCCATGAATTGCAAGATAAAATTACTGAATTAATTCTTGTCCTTATGTCCGGCATAAACACTAGCTTAATCCCCAATTATTGCCTCGTGGTTTATCAGATAAATATTTTGTCCCTGTAGAGACGTTAGGAATTGACTTTATACTCCTGTTTCCAAACAGTTCTTCTCATTTTCCATTTGTAATTATTCACCAAGCTTATTTATTAAATGCAGCTACCTTTTTTCCTTTTTTTTAATGGGTCTAGTTCTCAGACATCAGGCACAGGAATGAGGCAAGACTATAAAAAGGAGACGCAAGTTCACGCGGAAATATCCGTTTCAAACTTTCAGCAGCATTTTATTTTGCAGCCGTTTTTAATACATTCATATATTTCCATCTACTGATTGTGGTGTTAGGTGTCCGGAGAACGGTGGGTTCAAAATGTTTAACGCCATTCAGTGGCTTTCATGTATGACTATTATTACTAATATTATTAATAATGAATCACATTAAAATAGTGCAACCGCGCGCTGTTGAAGTCGGATAGCTCCGGATAAAAATTAAGCTAAGAGTAAAGGCCACCTGGAATCGGGGTGCTTTGATGTGAAACAGTTGGTTCGTTCACCTTAAATGTAAAATCTGCACAAACTTACAAAACTCGGAATATATACACCAGCTCCACATGGGACAGAGACAGAGAGATACTGAGAATATTAAACAAGTTATCTGGATTTTATTGTTGCTAGAATTTATCTCTTGGAGCTGATCCGGTTTGTCATCCTCCTTTTGTGCAAACCTTGTGGACAATCATAATTCGAGCCCCTTCGCCAGATTATTCCTAAACAATATTTTATTTCTAAAATGTCATGAAATTCTATATTACAGATCGTTCAATGTTCGCTTCGACACAGTTGAACGTGTTTAATACAATATTAAACCTTTTTTTTAAAGAGCCACGTGGTAACAGTTACCCCTAGTTATACAAACTCTTAACAAAGGATACAGGCACCCAAATGTGAAACCTACTAATTTAAACCTTAGGAGTATCGTGCTGCACATTAAAACCTAAACGACAGACCCACACTCACTCAAACACACAGACTAAAGTCTACAGAAATAGAGATCGCAAAGTATATCATCAATCGGTTTAAATAGTAACCACACTTCCATTGAAACAATCAAAGTCTCAAATCAAAGAGATACAGGATCGGGAAAACAGCACTTAAAAACCACCGCAATGTGATGCGTCTTCGAAATGGATTATAAACATTCACGTTTGCATGTAAACAATTGAAAATAAGTCGTGTTAAATCATTGCGAACAACAAAGATTAAAAATATATATTTAATCGTAGGTTAAAAAGATCCCTTCTTTTTTGCAAAAGGTTGCTTTGGAGCGCGGTCCATTCCGGTCCCGCGGCAAAGGCCATCACCAAAACATTCACAGAAATTGTAATAATTTATAAATAACCTGAAGTTTCTTTTTTTAAACCATAAAGAGAGAAAACGTAGTGGGAATGAAAGCTCGCTGCTCTCTCTGGCTGTTATAATGGATGAGAATGAGAGGAAGTTGTATCTCTTAATATCCTGCAATAAAATCCTTTGCACGTGACTCTATTCCCTGAATGAATGCACTAAAATGTTCGAAATAAATAGCCGAATTGCTGAATGTTAAAACCTTACATTCTGGCTATTCTTTGCCGTGGAAGGATGTCGGTTTCTCAGAACTACAGTGGTTTAAGGATATATTGCAGTGAAAGCATTCTGAGCTACGCGCTACAGTCTAACTCAACAAGCTAGTCACTCGAACTCTTTTACGTGCTCCTTACTGAGTCTTTTCATCTTCATCCTCCTGTTCTGAAACCAGATTTTGACTTGTCTCTCAGTCAGGTTGAGCAGACGCGCTACTTCGTGCCTCCGGTCCCTGGTGAGGTACATATTGAACAGAAACTCCTTCTCCAACTCCAGAGTCTGATACTTGCTGTAAGGACATCTTTTCTTCCTTGTCGAACGAGCGTGTAACCAATTTGCAGAAGGATTGTCTGAAAATGAGTGGAGGCGAAAAAGCAGATCAGAATTAAGAATTATAACGTGATCATATTTCTTCAATGCACTTCTAACATTGCAATGCGTATGGGGGGATATTTTTTTAACTGAAAATGATATCAATGGAGCTGAACGTTGAGGTAGCATGTGTGTGTAGTGGTCATATTCCTAAGCGTCTTCCCTTCAGTAAAGTGTATTACTAAACTGGCAACCGCCGGGCGCCCTCGGATGGTTTAGATTTATTTTTTGCTCTTTATTACCACGTTTGCAATTGAAGAGTAAACGCCAAACCCCACCAGCACTGTATAAATTGCGCGCTCTTTCCCCTCTAAACGGCTTCACATAAAAATGGTGTGCCGCATATTTTAGCTCACCGTTCTACAGAACATTGATTCTAACAGAAAATACCAAGCAGGGAAAAAAGTTGTATTCATTCATTAATTTATTTATTGCCTCGTAGAGGATAGACTGGCAAATCCGTCATTAAAGGTTTGCAGGTGGTTACTTGTGTAAGCCATAAAATAGAACGGAGGCGCATAAAATAACAAGCAATATAAAACCAGTTAAATACTTGTGGCTGAACTGGAAGCAAACTGCCTTTTAATTAGAACCTTATTCCAGTCGCGTTTTTTTTTTGCGTGCTCTGAGATAAGTCAAGTACATTTCCCGGAGAACTTACTTTGTTCTGATGTCTCTTTGTCTGCCTTCTCTTCACATATATTGTCTTCATAGCGCGGCTCTTTCCCGGAGCTGATGGTTTCGCTCTCCAAAGATTCCGCATGTAATTTTTGCAGTGCCGCTGGTAAGGTTTCGCCGCCGTGACCCGCGGGTGACTCTGTTTTCAATGAATCGTGGCCGCTGGAAGGTATCCCGGGTACGGCCACGGCCCTGGGGGTCGGGTCCAACCAGGACCGCATGTACCTGCTGTCAGGCGGGATGGGGTGAGACTGGACGTATGGATGGTACAATGTGGAGACATTGGCACAGGGCTGAGAGTACACGGGGGCCCAAGAGGCGCCGAACACGGGAGACTTCGGTTGAAAATTACAAGCAGGAAAGTCGGGGTGCTCGGGGAGCCCCGGCTGTCTGGAGACTATATATTGACCCGAAGTAAACTTTGCTGCAGGCGTCCCCTCGCTTTCATGACTTATAAGAGAATCGACAAAATAGTTACTAATAGCGCCAGATATCGACATTGTCAAACATCATACACTTCGATTCATTGGGAAATTATATGTAAGACTAGAAATTGTTCTCTCAACTTCTCAACTAACAAAGTAGAGTTAGCTAATATGTTGTGAGCTATCTGCGAAACGATTGGTTAAAGTTTTCATGAGACCGACAAAGCGACAATAAAACGTAAATCAATCCGCAATGGGGGTTAAACAATTAACATCGCCCCCGTATTAAATACTTTTAGAGGCGAAGTGGGGGTTTAAACAACGAACAGCACCACACATATATACATATTGAGCAACTATCCTTAAAAATACAAAACGTGGTTAACTTTAAAAGGCAATCTTTGAAGGAACTATTTTGCTTCCTAATTAATCTTAACTGGTGTGACAAATTCTCACACCAGGTTCTCATAATCGTCAGTCTTATTATTACTGTTATTATCTTAAACCAATAACATAAAAAGTGTTAAATGCAATCATCCTAGCAGATCATTCTTGTGATATTTGTGTTTGATGGGTAGAAGAAAGTGGTGATTTGGCGATTTGGAACGTCCAGATTTGAGTTAATAATATTAGCCCGAGGTTTTGGTGCCATTGAATGAAATATGTGTGAGTTCAATGTGTAGCAAATGTAAAGTTTATACAGCAGAGATTGTGGTGGAAATACACATCACAAACCGTGACAAGCCAATACGGGACTTTTCTTTCACATTTTAATTTGGACAAAAGTCCGCAATTGAGCAGGACTAGAACCAATTGGATTAAAGATAGTTTCTTGTTCCAGCTCCTGCATTCTCAACCAAGAACTTGCTTTTGTTCCCATTGTGATGTTTTAAAGCTCACAGTTACATTAAAGACACGGCTACATATTATTCTGCATTATAAGGCTGTGTGATTTTAAATTACTCACAAAACTACTTTATAACAAATGAGAACGGAAAGTTTATATTTAAACCGTATTTAGCTATAGTGAACGAGTAAATAATTATAAACTGTTTTAAACTTATACATAAATTGTTACAGGTTATAAGTTGTTAAATTAAAGCCAATTCTTCCCTCGTTATCTTTCCCATCTGTTTAAGGTGCCGCCCTTTCCGTGAGAATAAGTGCCAAGAAAAATGTTTGTATTGTGAAGATAGGGAGAAATTGTGAATGGAAATTCGAAAACCACAATCGACTTGAAAATGGGTACAAAAAAATAGCGAAATGCACAAATACGAACAAAATTCAATGGGTAGTGTGGGGTTTATAGAAATAGGGAGCAGTTCGGCGAGCCAACATACCAAACCAATTTCTTAATGTAACTCATTGATGGAAACTAACAATGTTTAACTTTGCAAGAAATTCATTTAGAAGGTTGTATGAGATAACTTGATTTGATGTGATTCGGCTGAACAAAGACTTTGGGGTTGAAGAGATTTGGATATTAGGCAAACCGCAGGGCGAGCAATGGCGAAGGCAATGCGAAAGATTACAACAAGTGGCGAGTTATTTATACGCACTGTTAAACATTTTTTGTCAGTCTTTGATTTTAGAAAATTAATGCAATAAACTGCATTATTCAACTCAGGAAGAAATTAATTTAAATATAAATAGATGTTCATTTGTTTGGACTCAGGAATCACTTGACTAACATTTCAGTCTTAATGTTGGAGCTGTTATGCTGACAAGCAGTGGACTGTCAGCTGGACTGTTGGGTTACAATAGTGGCTTCCTCAAAATGCCACAAGAGAGCTTCTGGGTGTTGAGCAAATCATAGCCTGAGGATAATATCTGCTTATTCGTTAATGTGATGATTGAAGCCTTACTATATCCTGACTCTCCAAAATGGTCCTCCCGTTTTAAAAATATTTTCTTAAATACTTGCAGGAACCTGGCTAAACTATAAGCCACCATGTCGTGAATACAAGTGAGAAAATATCCAAATATTAGAACAGATCAATTTAAAGCTTCACATATTGGCTGTTAGCATCGTGGCATTTATATTTTAAAGTGTGCACAAATTTGAACGTCATTTTGTATTTTGATTCTACTTGCCTTGGCTTATATTGGATGTGATTAAAAATAACTTAATTGTTCTCCCGCCTGCACCCTCGTTCAAAAAGTTTATTTTGCCTCCACGATGATTTAAAAAAATTTGGGGTAAACTAGAGAAAATTTATTTGACAATATTCAACACTTCAAGCCCGTGTATCTTAAAACTTGTTTTTTTTAAAAAATCGTTAAGATACTAAATAGTAAAACAAAGAAAGATTGTTTCAACAGGAGACTTGTGCAGTATGAGCGCCTGCAAGACTTTCACGCCGTGTCTGTAAATTGGTTTCAAACGGATGTTTGAATCAGGAGTACAAAGTCACGTCTACATATGTTGGTGAATGTTGTATATATTATGAAACAAACGGCCCATCGCTTCTGCAGCCACTGTGACCGAAGCCGAGGGAGCAAAGTTAAAACACGCTTGTTTATTTTTAAATAGATTTGTTATAATAGTCTATACTTATTTAGTAAAGTTGTGAGCTATAATTATTCGATATGTTCTTGAAGTAAATTCCCTTTATATGTACCAATTTATATTGGAAGAGAAATAGAGGGTGCGAACTGTGAGAAAATTAAACTTATTTATTTTATTTCTGCAAATAAATTATTTTTATGTGTTTATTCAAAGCATGCCGAGGTGTCCGCTCATATTTGTATGTATCCTATTAAGCTGAAAACTGTCCATCGGCCAGTGCAAATGTTAAAAGGCAGGTTCAAAGACACCCGCCAATCCTTTAACTCGGTATTTGTTTAAGCGATAATCTGGCACTCGCACCGTCATTACTCCGTCCCGTTGGAACTGAAATTCTGGATGTCCATTGGATTCTTGCAATGTTCTCACTTTAACAACCAAAACAGTCTGAGATATACAAACCGTCGTTTAAAAAAAACGATTGCTTAATATCGTATACTGCTTCACTTTCAATATAGTGTAATGTGCACTCCCAAACGATTAGAGCGATGCAGTTTTCTGTATTATGGGGTTAATTAAAAGAGATGTGTTCTAATATTAAAGGCGATAGTATATATATGGGAGAAAAGATGCAACATTTAACTTGGCCACAACGAATAGGAACTGCATATTAAAAATATACGTCTATAAAAAGGATAACGATTTTATTGCTCCATTTGTAGTATCTATGCTGTTATATTGTTGCAATGATAAATTTATATGTTTTTATTGTTGCAAATCATTGGGCTTTTCTTGTATATTCCCAATTTATATACTTATATATTTAAAGGCTTTTTTAAAGCACATATTCGTATCTCTGCCAACCAAAAATGGCGATTGTCTCCAAGCAGCAGCAACTGGCATCATGAATAGGAAAAGTCCCGTCGTTCGGGGTCGCTGCAGGCCATTTGGGTGGAAACACCTCATTTAGATTTAAAGACGGAGGTTTAACTCAGGTCTAACTATACAAGAAATGGGGCCCTTTGCTCCTGGCTCTAGAGCACATTGTGCAATCCTAGCAACTCTAGTAGTTTAAATGCAGTTATAAACGCTCCGACATCTTTAACAGTAACGAGCTTCTTTGTTGTATCCCCCGATTTGGCTCACTTCATAACACACTGGAGACACGCAGATGAGCAGCAAAACAAATCAAACTTCTTTACAATAAATAGTATACTACACACCGTGAAACAGATCGGCAATCAGCTACAGCCCGTGATTGAAACACTCTCTCATATCCAATTAATGTTAAAATGTAATATCAAGGTTTCCCCCTTTCCTTTGATGAATTTCTATTCTACAAATCACTCGGCGGGTTAAGTGACCGATGTATGTGAGTCTCTGCGTGTGTTTTAAACAGTAGCTGATACTAAATTTGCAGGTACCCCAGATTGCAAACTGACAGTGAAAGTGAACGATTTGAAGAATATTTGCGCAAACTCGCTCAGTTTATTCTTTTATATTTGAACGAACCAAACAATAGCACGGTGAGAACGATACTAAAGCTTCCTGGCCCAGAGGAAAGGGTCTAATTGGAGCCTTGCCTTATGTTTTTATACATTTGGATGCCTCCAGTTAAAAATACTATAGTGAGATGTGCCTAGCAGCAGTAATATCGACCCGGCCTCTTTTATTTAATATAAAGTAACGTTGTGATAGACTGAGCCACCATTAATAATGATTGAGTAATATTTATATTATCATTTATGTCTGGATCAATTGCATTATAACAAAATAAAGTAATACCAGTACTGCAAGACTACAAAGCATTGATAACTTGACATTGGAGGAATGAAAAACGCCCTGACCCTTGAGTGTGAGATATTCTTTTTGTTTCCCTTAGATCATAATCCAAGTGTATAAAAGTGACTTCACGAAACAAAACTAATGCGCTACAGAACTAATCGTGTTGTTCATCTGCTCATTTTCACCCTCGTTCGGTACATTTCCCATTTCTCTGTTATTAATACTTGGAATAACTTCTTTAATGGATAGTATAGATATTTCTGGCCGACTCAAACCTGGTAAAACACTTTACACAACTGCCCATCTAACTAGCTGTGCTTCTACCTATATATCTATCCATCTTTCTATACGTATAATCGATCTATTTAACTATCTGTCGACGCGATTAGATCTTTAAAGAATCGAAAAACAGATCCAACTAGTCACCTTTGCAATCACAATACAATTCTAAAATGATATATTTGCCCTCAGAAAAATATACATAATTTGAACTATTTAAAACGTTGCCATGCTGTTCATACACGTGCTTGCACAAAACATTGTTATGTTAGAGTCTATCCACATATCGGATAGATAGGCAATTAGACAGATGTATATTCCAGTTAATCTGCAAAAGCAATCCGCGCTAGGCATTGTTAGTAGCACCATCCTTCCACATCTTCGCAATAACATGTTTTGCCACAGAAACCATTTCTTCAGGTAGCAAAAGGCCAGAGATTCCTCTGTTTTACTAAAATCCAAAAGTTTGCGATGACAATAACTGGAGTAATTCAGGCAGTTTCTTGTCACTGCGATCAAACAGAAGCCCAACAACATGAAACTACCTAAGTCACACCGCAGTTCCAATTCGTTTGCGCCATAGACTGGACCTAACGAGTCGAGTTCAGTTCGAACAGTCAAGACCATCATTGTGAAATATGTGGTTGCTATACATTATTCTTTAAAAAAAATCATTAAATTAATAAAAAAGAGTCTCATGTTGCTAAGAAAGAAAAGGGAGGATGGTTCGAGCTCTCACAGTCACTGACGGCTCCAAAATTGCATTTATCACTGTTTAATTATTCCAACAGGGCAGATTGCAACATTTTGACCTTGCTTCATTCGTGTGCAAATAAACATATAAGAAACTGAAGCAATAGGCGTCACTATATTGTATCGTTACCATAGTAAAGGATCAACGTTTTCACGTTTTAAACCAGTCACTAGACGGTTGTAACAACAAACTTAGTAAAACCAACAATTCAGTTCTCCACACAGTCAACGCAACTCCAACCAGCCTTACACAGGGGTCGCTGGCAAAACACGGTTAAACGTGACAACAATGTCCTACCATTCCCATCATGTTTTCCAAAGTCTTGAAAGCAAATCTGGGCAACAGTTAGCGAGATTCCACTTGAAGTTTGAAGAAAGGCGTGACCATTTTCCTGATCTCAAAGCTATGTTGTGTGGCATACCGCTCAGAGCCAAACTGCCCAAGTCCAACAAGTCCTACATGACAGCAACTTGCTAAACATAGTTACAAGCCATAAAGCTTCACAAAAGCAGACGTGATCGTCCGTGGCGCATCATCAGGGCCGCAGTCAGATTACGACCGTCTCGCTGGTATTTAAATCACCGACACCGGATACCAAATAAAAATCAAACTGCAGGGTTTTCTTTAGGGCTGGAAGCATCGGAATTCCCTGTCTTTTCTTTCTCTCAACCATCAACTTGTCCATTTCAGGTCAATTTCACGGGTTCACAATCAGCCAACCACCGTCCACACGAGCCAGAATTGAAGGAAGAGCCATTGGCGGGTAAATGGCCACCATAAACTTTAAGCAGACTCTTCAACATTGAATAAAGGTATTAAGGATTACAGAAATCCAGCCAAACACAATTTTATTATTTTTTTTAAATCTGCATTTTAATAGTGACCTGTAACAAGGCCCAGGAGATAATGCAACGACTTTAAGCCGTGAAGTATACAGCACATGCTATACAAAAACAAATTCTATCAACATTTATCATACACCATGAACTTAAAACATTTCATTGAAACAGTTATTGGTGGATTTACATATTGTCCAAATATTAACAGTTTTTTAAAATCCCCCTCTCTTACAGGGGCATTGTACTGAGTTCAGTCTGCTTAGCAATAGACACGAGGTGATGGACACAACGTTAATAGTCTTTGGTATAACAAGTTTCTTTACATGTTTAAAAAATAAATATTACATTTTATCCAACATTACACATTTAGTATCTGACAAATTTCTATCTAAAACACGCATGTAAAACTAATTGAGACGACAGACCACCATAGTTTGCTTGTATTAAATGTCAGACATTTTGATGAACATTTAAAAGACACGTTATTTCTAAGTACAAACACATTTTAATGATAGTGTATAATGTCCACTAAGGGTGTACGTTCACTGCGAGAGGTATAATCGGCACTCACGGCATGTTACAAACTGGGTTTTAACCGATTGCTATATATTCACATTATTAATGTAACAGATGTTCAAAAGAACAACTACCGATTCCCCGATGGACATTACTTCTCAAGAACATTGACTGATCAAGAACTTGCCTGTGTGCATATTTATTTTAATCTGCCGTTGTACTTAATCTGCAGTTGTTACTGTGAGTATTAATTTATTGGTTTCTCACATTCCATTCACATTTTGATGGGAAGCCTTACGCCACATCTGCAGTGTGGAGCTGAATGAGAAATTAAACCGTAAAATTAAGGCTAAATCTTGTTAAAGATGTCGGGGTCCAATTAGCCCCCCACCCAGATGTGTTTTCCCCCCAACGTGAAACGAGAAGCTTTGAGGTATTTATAGGTGTAGGGAGGAAAAATATAGACCAATAGCAGTTTTCAATAAACACCTGAAATTAATAGCTAGCGGGGATCTATGCAAATTGTTTTCTGTTTAGGAGCTAGGAGCCAGGTGTGGAGGTTGGTTCATGAATAATTTTAGCCACTTGATGTTAGTCAAAGGAACACAGACAAAGAAATTCGCTGGGTAAGAATCTGTCTTTTCATAATATTGTAATAAGATCATTAGGAAGTGTTCAATCTTGGTACTTGTTGCTTTAATGTAAATGTTTATATTAATAAATGTTCATCCAATTAATATTCTTCCGCAAATCTTCATTTAATAGAAATCTCCAGTTATTTGATGTTATTTTAAGTGGAGTCAACTGTAAAACATATTGTTAATCTACACAACTATCAAAGCACTCCCACAGCAATTTATTGTGTAAAAGCTTTAAGACGTTTGGACGTGAAAGACGCTAAATAAATGCAAGTGTATAATCTGTTTGAAATAGATATGCAATTTTTCATAGTTTGGTTATTTCCATTCACTTCTATTCAACTGTACGTTGCGCTTGTGCCTTGGAAAGGGGAAAAACAGGTTTTATTTGGAATTCTTAGAAACATGTTTTTAATAAACAAGTGTATACTGGACATTAAGTTGGGGAAATTACCTACCTAAAGTACATGAGAGCAACGAACATAATTGCACATTGTTTGATATCATTTTTGCAATGCGTGCCCATTCAATGACCTGCATAAATAGTTACTCTTACACACTAAGAAGGAGGAAGGATTCTTGATGGGGCGACCATCAACTAAAGCGGATTTTTTTTTTACCTTCACGCCCTCTTATTATTTTAAGAAACACATTTGTTTTAAGACAAAACAGAATGCATCAATCCATAAGCAAGACATAATTCAACATTGACTCTTTGGTACACCGAGCATTTGCCATAATTACCGACCTCTAATTGTTTCAACATGTCTCGCTATTTTGAAGCTATACTTTAACAAGTGCTTCAAACACTCTTGAGCGTGAAATATGTCTGCGCAGATGGCGTACACTAATAGGTGCAGAGTTCTCTGTTGTCCCTCAATGAGCGGAAGTTACAGGCCTTAACATGATTACTCTTAGAATCATAACACATATATGTGGTATTAACTATACTTAGTTTAAATCCAACAAAAGGACAGCATGCATAAAGCAAGCCAGATTTTATTGCCCTTTTCAAACTTTCTTTCAGTTCCTATCTCATAATTAAGTGATAGGGCACTAAATTAATCGAGAACAATTAATGAGCTTCTGGGCAGTAAAGGAGAGTCTTCAGCATGTGTTCATTTCTCAGTTCCTTTTTGTTATGTTAAGCTATTTTGATCTTGCAAGCCCGCCATCCCACCATCTACCCTTGCCCTTAGCGGGCTCAATGTTGTTGTAGTGACTAGACTTCTGAACTTGCAACTCCTCCCCATGACTACCAACCTCCCCCCGCCCCTCCCCCCTTCAATGTTGTTGTAGCGTTCGGAATTCTTCAACGAGACGTCTTATATCGTCCAACGTCTCGTTCTTTTTCATTAAAAAACCACTAGCCCCCTTCATCAGATAGGGAAAGCAGCCGATATTTCTCGAACTCTGTGCTCTCTGCTCATCTTTTTCAGTTTCATTCTTCGGTTTTGAAACCAGATTTTGACCTGTCTGTCGGATAGATTCACGCCCCGGCTGATCTCCAGGCGGCGCTCTCGAGTTAAATACATGTTAAAGAGGAATTCCTTTTCCAATTCCAGTGTTTGGTGCTTGGTGTATGGGCAGCGTTTCTTCCTTCCGCCCTTCGCCGTCAGCCAGTTTATCGTATTCTCAGCCTTTGTGCTCTCTGTCAATCGGGAAAAACAAATTGTCAGACGACCTGCTGAATAAAACGGGTTCTGTTTTCTCCCCCCCGCCCCACCCCCTTTCTTTCACCATCCACGATACCATGACTCAGGATTTTCAACGAGGTTTCCCACTTGGGAGCGGGAAGGGGGTGGGAGTGCCGGCTCACAGTCCACAGTGGAATCTGAACCGTTCATGCATTATCCCGTTCGACATTAGCACATGCTGTAGAAGATTGTGCCACACCGCAGCATTGCCTATTCTAATGTAACTTTACGTCTTATCAAAATAAGTGTTCCAAGGATTTTACTTAAAGGGTAATCTTGCACCGGGACAAATAATTACAATGAAGGCCTACTTAAGGTTGAATCTAAAATGTTATCTCGAATGCACATTACACCTAATCCTTGATTCCTAACAAGATTGAGACGCAATATAATGGAATAAGCCATCACAGGCAATATCTTTACTATTATAAAGAGTTTACATTCTGACTGTAAAGAGACACGGTTAGTCCGAAATCTTCATTGCAAAAAAAAGTCACTGTGTTTAAAACACAGCTAATATAGCTTGACATTAGCAGGAAATTGCACCTCTAAATTCTTACTAATAATATTAACTTTCTGTTAAACATGTGCTTAACTAGTTTGAGATAAACCTATTTATTTCCCAAGGATATCTCACTAAAGAGCATTTAAACATCTATTAACTTTCCAAAGTCAATGTTTAGTGCAGATGACCTTTTTGAGAATTGATTTAGAAGCGGGTTGTTGCACTGCAAAATAACCTTTAACCCCTATAATATCGTCTTAACACCGGATTTTCACTTAACGGTTATGGTTTATGCAAGGGGAGGGATGTGGCCGTTTAGTGAACAGAGGGCAAGAAGGCAGGAACATGGACACAGATGTTTTCAACAGGATGTCATGAGCCTTTTTTATAAAGCTCCCCCATGATTTTCATTTTACTGAATTTGATGAAAATCTCACATTTATTTTCTGTTAGCTTTAATGCAACAGCTGACGCGCTTTTTGTCATTCGCCGTCCTTTTGTGAGTACTGTGATGAAAATGTCCACGCTGGACTGTTTCTACAATAACTTTTAGACTTATTAGTGTTTTTTTTTAAGATTGTAGAATGATCTCTGGTTCCCTTCTTTATATACGAGTCAAATGTTGCTGATGCCGCCAATATCGCTGTATTAAATCGAAATGGGATAAAGCAGATGTCATTATTGGCAAAAAGGTCAAATGTATCCAAATTGTAGGTGCAAAGATATACCCGCGTTACTCGACATTTTTGCAGTGTGCATTGGTTAAACACAAGCTACCTGTATCCGTGGGAAGTGAAAAGTATTTTATGAAATCGTATAGTTACAATTAAACGGTATGATTTAACCCGGTTGCAAGTGCGGAAAGCCAATGAACAGAGAGCATTTAGGATAAGAAAATATCACATGTAACTTTGTTGCTGTGAATTACACTCTAACATAGGGCAAGTTTTGCTGGAGGGGTTTAAAAATCATGGAATATAGGAAATGTCCAGGTTTATACATTCAACCAATGTAAATATATGAACTTGCAACACTGATAACACCATAAAGAAGCGATCGATATAGAATTAAAATATTCGCTCCATAAAAGAAACCGCGTAAATAGTGCAGGGGACAATTCTATACCGGCCACTTTCCAATCAAATTCTGAGGAGAAAAACGCGAAACCTAGCTGAATATCACAGCTTAAAGAATCTATAAATAATTATTGATTGACCATGCCCTTGGTTAGAACTCAAGGTCATATCATAAATGCCATCACATTCAGTATCATATCACGGTTCCTCAATATTAACCGCGTTCGTACAGGCTCTTTCTGTCCTGAAATATTATTTAAAGTCATAAACTTGTAATTAACTATTCGGCCTGACTGTGACGCACCAGCGGCATATTAGAAATGTTTCTTGCGTCTGTTGTAATGAATATATGCGAATTTGTCCTAGATTTCAAATTAATAGTTTGTGAGCGTGCAAGACACGAGGCTAAATTATAATATTTCCCGTCCATCTGTGTCGACCTAATGTTTCAAAATGTTCAAAAAGTAAAGGAACTGGATAGCAGTCGGTCTGAAATCTCCCCAGGCCTCTCCAGTAGTTTCCTTTGTAGGTGTTGCGGTGTCAATTTGCTGTTCGGGTTATGCTGAGGCTGAGAGTTGCACCAGGTGCTATTTTCTGTTCAAATACTATAACTTAATTGAGTGGATCAACATGGAAACTGCGTGCTGTGATTACCTTGGCCTTAATGCATTTAAAATGCGGAAAATTACTCAACAAGACCGGAACAGCAAGGGGTTGAAAAGAAATACAGTCCTACGCAACCTGGGGATCAGTTTAAAAATTAAAATGCAAATTTACAATGTGCCTTTAAGCCGTCGACGAATTATTGACTGAGTAAAGCGTGTTAGTAACATACTGTAAAGCCTTATTGTACTATTAATTATGCGTCTGAATCCCACTCGCGGATTTATATTGTAACTGTTATTATTATTTTATAGCAAAGAAATGTATTGTATATAGAAATTGTTTGGGAAGTAACTGATACCTGTGAATCGCAATGTACGATCTCGTTTTAATTCTTGCTTTGTTTTGTGCAAGTTCAGTTTTAAAAGCAGTCAAAATCTCAACTCAATTTAAGGCCTCCATCTTTATTTACTTTGTCGCGCGTTATCAGGTTCTTTGTATGAAGCTGGCGTTATTTCAATGCAGCAAAGATGGCGGAAGCATTGTTGTCATAGCGTTTAGTGTTTTCCTGAGATTTTTGTCATCAGTTAAAAATTGAAATTCAGTGTGCTTGGAAGTCAAATAATCTTCTGAAACTGGACATATCAACTGGGCTGTGCATGGAGCACATCAATGATATATTGCATATATTTTTTAAAATTAAAAAACTGCTCAATTATATTGCACTCTACGGAATTAAATGTCGGCCAGCATTGAGTGTCCTGTCAGAGATCAGCTCAACTACTCCTAGGTAAGAAAGAAATCAGGAGAGTCCCCACATCCACGGAGGGTGTTTATAGGTAAATTACAACAGCCCCTTAAGCCAAGTCTATTTGTCAGGTTAAACTAAACGTTGTCAATTAACAATCTCCCAGTCTGTGGTTTGGGTGCATACTCCTGATTTCGTCCAGGTGCTGTTAATAACTGCCATCACTGCATCCACACAGAGTTCAATTTAAAAAGACGTGTTAAAAGTTATGAAATACATAACTTATCTCTTGCTAATTGAGAGTTAATTTAACTTGTGAGCTGCTCCCAGTCTATCTAGCGGGACAAGGGACACGCCAAACCCTTTTACAATACCTTGCCTCAAATTCAAAGTGTAACGTGTGCTTAACATGTCCCAGATTTCCATAACAATACAAACAGTTGTATACTCCATTGTCACTTGATGTTTAGTACAGTCTCCTCGTTTGTGTCACTTGATTGTGTGGGTAAACACTCAATAAAGGCAGTGCTAGATAGAAAGAGCAACGCACCAATTCAGCATTTATATTTAGACCCCAACGACACACAAAAACAGACACAAGCAAGGAACCAGCCACTTGAACTGTTAGGGATTGCGATGATTTCACAAAGGGCTTGCCGACTTTAATGTAGTTGAAGTGGCTTTGCTTTGCAATGTTTCATGTTTTTGTGTGTGAGAGTAAGTGGAGGAAATCCGCTATGGCGGAACCGAGTTAATTATAACTTCCTACGAGTTATTGCATCCTGGTGTTTACCCGCTTCTTTCCTCCTGTGTAGCGGCTCAGGGTGGGGTGGGGGTGAATAATAGATATATTTTTAATGTTCTCCTAAAAAACACAGAAGTATAGCTTATTGATCACCTGTTACACAATAGTCAATTTCTAAAAGAATCGGTAAAGCGATACTAAAAACCGTTTGATATTCATCACACCTCTCCTAGATTGTGTTAGAAACAGACCACAACCAGGGCACCATCGGAATCATAGATACCTACCAGGAAATAGCATTTAGGGTACCTCGGATTACTAATTAGCATGTCAATTCAATTTGTTTGCCCCTGTGGCTCCTTTATTCCCAACTTACTGAGGAGCGAGGTCCCATAAAATAATGCTGCAATACCTCTGCAGCGCTGTGTGATGTAATTTTCCTTTGGCGCCATAATCTAGCTCCATGACAACAAAGAGAGCTTAAGTAAATATCACATGGTGCCACCCAACTCATTTTATTTATATTCAGTATTTGGAATTTATAGTTGTATCTTAGATTGTTTTGATATATGAGCCAACCGCTGAAAGACCGTCGCTCGGATGTTTAGATTCCTGTTCACTGGATGTCACGCTCAGAACCAATAATATATCAACAGCCCCAACTAAATATTGCTGGCCACCAATGCAGTGTTTGTACCCAAACCCTAAACTCGAGCACTGCCTGAGAGTTCATTTAAAGGAATATTCATCTGTATATATTGATGTTTCTATATATGTATGCGTAAAACTAGCTATCCTTGCAATGTTACCCCCATATATGCACACATACATACCTATATCCATAAATATATAGATACGCACGTATGTCTATATAGATCACCTCAGATTAGTAGTTAGCAGGTCAGTTCAATGTGTTTGCCTCTGTGCATACATATAATTATATAGATACACACACATATCGGCATTAGAATTATATAGATATCTATGTAATTTTGTAAACAGTTATCCGTGTATATAATTATAATATATAATATATATGCTCATAAAATCATATAGCTATATGGACATATTATGTCGGTTTTTTCTTTGATAACATAACCGCTATTTTATGTTGATGTTGTACTTGATATAACTGCAGTTTTAAGTTTTTTTCTTAAGCACGCCTTGTATTTGAAAATGCTCATTTGTTTTTGCCTAGGTGGGTTGTTTATACTCGGGACTTTTACAGCGGTTCCTAATGCAACTGTGGAGTGGCCTTCAGAACAGGAACCTTCCGTTGTTTTGATCTTTAAAAGGGTCACTTCAACGTGTTTGTAATTTACCCTGCCGTAAGGGGCTTGTCCTATAAATTGCTCAAGGTATTATTTTGTACTGAGGGATCTTTGTGCTGGAGACAAAAAGGCTCCTTTATGGCCTAAATAAAGTCACCTTGCCGCAGATGAGAGAGCTGCCTATGTTCCTGCTCCAATTGTCGTGTAATTGTTTGTCTTCCTTAGGTTCATGGTTTTACCCACCTTTTGTTTCCTTCTCGGAAAGGGTCTTATCCGCGCCAGGAAACTGTAAGGAGGATGTCTCTTGTACAAAGGCACTTTCTCTTCCCCCTGTGCTCTTTCCCGGCTCTCCGCGGCCCGGATCTTTTGAGGTGCTCACTTTTATGTCTTTTTCACCTGGTTTGGAGGAGGCCGACGTGGCGAAGGAAGAAGTGAAGGGAATGCTGGACTGAATCGAGCACGGAGCAGTGACTGGCTGCGGCTGGTTGTAATCCGTCGCTTTGTCTGATGGATAGTTCGGTTCAGAACGGAAGTAGCTGGGCACGGGGACCCTGCCACTGTCACTTGTGCACATTTCAGAAATCACCCTCGAGTACACTGAACCATCAGGGTGCGTCTTCGCATGCTTATCCCCGTCTAATAAACAGTAGTTGGCTTCTTCCTTGACGCTGGACGCGAAGGAGTAAGTGCTTAGCTGCTGAAGTCGGCCTGTGTGGCTGGATGGTGACGGGGTTGCCCATCCTGCCATGCCTGGCACGTACTGATGTGGAACCAAACCTAGACCTTGTTGGTGGTTCATCTCCCCTTGTTTACGATGTGCTAAGTCAACTTGCCAATGCTGCACCCCGTAGCCCCGGTCCGGTCTGGAGGACAAATAACCCCCAAGACAGCAAGGCTCAGCCCGGCTGGAGCAAATTAAAGACTTCACTGAAAACGAGCTTGAAGCAGAATTCTCAGAACATGACATAGCTGCAGCTTAATTTGCTGAGGAGGGGGGGGGGGGGGAAGGAAAAAAAAGGTTCCTTATCAAACTGACATTTCTCTTGGACTCATCAGAAGGCGGCTGTAGACAACTTCCTCCCAGCCGGCCAATCAGAATGCCGGCAGCCACTGCAGGCTCCGCCCACAGCACAAGGGATTTGAAATGAGAAGAAAATTGATGCATTTGTGGGGCTCAGCAACACCTAGTTATTGTGACAAATACACGCTTGTTAATTCTGCTTTTATTAACCAACTCGGAGGGGAATCCTCTCGTTCTCTACACAGGCACACTTACCAGTTCAACTCAAACAACGTGCTTAACAGTTTTTTCTGGCAAAGTAAAACAGAACAAGATTATAATTTTTCCGACAGTATGGCGACAACAGGAACGCTGGAGGAGCTCTGTGCATTTTTCAAGTTCTGTTTTGTGGTAATTCAGAGAAAATAAGGAAATAAGAGCAAACTTGAAAGTAACACTGGAAATTCACTAGTGGAAATAATATATTAGCTTTCAGGAGGAATAATGCCGGCACCTCGAGGTGATAGATAAAAACATATATATATTATATATATATATATAATTTATTGGAACGGCTACATGTTAATTTATGGTTTCAATAATGTCATACAGTTATGTGACATTAACAGGCTCCCATCGGATCGGGCATAGAATTAGGAGTTACTCTTACGTGAAGCTGAATATATATTTTACACACACGCACAAACATGAGTTTGAAAGCAAACTTTAAGCTTATTTTAATTGGTAATGGCGGCATTTAACATATAAAATTAGTACTGGGTGTGGGAACCCTGCAGTTTCCAAATCCATATAAGTATGGATATCATGTCATACAATACTGGATGTAACAATACAGTGTAAATGACTTGTACCAAATAATAAATATTTAACTTCTCTCACTCTCTCGTTTTCCTGTGCTGGGTTAAAGTAGAACAGTGGGACTCAGGGTTCGGAGATAACCGCATTTTCCCCATCACCCGGACACATATTTTAATCCGTTCAACTAGCTATTAAGAACAAGAGTTACATTTTAGTTATTTATTTTAACTGTTCGCAGTTTTTCGAACCTGTTGTTACCTTGTAATTTTCAACAACAAAAAAAGGTAAGAACTTCACTTTACTGCTTCGATTTTATATCCCCGAGACTTTCCCCCTTGCCTATTTACATTTGTTATCCAAGTCTTTAAGTCCCTTATTTGCTATTTTAAAGATGAATAATTTAATATTTATGATTTACATAATTAAAACCTGCTATATTTATTTATGTTTTGAACTTTATTATGCTTCATCGATTTAGAGAGCTGAATACACAGATAAATAAATAAAGAAGCAGATTAATGAATCGATAATTGTACTAATCCAGCTGCGGATATTATCTATGATATAAAGCGCGCACACACACATCTGTCTGAAACAAAGAGATCTCAGTACATGTGTGCATTAAGAGACCAATCGTTCTGCAGTTTATACATAAGCATTAAATCTGATTTTATGCACCCCTAAAGTTTTCAAGTTTGGGCTAAACTTGTTTTTCCCCCCAGAGCGAGATATTTTCGATCTGTCAAATTCACGCACAGTTGAAAAAATCTTTATTAACAAAAGATAAAGTTTGAACTTTGAAATACTACCCCCCCGCGAGGCCTCACCCTCCCAACTGTAAATATTTTAAGAACCAAAAAAGATCTAAATCCCGACGATGACAGATAGGGGCATTTTTATTGACAACTGACTAACTAACTACAGATTTGTCCTTTTCAACCTCAATTAAATCGGCTTTCATGACTAAAGTTAAAACTGTTCAGTCCGCACATATTTGAATCCACTGCAAGCAGTGCCGACGAATCAGCAACGTGTGTTGGAAATCCGGCCGGAACTCAATATGCTCTGCAGTTATTGAATTAGGGTGTAGACAGGATTCGATTCGACGCCTCTCACACCGCTTGCCGCCCCTATCCACCCCGAGAAATATATCATCTAAAATGAAATGAAAACGCCTTTGTGTGCATAACTGGACTTAGTTACAATTCATAAGCGGGTAATATTTCACAGAGGCAATAGGAGATTGTAGCATGTTATTGCCACGTGGACGGGACACGCGTGGTGGGGGGGGGGGGGCACTTTTTCTACCCCGAACTGCAGCAATAATTCTACAGAAATGACTGAGAGGCTGCTTGTATAAGCGGAGAATAAGCGGAGGGATTATCCCGTCCCTTGCTTGTAACGAGACCCTGGAGTACAGTATTTTGGGAGAGAGACGAGATTAAAGGGATGAGAGGGATATTATATGTACCAAGGCCTTATAGAGTGCAGTGTCTGAGTAAAGCACATCAAACTTAGCGGCTAATTCCCAGCAAGACACGTTAATAGTGGATATTACCACCCCATACAAAGCAAATAAACAGAGAATATAAATGCAGGAGTCAGAACTATATACAATATACAATAATTAGAGTATATATATATATATAATATATACACACACTCGCAAATCTCTGAATAGAGATAATGTTGCATGTCGATACAGTCTGAAACCTCATTTACATTCTATTCCTTATCTAAGCACACGGGCACAACATTGCATAACTGTTTCGATAGACACAGATTCCGGCTACATTTTGTCACCTATATTGCCTGTAAATACGACATACGCTCTCGCGTAATGTCGGACAAGTCTGTTCGAGGCTGAAATTGTTTATTGAGGATATACTGCTGCAAAACTGCGGATTTAGATCCACTTTTTAACTGTTTGTAGACACTAGCCCACAGTTTAATTGTGAGGCATAAAATAATGATTAAAAACACAGTGAGATTTGGCATATTCTTTAGCGAGCTTGTGAAAAGAGTTCCACCCAAAAATGAGATTACCCAAATTGATAAGGGATATAATTATAAACATTTCTCATGCTTCATTCCACCTCCACAGTACGCATCAATCTGTTGGTATCTTTAATTTAAAAACACGATGGTTTACACACGAATTTGAGTGTAATCCTTGCACAAAGGCCTTGGTAAACAGTGTATCCGTCTAATTGTGATATATGCGCTGCTGAACAGATAGGGTTTACCGATCAGTGCAATATATATGAGCTTATTTTTTTTTAAATAACAAAATTCATTTTGTACCCCCTTCCATGAAAAAAGCCCTTGGGGATTTTAAAGTATTAAAGTAACACACACCATACACTACATCATAAAGGACACCTTTGTACAGAGTTTTTTGTGTGTTATGTGATTCGTGCGGGTTTTTCTTTAACCCGAATTAACGTTGAAATTTACGATGGAGGCCACGCTTCCCACAAACCTTCAGAAATGCACAGTTCACAATCCAAGGGGCTCCTGATAAGAATTACTGCGCCGAGTAAAAAAAACATTGAGGCTGCTTTGAGTGCGGAACCGTCTCTGATGCTGGTGGCTGCTCGGTGAAAGCCAGCCATATATAATTCCAAGATATTTAAATCAGATTTATACAATAAAGGTGACAGCAACAGCCCCAGGAACCCGGCACGGCCATTGTTTAGGGAAGAATTGCAATCACAACGGTGCATTTAAGTGAAGAAATCTTTTTGAAAGGGTCACGTTATTTTTTTCCAGATTCGAAACACAGTTCATTAATGGCTCCTTAACAGAATATCACTCAGTGGGGGGAGGGGTGGGGGGGGGGGGAGGGAAGGAGTTGCTTATTGCGAGCAGGACACATACCACAAAATGGCGTCAAGACTCTACCCTGGAGAAATTCATGCAATTGATTTTTGGAAACTTACACAAAAATATTGATTTCTGTTCCATGATGCTACAATAATAAGATGGGTACCAAAAATGGTTAACCAGTGATACTCTCTTAACTATAACTCAAAGTTAGTTGGAAACTAATACTGTAGGCTTTATAGTTCCCTAGTTTAGTATTGTAAAACTAAATACCGTAACTTTTGAATCCAAACTGGTTAAACCTGAAGATCTCACCATTCAGTCCACACTAGTCCTTATGGCTTTATTCCGTCTCTCTCTTTCTCACGCTCACTCTTTCGTTCGCTTTCGTTCAAATGTACAAGCGAAGGAAAGTTTAAAATACTGAGCGGCCACGCAAAGAACAGCTTCATATAATGACTCGATATATCGGTGAGATTGGCATGTGTCTATATTATCGAAAGTAAAATAGCAACAACATCATGCATTTGTACAGCTCTTTTAACATAGATAAAGGGTCCTAATCGCTTCAGTGAATGTGACGCTATCTACTCAGTTCCTTGGATATATATAGGCGCATATAATAACATTAACATTGAAATGTTAACATTTTTGAGGCTTTCTCTATTCCATTAATTCTAGGTTTCTTCTTGGCAAGTTTGCACAAATGGGTAACAAGGAAATTCGCCCGTTTTATTTCACAAAACTGACCGTTAGAATAGAAAGTCACATCAGTGTAATAACAGCTCGAGTCGGTGAGTAGTGGTCACTGAGAGAGGGACAACACAGATACTGATCTGTTATTAAGCGACAGCTTGCGGTCTGTTTTTACACACACCCATATATTTAATATCAACACAGTTAAAACACAATGAAAACTAGCTATTCATTTGTAATAACTCCACTGTATTTCCTCACTGGAATCAGGTACATTTTACCAGCTATGGACTCGGAGCGCCCGCCTATTATAAGTTATACTTTTCTAACTTAAAATATAATGTTGAGGGAGAGATACATTTAATTCCAGCACTTTCAATCAATTTTTCTGGGACATTTCTGCATCTTTGATATAGTTTCGCTGCAACTTAATCAATGATCGGCCTCCCACACAGACTCCTTTGGAACAGATCTAAAGCTCGATCGCTAGGCGTTCAAAATAAGTTTAAAATTGCAGGAGGCGCTGTCCCCGTTATTAAGTTCCAAAAGTGGATCCTGCCCTTTGCTTGTTTTAGTTTATTGTTATTATCAGAATCTCACATAGGATACAGCGCGGTGAATGGACGGAGAGTGACGCCAGGAAACGAAACAGCTATGAAAGACACCACAGAATCCTCCAAGAGTCTACCTTCCGTCAGAACAATTCCCTGGAAACACATCGGCTTGCGGCTAACCGCAGCTATAAGAATCGAATATCAAACCTCATGCAGCCAGTAAGCATTTCAATCCGTGGTCATTGTGTCTTTATCGACAGCATGAATCACCAAGAACGCAGCTCTTTATCTATCTATCTATCGATCTATCTATCTATCTATCTATTATCTATCTTTCTTTCTATCTATCTATCCGTGTCTGTCTATCTGTCGGCTTATTTATCTATATCTATCTATCTATCTATCTATATCTGTCTATATCTATCTATCTATCTATCTATCTATCTATCTATCTATCATCAGTTTCTTTCTATCTATCTATCCGTGTCGGTCTATCATTCGGTCTATCTATCTATATCTATCTAGGTATCTCTCTCTCTCCATCTATCTATCTATCTATCTGTCTGTATATCTATCTATCTATTTATCATCTATCTATCTATCTATCTATATATCTACTATCTATCTATCTGTCTGTTTGCCTCCGTTCTCCAAGTTGAAGATGATGTCATCATTTCCCCTCTCAGCCCATGGTCTCCCCTTTCACTCGTTACTTCACAGGATCACAAAATTGTGGAGCCCTTTACTTTCCTTCTGCTTACCATCCATCCTTCAAAATGCGGGCATGTAATATCCAAATTTTCTATCAAAAAACCATCGTTATATGTTCACCTCTTTTTCCGAATCTTTTCAAGATCCATCTCTTTTTCTTCTGCATCTAGATTTCTAAATTAAACTCAAATCCAGCCATTCATGTATCCACGCGAATTCCCTCAAGGTGCAGGTGATGTCTCAGCATCTTCCTTTCTGCAGACTTAAAAACTCCTCCAGACTCTTTCAGAAGTAGAACAAAGCTGCTTCGCATAATCCTCTACAATAATAAACTGAAACTCTAAACCCGCAAAAACAAGGCCTGGGCCGTCTGCCTTAGTTTAACAATAGGGCTGTAACAGACTAAAGTTGATAGTAACAATATTTATATTATTATAACAGTACGAAGCTCTAAACTTCCCCCTCTTTCCTGAATTCATTAATGTTCCAAGTTGGATTATAACCGAATTTTTCAATTATTGATGCTTTAAAAAAAATCCTGGGGTTGAAAAATAACATCTCATAACGAAATACAGAGCCTAATATTTGAAATCGAATAAAATTTGGCAGTTAATGTGGCGATCCTTTAAAATAACACATTTTCAGTAAATTACACTTTGTTAACTTACCATCAGCACCAGCCTAGATTCCGCGCCGTCTATTATAAAACAGACACGGAACCGTCCACTACAATCAACATTTCTGACTTATTATTGGTTCAAATAAATCCATCCAATGGCCCGTGGTTGGTGCTTGCGGGCTGTACAGTGTTACCTTTGTACAGTTATTCCTCTCTGATCTTGTGCCTCGGTTGGGAATGTGCCGAGACTATTCCAAGAAGTAAACTTTTATGAGTTCGCGTGTTTACGCCCGCGAGGATACAGCCTCGCTTGTTCTTTTTTAGTTAATCCACATCGATGACATTCTGATCTCCAGTCTGCGTCAACCCTTTCACTCACGCTTACCGCCGCGTGAAGCTCAAGTTATTTCGGATACATTCTAAAAAGATCACAATTCGACCTTCTAGCTTCAGTATTTACTCACATTGCAAATTCCCCTATCTATCTATCTATCTATCTATCTATCTATCTATCTATCCACCTATCTATCTATCCATCTATCTATCTCTCTACCTCTTTATCTCTCTCTCTCTATCTCTCTATCTATCAGCCCCTCTTTCTCTCTCTCTATATATCTCTATCTCTCTCTCTCTCTTTCCCTCTCTATCTCTATCTCTATCTATCTATATCTATCTATCTCTATCTCTCTATCTCTATCTCTCTCTTTCTCTATCTATCTATTTATCTATCTCTCTCTCTATCTCTCTATCTATCCCTCTCTCTCTATCTCTATCTCTCCAATTCCAATTCCAATTCCAATTAAAATGCTTTATTGGCATGAAAGTTTACAGAGAACCATCTCTATCTCTATCTATCTCTCTCTCTCTCTATCTATCTATCCCTCTCTCTCTATCTCTATCTATCTATATCTATCTCTCTATCTCTATCTCTCTGTCTATCTATCTATCTATCCATCTATCTATCTCTCTATCTCTTTATCTCTCTCTCTCTATCTCTCTATCTATCACCCCCTCTTTCTCTCTCTCTATATCTCTCTATCTCTATCTCTCTATCTCTATCTATCTATCTATCCATCTATCTATCTCTCTATCTCTTTATCTCTCTCTCTCTATCTCTCTATCTATCACCCCCTCTTTCTCTCTCTCTATATCTCTCTATCTCTATCTCTCTATCTCTATCTATCTATCTATCCATCTATCTATCTCTCTATCTCTTTATCTCTCTCTCTCTATCTCTCTATCTATCACCCCCTCTTTCTCTCTCTATATATATCTCTATCTCTCTCTCTCTCTCTCCCTATCTCTATCTCTATCTATCTATATCTATCTATCTCTATCTCTCTATATCTATCTATCTATCTATCTATCTATTTATCTATCTCTCTCTCTATCTATCTATCTATTTATCTCTCTCTATCTCTATCTCTCTATCTCAATCTATCTCTCTCTCTCTCTATCTATCTATCCCTCTCTCTCTATCTCTATCTATCTATATCTATCTCTCTATCTCTATCTCTCTATCTCTCTGTCTATCTATCTATCTATCTATTTATCTATCTCTCTATCTCTCTATCTGTCTCAACCAAACTGACCATTTATCGTGTTCAGTTGGAGATCGCCAACCACCACCAACATTGCAAGAAGGTACCATCCCTTTACAAAACACTCAAATCAAACAGCAAACAGGACCACCAGAATTTCACTTATTCGGCGCTTAGTTTATTTCCTAGCGGGTGTAATTTAAAAGATGTTCTCTTTCTTTCTCGCGGCTCTCCACGCACTGACTTTGACTTTGGCGGCCCCTGTTGCGGACATTCAGTCACTCGAACAGTCACATTTTGATCTATTTTCTAAATGTAAAAAACAATCGCTTGTGGGTTTTTTCCAAAAAGGAATAGCACAATGGAAAACTGCATTTTGATATCTCAGCAAATAACTTATTGTCACGTCACATAGATACAGAATTATGTAGCCAACGTAACTGCAGCGTGTTTCCGTTTGTAATAGAGGAAGAATTATATAATCGGGACACCTGTAGGTCAGATGATAATTATTGGCTTCTTTTCAGTAATGAAAGCGAATCACATTTAGCGACGTTTGAGACCTTAAAACCACATGTAAACGATTTAAAATTAAAGCTTGATTTTAATTACTATTATTGTTGTTAATGCTGCATGAAAATTACAGATTTGCATTTCAGTTGAAGCTTAAATAATGTTTAAATGCATTTTTTTAATCGCCTCGATTGTCAGTTTGATCAGGTCGAAAAGACTTAAGTATAAATATAGAGAAATGCGTCTACAATTACACATCAACCCCAGCTTTAAATCCTTACCAGCAGCAGTATTTTACCTCGGCAAAGCTTGCGGAGGAGGCCCGCCGCGCAGAATGAAACGAATGTCACGGTTTATTCTTTGTTTCAACTGATTCCAAGCTCGCGTTTTAGATTGTTTTATCTAAATATAAATGATTTGCCATTTCCTCCCCAACATCCCGCCGACTTTGATTTTCGGTTTGCATCAAGGTTGCGAATAACAACCCGAACTTGGAATAACAATAGGATCTGTCGCTCAACATACCCGGAACCGTAGGAATCTTATGAGTATTTGCTAAACTTTAATAAATTATAAATGGTTTTCTAATGAATCCTTGGCGTTGTCAACACATCTTTGCACTAAACAACTTTAAAAAAAAACAGCAGGCAACTCGTCCAGAACCTAAAGTACAACTATTTCAACGAACAAAAACAAACGTATAACTTTTCTCAAGGAAACTATATTTGGTCCTGCTCTAAAGTTATTAAACGCTGTTACATTGTTCGAGCACTTACACTGCCGCTCATGGGATGGTGGGTTGCTCCACAAGCTGGGAGCATTTTCTTAAGCGTTTACTAAGGATTTTCCTATGGGGTTTCGCAAGAAATGGTGCAATCATATGTTTCTCAGACGCGCAGTACTTCTCTCCATTTTCCCCTTCCAACTTAGCCATCGGAATAATGCAATTTATAAACGGGGCATTCCAGGTTGAATAGCTTATGTTGATTTCATAAAATAAACCCGATGTTTACTTACAGAATAAAGTGTTTAAGAATCTGTGTATCCCTGTTAATATTGCATTAATCTCTGTTAACACACACTCACATGTTGGGCTAATCTTTGCAAACGTCGAGCAGGCACACCACAGCGGTGCAATAACAGACAAGGAGTTTGCACTGACTCTGCGAAGTATGCATCCATTTAGAGGGCCAAAGGTTTATTGATATTAATATTTGGGAGTAATAGGTCTTCGAAAATTGGAAATTCTGGTACCAATTGTCTTACCATCGAAACATTCTTTTCTCCGTATATGTTTATACAGCACTGGGCGAACTGGAAAATACAAACCGCCGCTGCAATAATTCAGATTGCCACTTGAGGTCGCTGTTGCTCCACTAATGGGCCTAAGAGGACCTTGGCCTTTATGTGACTGTCTTGAGATTGAATTCAAGGCTAAAAAAAGCGCAATTTTTCCGTAGTTCTTTTTGCAGCATTAAGGTGCACTAACAAAGTTAAACATCATAGTGCATGTCACAGTCTAAAATATTATAAAATTTAACTTCAGCGATTTAGGTGTAATGGTATACACAAATGAAACAGCCAACAGATTAGGCTAATAATTACTTTTAACTAATACAGTTCACATTTAAGTCTTTTCATGGCTCTACCGTGTTTCCTAAAATTTGCCTTGCATCGATTTAGAATAGAGATAGATGGCGATCGCTATACTGAAAATATTGTCTCTTTATATATTTTAGAGTAACAGACGAGTTATTTTTTAAACTCTGGGGTGAAAGGTTGTCTGCGAACTGTTCAACAATTGCTGGGCCTTCTTATCAGGGGGGCATGATTGATGTTGGTATTCATACAGTTTTGAGTTACAGCATAAGCAGGTCGGAATATATATGCCACTTTGAAAGATCATTGTGCATTAAACTGTCTACCATTCTTTACTGCTTTTCCAATTAGTCACTTCCAACTCTCAGACTAGCCTTCCTGTTGCTTTAAGGTAGTGACCAACAAAACAAAAAACATTTTTCTTAAGTCTGCACGTTTTTCCTTGATTAACATCTACGAAACAGTTAGATTATCATGAAGATTAAACCGAGTAACACGCAGCATTGACATAATTATCAATTTAGCTTGAAATGATTTATCCTTTTAAGGGAAAATAACGCTGGTAATGGTATCAGCAACACTAACTTCATACGTTCTTTTGAACGAAAACGTTATTGTAAACTTGAAATCGCGACTGAAGCAAGAGATATTTCTTGCAGAGGGAGTCGTCTGCAATTCAAGGTCAGACCGAGAGTCGAGCGTTTTCAAAGTCAGCAACTTTCTTGACACCTTTTTTCAGCATCAGAATAAATAGAACTCCCGCCACACTGAACAAAACACCACATTCTGGAATCAAACCAAATGATCAGTCTCTAAAACAAATAAATTAAAAACTGAACGAAGTATTTGCAAAGGCAAAGTTTGTTGCAACAATTCAAAATAATCCAAATCCCAGGGATCAGAAACAAACAGTAGAGCACACAGAAAACTGCTGGTAAACTCAACAATTGAATAGACAAAGGAGTGTCATTTATAAACACAACACAGATTAACGGTGAATTGCGCATTAATCCGAAACTAAACTTGTAGCAGGATATCTGAACCCAGCTGGTTATGGAAACGGGAATTTAAAATAATGAACATAGGTATGTTATATTCAGGTGTTCCCAAACCACCTCAATGAGACGGAAGAAAGACGCCAAAATCAACACAAATCAGGCGACATTTGCTCGAATATTTTACTGCTTTAACTACATCGATGTGAGACTGCGGGACCAAAACTCAACGTGAGGGTAAATGCTAAACGGGAGGGCCCCGGGAATTATATTACTGCACTAGAATTCTGCAAATCCAATGAAGGCGCTCGACCCCGAGATAAGGCAGGGGGGCTCCGATTTTCGGAGGGAGCTGTTTTTACATGTGGTTTGATGTCTGCCATTAGCTCGCCTGATGTGTTATTCTTGAACTGGCGTGCAACAACCTTCCGTTTCGATTTAGTACCATGATGTATAAATAAGGCCGAAAACATTCCGTTCAAGAATCCCGCCATTGCCAGAAGGAGCCTCCGACCACCAGGAAGATGGAAACACTCACCTGTCAGACTCTTACTGTCTCTTTCGGGGTCCCCCCCACCACCACCAAAAGTCTCATTCGTTGCTTCAGTCCCTCAATGACCATGGGCCGTAGAATCTGTGCTCGTTCCCTCTCCCCGTTCGTATGCGCGCTGAAGATTTTATAGCACACTGCTCAATATTACTGCTATTAGGGCTGGACGTTGATTGCGCCATCCTGCGCATTATGCAGATTGTCCGCCGTTACAGTTTAGCTTTTGAAAAGAACCCTTCGGTTTACTTAGGAGGCTGTTGTATTTATGTGAAGTCTGTGCTGTGCGTAATTACCAGCTCGTTTGGCCAGTCGGATTTATGCCAAGAGAGGCTCATTTCAAAATGAATCGTTAACATGGTATTAAAGATCAGTGAAATATAACTGTCGCCATGGCAACGGTTGTTGCCTGTTATTGGCGCAACATGGCAAGGTTACAGAACATTGCCGACTGCGTCAGGCTCTGGAGGGGCCATGAGCCAGGCAGCTAGTTGCTAAATAGATTCACTTTCTGTCGACAGGGGGGGGGGGAACAGCGCCAAGTTTGAACCTCTCTTATGTTTTGTTTGAGCTTTGAGTTTGCTGGGAGCTATTAACAGATCGTGAAACTGATCCGTTTGCGGAGCGAAGTTTGGAAGTTTGAGCTGTTAGTGGAATGTGTTTGTCTTGACCCCGGGGTCAAAGGTGACCTTGACCTGACGGAAGTTCAAAGACAGTGCTCATTAGGCCAGAAGGAGAGAAAAAGACGGCCAGGCACTTAAAGCATCTGCGTTTTCTGGGAAAGAGGCAGAGAGAAAGAGAGGGGTGATAAAAAAGCGAGAAAGGAAAGAATGAAGGGGAGACAGGGAGATAAAGAAAAGCAAGTCGTAGAGAGGAAGAAGGAGACAGTAAAGAGGTAAAAGGGGGACAAACAGACACATCCAATGAATCGGGCAGCATCTGTTATGAGAAAGAATGTCGTCATTTTGGGTAAAAATCATTAGGATTTATAAATTTCTGCTTTAATTAGAAATGTTCAGCCACTGCAGCCTGTTAAAAACTGAAACAGGCAGCGAGGGAGAAAAGGGCGAAGAGATAGACAGACCGAGGCAGAGGAATGAAGATGGAAAGTGGAAGGCGGAGAAAGGGGTGGAAAAGATGGGAAAGGAAGAGAGAGACTGGGGAGAGAGAGAGAGATAGAGGGAACAGAAGAAGGAGACAATAACAGATCGGAGAGACAAAAAACAGAACTGCCAGCAAAAGGCTTGTGCCTCTTATCCTATCAGAGCGGTTGTAGAGAAAGAGTCGAAATCTTATTTCATCGACACACATGCAGCAACACGAATGGGAGGTGGTGGAGACATGAGCTTATCCGAGAATTGAAACTACAAATGATAGTCAAAGAGCGAGCGATCGAAAAATCGAGCCAAAGAAGAAATGAAGAAATGACAGGATAGACCGTAGAAAATGTGTCTTAATTTTAAAAAAAACCCTCAGTGTAAACAGTCGGACCCATTCCCTCACTGTGAGATGCACATCTGGACAAACAGCCTGAATATTTTTCACCAGATAAAGTCCTGGCCTCTCCTAGTTCTACTGTATGTATGCAGGAAGTTGAAAATAACGAATTGGTCCCCGGCCCGTACGGAAAGCAAGTCTGGCTTTAAACATTGTGCAGGTTGTGTCACGGGCTCAACATGGCCGCTCGGGTTCCTGTGCTGGGACTACATAAATACAGGTCCCCCACCCTCGAGTGAGATTGTGACTGCTTGGCCTTTGTCCATTCAGTAAGTTTTAATTAAAAGAATAAATAAGATAAATGCAAATATCCGTTAAACTCAACAAGGCGAGAGAGAGAGAGAAGTCTTGTTCTACCCGATATACACCAACGTCACAATTCGCGTCATGATTTCAAGTTGGTATTTGTTTTTTTCTCTCCATTTTTTGATTTCAGTCGAACTTCTCTTCCGTTAGAGACAGAGTGCTGGATCTACAGGCAGAGAGGTAAAAGGACAGAGTGCGGCGGAGAAATAAACACAGACAGGCACAGAGAGGGGCAAAGAGACACACAGAGGGAGAGAGAGAGACAGAGAATGCGACAGGGAATCTATCAGAATGTAGGCGATGAATGTGGGCACATGCTGGATCCGTACTGGGTACAAATTGGGTACATGTTAGGTGCACAGCATAGAAATGCTGAGTACATGCGGAATACATGGTGGAGACGTGGTGAGAACAGGCTAGGTATATACCATGTATATGCTGGATACGTGCTGGATCCTGTTAGCTCAATATTAGGTACATAATGGAAACATGTTAGGGGCATGGAGGTTGCATACTGGCTACATGCTTAGTACATGTTGGATACATGCTCGAAATATCATGTATATATGTTAGGTACAACTTTGCACATATTGGGTACATGTAATTGCCTGCATGGTGTTTCCACATGTACGTTGATGGCACCAGCTCTACCTCACCACCACCTCTCCCCACCCCTCCACTCTCTTTAAATTGTCAGACTGCTGACATCCAGTACTGGATGAGCAGAAATTTTCTCCAACTAAATATCGGGAAGACTGACGCCATTGTCTTTGGTCCCTGCTGCAAACTCCATTCCCTAGCCACCAACTCCATCCCTCTCCCTAGCATATGTCTGAGGTGGAACCAGTCTGTTCACAACCTTGGTGTCATATTGGAGCCAAGATGAGCTTCCGTCCACATATCCCTGTCATCACAACGGCCGCCTACTTCCACCTCCATAACATCGCCCGTCTCCACCCTTGCCTCAGCTCATCTGCTGCTGAAACCCTCATCCATGCCTTTGTTACCTCCAGACTGGACTATTCCAACGCACTCCTGGCTGGCCTCCCACATTCTACCTACATAAACTTGAGGTCATCCAAAACTCGGCTGCCCGTGTCCTAACTCGCACCAAGTCCCATTCACCCATCACCCCTGTGCTCGCTGACCTACATTGGCCCCTGGTTAAGCAGCGCCTGGATTTCAAAATTCTCATCCTTGTTTTCAAATCCCTCCATGGCCTCGCCTCTCCCTATATCTGTAATCTCCTCCAGCCCGACAACCTCCTGAGGTCTCTGCGCTCCTCCAATTCTGCCCTCTTGCCCAACCCTGATTTTAATTGCTCCACCATTGGTGGCCGTACCTTCAGCTGCCTGGGCCCTGAGCTCTGGAATTCCCTCCCTAAACCTCTCCACCTCTCTCTCCTCCTTTAAGACGCTCCTTAAAACTACTCTGACCAAGCTTTTGGTCATCTACCCTACTCCTCATGTGGTTCGGTGTCAAATTTTGTTTGATAACACTCCTGTGAAGCACCTTGGGACGTTTTACTACGTTAAAGGCGCTATATAAATACAAGTTGTTGTTGTTGCATGCTGAGTATGTCTGGCTCAGGATAAGCGCAGAAGTACTTTGCTAAATTCTAAACTGTTTCGATAGTGATTTGCTTCGCTTGGATCGGGGGTGGGGAGCACATGATTTGGCCAGTTTGTACCTCACTTAATAAACGGGTTCTCTTTAATAATTCGAAGCATTATTTTTGCTTTTAATAGAATGCAAAATCTATGAAATCGCGTCGACCCTTAAGTGGAATTAAATACTAACAGGGTTGCCATTCTGGGTTCTGGACAGATAAAACCGGCCTGTCAATTCTGGGAGACTCAGTTTGAAGGATGTATTTTGTGAGAATGACGTGTGATGATCGGGCGCATATTGTTCCAGTGTGCTGTAAACTACCAACTACATTGGAGGAAAATAATTGTCGATATTGTTGATATTGCCATGTCTTAATTTACTTGAGTACCAATTCTCTAACATTCTCGGACTTCAAGGGTTAAGTTACGAGGAGAGATTACACTAATTAGGGTTGTATTCCCTTGAATTTAGATGGTCGAGGGTGATCTGATCGAAGTTTTCAGGATATTAAGGGGAACAGATAGGGTAGATAGAGAGAAACTATTTCCGCTGGTTGGTGATTCTAGGACCAGGGGGCAGAGTCTAAAAATTAGAGCCAGACCTTTCAGGAGTGAAGTTAGGAAACACTTCTACACACAAAGGGTGGTAGAAGTTTGGAACTTTCTTCTGCAAACGGCAATTAATGCTGGATCAATTGTTAATTTTAAATCTGAGATTGATAGATTTTTGTTAACCACAGATATTAAGGGATATGGGGCAAAGGTGGGTATATGGAGTTAGGTCACAGATCAGCCATGATCTCATTGAACGGTGGAGCAGATTCGAGGGGCTGAATGGCCTCCTCCTGTTCCTATGTTCCTATGTTCTCTGGCCCACAGCTTCGTGGCGCTTGCTTAACAAGGCGGAGGCATCGTGGGGCTCGGAACTCGATCTGTACGAAACATTCAAAGCAGTAAAGATAATCGAGGCTGGGTTCAACCCGAATTCTTACATCGTGTGTACCGGTCCCGGGGGGCAGCCAGATCCGGGTTCGGTCAGACCAGGCCTGGATTACCGAGGCTAGCCTTTCCTTCAATGTCTGTCACACAAAGGAATTAATTTGTGTCTTTTAATCAGATTTCACACCTCCCCTTGGCATCCCAAACTCTGGCTGTTTTGCGAGGGGTGTTGTCATCGCCGTTTATTGCGGGGCTGTGATTCTGGTTTCAGTCTGAACTTTATCTTGATTGTTAGGCAATTAAAAAATACTTTTTATAAAAAAGCATAAAACTGCGAAATGGTAAAGGGAAATATTTCTGCTGCAGGGATTTACAGCTAAGAACATGTATTTATCAGGAACGAATATAGTATTGCGAAAATCTGCATGATGATTTAATTTAGATCAATGGATCAGAAACACTCACTGAAACAGCATCAAAGGTTGAGATATTTTAATTTTTAGTGGAAATATTCAGGCAAGCCCTTTTTAGAAAACTGAATTAGCAAGCATTGTAGATTGAACATGCTAACAAGTTATTGCAGAAAACTTGCAACTGAATAGTTAACATTATTATACCTGCATTGCTAATTATTACATATTATTCCGAAATAAGGGTTCTGAAGGCGCCACCGCGCTGAATCCACAAGGCTGTTTTCATAATGGAAATCTATCTTACTAGATAAATTATAACAGAAAATAATTCTAAGGCAAAGATTAATAATTAAGAAACTGCTCGCTTGAAATATCTGTTGACAGCGATCTGTGAGACTGTGAATCATTTCAGGTCCTTGGCTCCCCATCAGTTGGGCCGGGAGGTACTGGCACATTCCTCTTCTTGATGTAATAATCTGTTTGTGTCACTCGGTGTACCCGTTGTGCCCTGTTTTTATGACTGAAACCAAGCATAATAAAGATGTTAATGTGAAAAATGTGATTAAAACGCCAGCAACTCCATGAATGTTTAACCGGAAAGTGCACAAAGAACTTTATATGACCTTACATGGCTTGTTGCCCGCCTCCATCTTTTAACTAAATGGGCACCATTTCAGCTTAGTAGGGCGAATCATCGACAGGTAGAGAGAATCGTATATGTACCCTCAAGAAATTAAAATAATCTTTAAATTAAAAATGTAATACATTGATCCGTGGATTTATAACATTTAAAACAAAACCCTATTAGGCGTCATTTATTGCTGAGAGGCTTTGCATGCAGGTAATCCATTTGGCTGCCCTGGAGCCGGAACCTGAGCCTTACCTGTTCATTCCTTGATGTACCTATATGTCTAGGTGTAATTAATTATCACCACCAGATACATTTTTCAACATATGATGCATAATTTGTCAACGATTCCGAGATGTTACATGTACAGCAGACCCCTGTTTGCTGCATTACGGCGGGATTCAGATATGTTTCTCAGGGCGAGACTGACTTAAAATAACTGAAGATACCATTATTAAGTGTATCATCACTGACTGCGCTCTTGCTTATAACTTCATTGCTACTAATCCAGTAGGTAGTGATTTGCGTCTCAGGACGTCAATGTGAATTAGGTGATATCACGATTGCCTAATGCATGCACACTTAGTCTGTTCTGTTCATTTAAAAAAGATGTGCTTTTGGAACTTGCAGCTTTGATAATGTGTTCCCGCAAGTATTCTTAAAGCTTTATCAGTATTGTCCTTGAACTAGAATTACATCGAATCTACAGCACAAAAACAAGCCATTTGGCACAAATGGTCCATGTAGGTGGTTACGCTCCACACGAGCCTCCTCCAACTCTAACCATCTCTTCCCACCCTGCCCCCATACCTCTCCCCTATTCCCTTCTCCCTCATGTATGCATCTGCCCTTAAATTCATCAATACTACCTGGTTCAACCATTCCATGTGGCAGCGAGTTCCACATTCTCACCACTCTCTGCGTAAAGATATTCCTCCTAAATTCTTTATTTGATCTATTAATGGCTATCTTGTATTTATGCCCCCTTAACTCACTGGTATAAACGGTTTCTCCACCCTATTGAACCCTTTCATAATTTTCGAGACCTCTATCTGGTCTCCTCTTATATATATAAATAAATGATTTTGACTCAAAATTTGGAGGTACAGTGTCGACACTCTCAAATGATTGCAAATTGGGGCTACAGCTAATAATGGGTTAAAGCCATTCTCGTTTCCAGAGAAAAGAGACCCAGGCTGCTTAATCTTACCTGGTAGTTGCATACCCTCAATTTTAGTAACATCCTTGTAAATCTTTTTTCCACTTTCTCCAGTTATTATTATTTTGGTAGTATGCAAGTCAGATCTGCACATTCAAAGTTTAGTCTAGCCAAGGTTCTAAATAGATGTAATATGATCTCCCTGCTTTGTATTTTATTCCTCTACAAATCCACCCCAATCTTTATGGTGCTAGCAACTTGTATTGCTACTTTTAGTGATGTATGTAACTATATTCCCAAATCTCTTTACCAATCTACCCCATGTAGTTCCTTAACTTCCAAGGAATAGGTGGCCTCCTTATTCCTCCTACAAAAACGAACCACCTCACACTTCGCTATATTGAATTTTAATTGCTGTTTATCCACTTACTGTGCAAGCCTGTTTATGTCTTCCTTTATTTTGGTGCAGCCTTGCACATTATTAACAATAGCCCCCAATTTGGAATCATCTGAGAGTGTCGACACTGTAACCCCAACTACTGAGTCAAAATCATTTATATATATGGTGAAAAACAGTTGTCCCAGCACAGATTGTTGTAGGACACCACTTCCTACTTTCTGCTAGTCTGAGAAAGTTTATTTAACTCCTACCCTCTGTTTTCCATTTTGCAGACATCTTTCAGTCCATTCTGCTGCCTGGCTCCTGATTCCACACAGCCTGACACCTTCTCAAAAGCCTTCTGAAAGCCCGAGTATACCGCATCCACTTCATCGCCCTTGTCTATTCTTTCTGTTATTTTTCCAAAGAATTCAATAAGGGTTGGTTAAACACGACCCTCCTTCTAGAAATCAATGCTGACTATTTTTCATTATATTCTCGTATTTGATTCTAGTATTATTCCTACTACTTACGTTAAGCTAACCAGTCTATAGTTCCCTGGATTAGTTATATCTCCCTTTTTGCAGATAAGAATTACATTTGTTGCACGCCATTCTATTGGCACTGTTCCTTTTCTATTGATTTAAAAAAAAAATATATATATAAGTAGCTCTGCTATCTTCTCCTATCTACCTAGTTTATTTGAGTATCTGTGGGTGCAATCCATCTGGACCCGGGGTCTTGCCCTCCTTAAGTTTGTCTAGTTTGTCTATTATCTCCTTTCTCGCCAATTTAACTGTTGTAATAACATTGACTTTTGCTGAACTGCCATTGCACGATAGACCTGTGCTTTGGAGTATTTTGTAAAATATGTACGGCCTCTACTCTCAGACAATTGTGTTTGATTATGAATAACACAAAGTGCAACCACTTGCAATAGTTGTACAAAACTCGACATGGAGCCACATGGGCAAGCGCTTGCCCATAAAAATATTGCAACTCTCCAAACCCTGTAAAGTTAATTTCAGAGAGATTGCGAGATGGCGGAGCGGGAGTCGAGTTTTATCTATAAGTTCCCAATTCTGGTAAACATTTAGTTGCGTCAAATTAGTTTAGAACTTTTCACTGATAACTATATTTTAAAAATGGTAAAAGATGCTATGAAACTGAACAGTTTAAAAGCAAAGTTCTTAACAATTGTTAGTTAGAAATATCTTCAAACCTTCACTTTTATCAAAAGGATGAAGAGCAGATAGAATTGTTCTTGCCCAGTGGGTTTATCTTGTGCCGACGCTGTACATGTTTCCATTATGTCCTGGAACTCAAATGAAAGATTTTGTTTATCAAACAATTAAGATTTGAAGTTAGCACGTAATTTGGGATGTAATTTGGGATGTAATGTAAAGTATTTCTTAGCGCAATATTTTTCCCTAAGGATTGCATGCAACAATGCATATTACTAAATGAATCTTCCTTCATTTTTCAGTACTCCCATATTTTGAGAACTAAGATATTCAATTCTACAACCCAGCATTCTCACCAAACCCATTTTCTGCTAACATTGATGGGTTTTATATTCTTGTTATCCTGTGACAAGAACACCGTGCTTAGATTGAAATGAGGATTACATTAATTGAAATGGTTTAAATCTCGACTGACAATGTATTAAGTGACATTTAAACATTGCTGCACACGATTTAATGGAGAAAGCGAGGATCATTGTGTCATGCTAACTTGTTTTAGTCAAATAAATACTGAAAGGGACCAATGTAATATATGGCGTCCGTTGTAAATATGCAATATCAGGAAGGTGCAGCAATCGTTATAAATGTCTACGCTTCTGTGTATCTTTTCTTTATAGTCTAAATGATGTTTAAAGCGCGCCATGGGCACTTAAATCGGTTGTATTGAAAATTAAAGCTTGAAGGTCCTTTCAGCGATAAAGAGAAAATTATAAACTCTGCACACTTTCTGCCAAAGGCTGGTGTTGCACTGTGCGTTTGCAAAGCTAGTTCTGGTCTGTAATACAAATTCACCTACAATATTCATCTTTGAGGGTCAGTTTATTTATACTGGCGAGACATTTCGATGTTATATGCAAGTTTAATGTGGATTTCGAAGGGATGGCGAGTGCCTTCATCCCTCGGATTGTATGTTGCCCTCAATTTAATGGATTTTAAAACTCGAGTGAATAACTGCAGTTGGATTTGCAGGGCCAGCGCTTAAAGTTACTAGGAACCAAACGGCCTTCGACATCTGGTCTCATCTGGAAGCCGAGCTGATTTTTCCAAGTTAAAAACTCAGCTCCACAAGTGAAGAATTTAGCACCAGCATAAATGCTAATGAAAACCCAGTAAAATGTGTCCCAGAATAAGAGCGGTGGCCACTTTAAGGGGTCGGGTATACAACAGCCCGATAGAGTCGGGGTCTCTAGTGAAGTGTGTTCGATTCTATTGACATTAAGTGAAATGCAACATTTTTTTTCCAGTCCGAAACTGAATTTGTCTACCGCTTTTTTTCACTCACCAAACAATGATAAGAATTTCGCCCTAACGCGCCAGATAAACTTCAGATTCCTGGATTAAAAGCTATTGGCCTTTTCTTTGTTTGTGTGGAGTTGGAAGCTCTCTCTCGCTCTCTAGCACCAAATTTGATGTTTGCTACAAGAGGCACCCCTGCCTCTGTCTCTTTTTTTCTTCAGCCAGTTGTCTGTTAGCACATAAAATTTGCACAGACAGGCAATAAAGTGTCTGGCTGCTGTGTACGCTCCCTATACAACGGCTTGGGGAAAAAACCCGCTGATTTTAAAGGCTGCCACAGCACAACCGTGGGATTGATATTTTAGCTTCTACCCGCATTAGAATGTATAGTCTCTATATATTTTTGGAAATGCTGACATTTTTTTTTCGTTGGTGGATAGAGATTTTAGAAGAACTCTAAAAACAATCAACACCACTGTGAAAACAAATCTGTAAATTGTACTTGATCGTGGATGTTTGGTGTGAAGTTTTCAAAGTTTAAAGCACCATTAATTAATTTTAATTGTAAATATTCTGCATGGGTAAAAATCCAGGGTTTTAAAATACAGGATGGATTGGGAAAAAAAATCAGTGTCTTGTTGGAATTTCGTTGCCTCTGCTCGCGCTCTGGGCTTTTTATGACCGTATCTGGGGCGACTGGCTGCAACTGAGTGAACTTCTCTTGTTATTCCTGTCGCGAAATTGTTTTCCCTCCTGCAGTTTCTAACCTTGAAACGGTTCCAGTCCTAAACTCTATTCCCTGGACGCATTCCCCTGTGGAACTTGTCGCTCATTCTAGAGCGGATGTTAATTCGAGTGATTGTTTAACGTGTTGAATATTCGAATAAGAATCTAATTCTATTGACTGGTTTCTTGTTTGCTGCTGGCATGTTGTTGGCGAACCTTATAGAAACCAGTTTAATTTTTTGGGGGGTGGGGGCAAGGTTTAATTAATTAACACATAAAGCTGCATCGCCAACATACATAGACAAGCAGCACCTATTAAAAACGGCACCATCTAAAGTCAGAAAGATCTGTCTATTGCAGTGCAGGCGTCTCAGTACTTCACGAAATCCCAGGTTAGACCCGCCTTTGGACAAAATTGACATTCTTAAAATTCACACGCAATTGCTCTTCATATATGTACCTAAGGGTAAATAAATTACCTCCTCTCGTCTTTCAACATGGTGAACCACATGGCGTACGATGTGATCACGTGATCGCACCAAGAATGCACCATTACTTGTACCATACACTTCAGAGGCCAACATTGGTTCAAAGGCGGTGGGAAGTCTGCAGTGTTTTAAATGCATCTTTTATTATTGTGTCTGTTGTGGTGTCGATTCGCAGTGGTAGCCATCGAGCTGCAGAACACAGATATCTCGTGTGAAAATACTGATGATGATTTCGCCGCTCATCTCTTGGAATTAACAAGTAAAAATGTTGAATTTTATTGTAAGGGCCTGTTGTAGCGACTGTTTATTTTAATAAACACAATCTTGGCCTACTCCTACTCCTATTTCTCCTGTTCTTATGTCAGAATCCTGTCTAATCGCCAAATAGCTATTTTAAAACATCCCATAATTATTTATTTGACTAACTTGTTTCCCAAACTACCACGCATTTTTTATTGATCGTAATAATTGATTCAAAATGTCCTTTCAAGGTGACTTGCGCAATATATCCTCCCAAGGTACAGTAGTTAATTAGTACCAGTCTGCCTGTTTTACAATAATTTTAATTGCAATTCTATTGAGACGTCTTAAATCTAACCAAAAATGAGCACACCGTGTTCCAGTCAGAGCATGCAAGTATTGCCCTGTGATTGTCACCGTTCTGCCAATCAAGCATGTGGAATGTGGCACAAATCTCGTTATTTGTTTTCTTTTGAAATTGAAGTCAAAACTGCAACAAATTCTTTGGAAAAAGGATTAACCCGAGTAACTTATTTAAACCTTTCACTCTGTACATTGGTTGTGAATTTTTTTTTTTTTACTTTAGGGACGCGTTTTATTCCCCGCGGTATAAGAATACAAAATATTGGAGGAAATATTACATCATGCTTGGCCGGCCCGCACACATTAGCATCGAGGCTTTCGCTGACGCCAGCGCTTTCTCTTCAGAGTTCGTTCATAAATCCATGCAGTTCGCTGGATCCGAGAAAAATAATTGATGAAAGTACAAAAAGAAACAGAGAAGTTGGTCATTCATTCATCTCTATGTTGATGCTGCAGCATAGTTTTTAAACTGGCTTTCCAGGGTTTATGGGAGGGTTCATTTCAGGATCGTGGATTAAACCCAAGCATTGTGAAATGAACAAATATGTTCGTTTGCAATCAACATAGGAATAGCAGGATACTTAGTGCCAATGAAACTACTGCATCGCTGCAGGACAATGGTCTTGGAACGTGGCTGAGCTGAGCTCTCCAGCAGCTTTGAAAATAATTCCCTATCGAAAGCAATGAATAGAAATATTCATTCGTTTTCAATAAGAGCGCTGACTAATGCACAAAATGTTCAGCACTCGGCCAAGGTATAAGACTCTCAGAAGCGCTGTTCATACACAGTAATTTTTGTGAGCATTTTAAACTTTTAGCCGATGCTCTGAAGAACGACACTCGGTGTCTACACACCAACATCCAAACAGATTATTTAACTAGCCAGCAAATAAACTGCCGCTTTCCCGTCTCGTTTCTCCGTGCACTTGTAGTACCCACTCCGCGAAGACTAATGGTTAGCAGTAAACAAATTCAGCCCTCAAACGGATGCTGGCTCAAAGATAGACGAACCGACCACTTCCCCCTGTTTTACTGACAGGCAAACATGTTCCTCATTCCAACTTTCTCCTCATAAACTCCTGTCCGAAAGGATGTCTACAGACATTCTCGAAATTAAATATCTCAAGCATTTTTTCACCGGCTTACTCTTTAAACGTTAACATATATCTTCCTTTTGCAAAAAAATCTGTAACTATTTATAAATAATCCCTTTCGGGATGTCTAACAAAAATTGAAAGTTGGTAACTTTTCTATTTTTAGTGAAACTTTTAAAATGTAAACTATGTTGCAGTTACGTACGGTTTGACATTGAAATAGCAAACAGAAGTATTCCACTTAAATATACAAACATCAGATTAATTCTAAAATGATAGTATTCGTGCACATATCTCAATAAAAACCTTTAGCACGTGGGTTTAGGAATACACTGATTTTTTTGTTAATCTAACCATAACACAAGGGACAATATCTGTTTTGCAATATTTTTTGTGATAGAAAATACGAAATTCAAGAGCGAGGTTAAGGAGACTGGTTGTCTGGGATAAAAACGGAAGATTCCGGAAAGACACAGCGGGTCAATTAACAGCGGCGGAGACAATGGGCAAGTAAGCCGTTGGTAAACACCTGAAAGCCTCGCCGGTTTTACTGTTAGCAGGTTGAGTGATTTGCTGAGCATTTTAGTGCATTTTATTTTAATTTCAAATTTCTAACATTGCACGAATTAAATATTTAAAAACTCTGGCTTTGTATAAACATAATTAAATAACTTTGAATACAGACAAAACAAGTGAGTTTACAGCGTTATTTCCAAAGCCGGATTAATGTGACAGGCTGATTTTTGCCTGTTTAACCGTTGCCCAGGCTTTACAAACACACAAGTAACCTGACTCCCGCAAATGTTCATCACCTTTACTGTGTCGTAATATTGTAGCAGGTATAGAGAGGAAATAGGGAGCATTGCACCAGATAAGGTTCCTCCTCCCCTTAAAGGAACTGCAAATTGAACATTAATTATTTTTCCTGTAAATGCACCCCATGATCAGCGTGTAAATATCTAGTCCCACTCTGCGTGTTTCCGACAGGATCGCATTTTTCAAGTGTCGTTTTACAATGAAGTTCTACAAGTTTTGTATAAAATAAAAACATTTCGTCTATAAAACAAATTTCAGCGATTTTTCCCCTTTTATCGCCGATTCCTGTCCTGTAGGCACAATTAGCGCCCATCTGATTTTTAATAATTTCACTCGTTCAGTACAAATGAGTTACTTCAACCGCAAACAGGTCTACTCGGGTTGGGGGAAACTGAATCAGGAAACAAAATGATTACAGACTGGTTCCACAATTAATGCAAGATAAACTGTGTCTCGCCCAGTCCAAGAAGCGTGAAGGAATTGGTCTGAATGGTAAACCAATACATACCGTTTTAAATCCAAGTTTGGAGGATCACGCCGTTCGTAACAACCGCTTTACATTCAATGTCAAAACGGCACACACAAAATGATCAATGATGGAGAATAAAGAAGGCAAAATTGTTTTAACAAAAATGTAAATCGTTATAAATGATTTTCTTTTATTTTTTAACGAGAGGTCAAGGTGAAAAGCTAAGGTCCAGAGTGCACCGCACCACAAAGGCTCCTCCAAACAGTTAAACAAAAGAGGAGGAAGTCAATTAGAAAATAATGATTAGGTGACGCTAATATTGCGATTTAAAGTCCTGAAAACGGTAGAAAGGTAAAACTGAGGGAGGTAAGAAGGCGCACGGTTCTGGGAAAGAAGGATCCGCAGTGGGAACCTGTGAATGAGTGTTGAGGATGCAGGGAGGGGGGGTGGTTTATGGAACCACACACTTGGAGCTTACAAGGAACAAGCCCGAGAAGTTCATAGCTGCAATGGTCATAGCAGAGAGACAGACAGACAAAGACCGAAAGGGTATGATGAATACATTACTTACTCTTAATAGGTTTACATACTGGAGGCAACTTAGGAGAAAAGAGCCGATGTGATTCATTTTACACCGTGCAGGGTTGAACTTGTACCTGTAATAACAACACCAAGAAGTGGAAAGCGTCAGCACTCGCGCAATGTGTGTGCATAATATTAACTCGTGCAGTGCTCGAGTTTCGAGGTCCTCGTTTTCATTGGTTGCAAAAGTCTCATTTTACACCTTAAAAGGTTCCTACACTGTTTCCGGATTTCAGTTGCAATCGGGACAAAGTCACATAACCATAAATTGTCAATATTTCTGTGTATTTTTCCACTGAGTTTGTATCATAGCAACAGCTCTGTAGATTGTGACACTTTCACCTTTCCTATACACAGAGACATGCACAATATATCTTTCCACACAAATATAAACTCTCTCTCACACAAGTATACCGCAGCCTTTACTACACACACATTCTCGCTCTCACACAAAAGCTGTAAAGGTCAAAATAATTAAACTATTAAACGGATATTTGCTAGAAATATTCAATAGGGAATATAACACTATCCGGCCATCCAATTCTTGTAACATTCCCGATGACAGAGGAGTTTGTAGTTAGTACGGCGGAGCTGCTTGCCAAGTTAACGGGACTTTAACACTGACAAATTATTTGGGACTGATGGGATCGAACCTGTGGATTTTGACGCCAACAAGAGAGGAATTTGCGTCGCAAGGCTATCGTCATGAGCGAATCACTGGGCACTGCTGAGGTTTTGTCGGACTGAAAGCAGCATATTTATTGCCTAGGTTTTAAAAGGGTAACATATCTGATCGAGGTAACGACAAACTCATTAGCCTAATATCAATAATAGCTAAAATCATGGAAACTATTCTAATGGAAAGGCTGGAGGTCACGTTTATGTAGCATCTTATCACCTGGAGATGTCTCAAAGCACTTCACACAGTGATTTATATTGAAGTGCAGTGACTTGTTATTTACACGAATAACTTAATAAGAGTGGTCGGGGGCATAAAGGGTTAAATTAAGGGGACAGGTTGCATATACATGGCTTGTATTCTCTTGAGTTTAAAAGATTGCGGGGTGTACTAATCAAGGTATTTAAAATGATTAAGGGATTCGATAGCGTTGATAAATTATTTCCTCCGGTAGGGGAATCCAGAACAAGCGGACACAATCCTTAAATTGGAGCTAGACCATTTAGGTGTGAAATCAGGAAGCATTTTTTCGCACAAAGTGTAGTGGAAATTGGAACTCTCTCCCCCAAAAGATTGTGGAAGCTGGGGGTCAACTGAAATTTTCAAGACTGGGATCGATAGATTTTTCTTGGGTAAGGGTATTAGGGGAAATGGAACGAAGGCGGGTAAATTGAGTTAAGGTACAGATCAGCCATGATCTAATTTGAATGTCGGAACAAGCTCGATGGGCTGAACGGCCTGCTACTGTTGCTATGTTGAAAGAGCCAGCATTGAGTTAGGAGGTGGAGAATTTTACAAACCCTTTGGAATAATTTGAAGATTGGACAGACAAAATAGTGAGATTCTAGGATATTATTCATTTGGAACTTTCAGAACTTAAACTAAAAAATACAAGGATCCAGGGTAGAACTGAATAAGATGTTGGTTATGAAATAGGAAACCGGATACTGGGTTGAACTGGGGGAAATTAGAGCTGTCCCACTAGGGTTAATGCTGAGATCTCTGTGTTTCCCCCGGTCTACACTAATTACCTGGATATCAGAAATGATCAGGTTTGCTGAAATCGATTTGCAGAAATATTAAAATCTGTTATGCAGCCGAGCAGACAAATGCGAAATTAACTTGATAAATGTAACGTACATATCGTAGGTATACAACGTTTGCAACCGAACTATCAGAACGAGAAATAGGCAATCTTTATACAACCACCTTTGTGTTAATGTGGAAAGGATTCTGCTGAAATGCAAAATCAACAGTATTGGTGGTCCAAGATCTGAGTCTCCTTCTAATATGAGGTTTCAGACACATTCTGCTGTGGACTGACTCCAGTATAACTTCATTTTGAATAGGTTCGTGCCTTGAATATCTCTTAATATCTCTCAATGTCTCTCACTCTCTCCTGCTTTCTATCCTATCACTGACCTTCCCTTTTGTTCTTTCATCCCCTCCCCCTTTTCCCAACCCCCAAACTTGCTTTCCATTTCCTGCTTTTTTTCCAGTTCTGACGAAAGTTCATCGACCTGAAACGTTAACTCTGTTTCTCTCTCCACGGATGCTGCCTGGCCTGCTGAGTTTTTCCAGCGTTTCCTGTTGTTATTTCAGGTTCGTGTATAAACAGGAATCGCGTGACGCAATGTACAGTCTCACAGTGTGTATTGAATCCCCAATACAAAGCCAGAACAGATTAGATACAACTACAAAGTAAGTAAAACTCTTGTCTTGCACATATGTATTACACTTCGTTTTACAATGCGGCTACAGAGCTTCCGAATGCGTAATCTGCGCATGCCTGTGCACAATGGTCTATATGTATGTGCCTGTGTCATAACGTGTAATTCCATTTTCTGTGAATGCGTGGGCTGTCTAAATCAGTTTCATTGTAACTTCAGTCTGTAGAACTGATTCAAACTGAGACATGTACCAGTCTCAGACCATATATGTAGTGTAATTGCAGCCTTAGAAATTGACCTGAGAGTGATAGCAAACTTATCACCCTCGAAGTCTAGACAGTATGGCAAGTCAATGTAAATAAGAGAATGGACTGCTGGGATATATACTCAGAAGAAAGGCTTTAGAAGTTATGTTGAGTCCTTACAATGTACAGGCCAGACCCCACTTGGAGTACAGTGTTCTGTTCAGGTCACCGCGTCACAAAAGCATATACATGGCGCAGGGCAGAGCAACATAAACAACCCGAAGCATAAAGGGGATGAGCTGTGAGAGAAGACTGGAGAAACTCAAGTTCTATAATCTAGAACGAAGTTAAAGGGAGACCTCATGGAGGTATAAAATATATTAAGTGGTATCGATTAGGTAAACTAGGGACATTACTTCCATATAATCCAGGAAGTGAGAACCAGAGGATATGCATTGCAATTTAATTTTTTGAAAAAATTAAAACAGATATTTGGAAGAACAGCTTTACTCAAAGTTTACATGTTTGCATGTATGGAGACTAGCCTATTGGATGCTCTAATGGGAAGGATTCGTTTCGATGTTTTTCTCTCGCCCTTGACTTACATTATGGCCTTATATCCTTCCACTCTGCCTCACACAGAGACATACAAACATAGACTCTTCACACACACGTAAACCTAAACCAAAAGCGTTCAAATGTGATCAAATGTTATTTTTACATCGGCAAAGGCTGCTATAAAGATATTTCCTAAATTAGTGCAAACAGCTGATTCGATAAGAGTGAACTCTTGTTATTCCTGTAATAAGTTGCGGCACGCTTTCTCATGAAATGACCTCGAACTGGATCTAACTACGAGCGTTTTCTAAAGTGGTGGAGTTATTTTGAAACTCGTTGGTGTCTGATTGAATCGCTGATTTTGAATGACAATATCCGAAGTATTTCCTATTTCCTTTGCAGCCGTTCTAAGGTCGGGTTTCACCTCTCGTGAGCGTTTTGCTGAAACACGGCTGTGATAAACCCAAACGGCAGAAGGCCTGATTCCCTCATACAAATACACCGCACCTTCACATTCACAGCCGTCCACACAAGTCCAAGCTAAACTCTTCGAGTTTTAATGTTTAAGGAATATTGAACTAAAGTTATCTTTGTACCAGGGAAACTTTGAAGATGCTACAGCCGCATTGAAATGGAGTTGGTGTTTTCAGCTTGTATTTTATGTTTAGATTTCCGGAAGATGAAATATTGGATGAGGAGATTGGCCTGCATGCCCTGGTAGTCTAGTTGTGAAACAGCAACTGCAAAATACAGAACATTCTCACAGATTTCTGTTAGTCTCAAGGTACGGAATTCCAGCATCACACTTCCCAGGCAGAGGAACCTCCAGTGTGAGATTCAGCCTTGACAGGTTAGAAATATTTTATTTTAGTTAAAATTCTCGAACGTTAGCCGTGCTTATATCACAGCACGAGTCTTTAAAACTCCTTAAATTTGAATCCGAATATCGACCTATTCTCCATGAAACTGCAAGTTCGAAACAGGTTGCTGTTTGGGTACAAGTGTAAGTTCATTACCCGTATATAAAACGTATGGTATATGTCAATATGATAAATTTGCAATAAGTGTACTTGTATTATCAGTGCAGAAATGTTGTGAATAATTGTCCTGCTTTCTATAGAGTTAATCGCCTGATTGTTTTTAAACAGTGGATTGTTGAAATATATTCATTATGGAGCTGCTGAGCCTATTTTCATAAATGCACTAACATTAAAACGATGACGATTGAGGTATGTTTTATTTGCATTGATCTGATTATTGTTCATGTCTACGTGATCTTTGCTTCCGCAGATAAAGCACATAGTGCTCAATCAATATAAGCAAACCAGCAGTACCTGCGAATTTGTTTTACGAATTTTCAGAACAGAACCGATAAACAATGATCAATTATGATGTTATCAATTTTGGGGATTGGACGAAGGGAGAAGAGGAGAGAAGAGCAGGGTGCCCCATGACATTAAAATTAACAATTATAATGGCGCTGTGGAAATACTCTGAATCTTCATCTCACTCTGATCAATAATGTCATAAAGTAATCGCTGGTCCCATGTTATGAAGTTCATTGAACGGCAGAGGGCGCGCGGGTGTCGCCACCTGCAGAGTGCGAGACAGGGGGTATCGGTATGAAACCTACACTGTTGCTCAGTTGAAAAATTGATATACATTTCCGACCCTAAAATTCAGATCTTATAATATAAGTGTAATTTAAAATCGAGCAGTTTAATACAACTGCGATAAAACGTCTCCCTACATTACAATAGTAATTTTAATAGACGGCACTTCAAAAATATATTTCATTGGGTGTCAAGCGTTTTTGGACCTCCTGAAGTTGTGGAAGGCGCTATATAAATGCACATTCTTTCTTTCCGTCTTTCCTTAACGCAACTGCACATATTTTCAGCTACATTTATTCATAATCGCGTCTGTAAATTAAGGCTCGAAGCCTCAAAATAATAGCCCTGGTGTTGAAATATTAACCTGAAATATACTTTTCCTAAACAGAACCAATTGTCTACAATTTAAACGGCGTGGTTTGGGAAATATGTTTGCAACCATTGAGCCGTGCATAAACTTCATCTGTTATTAATAAAACCTACGAAAATTATGTTTTTCTGATAATGTTTAGAGTTTACAGGTGGCTACCCTTAAAATAATACCCCTTCTCCAATTACATCGACTTTGTATCAGTTGTATGTGAATCGCTAGCTGAGTACCAGCCTTGGAGGCTGGTTATTCAGGGTTTTTGTGCATGTAGATGTATCCAGAGGAGACCTTATTTGGACTCCTCAGTGGCGGGATCATTAACTTCTTGTAGGGAAAGGGAAGTCGGCTAATTAAGGCGCCAAAGAAAAACAATTTTCCTTTCAAAAGCTACCTTTGATGATTACCAAAATTATATTCTCACAGGTTAATTTCTCATCGTGTCAGTTGCCTCCTTCTTTCAAATCTCCCCAATACCTCACCCAGCCCTATCTGGTCTTTGTCCAGCCCTAGACCCGAGTTTGTTTCCTCCGATCCTCTCACTCTGGCCTCTTTTGGTTCCTTGTCCTTCTATTCCATCATTATGACAGGTGTTAGCCCCACACTGAAACTCCCTACCTCAATTCCTCCACTTTTCTAATCTTCTCGTCCTCAAAAGCCTCCTTAAGACGTTTTTCAACCATGTTTTTTGACACCTCTTCTGTGACCCCTGGAGGTCAGTTTCTTCGTTGTCCGGTGCCTTCAGGTATTTACTGCATTAAAACGTTATAGAACCGCCAATTGCTGTTTGGGGGTGGGGGTGGAGACTGGATCGATTTAATCTGTTCAAATCTAATTATGCAACACTTTAATCTGTACTAAATTACTCCCTATAATTCCGTTAAAGTAGTGAGAAATTCCTTACAAATATTTATTTAATTGGGAAGGCCTCCAAGGCAACCCACTGAGCATTTGGATTGCAGGAGAGATTCTAAAAGCACACAACACGTGTGACAAACAGTTGTACAAATGCACTCCCGGAAAGAGCGTCAAATGAAGATCATAAGTATTTCTCTAACTACTCAATGATAACAAACATATCACAGTAAGCCCTGTTACAGTAAAACACTGTTCTGACGAAACCTATCAAATTAAACTCCTGTTATTGTGATACTAGTTATAATGACCTATGTTAGAAGTAATCCACGTTGGAGCCAAGCTCTGTAAAAGTTAGACACTGTTTAATGAGTCGTATCTTAGTGAACCCGGTTATAATCAAATGTGTGATAATGAAACCTTATTGTAATTATCACTGTTATAATGAAACCTCGTAATATTGAACCTGTGGACCCCTGTCCTAATGAAACCATGTTATAATCAACATATTGTGAAATATGGCAATGATCACTATTATATTGAAACACAGTTTTAGTGAAACTCTGATATAGTGAAGATCTGTTTAATGAAACATTTACAGCAATTTTTTGCTATAACAAACCTTGTCATTATGAAATAAAAATTATATTCACCTCTGTTATAGTGAACATCTTTTATAATCAACAGTGTTACAGTGAAATGCTGTTATAATGAACAGTCTTATAATGAATGTTTACTTCCACGAGTCCTGTTAGAGTGAAATTCCTTTAAAGAAAAACCATGTTATAATCTAAAACAAAAACAGAAAATGCTGGAAACGCTCAGCAAGCCAGACAGCATCTGCGGGAGAACAGAGGAATTTCAAATGTCAAAATCCAGATCCAGATTTCCAGTATGTGCATTTTATTTGCTTTCTGTTACAATCAATTGCGTTTCAGTGAAACTGAATTATAATTATAATAATAAAGTTTGTTATAACAATCTGTTATAACGAGCCCTGTTATCGTGAAATCTTGCCATAATGAAATCTTCATTTGCAATAATAAAATAATTTTTTAAGTTTCCCCATGTAACTTTCTCCAAAGAAAAAGTTGTTTGAAAAATATTTTGCTGCATGTACAGTTAACCTGAGAGCCCATTATACAATGGACCGTTTGTTATAATGTACTACAGTGCTGCCATAAAAACTATCACGGAAGAAGTCTGGCCCGGAGATCACAGCACAGAGCCACAAAGTGAAAAGGGAAAGAAAAATATCTTAAGGCCTTTACTATTTATCAGGAATCCAATCTGTAGTAAGGGATATTATTACATTCTTTACTTGTTGGCATATGCTTGCAGAAACATATTTTACATCAAGGGATACGTTTGTGTGTTCATGTTTTCAGCAACCCAATTAACGAATAGGGCAAAGGTTATTTTAAATCATTGCGATGTCGTTTTTGAAAAAGACTCGGACTGATTGGTAAGAGGCGGTAAACAGAAAGTTATTGTAGAAGAACGTAATGGAAGGGCTGGAACAAAACATGCTCGCTCTTAATCTGTAAAGTTGAATTTCTCAGGTGTCCAAACGCATTAGGGGCCAGCAACCGCCTCTTCCATCCCACCTTGTGTGAGGCTAGCTGCTGTGCCTCTTCCTCAGCAATATAGGAAGATAGGGACAGGAGAAGGACATTCAGCCCCTCGAGCTGGACCCGCCATTCATTGATCTGTATCAGATGCAAAGAGGCCCTTTCGATAAAACTTCGCCAAGTTATGCTTGGCCTTGCACAATTCCCTTTTCTTGCCATTTCAGTACTTGGCATGGTAGTTTGTAATTTTGCAACCTTAGCACATGTACTAGCCAAATGAAATCCTTTCGCTTGGCAATTACTTTTCTTTTTATAATGCAGTGGAGTAAATTGTATATTTAATGAACAGTTATATTTTACTGAAAGAAAAGCAGAAAATGCTGGAAACACTCAGCAGGTCAGGCAGCTTCTATGGAAAGAGAAACAGAGTTAACGTTTCAGGTCGGTGACCTTTCATCAGAATTGCACAGATGCTGCCTGATCTGTTCAGCGCTTCCAGCATCTGCTGTTTTTATTTAAGATTTCCTGCATCCGCAGTATTTTGTTTTTGTTTTCGTTATATTTTACTCCCTCGTCTGATAATGGTAGGAAGGATGTTTGGGCAATAGAGAGGGTACAGCACAGATTCACTGGGGCGCTGCCTGGTATGAGGGGAAATGAATACCAAGAAAGACTTGAGCAATTGGGGCTGGATTCGTTAGAGGAGATAAGAGGAAATTTGATAGATTTTATTTTATTCATTCATGGGATGTGGACGTCATCCACAAGGCCAGCATTTATTGCCCATCCCTAATTGCCCTCGAGAAGGTGGTGGTGAGCTGCCTTCTTGAATACAATTGAGTGGCTCGCTGGGCCATTTCAGAGGGCAGTTAAGAGCCAACCACACTGCTTTGGGTCTGGAGTCACATATAGGCCAGACCAGGTAAGGACGGCAGATTTCCTTCCCTAAAGGACATTAGTGAACCAGATGGGTTTTTACGACAATTCAGTAGTTTCATGGTCACCATTATAGATACTAGCTTTTTATTCCAGATATAGTCAATTATTTAAATTTAAATTTCCCAGCTGCCGTGGTGGGATTTGAACTCATGTCTCTGGATCATTAGTCTTTAAAATTAAGACGGGATTGCACAGGGTATACAGAAAAAGATGGTTTCTAGTGGCTGATGGGTCTAAAACGAGGGGACATAGATATATAAGATTAAATGTAAGCGATTTAGGACAGAACGCTGGGGAAAATGTTTTACACAGAGGGTTCTGTGCCTGTGGAATGCTCTACAGGGGTTACTGATTTTACTAATTGATTCAAATACCATGTCAACATAGGTTAGGCAGATGGTTGAACGCAGAGAGGGGTGGGCAGTGCACAATGGGATGCAAGAACAGGTGGGCACATGAGATTAGGAGTATACGTCACGTGGAAGATGAACATCAATACAGACTAGTTGGGCCTAATCACACGTGTCTGTGTGTTCTATGTAATTCAATGTAAAAGTAACACGTGGCAAGGCCCGAGCTATACTTTGAGCTGCGACTTACACTCTGCTCACTAGACGGAAGCTCTACACACGGGACGAGGCCATTCGGCCCATTGAGCCTGCTCCATCGTCTTGTAAACCACCGTCACATTTTATCGTTTTTTAAAACCCCAATTAAGAGGAAGGTACGGCCATCAATGGTGGGCCAAGGAGACTGGAGATATACGAGAGGCCAGAATTGAAGGGACGCAGAGTGTTTAGAAGGTTGTAGGGCTGGAGGACGTTACAGAGATAGGGAGGGGCGAGGCCATGGAGGGATTTGAACATAAGGATGAACATTTTTCATTTGAGGCGTTGCTGGACTGGGACTTGGAGAGGGGCAGAGGAGATTTACCAGAGTTATACCAGGGATGAGGGACTTCAGTTATGTGAAGACACTAGAGCAGAGAAGGTTAATGAGAGATTTAATAGAGGTGTTCAACATTATGAAGATTTATGACAGAGTGAATAATACGAAATTGTTTCAATTGGTGGTGGGTTGGTAATCAGAGAATACAGATTTAAGATAATTGGCAAAAGAACCAGAGGGGAGATGAGGAGAATACTTTTTACACAGCGAGTTATGATGATCTGGAGTACATTGCCTGAAAGGGCGGTGGAAGCAGATTCAATAAAAACTTTCAAAAGGGAATTGGATAAATACTAGAAAAGGAAAGGAAAAGAAAAGAAAGAACTTCCATTCATTCAGCGCTTTTCAGGACATCCCAAAGTGCTTCACAGCCAATGAAATACTTTTGAAGTGTAGACGTTGTTGTAATGTAGGAAACGCAGCAGTAAATTTGCGCACAGCAAGCACCCACATCCAAAATACAACACCTCGGACAGTGCAGCACGTCCTCAGTGCTGCCCCTCTGACAGTGCAGCACTCCCTCAGTACTGCCCCTCTGACAGTGCAGCACTCCCTCAGTACTGCCCCTCCGACAGTGCAGCACTCCCTCAGTACTGCCCCTCCGACAGTGCAGCACTCCCTCAGTACTGCCCCTCCGACAGTGCAGCACTCCCTCAGTACTACCCCTCCGACAGTGCAGCGCTCCCTCAGTACTGCCCCTCCGACAGTGCAGCACTCCCTCATTACTGCCCCTCCGACAGTGCAACGCTCCCTCAGTACTGCCCCTCCGACAGTGCAGCACTCCCTCAGTACTGCCCCTCCGACAGTGCAGCGCTCCCTCAGTACTGCCCCTCCAACAGTGCAGCGCTCCTCAGTACTGCCCCTCTGACAGTGCAGCGCTCCCTCAGTACTGCACAAGATTATCAGCCGAGATTTTGTGCTCAAGTCTCTGACGTGGAACCTGAATCTACAGTCTTCTGGCCCAGAGGTGAAGCTTGCTGGGCTATGGGAAAAGGAGGTGGGGTAGGATTAATTTGATAGCTGTTTCAAAGAGTGGCCTCAAGCACCTGTTCGGAATGGCCTCCTTCTGTGATGTAAGGTTCTATGATGCTATGAGTGGACTACCTGAATACTTATTGACACGTTGGCTCAGTGGTAGTTCTCTCGCCTCTGAGAAAGATTGTGGGTTCAAGGACGTGAACGCATAATCTAGGTGGATATTACATTGCAGTACAAAGGGAATGTTGTCTTGTAGAGGAGACTGAGGCCCGATCTGCGAGCTCAAGTGGAGCTAAAAGATCCTATGGTACTATTTGAAGACGAACAAGGAGCCCTCTCAACATCTTGATCAAACTGGTCGTTTATCGCATTTGCTGTTTGTATACAAAGCAACAGTGACTCCTCTTCATAGTTCATTGGTCGTGAAGCAGTTTGGGAGGTCCGGAAGTCGCTACGCATAGGCACTGCATCGATTTCAGTTCTTTCTTTCTATACACCGTTTTGCACTCGGTTGCAGTTATACTCAAACCAGTGAAAAGAAAGTTAGGACGGTACCTTAAGGGGGTCTCGCCCTTTTGGTTTAGTGAATTCCTGGATCTGAGTCCTAAGTTATAGATCCACGTCGGTGCAAATCTACTTTCCATTGATGCCAAAGTGGCGCCAATCTAACCTTGAGATGTTGATTTTCTGCATTGCATGTGTCTTATGGAACTCCATGCTTTTGAGTGAAAAACCTCTAAACTCCAGATATTAGCTACTTGTGGCTAACCCCACCCCCAATTCTGAAAGACACATTAAAATAATTGCCACATAACCATAAACATTAAAGTAGACATGTCTGCATAATTGTGAGTTTCCCTCAGCCATCTCTGGTCACTGTGTTGTTGTGTCTTACACCTGCTACTTAGTGGCAGATTGAGAGAATGTGGAATGTGGTTATGTGGAACCTTCCCTGCGAATCCATCATGAAATTCCGCTCTATTTATTATAGATGGAATTGAGCTCATGATTCTCCATTCTCAGCAGGAAATTCCAACAGGGGGCGCTCTAACCAAAACTGTCCGTTCCCAGCCTGCCTCTAGCAGGTGACCTGGCAGAGGCATCAGCAATATGCTGATATTTCCTTTGAAACGTTTAGCAAATTAATACAGCCCACCAGAAGGCACCTCACCTTTAATCATTTATTACTGATGAAGTGCTAGAGCTGAACTACCAAAAACATGATCTAGCTGTGTCATGATAGATTTTGGCGTGAAGTTAAGAGGAAGTAAAATAATTCTAAAATCAATTCCAAAATAAAGTGACATCTTTATTAATAATTATTGTTTTTCCTGTTCAAACTTTACCCGAAAAACGAATCAAAGACATGAGGACCACTTTCTTTTATCTCTACTAATTGTTGTTATAGAGAAAAAGTGAATTACACCAGTCCTACAACAACCCTAAAGGCACAACATAAAAGTTAAGTTATAAATTACTTATAGGAATAAGCTTTAATTATTTATTTATAAAGTTCCCGCAAAATATTTCCTCATTTTTTTATTTATTCGCAGGATGTGGGCATTACTGGCAAGGTCAGCATTTATTGCCCTAATTGGCATTTCAGAGGGCAGCTAAGAGTCAACCACATTGCTGGGGTCTGCAGTCACATATAGGCCCAGACAGGGTAAGGACGGCAGATTACCTTCCCTAAAGGATATTGGTGAACCAGATAGGTTTATTAAGACAATCGGTCGTTTCATGGTCACCATGATTGATACTAGCTTTTTTTAAATTCCAGAACTGAATTTAAACATCCCACAGCCGTGGTGGGATTTGAGCGAACAGTGTTAGCTGTGGCTCAGTTGGTAACACCTCTTGCTTCTGAATTAGAAGGTTGTGGGTTCAAGTCCCACTTCAGCGTATAAATCTATGCTGACACTCTAGTGGAGCGCTGCACTGTCAGGTGTCCTGTCTTTTGGAAGAGACGCTAAACAGAAGCCCGTCGGCTCTGTCAGGTGGATCTAAAAGATCCCATGGCACTATTTCGAAGAAGAGCAGGGGAGTTATCTCTGGTGTCCTGTTCAATATTTATCCCTCAATCAACATAACAAAAACGAATTATCTGGTCATTATCACATTGCTGTTTGTGGCTGCCGCGTTTCCCACATTACAACAGTGACTACACTGCAAAAGTACTTCATTGCCTGTAAGCGCTTTGAGACCTCCAGCGGTCGTGAAAGGCACTATATAAATGCAAGTCTTTCTTTCTCGTGTCTCGCGGGATCATTAGGTCCAGGCCTCTGCACTAGTCCAGTAACATAACACCGTGCTACCGTCACCCGTATTTGGCTCCAGCCTTGTAATGGCCCCCATAAGTTATGTGTGGTAGAATGCGAATGAACAAGATTAAACTCCCAGCTCTGAGCCATTACCAGCAGCCAAAACATCGCAAGACTTTCACATTTATGCCAGAAAATTGTGCGCAACATTTCGCTAAATGGTAGAGTCTGACTTATTAGACAAACATAAAATATCACACTTTTTCAATTTGGTCGACGACGATTAAACCACAGCTAGTATTTATGACTTCCATTAATGGCAATAATGGAATCCAGCCAGTTTATGTAGTTGAAGTAATAAATCATTATAGCTATAATATTCAGTCCTTACTGATCTTAAGCCATTTCATGCAAATACACCCTTGCCAGTGGAGGGAAGAATCCCAAAGTTATGAATTAATGAGCTTTTCCGTGGATGGCGCATTAAATGTTTAATAACATCAAACCCAATGCCACATGCTGCACACGTGTAATTAATGCATCCTGGTTTATTAGGATCATCTCGAAATATTAAAATTTCTTTTAAATACTTGGAAACCCATAAAGAAAGTCATGTTAAATGGAAGCATGAATTATTTATAAGCGGTTGATATATTTTAGCAATCGCCATTTCCAAATGAACGCCTCCTGTCGTCTAATTCCTGCAAAACGCTCCTGATATTGAAATACCTGTGCATGTTGACGGGTTCTTTTTAAAGTTGCAAACAGCAGAGTTTCTCAAAATCCAAATTAAAAGAAAACCGCAAAGACTGGGAATCTGAAATAAAAGAGAGCAAATGTTGGAAATTCACAGCGGGGTGATTAGGTTACAGAGGTTAACATTTCTCTACCAGATGCTGTGTCCTCGCTGTGTATTTCCAGCACGTTCTGTTGTTTATTAAAGTTTTGCAAAATTAGACTTTTTATTGCAACAAACGACTAGATGAACGAAGTTAAAAATAACTATTTAACGTGTTCGAATTGAAGGGATCGTTACTTGCTGCAAGATGCAAAGTAATTGGCGGAAGGTTCGAGAACCAGAGGACACAGATTGAAGGTGATTGGCAAAAGAACCAAAGGCGACATGAGGAAAAACGTTTTTACGCAGCGAGTGGTTAGGATCTGGAATGCACTGCCTGAAAGGGTGGTGAAGGCAGACTCAATCGTGGCTTTCATAAGGGAATTAGATAAGTACCTGAAGGAAACAAATTGCAGGGCTCCGGGGAAAGGGCGGGGGAATGGGACTAGCTGAAGTGCTCTTGCAGAGAGCCGGCGTGAGCTCGACGGGCTGAATGGCCTCCTGTGCTGTAACCATTCTATGATTCTATAATAGACTCTCATAAAGAACAGATTGCTTTAAAAATGTATTGAAATATGGTTTTACAGGAAGGCCCAGCATGAAGAAACACGTGACCGTGCTGGACAACCCATCACTTTAATTAAAGGCTTCAATTAATTGAAAATTTATTTGAGAAAAGTTACAATCGTAACTTGGCCTTGAAATTACGATGTGGGATGATAGGTCAATGCTGCAGAGAAAGCGCTCTTCATTCCCCATGTAACGGAGGTGTTGCTCTGTTTGAAATGTTGGTCATCGTCCAACGGAGAGAAGGATTTCAGCTGTAGGCCAGCCTGTTATCCTCCACCAGAATTACAAGGTCATTGTCTTAAAGGAGGCATTATTCCTAGAATATTTCGCTCTTATTCTTCAACTGTTTCTTCATATTTCCCATAATTCCTATTTGCAGCTAAATTGTAAACGCCTTCTTTTTCTGTGTGTAGTGACATGTTTTTGAACGGAATTAACATTTCGCTGACAATGCAGATCAGAGAAAATCCACGTGAATTATTTACCATTATACTGCACCTAGCGACCAGAGCAATTATTCTTCCTGAGGTCCCCACCATCACAGAAGCCAGTCTTCAGCCAATTTGATTCACTCCACGTGATATCAAGAAACGGCTGAACGCACTGGACACATCATAGGCTATAGTCCCCACAACATCCCGTCTGTCCTGCTGAAGGCTTGTGCTCCAGAACTAGCTGCGCCTCTAGCCAAGCTGTTCCAGTACAGCTATAACACTTGCATCTATCCGACAATATGGAAAACTGCCCTGGTATGTCCTGTCCACAAATAGCAGGATAAATCAAATCCAGCCAATTACCGCCCCATCAGTCTACTCTCAATCATCAGCAGAGTGATGGAAGGTGTCATCGACAGTGCTATCAAGTGGCACTTACTCAGCAATAACTTACTCACTGATGTCCAGTTTGGGTTCCACCAGGACCACTCGGCTCCAGACCTCATTACAGCCTTGGTCCAAACATGGACAAAAAAGCTGAATTCCAGAGGTGAGGTGAGAGTGACTGCCCTTGACATCAAGGCAGCATTTGACTGAGTGTGGCATTAAGGAGCCCTAGTAAAACTGAAGTCAATGGAAATCGGGGAGAAAACTCTCCATAGGCTGGAGTCATACCTAGCACAAAGGAAGATAGTTGTGGTGGTTGAAGGTCAATCATCACAGCCCCAGGACATCGCTGCAGGAGTTTCTCAGGGCACAGTCCTAGGCCCAACCATCTTCCGCTGCTTCATCAATGAACTTCCCTCCAACATAAGGTCAGAAGTGGGGATGTTCGCTGATGACTGCAGTGTTCAGTGCCATTCACAACTCCTCAGATAATGCAGCAGTCCATGCCAGCAGCAGCAAGACCTGGACGACATTCAGGCTTGGGCTGATAAGTGGCAGGTAACATTTGCACCACACAAGTGCCAGGCAATGTCTATCTCCAACAAGCGAGCGTCTAACCACCACCCCTTGACATTCAATGGCATTACCATCACCGAATCCCCCACCATCAATATCCTGGGGGTCACCATTGGCCAGAAACTTAATTGGACCAGTCACATAAATACTGTGGCAACAAGAGCAGGTCAGAGGCTGGGTATTCTGCGGCGAGTGTCTCACCTCCTGACCCCCAAAGCCTTTCCACCGTCTACAAGGCATAAGTCAGGAGTGTGATGGAATACTCTCCACTTGCCTGGATGAGTGCAGCTCCAACAACACTCAAGAAGCTCGACACCATCCAAGACAAAGCAGCCCGCTTGATTGGCACCCCATCCACCACCTTAAACATTAAGTCCCTCCACCACCAGCGTACAGTGGCTGCAGTGTGTACCATCTACAAGATGTACTGCTGCAACTCACCAAGGCTTCTTTGGCAGCACCTTCCAAATCCGCGACCTCTTCCACCTAGAAGGACAAGGGCAGTAGGCGCATGGGAACACCACCACCTCCAAGTTCCCCTCCAAGTCACACGCCATCCTGCCTTAGAAGTATATCAGCCGTTCCTTCATCGTTGCTGGGTCAAAATCCTGGAACTCCTCCCTAACAGCACTATGGGAGCACCTTCACCACACGGACTGCAGCGGTTCAAGAAGGCAGCTCACCACCACCTTCTTAAGGGCAACTAGGGATGGGCAATAAATGTTGGTCTTGCAGTGATGCCCACAAACCAATTAATAAAAAAAAGAACGCAAGACAATCCAACCACAGGTATCGCTTTTTTCTAGACTTGGAGAGAGATGAGGTTTCATAACGCATCATTTTCTTGCGATGGGACGTGTACTAATCTGCAGAGTTTTTCTGGTGGATTCACTGAGTAAACTTACCCACTGGACCCGCCCCACCTCCTCCCCTTAACCAGGAAGAACCAAAATCATTGTTTGTTTTCATAAAGTAAATAAGGAGAAACTGTTTCCACATGTAGAGGGTTGGTAACCAAAGGATACAGATTTAAAATAATTGGCACAAGAACCTGAGATGAGATGAGGACTTTATTATTGTTATAATCTGGAACGCATTGCCTGAAAAGATGGTGGAAGTAATTTCAACAGTAACTTTCAAAAGGGAATTGGTTAAACACTTGAAAGGGAGAAAGTTACAGGGCTCTGGGGAAAGAGCAGGGGAGTGGGACTAATTGGAGAGCTCTTTCAAAGAGCCGGCTCTGGCACGATGGGTCGAATGGCCTCCTTCTATGCTGTATGAATCCATGATCCTATGATTTCATCGGGCTTTTCTTGCTGTTTCTGTGAAACCATTAACCATAGCTGTCTTGAAACAGAACTCCTGGAACGTACTAACAATTATAGAATAGAACAATCTAAACATTAATATCAGCTTCAGATAACGCAGGTCTCTCTTCGAAAGAACACAGAGAAGCGTTCTAAATATTCTCGAATTGTACTCGAGTTTTCAATGTCTGATTTAGGGACGACAGTTCCTCTTTGTAACATTCAAAATTGGAACGTTTTACTTCAAGGCCACATGGAGGGAAAAGCAGAGGTCACTGGGGTGTGGAACTTGCCATGTGATGCTAAGATTGGTCAGAAACCCAATTCACCATCTATGATCTACAATACAACTAGAGGCTTGTTCTCTTCTTCTCTGTCTCTCAGGATAAAAATAGATTGATGGGTAGATGGATAGATAGATAGATAACAACAATAACAACAACTTGCATTTAGAAAGCGTCTTTAACGTAGTAAAACGTCCCACGGTGCTTCGCAGGAGCGTTATCAGACACAATTTGACACCGAAATGCATAAGGCGATATTAGGACAGGTGTCCAAAAGCTTGGTCAAAGAGGTAAGTTTTAAGGAGTGTCTTAAAGCGGGAGGGAGAGGTAGAGAGGCGGAGAAGTTTAGGGAGTGAATTCCAGACCTTAAGGCCTAGGCAGCTGAAGGCACGGCCACCAATGATGGAGCGATGGAAATCTGGAGACAGACAAAGAAACAGATGGGCACACACTAACACACGTAAGGGAAATAAATAAGACATAGCAAGATACAAAATACAATAATTTCAAACCAATCATGATAAGCTAATGTTTCTCACAGAGGAACCTCCAGATCAGAATATGTCGGTGTGTATGTGCAGTTATATGTTTCAATATATTAGAATGCTATCGATATATAACGTTTACGTTAAGGTAAATCTATATTTGCGATAAAGTAACGCAGCCTCTCATATATTATGTTGTGAACTGTTGTCTTATTTCAGTTATCCGTGGTGTCCTGGCCATTATTCATCCTTCAATAAACATCACTAAAACAGATGATCTGGTCATTATCGCATTGCTGTTTGTGGGAGTTTGCTGTGCGCGAATTGGCTGCCGCGTTTCCCACATTACAACAGTGACTACACTTCAAAAGTACTTCATTGACTGTAAAGCACTTTGAGACGTCCGGTGGTCGTGAAAGGCGCTATATAAATGCAAGTCTTTCTTTCATGAAATATTTTTGACAATTAAACGTACATATCTTAGCATATTCTGTGGACATGCCCTGACCTGTTAATATGTGTCAAGTCAATGTTATAACATAGTTGTCTACGTTAAATATGTCATATGATGTGAAAGTTAACAAGCTGTGCGAAAAATGGGGATCCTCGTTTTTATCCAAATGCTTTTGATTTTATATCCTGCAGTTAAGTTTTGCTTTATAAAAATAATTTTCATTCTTTATTATAAATGACCTAGATAAATATTGTTCTTTAAGTTGAATGTCACCTGCACATGATCTTTTTTATGCTAAAATGACACAATTGCTTCTTAGAATTAATTATACTTGCCGAATTCACTTCTATCCGGTCTTCACACTGCGCCCATTATATACCGTCTACTCTCACTCTAGTTCTGAAATGAAACCCTCAGTATGTAAATAAATTAGCCAAGGTTGGTATCACTTTTAAAAACAATTAAAAAAACTAAGTGAAACAATTGAACAATTTGAAACGTGGTACAATAATTGCGATGTATTTCTGGATTCTAACACAGAAGCAGTAAATAATTCCACAACTTAATTCAGAAATCATGATACAAAATTGAAAGTACGAACAACACGTTATTATTCTGAAATAAGTTAACAAAATGTAATTAAAATGGCAGCTTTGGGCATTGGGAAATAATAGGACAGATACTCTGCTCATGAAACAGTATCACCTATTTTCCGCAAGTCGAGCTCGGTGAAACAGATCAGAATGGATCTACTCAATCCTCCTTGAATGGGTTGGATTAAATTTAATTTGTTATATTTGTTGATACGGAACGCCTACTGTACGTCATTTTGAGAAGCTGCATTTTGAATCTGTACTCATAAAATTGGAAGAAAGAAAGAAAGATAGAAAGAAAGATAGAAAGATAGAAAGAAAGATAGAAAGAAAGATAGAAACGACTCCGTGGCCAGCTGAATGTATTTGGAGGAATGAGCTGCAATGGGGCGAATATATATTTCTGACTGAACATTGGTGTGCTGTACTATCACGGTGAATTATTAATTATAAGTTATAAAGGCTGAAATTAATACAACATTTATTAATCGGAAACTTTATAGCTGATCCTGAAAATTGCTATTTATTTGCTCAATGTATTTGTTCAGCTGATATATAGAATAGTTGAAATTGTATTTATTATATCTGGTATTTCTAACTTCTTCATTGCTGATTTTTAGCTTTTTGTTGCAAGAACTTTATTACTTTATTTTTGGACTTTGGCGAACAGCTGCGAGCTGGGCTATATTAAAAGTATAAATAATCATAGCTTTATGGTCATTATTATAAAGTATAACCCGGCATGGAAAGCAATTTAGATATAAAATTAATGTCAAAGTGAAAACCATACTGAACATGATTCTATTACTTACACACAGAGAAATATACCACATAAATGTGCACTTACATAACAGAGGCGCACCATTGGTACATGGATGTACATAAAGGACCATATTCACGGAAACTGAAATGTGCATAGAATAGTGATCACAATTGTTGAGCACGGATAGATTATATTCCAACATTAACATCAAATTATAAAATGATACTGCGTTTTAGTATATGTGCGCTGCTTATTAAGACATCAGATTTCACAGTCACCTGTTGGAAGTCAAGTAATAGCACCATGAACCGTGGTAAGATTGATAGCTATTTTAGAGAATAAGAAACGAAAAACTAACAATGTCACTCGGAAATAAGGACTTGAGCGTAAAGTCTGTGAGAAAAATATATTCGCCCCATTGCAACTCATTCCTCCAATTACATTCAACTGGCCACGAGGTCGTTTCTTTTCTTAAACTTTTCTTTCTTTCATTCATTCTTTCTTTCTTTCTTTCTTCCAATGTAGTTCCCTTTTTATAGCTGTTCTTATTATTTACTATTTGACAGTCTCTGGTGTTTCTGCAAACTATCAATTTATATATCTTTTATCTTTTACTTCCCGAATAGATTCACTGATCCACACATATTACGATTGAAAACAAGGCGCACTGAAATACACACAGTCCCACAGACACAGTCAGTGAACGGGTGCTCCTGTGCAGATACCGTGCAAGTGAGTCTGTGTAAGAAGGCATGGTTGTTTTATTGACAAATATATATTTAAGTTGCAAATTGCTTCATCTTGAATCTTTACCGATATTTCTACAAAAACGGACTCGTCCTATCGGCTGATTAATCTAATTACCTTAAGTTTCAGTTATTACCCTGAACCGGCGGGGGATTGGAGGGGGTGGGGGGGGGGGGGGGGGGGGGCGGCGGGGGCCGCAGATTGCGCGCACCGTCCCCAATTCCAAATTGCCGACTGTATAGAAAGTATGCTTGATTAACTCGGAAACGACAGAAATGTCTTATCAATTCAAAGTGGAATACTGAAAGAAATCATATCTTCTAGCTTTAGTCTACAAATGACACTGGTTACATGTTTCAGTTCTAATCGCATATACCAACACATTTCAAACAGCTGTAAGCTTGTCGCTTAGATATTCTAGGCAAGTGCCTCGTGGGGGAGGGGCACTATCGCAAACACTGCTGTTTATTTTCCTCACGCCACATTCAGATTTAAGACATGGGTCAACATCTATTGCTAACCAAAGGAGATCTTGCCCATCATTTCCCTTAATCCTGATAAATACGGAGCTGTATCATCAATCGATTTGGATGCCCACAGACTGCTTATAAATTAATGTGTGATACATTTGGTCTCCGGCTCATTGATTCTGTCTTGCTGCAGCTAAATCTAAATTGAACCACTTTGTCTTATCATATTTTTTTTTACAAGACGTTGTTAGTGAAACAGACATGGCCGACATGTGTTGCTTGTGATCATTAATGTGCTGAGCAATTCATAATTGAGGGATTATTTTATGCTTGGTTTAAGATTATAAATACAAGCTGTTTTTTCTGGATAGGGGTTTATATGTGTCTGGAGTCAATAGGACGCGATTAAGTACATTCAGTGCAATGGGAACAGGAGAGAACCAGAGACGTTAAAATTCTATATCTATTTGTAGGTAATACCTGTAACAAAATGTACCCAATACACGTCTTAGATGCTTCCAAAATTAACTTTGATGGCATATTAGAACGGAATCCACCAAGTGATAAATAAATGGTGCAATTGGAGCATAACATCACTAGTAGAACTATTCAGGAAGAGCATCTTTTTAAAAGTAATCGGATAAGTATTTGAAAGGGAAAGATAAAAAGATACCAGGAAAGGGCATGGGGGTGAAATTATAGTGAAGGGTGCCAGTCAATGGGTAGAACATTACTGGCTGTAATTCCTAGGATTGTATGAAATCTACCACCCGTAGCACTAGCTTCTAGTGTTATGGAAATATTTCCCCAATAAGTTGATCATGAATATCCGTATGACGTTCATATAAAATATTCCAAAATTATTATGTTCTGTCAAAATTTTAGTAGTCTTTTGAACTTTGCAAAATTAGATTTAGTCGATTGATTACATTGGAAGAATTTCTTTTCATTGAAATTAATTCTTTATTTTCAAATATAAATCTTTGAATTATCCTTTGTTCCTCATGTAGCCCGGGGAATGCGAATATATAACATTTGTTGAGTATGTACTTCTTTTCAAAAGTCTTCACATCTGGAGAGTACTAAAGCAGAATAAAGTTCTTTGTAACTTAGAGTCTACTTAAATAACTTGGATAAATCTCTCTCATTTACAGACTATTTGTACATAGGGATTTGTTACATATTTGTATATGTGAGTGTATATTCGTGTATGTGAGTATATGAGCTTACCTGCATCGGTGAAAATTAGTGCACCAATACATGAGTGAGAAATAGATGCGTGTGAATAGGCGTGTTAAAGTGTGTCAATGCGCGTGTAATAATATGTTCCCTATTTCCTCCTTCTTTTCAAATTCTCTGCGTATAACGTATATACTTGACATTTCTGGAACTAAAATATCTTTTTATTTATCCTATAACTCTTATATCCTATACATTCTTATTCTCCACACCACCTGTTATATAAGGTGGAATAGCTAAGATTGTTTCCCTATCGCTCCTAAAGCTAGCAATGAATTTACTACCGTACACATTGTCCGGTTATCAATGTTATTTTAATCTACAGAGATCTAACAATCTCTTGGTAAGATTTTATTATTGTTATAATTGCTCTCAGATGTGTCTCTTACACAGTGCTTATATATTTGAATCTCTTTGTTGTGGTCCAGTGACATTGTCTACAACAGGATGCTCCGGGCTGTGAACAAATATTGATTTCTGTTACCAATAACATCCGGTTGACGACACTCAAGTTATGACGTAATATCCGGTCTGTGTTAATTTAGTTTCCTATTGCGATGGCAATTTATTTCACAGATTTGTAATTTTCCTCAATATCCTGATATTTCTCTTGGCTTTTGCTTTGTGTTCTACCAATTTAAATATACAATTCGGTGCGTTTCTCAGACACTGTCTGGAATCTTGCAACAAACCTTTCACTCTTCGGCCTTACTCGCCTTAGTAAGTGACATGCATAATATTTTGTTTTCTATCATGTGTGACCAAGTTTACAACCGTCGGCATGTACTGTGCATAATCTAGAATAAAAACACATTCTAACAGAAGGTTACGTTCAACTTATTATTGATAAATTCTTTCCCTGTTTTCATAGTCTGATTACAGAATCCCAAGGCAATATTTTGGCAAGATTTTATATGAATCAAGTTGTACTGGAGTAAGCTGTTGTTTGAAATGTAAAGAATATGGGTCCTTGTGTGTTTCTCTTGTATAATCAATCTCTCTCTCTCGGGAGGTTTTCAGAGTTAGGCAGATATACAATGTTTGTACTTCTTTTTACAAATTTACAAAGTGGAACAATAACATTCAAACCAACAAAAACATTAGCAATCATTAAAAAAGTTCGCAAAATGCACAAATACATATGTATACATTTTAATTATAGATGATTAAAATGGATCTAAAGAATTCGCTTTGGTTCCCTATGTGTCACATCTTGTTCGCTTCTCAATCAGGCTCAAGATTGTTTTCATAGTGTAACATCCCAGATATATCACAGATAGCTATATATGAAATATAAATTAATGTAAATTGTATGTAAAATTCTATCTGTATGCATATGCAATGTAAGTAAAATACTAGAAAAATATTGTTAGAGAAATAGACTGAAAAACTACAGCATTCTGAGCCGACCGAAAGACTAATCGTATTGCAGTTCATCCGTGAAGGGCAATGGTTCCCCGGTAGTCATTAATTAAATATTTATTGATTTGTTTCCCTCATTTTGAGCAGAAAATATCTATGGCTGTTAAGAACGTAAGAAATCGGAGCAGGAATGGGCCATTTGGCCCCTCGAGCCTGCTCCGCCATTCAATAAGATCATGGCTGATCTTGGGCTCAAAGCCACTCCCCAGCCCGCTCCCCTTACCCTTCACTCCCTTATCTTGCAAAAATTTGTCTATCTCCACTTTAAATGTATTTAATGTCCCAGCCTCCACAGCTCTCTGGGGCAGAGAATTCCACAGATTTACGACCCTCTGAGAGAAGAAGTTCCTCCTCATCTCAGTTCTAAAAGGGTGACCCTTTATTCTGAGACTGTGCCCCCAGTTCTAGATTTCCCCACGAGGGGAAACATCCTCTCTGCATCTACCTTGTCGAGCCCCCTCAGTATCTTATATGTTTCGATAAGATCACCTCTCATTCTTCGAAATTCCAATGAGTATAGGTCCAGCCTGCTCAACCTTTCCTCATGTCAAACCCCTCATCTCTGGAATTAACCTAGTGAATCGTCTCTGAACTGCCTCCAATGCAAGTATATCCTTCCTTAAATAAGGAGACCAAAACTGTACGCAATACTCAAGGTGTGGTCTCACCAATACCCTGTACAGTTGTAGCAGAACTTCCCTGCTTTTATACTCCAACCCCCTTGAAACAAAGGCCAACATTCCATTTGCCTTTTTGATTACTTGCTGTACCTGCATGCTAATATTTTGTGTTTCAAGAGGGGCTATATGTAAAAACTGCACGAATGCAGCGCCGGACTAGACTATTTCACTTCCTGCATTATCACTCATGCATCGAGACAGTAATCAATGCACCGAATCATTAATTATTGCACTGGGTTACTAATTAATGCATCGAGTTCCTAAGCAATGAAAAGAGTTACTAAATCAGTGCATCGAGCCATCAATCAATTCATTTTTAAAAGTGTTCTCTAAAGATGTGCGACGCTTGCAAGAGTTGAGGCAACTAGTTAAAAATTGCAGCATTCTGCAATCTATATTGCTTTTGTTACTAACGTTACGAAAGAGCAGGAAACCATTTGTACGTTTTGTTCTTTGGCTGCATCTTGGTTCAGTGGTAGCACTCTCATTCCAGAGTCAGAGAATCGTGGTCTCTCGCCCCACTTCAGGGATTTGAGCACATCATCTAGGCTGACACGTCACAACAGTACTGAAGGAAAGCTGCACTGTTCGAGGTGTAGTCTTTGGGATGAGACATCTGGCTCGGTCTGCTTGCTCAGAGGAATGCAAAATATTTCATGGCTCTATTCAAAGAAGAGCAAGGGAGTTTTCCCGATGTGCTGCCCAAACAACAACCCTCAACCAACATCACTAAAACACAGTAACTGCTCATTTATTTCATAACTGTTTGTGGGACCTTGCTATGCGCATATTTGCTGCAGCGTTTGTCTACATGACATCCATGACATACTTCAGAATAATGAATTGATTGCGGTGCTTTGGAATGTCCGGAGGACGTGAATGGTGCTCTATAAATGCAATTTATTTATTCAATAGAAAGACTTGCATTTGTACAGCGCTTTTTCACGTGACGTCCAAAAGCGCTTTACAGCCAATGAAGTACTTTTTTGAAGTATAATCACTGTTGCAATGTAGGAAATCGGACAGCATGTTTACGCACAGCAAGCTCTCACAAACAGCAATGTGATAATGGCCAGATAATCTGTTTCAGTGATGAATATTGGCCCCAGGACACGGGGAGAACTCCCCTGCTCTTCTTCGAAATAGTGCCACGGGATCCTTTACGTCCATCTGAGAGAGCAGACAGGGCCTCGGTTTAACATCGTGTCCAAAAGACGACACCTCCAACAGTGCAGCACTCCCTTAGCATAGAACTGGAGTGTCAGTCTCAATTTTGGTGCTTAAGCCTCTGGAGTGAGACTTGAACTCACAACCATGACATGACACAGAGGCGAGGGTGCTACCAACTGAGCCACGACTGAAGCTCAAATCACAATATTGAGTAATCACTTCAACGCTGAAGTGATGAATAGAGTTATCATCGACAGCCTTTTTGGTGATCACAAAAGATTTTGGAACCCACAAAACGAAGCGCAGAATCCCTTTCTTCAATGAGTACTTGCCGATTTCTAAAATCAGAATCAACAACGAACAATCACTGTGCAATCAGTTTCATGGAGAAACAAAATTGTAATTAATTAGTTCTCAAGGCCACCAGAAAGAATTTAACAATGCACTTTGATGTATTAAGCAACCAATGCAACGTTTTCTGTGCTATGTTCCATGCTAAAACATAAATCCATTGCTCTATTGATATGTTATTCTCCTCACGATTTTGTCACAATAAATTAAAATATTTTTACTGCCTAATACCACTCACACAGAGGAATGTGTGCTGATTGTCAATAGCTGCTGGGACCAACCATTTAACTATCGATTCCAGATTAGTTTATTATCTTCAATAAAGAAAACTCTAATCCAATGAGATGCTAGACCTCACAGAATAAAAACGGCTATTGAAACAAACTCCACTAACCTTTACAGCAAAAAGATTGGATCAGATAATTACAGATAGCCAGATAATAGCAAGCATACTTAAATCTGCTCTAGATGTTAATACTTGTAATTGGAAACGGGTAAACGGAGCACTCGTCTGTAACAAGCTTCATTACTTGAAAATATCACCCACTTATGGAAGGAAACTTTCATCTTTTCTTCCAGTGAGTTTTTTTTTTGGCCGTTTAGAGCATATTCTTCAGGCCCATTACTTGGTAGCTTGTTGCTCAGTAACAACAGGGAACAGGGACCTGGATTCTCATTGTATGGTGAGTGGCACAAAAGTAGCACTTGGTGCCAAAGTTTGAGATCTTCATGGAAACTCCCCACCCCAACGTGGTAACAGCCAAACTCTCAAAGCAATATGGCGCCTGTTGTCATTCCACTAGTAAAAGTCTTTGATCCGCGTTACGGTGCCTGTATGTTAAACTGGTGAAATACCCAAGACTTTACTGACAGTAAATTTATAAAAGCAACACCTGGAAATCCTTGTACGCTTGAATTAATTGCCCATGCCTACTTGAATTGTAATGGCATTCTGTATGCGTTTTGTATTCCATTGAGAGATGATAATACTGGGGAAGGAATTATTTCTAGGTCGGGCTTCTGATGTCAGCATCAAGCACTTTCTGCTTCGATAGATGATTGTTAGATGCTGCAACAATGTTAGATCCCCCAACCTCTAAAGTGCCTCGCTACTGAACCAGTGTGACATGCCCCACACCAATCATCCAGTGGACATTTTTAAGTAATGCAAATTTATATATTGTGCAATAAAAATAGTACAAATACGAGCATTTAGAAGCGCATCCAGTACCTACAAATTCATATTTTGTCATAAGTTGCTACACTGCCACTTTCATGCCGTTTCGGATAGGCATCCGTGTGAAAATATCAGTATAGTTGGTGTCAAATCGTAATCAAACCACCGCAATAAGAATGCATTTACATTGCTGTGGGAGGCAATGTCCGCTGTACACTGGCTAAATCAGGGTAAATCTGGAGTCAGGGTCAAAGCAACTGTTGGGAACAAGTTCTGCACGTCCGTATATCCTGGGCAGGAGGGTTCGAATTCCAGTCATTCAGGAGCCGAGTAATGTAAGTGTGGGCGTAACCCAAACTGCTGCAACCACCCTCAAACTGTAGCTGCAGTGTAAACCCAACATAAAGCCAAGCAGCCTGCGATTTCCAGGAGCAAGTCCACGTCAGTTCAGTTTACAGTGGCTACAGCATAACTCTATCCTAGTACAAAGCCCCATTTGAAAAGTGTCCAGGCGCTCCATTGGTCCAGTAGGAGCTTTAAAACATCGGATTCCTTTCAATGCTAAGAGAGAATGTTAACCTCGTCTTTCCTAATGTTAAAAATTAAGTGCCCAGGTAACTAAGCTCAACACTTGCGCTCAGGCGCACACATGCAGATATCCTTTGTGTCAAACCTTCCTGTGGCCTGAAGGAATCCGCAGTTCGCAGCGTATCTGTAGTTTGCTGTTTTGGATCATGCATCACACATACTGATCTGGATGCAAAGAATAGTTATAACTGTGAACTACATTCTGTTCTCAGGTGGAAATATCTGCATTCTCGAGCAAAATAAAGGATTACAAGTTTACGCAGAAGGTCTAAAAATGCACTTGAGCAGTTTCAACCCTCCATGACACTGTCCCGGAGTGAGATGGCCTCCCCAAGGAGGATCCTGCACCACTTGGCCTCAGTGCCTTCCAGACTTGACTCCAGGGTTATGCTGCCACTTTTGGGTCAATGAGTAACCAAAACCAACGCACAATAAGTAGCAAAATAAAACCAGCCTTATACGGCTGCTACTGGTGGCTACGTAATTGATTCCAACCTAGCAATACGTGATTGTGACTCTAATTTAAACTCTGGTAGCCAGGACAGAGATCTAAGCATGATAGCTGATAATCATTCATGGAGCTTCGCTGCAGGTCTATACGTTGGACTCTTTTCAGAGCAGAGACCAGGGATCTGCTTTCCTGAAACATCCCCTTTCAGCATTCTGAAGGGACCGCTCCCTCCGCGACACCCTGGTCCACTCCTCAATCACCCCCAACAGCCCTTCTCCTTCGCCTGGCACCTTCCCGTGCAAGCGCAGGAGATGCAACACATGCCCTTTTACCTCCTCCCTTCCCACTGTCCAGGGCCCCAAACACCCCTTCCAGGCGAAACAGCAATTTATTTGTACTTCTTGCAATTTAATATACTGTATTCGCTGCTCACGATGTGGTCTCGTCTACATTGGGGAGACCAAACGCAGATTGGGCGGCCGCTTTGTGGAACACCTCCGTTCAGTCTGTAAGGGTGACCCTGAGCTTCCAGTCACCTGTCACTTTAATTCTCCGCTTCACTCCCACTCTGATCTCTCTGTCCTCGGCCTACTACATTGTTCCAATGAAGCTCAACGTAAGCTTGAGGAACAGCACCTCATCTTTCGATTGGGCACTTTACAGCCTTCCGGACTCAATATCGAGTTCAACAATTTCAGATAATAATCCCTGCCCCCATTTTTCATGCAGTATGATTTTGCCATTTCCATTTGCAACATTTTCACAGTATGTTCTTTCAATTCCTTCCTCCCCTCCTAACCACCCCCCCCCCGTCTCTGCACCTGCTTAATATCTGTTACATTTCAAGCTTTTTCCAGTTCTGATGAAGGGTCCCAGACCTGAAACGTTAACTCTGTTTCTCTCTCCACGGATGCTGCCTGGCCTGCTGAGTATTTCCAGCATTTTCTGTTGTTATTGCAGTGTATAAGATGTCCAAGTGGCCCAGAAAACCCTGTGAACATTTTCTAACCCCGGGTTGAAACTGTGTTTGAGCAACCATCCATAAAGCTGCCATTCCATGGTCTTTAAATAAGATGAGATTTCAAATGGAGTGCAGTTTCTGCTGTGGGACCATGCCCACTAGCAACTGGATTGAGATTGATTGAACTTATTTTGATCCAATAAAGAATTATAAATCCCACGAAGAATTATAAATCCAATAAAGAATTAGAAATCCAATAATGATTTCAGGAGAAACTTATTTACTTAGAGAGTGGTGAGATTATGAAACCTGCTACCACATGAAGTAGTTGAGGCGACTAGCATAGATGAATTTAAGGGGCAGCTAGGTAAGTACATGAGAGAGAAAGGAATAGAAGGATATGTTGATGGGGTGAGATGAAGTGGGGTGGGAGGAGGTTCGTGTGGAGCATAAACACCGGCACGGACCAGGTGGGCTGAATGGCCTGTTTCTGTGTTGTAAATTCTATGTAATTTTATGTATAGTGTTAAAGTCAAGCAATGCGAAAGGCACTTCCAAGGAATGTCACAGCATCCATTCTGAAGTCAGATGAGGACCTGACACTGAGCTATACTGCCACAATAGAAATACTGTGAAGCAGAAATCACTTCACAGGCAACGCAAACTTAACAGTATAATCTCGCCCTAAGACGCCTGAGGACAAGGTTCCGTCAAACCAATCAACTAATAAACTGTCCTGCAAAGAAATTGTTTGTGAAACCGCGTTAAAATATGTCTGTGGTTGATTTTATCCAAGTTAGAGGAATAAATTAGAGTTCCCAGCAACGATTGCAATCCTTGCTAGCCACAAGTATAAAATAATTTACATTGGAATAAGAAAAGCCTTTTCTCCCTCGTCATTCTCTCTTAACTTTTCCTTCCATCCTTTGTGTATTCTCTTTTCTCCCTTTCTCTAGCTCTTTACCTGTTTTCTCACCATATCCTCTGGCATTCTCCTTTTCCCCTAATCTTTCTCGGTATCTCTCTTTATTCTTAATCCCTACATCCCTTCTCTTCTAACTCTGTCCACATCTCTTCTATAGGCTCGACGCTTTTCCCCCTCCCCACACTGTTCTGCACTCTCTCCTTGGGTCTTGTTCCTTCTCGCTCTCCAAGGTAGCATGAAATTTCAAACGTTTCTATTGTTCCATGTGTCTGCAAAATATCCGTGCACTCGGCTATAAACGCACACCAACTATGAGGCTTGTAGAGGTAGCTAGAGAATAGTAACAGGACTATCGTAACTGATCGAGATTTTTAGATGTGTAACTTTTACAGTTTCGTTTTTATACTTTTATTCTACATGAATCATCCTGTTATTTAACCTGTTTTGGTCATCGTATTATGTGATATTTTATCTGATTTTTAAAAATTAATTCACAGGATGTGCGCGTCGCTGGCAAGGCCGGCATTTATCACTCATCCTTAATTGCCCTTGGGAAGGTGGTGGTGAGCCACCTTCTTGAACCACTGCACTCTGTGTGGCGAAGGTACTCCCACAGTGACTTTGTCGTAGTGGCTTGGTACAACTGAATGGCTTGCTAGGCCATTTCAGAGGACAGTTAAGAGTCAACCACATTGCTGTGAGTCTGGAGTCACATATAGGCCAGACGGGGTAAGGATGGCAGATTTCCTTCCCTAAACGACATTAGTGAGCCAGATGGGCTTTTAGGACAATCCAGCAGTTTCATGTTCACCATTACTGATACTAGCTTTTATATTCCAGATTCATTTAATTAACTGAATTTAAATTCCCCACCTACTGTTAGTCCAGGCCCCTGGATGACTTGTCCAGTAAAATAACCACAATGCTACCGTTTACCGTTATAATGTTACTTGCGTTTATATAACGGCTTATCAATACAATGACGAATTTATATAGCGCCTTTATTACGTCCCAAGACGCTTCACAGAGGTGTAACTCAAATGAAACGGACGCAGAACCAAAGAAGGATAGATTAGGAGCGGTGTTCAAAAGCGTGGTCAGAGGAGTGGGTTTTATGGAGGGTCTTAAAGGAGGAGAGGGAGTTGAAGAGGTGGAAAGGTTTAGGGAGGGAATTCTAGAGTGCGGAGCCTAGGCAGCTGAAGGCACACATGTCAGTGGTGGGAGGGATACACAAGAGGCCAGAGTTAGAGGAACGGAGCGTTGGGGGAGTGGGATTGTAGGGGTGGGGGAGAATACAGAGATAGGGAGGGCGTGGCTGTGAAGGGATTGAAACACTAGATTGAGAATTTAGAATTTGAGGCATTGGAGGACGCAAGACACTGAAGGCAGAGTTGATGGGTTAGTTGGACTTGCTGTAGGATAGCATAGGGGTAACCGAGTTTTGGAGAGACCAACCAGGAGAGCAATGGAATTGCCGTTTGGAGGTGACAGAGGCATGTGGGAGAGTTTTAGAGGTGGCTAGACTGAGGAAGGGATGGAGCCTAACGGTGTTATGGAATTGGGTAGGCATTGTTGTGGAGAGCGTATCAGGTTGGAAGCGCAGCTCAGGGTCAAATAGGACGCCAGGATTTCGAGACAGTGGCCAGGGAGAGGGATGGAATGGTGGCAAGGATATGAAGTTCTTGACAGATTGATGAGAGCAATGGCTTCAGTTTTCCCAAAGTTCAACTGGATATTATCCAAGATTCCACGTTGGACAAACAGTCTGACGACAAAAAGGCAGTGGAGGGGTCGAGGGAAGTAGTGGAGAAGTAATGCTGGGTGTTCTCAGTGTACAGGTGGACGCTCAACCCATGTCTGCAGATGATGTCGCCAAGGGACAGCCAGCAGATGTGGAAGAGAGAGGGCAAGGATAGATACTTGGGGCAATGGTGCGGGGCTGGGAAGACAAGTCATTGCTAGAGATGCCCTGGCTTTCGTCAGGTAGGTAAGACTGGAACCAAAGGAAGGCAGTCCTATTGAGTTAGACAGCAGAGGAACGGCTTTAAAGGAGGATGTTGTGGTAAACCATGTCAAAGGCTGCTGATTTTGAGGAGGATGAAGAGGGATGGTGCACCACAGTCACAGGGGTGTCGTTTGTGACTTTGGATAGGGCAGTTTCAGTACTATGGCAGGGCAGAAACCTGATTGAAGAAATCGAAAGTGGGAGTTACATGAAAGATGGCATGGATTTGGGAGGCGACATCAAAATGTTACAAAGAGCTTCCCGCAATGGTTTACTTTTGGAGGGTAGCGCCTTGTGGATGTTTGCGGTTGTTGCGTTTTACTCTGTGGTGCTCATGTTTGCACTCAACGCATTTCACTTCCCTTTGAATGCCAGCCAGCCATTTCACCAGATTTTAAAACAGGAGGGTTACAGCAAACAATCATAGCGAGATCAGATGAAATGCCACGCCCAGGTTCGAGAATGGTTAATTTTGATTATTATACACCTCATATTATAACCGCTACATCTCTGTTGTTCAGATCGCTGGAACTGCCCTGTCTTGGGTCGACTCTTACCTACCCGACCGCAGTAAACTGTTGAGAGTCTATAATATTAAAAATTACAGAGGGTCATTGGGAAGGAGTGGGTTGGATGGGGTGAACAGTCTCTTATTCCACAATGTCCTGCGTTCTTATCGACACCACCAACGTTATTTCCAACTGACTGTCATCATTTATATGACAACCTTCTTGTTACACTAATTTAATTCTTCCGTGTGAATACTTCAATTTTTATAAAAATACAATGACTCTACTTAACGCATTTCTGACTATATAATTACATTACGGTTTTGTATAGCCATCTCAGTTGTAACTAGATTGGAGCCGGAACTGTTGTTATTTCGCTGGGCCGAGACGTTGGTCAAATGAAATATCAACGATTTAAGATATGAGGTTCTTAAGGTCGGGATTTGAAGAGGGGATTTCGCCCAAAAATGAGGCCATTTTTCTCATCAACTTAGTCAACGTGAAGGATGCAATAACTGATTAGCATGCACGGTGGATACCACAATACTAAGTAATGAGACAGTTTTTATCACGTAGCTGTCACTTTTGTTGGGTTGTTATAAACTGCACTAGCGTACATTACACCACACTGGGTGACTGCATTAATTTAGTCCATGCTATAATTTATTTGAACAGGATTAAAAGCTGCAGTGCGCTCCCTGCCAACATTTTGTGCATTCAAGGTCGAGGTGACGGTCTGCTCAGGCACTGAGCCACATCCTGGGTAAACAACAATAAGAATAACTGACTAGAAAGTGAATACAAATTGTAAAGTATACATCAGATGACAAACATCTCTTTACTTTTGTACTGAAATAGATTCCGGCATAAAAAAGAAACCTGGTCAAGTTGTAAATCTGAAATAAGACAAAAACAGAGTTGTGCATTTAAACCATCTAATGTTCCATTCTCGTGCAAGCCCTTGCAGGAATTGTGTAGCATAAATGATGTAAGGCACCAAATTCAATGCAGAAAATGGGCACGTAAACAGAAATTTACAGATCACTTCGTTTGTAAAGCGACCTTGCAGCTCCTGCAGCATCTGTACCGGCGGCGCTTTTAGTGCTCACCACTTGGCTAATGAAGGGGATATTGCCGTGTATTTCCATAACGCATGCGTGATGTTTAAAAAAATCACAAATATAACATAACTATGACAAAGTGGCAATTCAAAACAGCTTAATTTGATTTTTTTAATACAAAATTCATAAAAATGCTAATTGAAATTATTTTCCCCAACTAATAAAATGCCACCCGAGTTTAAAACGGCTACAGCTAGGCAGCCGTGTAAGATGGTAAATATCTCCATTTGCGACGGGTAGTCACTCACTTGTGAGGTATTTGGTCTGATGAACGAGTTGCACCCCGAAATGTCATCCTGTTTTTCCCCCTCTCTTTTCTGGTGCTGGTAGACCTGCTGTGTATTCCCAACGTTTTCTATTTCAATTTGTTCAGCCTTGTTAGTGGATCATCTCCTGACCCCCAAAGCCACCATCTACAAGGCGCATCAGGAGCGTGGAACACTCGCCAGTTGCCTGGATGGGGGAAGCCGCAAAAACGTTCAAGAAGCTTGACACCTTCCAGGGAAGAGCAGTGATTGGGTATCGTTGCCGCTAGGCTCAATACCCATCACCCTCTCGGTGTATGTACTATCTATACTGCAGTAACTCATCAAGTTTACTTAGACATCCCCTCAAGAAGGGCAAGAAGAGAAACTTGATGGTAACACCATCACCTGCAAGGCACACATCATCCTGACCTGCACACTCACTGTTCCGGACCGCAAAACGTTCATTGCCTCTTGAGATTTATAGGGGCAAAAAATGAAAACATATTTCCCACCCTCAGGGTAAGTGAGCTATATCTTCATACTGCAAGGATGGATCGAATGGCCTTCTCTTACTTTCTAGATGAGATTAACAACAACAACAACTTGCATTTATATAGCGCCTTTAACGTAGTAGAACGACCCAAGGTGCTTCACAAAAGAGTTATCAAACAAAATTTGACACCGAGTCCCATAGGGGATATTAGGGCAGGTTGGTCAAATATGTAGGTTTTAAGGAGCGTCTTAAAGGAGGTGAGAGAGGCAGAGAGGTGGAGAGGTTTAGGGAGGGAATTCCAGGGCTTAGGGCCTCAGCAGCTGAAGGCACGGCCGCCAATGGTGGAGCGATTAAAATCGGTGAGGCGCAAGAGGCCGGAATTGGAGGAGTGCAGAGATCTCGGAGGGTTGCAGGATTGGAAGAAATTACAAAGATAGGGAGGGGTGAGGCCATGGAGGGATTTGAAAACAACGATGAGAATTTTAAAATCGAGGCTTAACCGGGAGCCAATGTAGGTCAGCGAGCACAGGGGTGATGGGTGAATGGGACTTGGTGCAAGTTAGGTTACAGGCAGCAGAGTTTTGGATGAGCTTAAGTTTATGGAGGGTGGAATGTGGGAGGCCAGTCAGGAGTGCATTGGAATAGTCAAGTCTAGAGATAACAGAGACATGGATGAGGGTTTCAGCAGCAGATGAGCTGAGGCAGGGACAGAGTCAGGTGATAATAGTGATGGGATGGATATGTGGTTGGAAGCTCATGTCAGTGTCAAATATGGCACCAAAGTTGCAAACAGTCTGGCTCAGCTTCAGACAGTTGCCAGGGAGAGGGATGGAGTCGATGGTTAGGGAACAGAGTTTGTGGCGGGGGTCGAAGACAATGGCTTTGGTCTTCCCAATATTTAGTTGGAGGAAATTTCTGCGCAGCCAGCACTGAAAGTCAAACAAGCGGTTTGACAATTTAGAGATGGTGGAGGGGTCGAGAGAGATTGTGGTGAGGTAGAGCTGGGTGTAGTCAGCGTACATGTGGAACCTGATGTGTATTTGGATGATGTCACCGAGGGGCAGCATTGAGGTGAGAAATAGGAGGTGGCTGAGGATACATCCTTAGGGGATACCACACCCACGAGAAAGTGGTTACAATTCTCTCCCTAATCGACATTTATCATAATACGTCTCCTGCCTGTGTTGTAATCTATTTATATGATTGTAATGAGGGAAAGATTCAACTAATATTTTTCTAGTATTGTTAATCATGCATAGAACATAAGAACATAAGAAATAAGAGCAGGAGTAGGCCAATTGGCCCCTCGAGCCTGCTCCACCATTCAATAAGATCATGGCTGATCTGATCCCAACCTCAAATCTTCTATCACTCTCCATCCACCCGAACCCATGTGATCTCCCGGGAGAGGCGAAAAACCAGATAAAAGACCCAATGGCCAATTTGGGAGAAAAAAATCTGGGAAATTCCTCTCCGACCCATCTAGGTGATCGAAACTCGTCCAGATCACCCTGTCCCTATATTTTCTACAGTACTTACCTTCTGTAAAGGCGATCTCCACCCCAGCCAGGAACAGGAATAAAACCATCTCCTGAAATCTAACACAGAATTAGAACACAGTAGGAGCAGAACCAGGCTACACGGCCCCTGGGCCCACTCCACTGCCCACAGGACCATGACCATTCCGAACCTAGACTCATGTCCAATTTCCTGCCCGCTCCCCATAACCCTTAATTCCCTTTACTTCTAGGAAACTATCTATTTCTGTTTTAAATTATTTAATGATGTAGCTTCCACAGCTTTCTGAGTTTTGTGAGTTTTGTGAGTTTATTTTGTTTTTGCACTTTACCTGTCTGTGGAAATACACATTTTAATGTTCACTTTATTGTCTCTGTACACAAGTGATATAAATCAACAACATCTAAAACTAAATATTGCACAATAACAACAGAAAACGCTGGAAAAACCCAGCAGGCCAGGGCAGCATCCGTGGAGAGAGGAACGGAGTTAACGTTTCAGGTCAAAGACCCTTCGTCAGAACTGGAAAAAAAGCAGGAAAAGGGATAGATTTTAAAGCAAGTGGGGGCTGGGAAAAGGGAGAGGGGATGAAGGAACAAAAGGGAAGGTCAGAGATAGGATAGAAAGCAGGAGAGATTAAGAGACATTGAGAGACATTAAGAGATATTATAACAGATTTATTGTGTCATTTATTATGGAGCGGACTGCAAACGTTGGGCAGCACTGTCAACAGTTTAATGCTCGTAATTCTTTGATATATAAGAACATATGAACAATGACGGACTGGAAAAGACCCTTTGGTCCATCCAGCCTGTCCCGCGTTGCCTCGTGTATCACAGCATATACACTCTCCAGCGCCACCCACCGAGCACCCCCCCCCCTCCCCCCAACGATGTGATCTCCTGGGAGAGGCAAAAAACCAAATAAAAACCCAGGTCAATTTGAGGGTGGGAAATCTGGGAACTTATTCTCCATCTCTCTTAGACGATTGAAATTAGTCCTGGAGACCATTGATAATTCTACACATTACCTACGTTTTATAAGAGGGGATCTCCGCCCTAGCCAGAAAGGAATTCAGTGAATCGGGTGCACCGCATAAGCTGGTTGCCTATTCCAGAGGTCCTCTATTCACTGGGAAAGGATCACCTCCTGACATCTAACCTAGGTCTGGCATTATACAACTTAAAATTCCGACCCTGGTCCTCCCTAACCTATTGAAACAATCTGCCGACTGGAACACAATCTATTCCCTTCATCATCCTAAAAACCTCGATCAGATCACCCCGAAGTCTATGATTCTCTAGTGCAGAGACCTAGCTCTTTTAGCCTTTATTGATAGCTAAGATGTTTGAAACTGGGAATTAGTCTAGTGGCCCTCCTCTGCACCCTCAATATCACCCACCATGTGAGGGGACCAAAACTGGACACAATATTCAAACTGAGGCTTGACCAAGGTATTGTACAAGGACAAAACGATATGTTTATATATAAGAAAGAAATACTTTATAATAGTGCCTTTCACGACCACCGGACATCCCAAAGCACTTTACAGCCAATAAAGTACTTTTTGAAGTGTTGTTACTGTTGTAATGTAGGAAACGCGGCAGCCAATTTGTGCACAGCAAGCTCCCACAAACAGCATGTGATAATGGCCAGATAATCTGTTTTAGTGATTTTGATTGAGGGATAAAATATTGGCCAGGACACTGGGGATAACCCCCCTGCTCTTCTTCAAAATAGTGCCATGGGATCTTTCACATCCACCTGAGAGAGAGCAGAGGGGCCCTTGGCTTAACGCCTCATCCAAAAGACAGCACCTCCAACAGTGCAGCACTCCCTCAGTACTGCACTGGAGTGTCAGCCTAGATTGTTGTGCTTAAGTCTCTGGAGTGGGACGTGAACTCACAACCTTCTGATTCAGAGGCGAGAGTGCTACCCACTGAGCCATGGCTGACACTATATATAATATATATATAAAATCTTCGTTTTTTCCCTTCTTTAGATATATGTACAAGGCATAGTGCAAAATGAAAAAAGATGGAATAAAAATGGCAATTATGCCTCACAGGTCTTGATACATCATTCTAAAAGGGACGCCTCCCCACCTCGACTGGAACTGGAGAGCTGCACTTTCCTTTCACATTCCAAAGTTAAAATTGCTTAAGGCAATGTCACGGTCGCAACACTCTAATATGTGAAATGCAGGGTCTGGAATGCCACTTGCCGCAACCTCATTACAGAAGCATCCAACGCGCACGGGAAATGTCTTTTGCGAAACTGTTCGACAAAAGAACATAAGAACATAACATAAGAAATAGGAGCAGGTGTCGGCCATTCGGCCCCTCGAGCCTGCTCCGTCATTCAATAAGATCATGGCTGATCTTCGACCTCAACTCCACTTTCCTGCACTATCCCCATATCCCTTGATTCCCTTAATATCCAAAAATCTATCAATCTCTGTCTTGAATATACTCAACGACTGAGCCTCCACAGCCCTCTGGGGCAGAGAATTCCAAAGATTCACCACCCTCTGAGTGAAGAAATTCCTCCTCATCTCAGTGCTAAATGGCTGACCCCTTATTCTGAGACTATGCCCCTGGTTCTAGACTCTCCAGCCAGGGGAAACATCCTTCCTACATCTACCCTGTCAAGCCCTGTAAGAATGTTGTATGTTTCAATGAGATCACCTCTCATTCTTCTAAACTCTAGAGAATATCGGCCTAGGCTACTCAATCTCTCTTCATAGGACAATCCCCCCATCCCAGGAATCAGTCTGGTGAACCATTGTTGCACTCCCTCTATGGTAAGTATACCCTTCCTTAGGTAAGGAGACCAAAACTGTACACAATGCTCCAGGTGTGGTCTCGCCAGGGCCCTATATAATTGCATTAACACGTCTTTACTTTTATATTCAAATCCTCTTGTAATAAAGGCCAACATACCATTTGCTTTCTTAATAAGGAAACTGTACATGTTAAAAACAAGCCATACTTAGAAAGATAGATAGACAGTATAGATGGATAGATTGATTGATGATAGACAGACAGTCAGCTAGATAGATAGGCATGGAACATGTTAACACAGCAGTTCTTACATTTAACACGAGTTAACCCAGCGATTTTTCCATACGTTTAGAATATGGGCTTTGTTAAAATCTTTGAAGAAATACGCTTCTCTTCAATCGTCAGTAAAAGCAGAAGTTTTCTATTTGTATTCAACTGGTTTGATATTTATTAATGATCCCGTTTCTAAATTCGACCATTTAGTTCAGTAATGAAATTTGCCCTAGATTTGTCGTTATCGAGTCAGTGCGTCTTAATTTTCCTGGTGTTCTTCTGCGCTTTTTAACCTGCGGTTACATCAATGGCCCTCAGACCTTCACAACTCATTTCCTATAATAATTCGATTTTAAATTTAAAACGAGAACCAATCGTTTCATGTTTAGAAAAGTGTTCTTCAGAAGTGCTCATCTTTCAGGAACTTGTAATTACGCCTTTGCTTTGCAACTTTTAATTTGGGCTGATTTATCTGAAATGGGAGCCGAATTCCATTGTTATCTTGCTAAGATTGAGAGAGTGCGAAAACAGCATTGACCAAACATAAAGTGGCAGTGCGTGTAAATTGGGCGCCAACACCTCACACTTCCAAAATTGTGTAAATATGCTTTCTGTTAAGGCTTTCAGTCTAGCTAGCTAATCTTTATATATGTAAGCATGCACCTAGCCATCTATAGTCTTAACAGAAAACTAAGTTTAAAATAATTTAGCTGAACTTTCGCTGCAGTCTATATTAAATATTCCGAATATTTATTTTATAATATTGACTTATCATCAACATGCACTGACCAGCTGAAAGTGTGATAAATGATTTCTGAGATCCATGCATCAATCACAGAATGTGAGAACTACCCGCCCCCCATTCTACACTGCTTATATCAAAATAGTTTCGATTTTGTACACATTATCTCGCATCCATTGTTTTCACAGCGGTTTGATTTTTCTTCTCTGAATATACTTGCACCGCAATAATGAGTTCTTATTGCTGTTGAAACTGATATCGTATTCGCTACATTAAAATATATTTTCTGTTTATGTCTTATGCCTAGGAGAAGTGCCATATGTTTCATGTGGGCAATGAATGATTGCTCAGCTTTTATATCTTACCCTTATCAAACATCACATTGAAATGTATATGTACAGTGGATAACGCTGCTTATAATACTACGATTAGATAAGTGTTCCATTTATCTCATGAACTCACGCTTTACTTCAAGCGAGTTTGAATATGCTGCTCACAAATCGTTTTCCGAGTTAGTCATTGTCAAGACAGTGTATACATTTTAGTCTTTCTTTGACCTGCACACACATTTACAGAAAACTAATAAGCAGAATATTAAATTGCATCAGAACTGAAATATAGTGCTGATAATTTGATAATTATTTTGTATTTTCAGTGCAGTCATATAAACTAGTTAGAAAAATCAGATTGAATTATATTCAAATGTGTTAGCCGTTTGATTAATATAGCATTAATACAGCACAATATGCAACAATAATAAGCCAGTAACAAAATAGGAGCAATTTGAAAACGTTGAATCAGAAAAAATTCAGGATATAAGAACTACTAAATTTGGCAGAATATTTCTAAAAATTATAGCGACATTTACCGATATAAAAAGCCGGCTCACCGAACAACTGTTAGGCATGGAAAGGCGTTATATTCAATTACTAAAATATAAATTTTAATCAGAATAGAGAATTGCCTTTTCAGAAAGTTAACCAAACGTTCTTTATTCTAATTGGATTTTTTTAAGCAAAAGGTACATCTAATAAACAAGGACTTCGTATCATATTTTAAAAATGTTCTGCCCAAGCTCAGTTAAAAGATATTTTTAAAGATAGGGAATCTGAAATTAAAGTATTGGTTTATTTTGCCTTTAGTAATCGCAACGCTTAAACATGTGAATAAACGAATGCACTAATTGCAACTGAGCGTCTGACACCATGATCAGCTGCTGGGTTTATATTGTTCTGGATCAAAACTGTCAAACTAGGCGAAAGTGCTAAGTTACATTTACAATTAACCCGTGATCCACTGATCGTATTGACCTACACGTTTAAGTGGTTCCAATCAAAATACAATATAGCTACTGGATGTGTTTAGGTTATATTCATTGCGTTGGTGAAACTTAACTTCTGTTTTATTCCCTGTGGGCGAAGAGAAGAAACAGGCAATTTAGGACGAGTGAAGAATATGTGGGGATAATTTTCTGAAATTCAAATGGGAGGGAGACAATCGCCTATATGAACTGTATAATCAATTAATGAAATAAAAACATCGTTTGAATCAGTTTCCGGTCAAGATACATTTCCCATTCATGTTAGTATGGTGAATATAGTTACGAATTTAATTAAACCGCACTTACACACGATACTGTTTGCATTTGTTTTAAAACCAACCAACTTAAATTAAACTGAATTAACGGCGGATTTTGCCCTCGGTGTATCTTCGTGAACTAATAGCGTCTTTCTTTGCAATCTCTTATCAATTATGTTTCTTTTTGTCCTGGGGGTGAATCCACAAGTACCCGACCAGAAGGCTGTGAGACAGAAAAGCTAAAAGTGCCACAGCCATTTGTGAAAACAGCAGGGACAAAGAAATCTCTGAAAGCCAAGACTTGCTGTTGGACTTTTAAGGAATAGCTCGCGCGCGAGAGCTGAAATTGCCCGCAGCAGATTACATTGGTAATTGCAAACTTACACATTCTCTCTCTCAAAACTGCCAAACGGTGACTAGCCCATTCGATTAGATTGCATTTTAGCAAAGTCCCTTAGATTAAAAACATCCGAAGTCCTTGTCGCGCTTGTTTTTGTACCAGAATGTTGCTTTGGCCCTCTGTAACTGCGCAACACAGAAACCAAACAAAAAAAAAATTTTTTTTTTTTAAAAGGCCAGACCCTCAGCTTGCCTGAGGCTTTTTATAGATTACAGAGCAGGCGGTCAATTGCAACAGGCTACAATGTACCCGTCACTGACCTGTTTGTACCCAAAGGAATGGGGAGAAACGGCAAAGTCTCTTAATGCCTCTCCCTGTCCTTAATTCATTCAGATACAGCAAAGCAAGTTATGACCTTATGAGTTGAAAGTTTTCTTTTATCCCCCCCCCCCACCCTCATTAATTTCAGAACTTATCTTAAAACGTGCATCTTATCATCCCATCGCCTTGGTAGCGAGCACTTACTGTATTAGCCGGGGAACTTTATGTTCTTTTCTGAGACCAGACCGTTGTCGGGGCCGCGGCGCTCCGTCTGATTTTGACCTTGCCTTTCAAGTTCAACTGCAAGGTCAGGGCTAGACACAAAGGAACGGCTAGCCTGAGCTGCAAGCAGTCCTTAACTTAATTACATTCAATGCAATCGAACTTGGTTTCCACCCCCTCCCCCCCCAAAAGAAAAATTACAAATAAGAAGCAGCACTTCGCCGTTTTGTCTTTTCCCTCTTCGAATTATTTCTTTATCTCTCACTAATGGGAAATTTTACGTTTGGTTGCGCGCAGAAAACCGAGAAACAGAAAAAAAAAACTCAATTCGCCGCTGGCGCACTTGAACTTGAATCGCGCCTGATGTTTCCGAACGCTCACCAGGAAAATCATTATTTTTGCGCCGAGGATTAGAACTAAACCTTTTGAGTATGTGTTAATCGCCTAGATGCAGTTTTGACTTCCTTAATGTTTTAATAAAATGCGCACAGTCTAAACGGCGAACTCAGAAAGCTATTATTTGGTTGGCTGTTTGGCGTCATGTGACGGCTAGAAAGATTTGAAATTCTTTGGTGATTTTAAGTTCATTATTTTCATGCTTCAGTTAGATTCCCTTACACATCTACATTTTTTTAAATAAATGAACTTTTTTCTAATCCCACTGAATTCGGAACGACGTATTAAAATTGCAAAAAAATCACATGGAAGTGAGCTATGGTTAACTGGCCGGGTACATTATAAAGAACATATTTGTGTTTATTGTGCGATTTTTTTTTACTAAAGGACAGCTGCTACATTTATTAAATATGAATTGTGTGATTGTTTTGACGGGCCCTCAATCCCAATCCCTCTCTAATACTTGTCTGTTGCTTCCGATTTGTTTTCCGGGCGTTAATCAAAGATAAGGCGTTGTAGAATATTAACGTCCCATTGTGCAGCTTTATGTTAAATTCCTAATTCTTAGCTTCAATGCGATAACTTTATTGGTTTTCATTCTATCCCTGTCTCTATCTACCTATCTATACATCCACGCACATTGTCAAACATTCTGCAAAGCACGCTGTCCACTTTCACAGAGCAGGACGATACATAGGAATCTCACACAAATGGACAGAATTGCTAAAGGAGATCTAGTCAAAAGAATTATAAAAGCAACACACAGGCGCGCTATAATGTGTGTATTTACCTGAGAATGATGTATATAAGAGTCTAAATCAGAATTCAATAAGTAGTTGCCTATATTGCTTGGAATCTGTTTTTATCATAAACATCTGTGGATTAGAATACCTGTGTGAAGCATGTGTGCACAAATAACAGGTATATACAGCAGGATAGATATATACTGTGTGTATATATATATATGTATATCCTACTATATATATAATAGCAATATATATTGCATGTGTAAGTGTTTGAAAGATTGATCCATAGATTAAAAAGACAGTTTCTGAAACAGAATTAAATAACGAGTATTAGTATGTGTGAGATTATTTTTAGCATTTAATGGGACAATTTGAAACCTTTTAGGGCAGAAAAGCTACTTTCGCATATTTGAAAATAGTGCCGTACTCTCACTGATTGATTTGTGCATCTAGTAGATTGTAAAACTCACAGTGTATGAATAAAGGTTATCGATATCTATTTATCTTCAATACAGTATATTCAGCTCTACTGACCGCTATGAATGAACTAAATGCTAAACGGTAGCAAACTTACCATTTCAAGTTCTATACCAACCTATAGTTCCAGATTAGTATTTGTATTTATATAAAGACTGATCCAAATTGGCCAAGTTAAATATATTTAGGATTCTACTCGGTTCTTAATATCGCTGTGCGTGCACATGCACACATATTCTTAATAAGCTCTAATGTGAACACATTCTTGGAAATGTCCTGATAAAAACAAATTGTTTTCAAGTGCAGATCGTGTTCTGTGCAAGCTCGGTAATCCTGTTATCACAATAATTGTATAATCACGCCTGGTTTATACACAGCCAGTCACTTCTGCTCGTGACACAGTTAATGCTGTAATACAATAGTCAGCCTTGGCATATATACATTCTGTAATGGTACAGTCACTCCGGTTACAGTGAGACAGCCATTGCTGTTTATAGACATAGTCAGTACGGATCAATCAATTCTGTTGTATGTCGGCTTGCTTTTGTGCAGTTTCTTTAGACTGACCTGACCTATTGGTTAAACATACCCCATTGTATTTATGATGATTATTAACTCAATTGGAAACGTCTCTGCTGTTAGATAAGCTCCAAAAATACCTTTTGCCTTCAACGTTTTGCATTCATTTCATCTTGCTGCATTGTGCTAAACTTCCATTGAATTTACTGCAGCAGCCATGAGCCCGTGTGTGAGCAGGGTTTCAATGCTGGTAAAAGTATAATTCAAGTTCAAGCGCAAAATAATCAGGACTTTACATCTCAGTGTTTCGATTGGCGCGAATTAAATGCAATGACCACAAATACTCCCTGCAGTTTCCGGCCTCTCAATTGATTATTCATTTATCTACCAAGATGCTTTAGCTTAAAGGTTTCGCAGTAGCTCTAAATTGCTTCCTATACGCAAAGTGATTTTTCTGATTTTTTTAAATTTCTGATGTGCTAAAATTTGAACTATCTGCAATAATTTTGCAACGTAAGCATTTGATATAATAGTGTTACCGGCTCCACGTGCAACAGGCGATGCGAATAATCGTACCGATTTGTCTAACGTAACGCACAATGATATATGTGTGTGTGTGTGTGTGTCTGCGTGTGTGTGTGTGTATACAGGGCGCGTGTTTGTGTGTGGAGGAGGGGAAATTATCGTAGCAATGGTTCTTCAGTCAATTGACTGGGCAATATTGTCAAATAGCAAAAGAGAACATAAGGCGGAAAGCGCTGCAGCCAAACAATTATTTGTTTAATGAATCGGGATTAAAAATGTCCTTCATTTTGGACTATTTCTGTGCGAGCTCGGTACAAACTCAGCCTACATGTTTAAACAAAGGCTGGCCATCCAAGCGCCGTGCTTGTGTTATGGAACTATTAGCCAGAAGATGGCGCACTTGCTCTACTCATGCTGGCCCTGCCCAGGTCAGAGCACCAAAAAAGCGTTCGATTATTCATGAGCTGCTAGAAGTCAAGATCACTGGCGAAGGCGCACGTGACTGCCAAGGTCAAGGTCAAAGGCTTATCAATGTGATTAGATTTGAGTATGCAAAGGTGGGAGCTGCTTGTTACTTGCTCACAAAGTCACCACTCACCCCCACCGTCCCCAAGGAACACACCCCAACATAAGCAAATCCACACCCTAATGCCAGCAGGGTTGCACAAACATATATCCTTACACCAACAGGCACATATGCACCCCTACATCAATAACAGTACATACGTGATCCTCCAACCTGCGTTTTGCAATTACCTTATGCCATTAAACCCATAGTCCGCGGTGAAGTAGTTAAGTGCCCGTTATTTTGTAGAAGGCGACAGGAAAACTTTATTTAACCAAAAATATTTTTTGATTGAATGTCAATTTCAGTACATAATTCACGTGTTCGTGTTCTAAATACTAATAGTCAATGATATGGAAATGCGAATCAAGTGAGCGGCCGTGTTATCCTCTGTAAATTGATGTCATGCTAGATTATGTTAACATGGAGCCAAAAAGGGGGGGGGGGGAGTCTGTAGCAGAGTGTTTATTGGTCTTAAATTGTTGCATTAACCAGACACTATTAAAGGTGTGAAATATAGAAGGGATCAGCTCATTTGTGTGATAGTGCCCGGCTTCAATGAGAAGTTTCCCAAACTTTGTTCATTCGTTCCTTTCCTTCTTTTCACAAAAACATCAAATTAGCTCGGAATACGTGCAGCAATTATTTCACGTAATTTTGTTTATCATATTTAAATAAATGTATGAATTTACTTTTAAAGTCAAAGCAAATCATTCACTGGTTTTAAACACAATTAAAATAGTTGCAGCTAAATCCTTCCAGAGACTACTTTGTATCGAGGTTAGGCTTTGCCCAGCTGCCAATTTTTCAAAGCGTATTTTCTGATGAAATCACAATATTAAATACAAAATTAAATCATTGTTTGTAAACACAGATGGCTAGGAGTACCTGTTTATCTTTTTTAAATCAACCTTGCATAGTTTAAAGCAATTATACTTTTTGAAAAGATAAACCAGCAAACATTTCGTACATGTTCACGTTTACTCAAGAACTGGTCGCCACCCCTTGCCTATAAAATTTAAAACCAGATCAGTAACATCGCCGCTTCATGTGTTTCTCTCTCTATATATATTCCAAATATTATCTTATGAGCTATGTTATTTGCCGAAACTTCCATGGTTAATATCATTAAATGGATATGGAATGTATGAACATTCCTTGCAAAAATATGGTTCAACAAAATTAGTGCAGTCATTAAAACTTTTAATCTTTTTTTTTATTATTAATATTTTCCCTCAACCGGTTTTGCTTAAAAACAGCGTTTAGGCGGTTTTATTGCTGCCGTGCCAATAATCAACGGTTTTTATGCATAACCAAACAAAACATTAAAAAATAGCATCTACACCAATAGGACATACGTTGCATACCTCCACAAACACAAAACTGATAATACAGTGATGTCGGTATGGTTACAACATCGTTATAATTATATTTACACTCTGACCATGTATCTTAGTCCATTTTTAATGGTATCCCATAACAAATCCTCCATTACAGTACTACAAAAAGAGGAGAGGACATGTTAGCATTCTGCAGGCAAGACTCCATGAAAGAAGTGTGCACTTAAACCCCGGTCGGTCACAATCGTCTCTCGCTTGGTTGTGATAAATTTCCCCGATTGAACAGTTTCATTTATCTTTTTAAAAAAAAAATAATAATAATTAAGGTGTGTTGGTTTTTACTTTCGCAATTACTTTCTTTTCCTTGACTCTCCTGTTTTGAAACCAGATGGTGATCTGCCGTTCGCTCAGGTTCGTAGCCGCCGAGATCTTCCTTCTCTTGTCTTTCGTGATGAATTTATTTGTTGCATATTCCCTCTCCAGTTCTTTGAGTTGGACTTTGGTATAAGGGATCCTCTTCTTCCTTCCGCGCCGAAAGGAACTACCATCCTGTTGGTGCGCTGCAACATCTGCTGTGTGTAGCCAGACACACCCCGCCAAAAAAAAACACAAGACAAGCACATCAGAAAAATGTAACATTGGAAAATAATGTTGAAAAACGAATTAAACAACACGCTCATAATCAATAATTTTCAGTATCCAAAAGGAATACATTTAAATTAACTGATGTATCAAACGCTACTGGGTAATGCTGTAATGTGTATAATAATATTCCAAGGATTATAACTAAATCACAACACTAAATTTCGAATGATATTCCAACTGAGCTCCTTGCATCGGGAATATAAAATAAAATTGTACAATTTTCAATCCTGTTCTACATATCGGCATATTGTCAGAAATAAATCATTATCTTTCAGTTCCATAAGGCTTTTATGTTTCCAATATAATTAAATATGCAATTTTTTAGATGCTTATCCTTCTAGGAAGGAATGCAAAGGTCACTTGTTACCTGCAAGTGTGGATTTCCAGAGGTGGCCCGGCTGTGCTTGTTCCTTAGAACAGTACATCTGGCTGTTCCAGCCATTGAGGGCCCAGGGCTGGTAGCCGTCCATAGGTAACAAGGCTTCGTGCCTCGGCTCTCCCGCGCCACTGATAGTCTGGACTACAGAAACATCTAGATAACTTGGCATTGGTTGGTAGGGACTCGCATAGCCGTGGTAAAAGGCGAATTCCTTAGGCCGCCCTGGATATTCATCGGTGGGGACAGGACTGTCCATGTACTTGTCTCCTGGGTAACTAGATAGGGCGGCAGGCTGGGTGCAAGGCTTGATGGAACTTCGCCCCATTCGACAGGAATAGTAGCCGCTGCCGAAATATCCGTATGGTAAAGGGGCGGCGGTGGAGGCCTGGGGCACCGGGCATGGGGTACATTGCTTGCCGGGCTCCACCACCCCAGAGCCGGAGACGTCGACTGTTGAGTAGCCAGAGCCGTGAACCAAAGGTGAAGGATGAGCCCCGAGCGCAGAGTGAGCCATTAAATTCCTGCACTGATTCGCAGAGAAATTCCCAGCACCAACAAATCCTTCCATTGCCCCGCTATTCTTATTAATCTCATCCGAGTTGTTTTCATACAGGAACATTACAGTGTCGACCCAGCGCGGTTTGAGAAGCAGTGACACTGTCATATCACGTTCAGCATTGGGTCTATAGTTTCTTTTAAGAGACGCAGCACTGAGAGCGATAGAGAATTTCTCCCAGCTTACTGCACTGACGCACTAACCCGGGTTAAAAAAACACGCACGCCCATTGGCTGCCCACGGATCACGTGCTATGCAAACACAGATAATAAACCTTCCTGCAGAATTGGCAGGAAAGAAAAAAGATTCATTGCGAAATAGAAAATATGAAAGGCACGCGTTCAAAAGGCCTTTAATTTTTGCATGCTTAATAGAAAGCGAGGGAGTTGCATTGAACAAAAGTCAAACTACACATTAAACAAACTACACACTTGTATGCTAAAGCAAAACAATATAAAATGTGAACACATGCACTAAATAAAGGTATTTTCACCATCTGGATACTATCTGTTGCATAATTGGTGATTTATCAGATTAAATTTACAGGGATGGATTTTCCTGTTTCAACATTTCAGCATAAATCCATCCGGCGTTCACATTCCCTTTCAGTGTGCAAGAACTCTTGAGATTATGATCGGCCTGCCCATCAGTATTTGGTGTGCGTTGAGCGTTCAAGGTTTTTCTTTGGCAAGTCATTTGCGTTAGAACTAAATCCGCGAGCAGACTTGTGCGTGGATTTTTTTTGCTTCAAATTAAGCAACTTAATAACCTGAAGTTCCACCAAGTGAAGTGTGGAGGGAAGTGAGTTGCTGGTGTCAGCATTTCTTGCTTTTACTGACCTCTTGGCTGGCATTATTTCACTGCCAAGTACTCGAGTTGTATTTTGCAACTGCTGTGAGAGTGTTTGGTTGGTTACAATCTGGTCAGGTCACCAAATCTTAACAACTATTTGAAAAATAATAGTTATTAAAAGTTAAAATCCCAATGACCAATTATCCTTTCTATACTTAGAACCTATACTTTCAGATGAAATGTGAGTGTGTGTGGAACCATTTAAATTTCAGCAAACAATCTCCTCCCATTTAAATGTACAACGTGTTAATAAAACACACACACTCATAGATAGATAGGCACCCGCTCAAAAACACATCCTTGGATATATAATGCCCAAATAAAATAAATCCTAATAATACAAAATTAATTCGATATTAAAGGCTCCCAAACGACTTTACGTTAACCGTACGCTATCGGCCATATAAACCAAATCTAATAGTATAAATCGAAGTGGCATTGCCACATTGCTCTCCTAGCATGGGGATTTACTTTTCATATGCGAACTGCCATTTATGATATATTACAGTCAGAGGGGAAAAAGTGCATTCTACACCCTGGAACTTCATTGTCAGCACCGTGTGTTCTTTATACCTCCGGTTACACCATGCAGTTTTCCATATAATTATCCGCAAATCAGTCTCACTCATTAAAGTCTTAGTAAGTGACAGAGATTTATATCCCGTTTTGATATTGTACTACAATAGAAAATCGCATTATTGTGAATTTTTTAAAATAGGATCTTACTAGTAATTATTCACCCAAATATAATAAAGATTAATTCCGATTTTAAGCTCCGGTTTAATGTTCAAATTGGGCGTTTTTATTTCAGAATGGAATTAATCACAATTCCAACCGCCTGCTCCTTCCTCACTTAACCTCGGGAGTCCAGACTTTCCCCGTTCGGCTGAACCTTTTTTCTTAGATTCAGTTTTATTTGGCTCAGTGTTGATTGGAAACTCGCATGTTTTGGAGCTATTGAAGTTTTAAAATATGTGAAATGCAGATTGCAAGTTCACCACGATTAAAGTCTAGACTTAGAATCCCCTGCCCGTCTGCGTCAGGCTGCAGAATAGTTCAACGGCACGTGTGAGGCGGGTTGCGGGGGGGGTGGGGGGGGGGGATCGTTTTCCTGCGTTAAAGGCGCTATATAAATGCAAGTTGTTGTTGTTGTTGTTGTTTGTCAAGTATGGTCAGTTAAGAGTGGTTTGACACCGGCTGATTTTAAGGCCGCATGAACGTACAGGTTCATATTAATAAAACACCAGACTATCCGCTCGCCATTCACGCGCACAAATATCTCCATGATTTAAAAAAAAACTCCAACGCTGTGTTATGTACAGAGTCGATTCAAACGCAGAGACAATAGCGAAAAGTTTTTTTAAATTCCTGTCTGAATGGTGACTGTGGAAGTAACATGATTGAGAATGATGTGGCAATATTAGAAACTGCAGCAAAACTGTGTTATTCATCTGTAAATCATTACCGGCATTGACAATATAACAGGTCGAACATGCTCGTTTTTCTTTTTTTTTAAAGCGGGTTTAAAGCAATGTTTAAATTGTGTCATAATTTGCAAACTAACTTCTGAAAATAAAAATAGCGGCTTTACCAACGGCCGTTTGTTACATTTTGTGGTATTTACACTTTTAACAGAACGAATTAAAACTCCTAATACAGGATGATGATCAGAAAGTCAGTGTTAATTTATACTTGTGAGAGAAGCTGGCTTTGTTCAATAGAGTAATTAATTGCAAAATGTTATTTTTCTGTCAATTAAATGCAAACAAACAGACGGGCCAATAAATGTTAGATCACCAAGAGATAAGATTTTTAATTTAAAATGTCTATTCACTGAAATAGAATCCAAAGGTCTGTGGGACGTCCTGAGACGTGATAAGGCGCCAGGTATGCAAATTCTTCCTTTTTTATCTAAAGCCGTCAGAAGACAAAAAACTTTAAAAATACATTATATTTCCAATTTGTTTGAACAACGTTTAAGTACGACTATGAGGTTCTACTATTCATCCCGATCATTGTCGGTCTGCCAAATGATCTTTCCATTAAGATAATTCAAATAAAGTTAACTGTGTGCACAGAAACTTATAGCACTATAAATTAGAAATGGGCAGAAAGTAGCACAATACTTCAAATATATTTACAAATAAATAATGCATACCGGAAACAACACGAAGCCTACAGCAAGTCATATTTCATGCAGCATTTTTCAATTGCTACATCTGTCTGTTTTGAGATAACTTCTGTAGATGGCGAGTTATCTTCTACCCTGCTCTCCTTTTGTTTATTAAAAATCAAAGCAAGAGAAAACATTTTACTGCCGACTTGATTGCGCAACCAATGTTTTAAAATATTAAACAACACACAAGTGATGTGTTAAAGTTTTTATATGTGACCAATCGCAGAGGTCTTGGTCTATTTTCTAACATTACACCAAACTTCACAATAGATTGGAAAGGGCGGGTGATATGAAGGTTGGAAACTACACGAGAGCATTCCTGTTATTCACCCGTAATTACATCTTTGTCAGACTTCAAAATATAACAGCATAATATTAATATTTGAAAATTCAATGTCATTTTGAAAGTCCGATTTGACTGAGGCGGAATATCTTTTAAAAATAAAAAGAGATGTTTGCCCACACGCTTTCTATCATTTTGAAATGTTATGTTTCTTTTGTACTGCTTTTTTCTTGTTCAATTATCTATCAATATAAGGCACTTATTTACACTGAAATGCCTCTGCCGGTGTGTAAAGGGCAGCATTTCCATTTTTAAAAAATCGCAGTCTTGAGTCTGTGTTGGGAGTAAAGGTTCAGTGTAAACAGAGATGGGTCGGGGCTGGAGGGGGGAGAAGTTCGGCCGAAGACGAGACACAAGCAATTAAAGGAGCCTGGGCTATTTTACATACGGGTTAGACACGGCTGAAGGCCAAGGTCAAGGTGAAAGTTCAGAGTCTAGCCGCTCCGACAGCTTCTCATTCAAGGGCTTTTCCTTCCCGTCTGAGTCCCATCAAAACAAAACCCCTGATCGCTTCACTGCTTCTTTTATTCGTTGGGAACAACATTCGGAAGCCAATATTCCTCAGGCAGCGGGGTTCACAAGACGGTGTGAGACCCATTAATTTAAAGAAAAACTGGTTTCGAAGAGGTTCCAAGTAATTTCATAGAACGTCCTTTTGTACTTTGCACTGGGCTTTCGCAGTTCAACATCTGCTTCCTAAACAATCTGACATTAGGCAAATAAAACCCCCATTTGCACATGTTTTCTTAAGAAAATGCAAAAAAAACCAATTGGTTTGTTCACGTATATAATAATATGGCTTTAGCATATTACAATTCTAGTTTTGTTTCAAACCGCGTTAACCTAACAAAATATCAGAACCGCGGTAAAGCTAATAGTCTGAAATATAATTCAGTGTAGATTTCAGGTATCCCGACCCAATGCTAACACAATGTAGAAAAAGCATTGGTCAATCACTACTTGAGATCATATTCTTGGATAGTAAAGACGTTTTAAATAAACCTTTATATTTGTTTTACTTTCTGTTGTGTGTGCAGGTTTGGTTTTGTGTACACATCCAGTTTTTGAAAGCTTCAATCACATCCAAAGACTACAGCCCCGAGTATGAGCACCGTGTTAACCGGTCACTGGACCCTGATTTGTTTAGAGGTGCAGGATCTCGTGCTGTGCCCCATACTAAAGTTGTACAATGCACATACTAAGCACAATGCTTAGTTTATTTCTCCCCAAAGCATGTAGATATTGCAAATTGTAAGGGGGAGTCGAGGTAATCCGATTTGCGATTTAGGTTGAGAAAGAGTAACAGTGTAAATGATTAAAATGCCAATACAATTACTGGCAAAATCTCCCTGATTATCCATTAGTTGATTTGTTTTTAAATATTTTATTTGCACAGCAATCCCAGTTAATCTTCAATATGTGTTATTTATATGAAATAATTTGCTCACTAAGGGGTGGCCCACAGATCCAACATTGTACATGAACCAAAGAAGCGACAACACAGATCGGCGTGGAGCAAGAGTTATTTCGAGTAACTTGATTGTTTTTATAATTTTAAACAATTTAAGGTCTGTTTTTAAATTCACATATGCACACTTGTCACGTGTCGACGGACACCCAGTTGTATAATTTTACAGTCTTTACATGAATGGGGTTTTATATTTTTTTCTCCAGGTTTGTTTTCTGTTGCGAGACATACATATTGCTTTGACTGGTGCCTTTAGCGGGGATTGGTGGAGGGAGGGTGTGAAAGTGTTGAGTGAAGGTCACATAAACGCTCAATACCTGATGGTGGCGAAATGCATCGTTTTAAGAAATTAAGATCAAGAAGAGCGAGTTACTTAGTGTCCGAGAAAAAGTACCAGCAAGGGAAGCACAGCTGGGAAGAGCCATTCTGACCAGACTGCGGCACGTTTGCTTTAACAGGATTTGCTCTTGCTCGTCTCCGCTTTATTCACTGATCGCGGTTTATGACTTATGTGTGTTTACGGTGTAGCTGCGGTTTCCCCCTGCTATATATTTCATTTTACACTGGCAAACGTGCGTTATTTGAGGTGCTTTGAGAGAAATTGACGTGAAATTATGAACTGGATATTTTGGAAACGGGGAAATAGTCTTCATTGACATTCCCTGTGAGCAGTAGATCTAGGTCAGTGTGTGCAAAGAATGTGGCGCATGTTTTCCCATCTAAACCATCTGTAGGTATGGGAATGGTTACATGCCAAGTCTTTGAGGTAGAGTCAATATGGACAGTTACCACATTCTACTTTTATCAACATGACAACAATTAACCCGACTCGTTGTGTGAAGCACTTCCCAGACCTTTCCACGCGATCAGCTGCTTATGAACATGCAAGAATTAATTTTGGACATTATACTGCAAAAGTGCCATTTTAAAGTTATAATAATCTGCCATATAGTTCCCAAAACAATGTTACCAGCCCCTGTATTTAGTTATCCAATACGTTGTGCTGTGTGTGTTTTCTATGCAGTTCCAATGATTGTGTCTTTATTAATACAATTAAGATAATGCTCAATCACCTTTGAATTCAAAAGTCCTCGTTTGTGTAGCGCCAGTCAAAATCAAAATGAAAATCGAATAACTCAAAAAGATGAATTTCCCCTTTGGTTAGATTTTTTCCCAAGTCTAATTCACTGCCTGTGTTTTGCGCATTGTGTTTGGATTGCTATTTCTGTGCTGTCTGTTTTTTTGAAAAAACTTTCACAAATAAAACTTTTTTTCAAAAAGAAGAGTGGTCAAAATGCTTTTAACAAGCTGCTGCCACCGCACATTTTATCAATTTGGTTTTGGTTTTACAATCATACCGCATTTTAACCTACAGCTGGTTGAAAAATCTGCATTAAATTAATGATGAAGTAGAAATATCGCCAAACCCACTGAGTAGACTTAACAAAAAGTTATTAATTTTGGGGGGTAGCTGAGCCCCATATTTAACCATTCAACCACTCATGGCCGAATTCTTGAACCCGACACGTCTTCTGTGACGCACCTTCCTAATGGAGACATTGCTCCAAGACATCCATGATCAATTTCACCTCCCCCCCCTCATTTGGATGCGGAACAGAATGATCCTGTGTATTGTTACTCCTCCAGCAATTAAATGGATTACGTGTAAATTCGCTTCGACATCGAATTTTCGTCATTAACGATTTATGCGGCCAATCAAGCAAATTGTTCAAATATCGATTACCCGGTATTCCAGACTGAAAATGGCATCGCCTGTTCTCATATCACACAGAATAAAAGCAATGGGTCGTGTATCATGGTCCACTTGCTCCTCTTAACTGTCTCTTTGTCGTCGAAGTCCCCGAGGAAATATTTATAATCTCAAATTCTCCGACACAAGACATTCAGAGCAAATATACTGATACACAAGTCCATTCGTGCAAGAGAAAATGTACTATTTATGATCCAATTGGGTATAAAAATGAATAAGAATGCGGTAAATGTGAACTAAAATCAAAATGCTGGAAATGCACAGCAAGGCACTGCACATATGGAAAAAAAACAGGTTAACTTTTCGACTGCAGTGTAGACCCTTCATCAGAACTAATCCATGTCAGTTTTCCCCTGTAACTTTCTATCCGGGTCTATAGCTCTTTTGAAAGTTTGCGTGATATAATTAATATGAAATTCTATTGTTCTCTATTCACTGTGATATGTTTTGATCTAATGCCACTCCATAAATAAATATAAGGAACATTCAGGATAACAATATATTGAATGATTTTCCACGACCTGGGCATGCTGGTATCATTAACTATTGGAACGGGGAGAGGGAGGACAAGGGCCAGAGTTTTATGTTATTATTTATAAATGAGTTTCTTCAACTGCATGTCACTCCAAAATGAATGCCTCGCTTCCTTGCTCGTCAATGGAGGTATAAACTTGTTCAGTCCAACAGTTCAAAGTACCAATAAATGAAAAAAAGGCAAGTGCTCAATAGGGCTTCTATCAGGAAACAAACTTTGGAGTAATATGATAAAGGTCCTACGCAGTTATTACAATGTCCACAAGTGTTTCATTTCGAGTTTATTCAAATAATAGAGTATAATGAAATATTTCAGGTTTGTGTCACTCAACTCTACAATGCCCATAGTAGAATTAATCTATTTAATCGCATCAAACCGGTGAGTATTCGAAAGATGGCTCATAATAATACTGGGGAATCTGAAAAGCTAGAGACAAGGAGAGAGGCAGAGATAGAGACAGAGCGACAAAGACAGAGCGAGATAGAAATAGAAATAGAAACAGAGACAGTCAGACAGGGGTGGGGTCGCGGTGTTGGAGGGGGGGGGGGTGGTGCACAGACGGAGAAAGACAGAGGCAGAGACCGACAGAGACAGTCAGACAGCCACAGACGGGCAGACACGCGGACAGATAGAGACAGCGAAACGAGGACAGAGGCAGAGAGCTAGAGACATACACACGGGCAGAAAGAAACGATAAACAAAGCGCTAGAAAGGGGCATCCCTGGTTACTTACATTCGAAAACGCGAATGCGTCATGTTGTGCAATGCTCCAATCAAATTGTAAAACTGGCTTAGGAACAGGCTGAACACTCTGACCTTGAACTTGACACCTAATAGGCTGCGGCTTTGTTGTGAGGTCGGTGGACATTTAGATATACATTGAAATGGACACATTTCAAAATAGTGTGTGCGCAATATGCGAAATATGCGCGATATGCGTGTTTAGCTCATAAAAAACAGCAGAGAAAGAGATTAAAGTATACCAGTCCTTAAGTGCAGAGATGTATTTGAAGATATATTTTCACAAAATGCACGTGCAGCTTAGAAAGTTGACTTCTACCACACGTTGTTGATGCATTGTATCAAACATCATAGAAATTGTCACACTGAAGGAGACAATTCGGCCCATTCTGCACATACATTCAAAGGATTTATTGTTCCTATTTATTTAAGTTCTGTTTATACATGCTTCCTTCACAGATGGGGGGTTGCAATGGGCAGGGCCTGCAATCTGTGGCTGTTTCTTGTCCTGTTGGCTCCCCTCATTTTAAACAAACTCCTTATCTTGAGTGGGGACCTTATCTTGTTGTCGGGTAAGTGAACAATTGTTGTCCCACAAATAACTTAACCTATACTCTTGTATCTTGTAGTGCTTGCGTGTTGTAGTACAGTGGCTATTTATATAAAACTTCATCGACGCTCGTGTGCCATCTCCATGAACCTTTTTTATCCCCACCAATGGTTTATGGCAGTTTGAAACAAATGCTTAATTTTCTGGGAGCCTGACAATTAAGAAAGAATACATCGTTAGGAATTTTTAACCTGAAGTTTTGATTCCTTTGGTCTTTAGTGCAAGCTCATACTGTTCTGACCTTGAGCTTTAAAGCCCTAGACAGGCGTAATGTTGGGCTGCCAGCGTGTTTTTTTTTAATGTAGGTCACCTCTGCTGTTGCTGTTCCTGTATGGCTGTGTTTAAAGATTGTGTAAATAAGGAGTAAAAAAAATTAAATAAAAAAAAGTTGCCACAACAAAAAGAAAATCATTGGTCAGTAGTTAGCAGATCTAAAGATAGATGTGTCCATATGATAGATACACTGAAAATGCTTCTGTAATTACAGATATATAAAAGCATTAATAATTCACATTAGTAACAGCAGGATATTAACCGATAGAAATTCTGATAAATGCGACACTCACTCTATGAATTAATACGTTCCCACAGTGCATTCGTTGCTCTCATTAACAAGAAAAACAAGCTAAAAATGCAGCATGCGTGCTCAGATATATATACTAACCTTTTAGATTATATGGACTAACAAATTACTATATGTTTCCTATTAAACCAACCTACCGATTTTTCTAGATCAGCCTTATAGTAAAACATGCTGTTTTGATTTAAATACATTAACAGATTTAAAAAAATTCTGTGCAAACCTTTGGAACGTGCTAGCTTGAAGCACAGAGAGATATAAAAATCATATCCGCATTGTGTGGATTCCGTTTGTAGGTATGAGTTTAAATGTTATTGAATAATCTGCTCACCGGGGAGGTAATGTCCTGTAGATGCAGTTATAGTAACAGGGTGAACATTCAGTAACATCACTTTTCACTTCTATTTTCAACCGTTCAGAGCATGCCTTGGTGGAATGTTGTGCCATTATTATCGCGGATTCCTTTTTGCTTTAAGATGAAGACATGTTATCTTGATGCTTGATGTGCAGTTGCTTTGGGATTTCTTGCTTCATTATTAAATGAACAATCCTTGCAGACAATTAAAACTTTTTTTGACTCACTCCCTCGTATCTATTCGGAGAGGACAAATTCCATCTCGACTGTTAAAAGAGTTCGAGGGATTTTAGTGAAGGCAGAGTAAATGTAAAGAAGTTACTTAAAAAAAATAAAGCACAGGTAATATTATACCGGTGACAGATTCTTATCTCCTAGATATCTTTTAAGACTTTTCTCAGGATATATTCTCGTTTGAAAAACACATTGAGTTGCTGTTTAACTTATTACGTTTTCATATAGGTTGTCATATTATTGGTAGTATTTGGCAATTGTTTCAATATTATTACATGAATTAGTTGTACTTGATCTTAAATAGAACATTTGGGTAATTGGATTGATCAATTAGGCACTTAGCAAATTGCGGAAGTGAGTAAAAGATTCTTCGAATTGGGTTTAATTCGTCAATTATTACAGCAAAAATGCAACATATCAGCAATAATTTATATAGCGCCATATCTCATCTGTCAGAAACGCCCCAGGGCCTTGCACAGCTAATGGAATGCCCTGTAGGAGAAAATTATTTAAAATATTGCAAGAATTCTTCCAAAAGACGTCACTTTTCTTGATTATATTACGAGCCAGTTATATACGAGCCAGTTTCAGAATCTCCATTGCACAATGAGGCTCCAATATATTTATTCTGTATAATAAGCAATAATATAGAATGTACAATTACTAAAGGAGGCAGGCCAGTTTTTCAGCTGTAACGAATTTCCAGTAGATGATGGTCGTCTGTAACAGAAACTCTTGCAAAATTGGATACTTATATTTGGACTGAGTCCCGTTTATTACACACGCCAACGTGTAATATAACCAGTTAATAATATCCCATCACATTTATCGCCTCTCATATTTTTGGTTTAATGTCATGCCTTGCCCTTTTAATAAATGAGTGTATTTTTAAAGACATGTGATATATCCTGCACCTTTTATGCATCCTGTTTTTAATCTTTATAGTCAACCATGGGCAGTGTGTACAATCAGTCCCGTGCGCAGTGATTAAAAGCTTATTTTTGATCTTGAAGGAATGTTTGACAATAGTTAGACTAACTTGTGTCGGTTCAAGTTGTGTTCTGCGGGCTGGTGGGATTTTAATGTTTAGCTTTGGGATACTTGTTAGCTTGGACCAGACCGCAGCCGGAATCAGCGCCTCGTAGCTCCTGAGAACAACGGGTTAGGGAAGAGGCAGTGGATGATACTTTCGCAGTTCATTTAGACAAAGCCTTTTATTCCACCAGCTAAGAAATACGGACGGCGACCTGAAACACGAGTACATTTGGTTAGGTTCCCCTTATTCGCAGTGCAGGTCGAAAGGACCTCTGTTCTGTGTGACAATGTGATTGGCTCCATTTTAAGTCCCCTGGAAACAAGAACGTTTCAAAATCAAGGCTGCATTAAAAAACACTACAACTACTAATCCTGTTTCAACATTGGGTTTTTAAATAACACGTTTTGAATTATACAAGTAAATACAAGGATTTGGTAATTATACTTCATAACAAACAACAGGAACTGACTGGAATGTTATTCGGCGTCAGACTAATGTACTCATTTGGGCCCCGTACCCCAAAAGCACGTTTACATAAATTTATGTAATACCGCTCATCGTTTCAAATTCTGTGATTGTAATGTACAGCATCGTTTTCTCCTGTTTGGGCTTATTTGAAAAGTTAATCTATTAGTGATCTTTAATTAGTTGTATCAAGGAAGGTATATAACATAGCCTTAACCAGACACGGCAATTACTGCCCGCATGATGCAATATTAGAGTACTAGGAACATAGGAACATTCAGCCCCTCGAGTCCGTTCCGCCATTTGATGAGATCATGGCTGATCTGTATCTTAACTCCATCCATCTGCTTTAGCGCCATATCCTTTTATACTCTTAGCTAGCAAAAATCTATCGATCTCAGATTTAAAATTATTAATTGAGCTGTGGGAGTTCCACACTTCTACCACCCTTCGCGTGAAGGATTATTTCCTAACTTCTCTCCTGAATAGCCTAGCTCTGATTTTAGGATTAAGTCCCCTTGCCCTAGACTGCCCCCCCCCCTCCCCCACCCCACCAGCGGAAAAAGAAAAGGCATTGCAAGTCTTTTTTCGTTTTGAAGAAAGTTAGCAATATTTCTCTTCACTGTTATACTGTACCGTAACAATGCATACATTTCGAGTGGATGCTACAAATACTCAAGCACTAATATTCCAGCAAATATATATTACAACTGGCGAAGGTATGGGCTGCTTCGTCCCATCAGCGGTTGGATGGGTAATTGTCCATGGTTAATCCAGCGTGCCCTAGACGCGAATCAAGCAGCTCTCGTTGAAATTGACTCTTCGAATTTGTTAACTTTTAAAAACAACTATTAACCAATTTGACAAACTCCCCTGGCTGGAGAGCCTAGTACCAGGGGTTGCAGTCTCAGGATAAGGGGTCGGCCATTTAAGACTGAGATGAGGAGGAATTTCTTCACTCAGAGGGTTGTGAATCTTTGGAATTCTCTGCCCCAGAGGGCCGTGGATGCTGAATCGTTGAGTATATTCAAGGCTGAGATCGATAGATTTTTGGATTCTACGGCCGTATGGCCTACTCAGGCTCCTATTTCTTACGTTATTATGTCCTCATATTGAAAAATGTACCCTCCAGTATTTGTATATCTTTAATCAGCAATGCTGGGAAAAGTTGATGTGTATTTTATGTGATTTTTACAACTGTGAGATGATGTATTGAACATTCATCTCATAACATCTAATGCAGATATGTATCTAGTTGCTATTGCACATCGGGATCAATAACCACTTTTTAGATATATATTTGATATGTACATTGTTAATCTATTCGCTATACCAGTAAGGCTATTTTTTCTTTTATATTTCTTGGGGTCCTAATTGTCAAAAAATTTTAAATCAACTTTTATGTGGATGCTCAGTCGTTGACTTTATTCAAGGCTGAGGTCGATAGATTTTTGGACTCTAGGGGAATCGGGATATGGGGATCGGGCGGGAACGTAGAGCTGAGGTCGAAGATCAGTCATGATCTCACTGAATGGCGGAGCAGGCTCGAGGGGGTATGGCCTACTTCTGCTCCTAATTCTTATGTTCTTATTCTAAAATTCATGAGGGAGAGAAAAATTGCTCAAGTTGTTATGTGTGGCCTCATTGCAGATGCGTTCAATTCCTCTTCCCGTTAGTTCTGGTGAAATTGTGAACACGTACTTTTAGCTTCAGTTTACACACTGTCCACGATCAACTGGGAGCCAATTGGTCTTGGGTTTGCTGCAATGATGACAGCTCGGTTACACTTCTCCAAGAGTTAGGCAATTCAGATTTAACCAGCCGCCCTTCACTTTGAAGCCACCGTGTCAATATGGAATCAGATCGCTGGCCTGGCTCCTTGTTCCTAAAATAACAATTTGCATTTATAACAACAACAGCAACCTGCATTTATATAGCGCCTTTAATGTAGTAAAACGTCCCAAGGTGCTTCACAGGAGCGTTATAAAACAAAGTTTGACACCGAGCCACATAAGGAGATATTAGGACAGGTGCTTGTTCAAAGATGTAGGTTTTAAGGAGCGTCTTAAAGGAGGAGAGAGAGGCGGAGAGGTTTAGGGAGGGAATTCCAGAGCTCGGGGCCCAGGCAGCTGAAGGCACGGCCGCCAATGGTTGAGCGATTGAAATTGGGGATGGGCAAGAGGACCGAATTAGAGGAGCGCAGAGATCTGGGGGGATTGGGAGTTGTGAGGCTGGAGGTGATTACAGAGATAGGGAGGGGCGAGGCCATGGATTTGTAAACAACGATGAAAATTTTAAAATCGAGGCGCTGCTTAATTAGTAGCCAAAGTAGGTCAGCGAGCACGGGGTGATATTGCTCCCTTGCCTAATAAATTAAAACGGACGCAAAGCCAAAGAATGAGATAGCAGGGCTCCAATACTGCGGCAAAGTTGTAGAGTAAATCCAGAGTCAGAGTGTGACTGGCATCCAAGCAAGGCACTGTGTTCGCATACATTTACACAACTGTAGCGCTGGGACTAAGCGGGTCCCCTTCACACTCAGGCTGCAGCTATTGCCATAATGAAGCTTGAACTGGGAGTCAGGGCCCAACCTGACACTGGAGCACATTGGAGTGGGGCTCCCTTGAGAAAGGAAATTCACTCTGCTTTCCTTGGGAGTCAGTTCCGGCCTTAACACTCTACTGAACCCAAGTTCAAAATCGCTGCGTAGCCCTGCACCCTCCACTAAACTTCAGGGTATTCCAGCTATGGGCCCCACACCCCATCCCCCTCCACACCCCCTCCCCCCCCCCCCCCCCGCTCCGCCATAATGGGCAGAAAAGTGCCAAGTTGACTACTCTACATGCAAACCTGATTTAAACCTGCTTCACTCACGAATCATGTTGCTAACTGACTCCGGGTTTCCGCTACAACCTTAGGATGAGTGCAAAGTGAAATCCCACAGCCGTCAACGCGGTTTCTCTATATTTTTCATAAGTTGCCTCTACTAGGCATTTACGGTATTTTCTCAGTTCTATCCAGCTCCCACCTGTCCTTTAACCGGACAAGGTCCATCTTATGCGTCGCACTTTATTAATCATTGTTATTCTGTTGCTCCTTATTATAGCACTACCCGTAAAATCTAAATGTTGCGGAGAATCTAGCCAGGTATTTCTGCACAGTTTGTCACGTCCCATAAACAAATTCCTTTCTCGGGTACATGCGGTTTGCATTAACCCCTTTCAAAAGACAGATAAACTGTAGTAAAGGGATCACATTCGCGTCCAGTTATATTTGAGCTGAACGCGGCATAAATCCTTAAATTTTTACACTGCACTGCGGGGTACTCTAGAACCGTTAAAAAGAAGTCTGCATCTCCCAGCTCAACACAAAGCGGGCCATGGGCGAGGCCAAACACAAGGTCCCCATGCCTATCTCCGCCTGTTAATTCTTTAATTAAACGGCTCGGGCCAACTGGGTTATTTTCATTTCTGCTTTGCACACTATTTCCTTTGGTTGGTCTCTCTAGCGAATTATAAAGGGGAAATCTGTGAGAAATACCAACCAGAGGAAGGTTTCGCGGCTCTATTACCCAAATCGCACAGAGACCGTCGCAATTCAGGCCTCGCTCCGCCCCCGCTCTTCCTTCAGTTTAGTTATTTTTGGGGGCTATTGATAGTTCTTACTTCACCCGCTGGGAATGGGTTTGCATCTATCACGCTGTCTATCAGATAACTGCATTACACACAGACACATCACACAAAGCACCAGCCTCCTCCCCCTAGCAACTCCTAAATTTAAACATAAGATTCTGAGGGGGATTGACAGGGTAGATGCTGAGAGGTTGTTTCCCCTGGCTGGAGAGTCTGGAACTCGGGGGCATAGTCTCAGGATAAGGGGTTGGCCATTGAGGGCTGAGATGAGGAGGAATTTCTTCACTCAGAGGGTTGTGAATCTTTGGAATTCTCTGCCCCAGAGGGCTGTGGAGGCTCAGTCGTTGAGTATATTCAAGGCTGAGATCGAGAGATTTTTGGGCACTACGGGAATCGAGGGATATGGGGATCGGGCAGGAAAGTGGAGTTGATGTAGAAAGAAAGAATTGCATTTCTATAGCGCCTTTCACGACCACCGGACGCCCCAAAGCGCTTTACAGCCAATTAAGTACTTCTTTTAAGTGTAGTCACTGTTGTAATGTAGGAAACGCAGCAGCCAATTCACACACAGCAAGCTCCCACAAATAGCAATGTGATAATGACCAGGTAATCTGTTTTTTTTAGTGATGTTGATTGAGGAATAAATATTGGTCAGGACACGAAGAGAACTCCCCTGCTCTTCTTCGAAATAGTGCCCTGGGATCTTTTACGTCCACCTGAGAGAATGGATGGGGCCTCAGTTTAACGTCTCATCCAAATGATGGCACCTCTGGTAGTGCAGCGCTCTCTCAGTACTGCACTGGAGTGTCAACCTAGATTTTTGTGCTCAAGTCTCTGGAGGGGAACTTGAAAACCACAACCTTCTGACTCAAGAGCAAGAGTGCTACCCACTGAGCCACAGCAGTTCTGAAGTTCAGCCATGATTTTATTAAATGGAGGAGTCGGATGGTCTACTCCTGCTCTTAGTTTTTATGTTCTTAAATTACTCTTTAAAGGTTGCAGGACAATTAGGAGAAAACATCGAAGTTAAAAAGCTCTGACGTTTTCTATTCATTTTTAAATTGGATGGGAGAGGGGAGGGGATTCTGCTACAGAATTATATCTGCCAGAGCCGCACTGAATAGGCACAACATATAAATCATTTAAATCTGGGAGCCCATGGGTGAAACAGAAACAGACTGGAGAGTCACCTCTAGGTTGCAGTTCAAGCCTTTCTATCATCCCGTGCTCGTTGTTCCACACTGTACCGCATTTTCGCCGTGCATCGGTTACAGAATACCCACGTAAACTTGAGGTCATCCAAAACTCGGCTGCCCGTGTCCTAACATGCACAAAGTCCCATTCACCCATTTCCCCTCTGCTCACTGACCTACATTGGCTCCCGGTTAAGCAGTGCCTCAATTTCAAAATTCTCATACTTGTTTTCAAATCCCTCCATGGCCTCGCCCATCCCTTCCTCAGTAATCGCCTCCATCTCCCATCACCCCCTGAGATATCTGCGTTCCTCTAATTCTGCCCTCTTGAGCATCCCTGATTATAATCGCTCAACCATTGGTGGCCCTGCCTTCAGCTGCCTGGGCCCTAAGCTCTGGAATTCCCTCCCATAACCTCTGCACCTCTCTACCTCTGTTTCCTCTTTTAAGACGCTCCTTAAAACCTACCTCTTTGACCAAGCTTTTGGTCACCTGCCCTCATTTTTCCTTATGTGGCTCGGTGTCAATTTTTTTGTCTTATAATACGCCTGTGAAGCACCTTGGGATGTTTTACAACGTTAAAGGCGCTATATAAATAAAGGTTGTTGTTGTTGTTGGCGTTCCTCCTTTACATTTGCTCCATAATCTCCCCCTCTGTAACCTCCAGCCCTACCTCCCTGCTGGAACCTTCCCTCTTCCCACACAGACCTACTGTAAGTGGCTCTCCTACTCGCTGCGCCATCAATGGCAGAACCTTGGGTCATTGTGACTCTGCACATCTTGTTCACCATCGAACTCCTCCTTACAACCTAACCTTAGAAGCGGGTGTTTTGCGAAGAAAGCAGGAGAGTTCTCCCGGTGTCCTAACCAATATTTATCCCTCAACCAACATCACTAAGACAGATTATCTGGTCATTTATCACATTGCTGTTTCTGGGAGCTTGCTGTGTGCAAATTGGCTGTCGCCGTTCCTACATTACAGCAGTGACTACACTTCAAAAAGCACTTAATTGGCTGTAAAGCGCTTTGGGATGTCCGGTGGTCGTGAAAGGCGTTGCATTCTTTCTATATTGTTGCTGTTACGTGGGTCTCCTTATAGGTCCATTTGCCAGTGACTAGGAATGACGGAGTGCGTGATAACCTGGGTAGGTAAAGGTTAAAATACAGGGTAATCGGAACGCGTGTCACAGTCTAAGCAAAATGACCCGTTACATTTAACACGATTCTTGTGACAAAACTGACTCGAACTCATAAGAGCACGATCATGATTTTTTCCGAGTCAGATATAAATATAGAATCGCTTATTCTAAACAGTTGGGCTTTGCAAAGAACACGCATATTGTCTATGCAGAAATCCTTTACATTTGACACTCTGATTTCCACTTTTTAAAACTGTTCGTCTTTCTAATAATTAGGTTCATTTATTAGAAAATCGAAGTCATGCTTTTTTCCAGGAGTAAATGTCATTTTGATATGTCCTTATTTTCATTCTTACTCACAGTGACTATCCCCTTACCCTCCCTTATACCACTGTCCAACACAACCTTCTGATCTGATAATGTAGTCATTAGTTCGTTAGCACAGAGATGCTGGAACATAACAGGAAGAGTTTTTTTGGTCTCCAACCTATATTAATTTCACTCGATTCATTTAAAAAATCGAGTTTACGCGCGCCCTGGGAAATACAGAATCGTTATACGAGATTTCTACCAGAAGAAAATATAAAGTTTAAACTTGTGCAAGAAAGAAAACTTGTGAACTCCGTAATCCGTGCAGATAACAGAAAATTATTACTTAAAAACTGCAATTAAATGTTTACAGCGCAAAGAAATATTGCGGCGCCTGTAATTTTGGATTTAATACGAGTTTGTCAAAATTAGAGAATACGGTTGTTGATGTAGAAACAGGGATGGGCACGAGGTTAACGTGCAATAACTTGCTGAGTCATTTCAAAGATTACCAGAAGAAAAATTGCATATTTGGTCCACACTACAGATGGATGCTTAGAAAATAAGGTCTATCCGCAAATTGGTTCTGCTCAGGGTGCGGTCTGAAGTTTAAAGCCGTGCTGTCAATTTTTCCGGCCTACTTGTTTGGATCGTAAAAGTAAAATCTTCAAAATAAAATAGCCCATCATCTGCTTCCGCTGCATTTATGCCTGTGTGTAAATGGCTTGTACACTGGGCGAAATATTTCCTCGACATAAACATGTTGTTATTTCGAAAATAAAAGCAAATTCGCACTTTTCAACTGACAGCATAAAGATTACTGGTGTGTCTGCAGTCAGTTTTCAGAAATAAGCTGCTTGTCACGATATTTTATTAAACCGTAAGAATTCAGAGTAATATAATGCCTGCTGTAATTGCGGCAAAGCTTCTAAAGTGGGTAAAATATATTAATGAATCGCTTAACAGCTTCAAGCGTGCACTTAACTGGAAATAGTACAGAGATTGTCAGTTTCTATCAGTTTAAATGAACGATTCGCTTATCCGGGATCACCTCCCATCTATACAAGGGAAACCGGATCCGAATTAATTCATTTCCAGTGACATAACAGAGCAAACTCGCAGTTCGTGCAAAATAATTAGAGCACAATTATTGCTCCATTTATTTAGAGCAATCATTGTGGGTAGTGGGTTTATCACTGGATAATACCGCTCCCACCTCTCACCACGACTGCTTAATGCTAAACGGATATTCCAGCGTTCCAAGGTCTTTGCCAGAGTGCTGTTTACTCTCGTTCTCCTCCCCAGTTTCCCCATCCTTATAGCAGACGCTTCAAAATTCAAACTCTGCGTCGTCTAAGCGCAACTTCTTAATTGATCTCGTCTTAGAATCAAATGTGTTTTTCGGCTGCTCCGCCGTTACTTTGGCGGAAAAAACTTTTCCGCGGCTGTTCTAGCGAAATTAGAACGTACCGGCGGGAGATTCCCCCGCGGAAATTCACCCCCGCACAATTTTACAGCACGGAGGGAGGTGATTCGGTTTCCAGCCTGTGGGGACGCTCTGAAAGGGGGTTTCCACTTAATCCCATTCCCTCGCTCACTTACTCTTGCCAAACTACGGGTTATCGCGCACATGGGATTTTGGACATACGCCTAGGTTTTCTCATACAAAAGCGCAGTTGGTACAACATTTTATAATAATTTATACACAATTTCTGAAGAAAAATTACATCACAGTAATATACAATAAAATTATGTGCAATTGTCATAACAAAGGCTATAAACAATGAACACAACAGTTTAGATAAATAGGTGGAGCTCATTCGATGCACAATTAGACAACAGTTTGTACTCAGTAACTCATTTTATGCACCCTGATCGCAGCACAATCGCAGTTTATGCAAAATGCTCATGGTACAATATGGTGCCAGGCCCTACACGACATTGGTGTTCTGTTCAACCCTGAGCTTAGTTTCAGACTTCATATATACTTCATCACCAAGACTGCTTACTCCCCTCTCTGCAATATTGTCCACCTATGCCTCTACCTCGGCGTCTTTACCACTGAAACCCTCACACATGCCTTTGTCATCTCCGGACTTAACTACTCCAATGCTCTACTAGCAGTCACATTTCCTGCAGACTTGTGCAAAGCTCTGCCGCACCCATTTTGTCCCACACTAATTGCCATTTGCCCATCAGCCCTGTCCTCACTGACCTACACGGGGCTTCCCTTCCCCTAATGCATTGAATTCAAAAGTCTCGTCATCTTTAAATCACATTATGGCCTCACCCCCACCCTATCTCTATATCCTCCGGAACAACTCCGTTCCTCTGAGTCTTCCTTTCATCTGTTCCCTCCGCCTCCTCCTTTAAAACCTCAAAATCCATTTCTTAAATCAAGTCTTTGGTCACCCCTCCTAATCAGTCCCTCTGGGCTTGGCATCCACTTTCATTACACTATGGAGCACGTTGGGGATTTTTTTGATGTTAAAGGCGCTATATAAATGCAAGTTGTTGTTGTGTCTATCTATAGCACTGTTTATGCACAACACTCATAACACAGGTTTAGATACCAACAATACAAATAGAAATGTGATATAAGACCATTAGACCCATCGAGTTCACCCCATCCAGGCATGGTGTAACTCGCACAGCATTTACCCAGAAAAACTCTAGCATTCCCCTCTGACTCCCTGAGACAATCAAGAAAAGCCCCGAGAGACTGTGGTTACCTGTAACTCCTCAGAAAAAGAAAAAAGATTGGTAAAGTCAAGCGTAGGTCCCTTGCAGTCAGAATCAGGGGAATTTATAATGGGGAACAAAGACACGGCTGATCAATTAAATACATACTTTGGTTCTGTCTTCACAAAGGAGGACACAAATAAACTCCCAGAGATGTCGGGGAACATAGGGTCTGATGAAAGGGAGGAACTGAATGAAATCAGTATTTGTAGGGAAATGGTATTAGGGAAATTGACGGGATTGAAGGCCGATAAATCCCCAGGGCCTGATAATCTACATCCTAGGGTACTTAAGGACGTGGCTCTAGAAATAGTAGATGCATTGCTGGTCATCTTCCAAATTTCTATAGACGCTGGAACAGGTCCCATGGATTGGAGGGTGGCTAATGTAACCCCACTATTTAAAAAAGGTGGTAGAGAAAAAACAGGGAATTATAGAACGGTAAGCCTGACATCGGTAGTGGGGAAAATGCTAGAGTCCATTATAAAAGATGTAATAGCAGAGCAGTTGGAAAACAGTGACAGGATCGGACAAAGTCAACATGGATTTACAAAAGGTAAATCATGCTTGACTAATCTACTGGAATTTTTTAAGGATGTAACTGGTAGAATAGATAAGGGAGAACCAGTGGATGTGGTGTATTTGGACTTTCAGAAGGCTTTCGATAAGGTCCCGCATAAGAGACTAGCGTGCAAAGTTAAAGCACATGGGATTTGGGTTAAGGTACTGACTTGGATAGAAAACTGGTTGGCAGACAGGAAGCAAAGAGTTGGAATATACAAGTCTTTTTCTGAGTGGCAGGCAGTGACTACTGGGGTACCGCAGGGATCAGTGCTAGGACCCCAGTTATTCACAATATATATTAATGATCTAGACAAGGGAACTAGATGTAATATCTCCAAGTTTGCAGATGACACAAAGCTGGGTGGGCGTGTGTGCTGTGAGGAGGATGCCGAGAAATTCCAGTATGATTTGGACAGGTTGGGCGATTGGGCAGATGTATGGCAGATGCAGTATATCTGAATGGCAATAGATTGGGAAAAGGGGAAGTGCAACGAGACCTGGGTGTCCTTGTGCACCAATCGCTGAAGGTAAGCATGCAGGTGCAGCAGATGGTTAAGAAGGCAAATGGTATGCTGGCCTTCATAGCGAGAGGATTCGAGTACAGGAGCAAGGATGTCTTGCTGCAGTTGTACAGGGCCTTGGTGAGACCACACCTTGAGTATTGTGTGCAGTTTTGGTCGCCTTATCTGAGGAAGGATGTTTGCCATGGAGGGAGTGCAGTGAAGATTCACCAAGCTGATACCTGGGATGGCAGGAATGACGTATGAGGAGAGATTGGGTCGATTAGGCTTATATTCACTAGAGTTTAGAAGAATGAGAGGGGATCGCATTGAAACTTATAAAATTCTAACAGGACTAGACAGACTAGATGCAGGAAGGCTGCTCCCGATGGCGGGGAAGTCACGGTCTAAGGATAAGGGGTAAGCCATTTAGGACTGAGATGAGGAGGAATTTCTTCACCCAGAGAGTGGTGAACTTGAGGAATTCTCTACCACAGAAGACAGTTGAGGCCAATTCATTAAATATATTCAAGAAGGAGTTAGATATATTTCTTAAGGCTAAGGGGATCAAGGGATATGCGGAGAAAGCAGGGCCAGGGTATTGAATTTGGATGATCAGCCATGATCGCATTGAATGGCGGAGCAGGCTCGAGGGGCCGAATGACCTACTCCTGCTCCTATCTTCTATGTTTCTATGTTTCTCATAACCCCGGCTAATCAGCGACTTGTCTTCTTTAACTGAAAATGACCTCTTTATTCAGGAACCTGTCAAGTTCCCTGTTTAAAGCAAAACTGTGGCGAATCTATACCCACCATATGTCCAGGTAGTCTGTTCCAGAGAGCGATAACTCTCTGCCAAAATAATTACTTCTTGGTATCTAACTTGAGCCTCTGTCTATGTATTTTGTACATATGCTACCTCCTCCTGACATTCCGACCGATCATAATCAAACCTGCCTGAGTCCACTCCCATCATCGTATTAAAATCCCCAACCATATGCCCTCTATGCTACTTGCTCTCTAAAGTGGGCAGCTCTAACACTTGGAGCCTATTCTTTTAACCCATTGCCCTTCCCCTGGGCATCATTCTGGTCACCCATGACTGCGCCTACTCCAGAGCCTCAGTATCCTTCAACATGTGTCCGGACCATTACTGGACACACCACATGTGCGGACATACCGACACCTTACACTCAATGGTCCTAGCTTTAGAACCTAAAATCTTATTTGCTTTCCTTATAGTCACCTCACATCAGCCTGTACCTTTAATGGGTGATTAATAGGGTACTCAGGTGTCCTTATTGATCCCTTACAGTTAACATAATTTTTATAATGTCCAAATACAATTTATACACAACTAGGTGAACACATTTGGCGCCCAGCACACACTTGCATACAACGAGCACAAAGTAATTTGTATAAAATGGGCTTGGCACTGACTGTTCATAGTACTGTACATAACACACGATAGCCTTGATACAGATGCGCCAATGTTTCCTTCAGTGCATTTATTTTAAGCAGTCGGTAAACCCATTTACAAACACCGCCTTCCCTGGTTGTTTGAAACTAAGACATCAGCAATCTGCAAACAATGAACACAATAGCTTGGTGCCACCATAGCATATAAAAGTACATTTTCGGACAAATATTTTTAAATGTAATAAGGTAACAAATTCAAACATACATCTAGTGGAAAACGGCATGAGATATCGCTTTCTAAAATGTTTTTGTTGCATAATGCTATCGACTTATGTTCAATTATTATCAGTACTCTCCGAATGAAGAGTATTCACATCCCCAGCATTTTTCTTTGTCGCACATATATTTAATTAGATTTATACTGCATTTCTTTATGCTGAAATAAACATGTAAACTACCAACTTAAGTACCGAGTTCGCCAGGATAGATGAGCTCACACAGTGCGTGTTCCTCTCGCACTCTGAGTTTAAAACGGAAGAAATTAAGGAGCGAATCGCTGATATTTTGGGGGTGATTAAGCCCCGTAATCGGTACCGCCAGATAATTGAACGCTGCTAATTGTGCAAAGTTTCAGGGCAGGGAAATGGTTTATTAGAATAGGTTAACAATAACCGCACCTTTTTTCCCCATTATTGAACATTTTGGCATTACTGGCTGCACTACAATACCATAAAATTAGCAGGTTACTTCTGTAATAAAGCAATTGAATAATTAACATTCATTAAATGAATATTCCCAGATCTCAATAGGTCGGTCTACTCTCTAGCTGTCATCATAAGTGCGCCTTTAACTTGAATCAATAACCCTCCTCTTTCAATATGTTGGACAAAAGTAATGATTCATCTTAGAAAAACTTAAAGCGTCTATGCACATACAAAAAAGACTTGAATGAAACAGGAGATGCACGGGATTAATTGTAGAAACCTTACATCGACCAGGCGAGACGTTAAAGGACGATACCGAAAATGAGCAGCATCGAATGTGCCGCTCTATTTTTTATTTCATTTTAATTGTTGAAAGTGAATGCAGGTAGTTTTAATTTTGAAAGGATTTCTAACCATTGCATTCAAGTACAGATGTAGGTCAACAACAAAAAATCAGTGATTAATATGAAAGAAATTTGGCAGACTGTATATCGAACTGTATTTGAGTTTTAACTATTAATGGAAAAGGAACGCAAGTTACAGACATTACGGCACTTTGCTATGAGGGGCGTAATATCTCTTGCGTTTTAAAATTTCTTTAACAAATAGATTTTTCCCAGGAAGGAAATATACTGTAAAGACAGGCCTGTTAATATGCACATTTCAGAATGAGTCACTGTGGTCAGCGATATCTTGATGGCATCCTATTGAGGGCTTGGTGACTTGTGCACGATGTTTCGTCCCTGAGACATGGGTTAAATTCGGTCCGATCTGATGGAATGGAACGGTGAAATTACTTTGATAAGTCTCAATCCACTTCCTGGTGGGCTGGAGGAGACTTCTCAAAATGCCCACAATTATGCCCCCAATGAGGCCATAAGGGTGGCAGGTGCAGTAGGGGTGCTTTCTGAGAGTGGGAGTTTGATGGGCTTGTTGAGGTAGTTTGTAAGGAGCTTTATTTTACACCTCTACGCTCAGTTATGCTTCATCGAGGAGGGAGGGGGCATCTCAAAGTGCAACGTTGACATTGTCTACGTTGCCTACACGTTCACAACCCTGCTTTTCCTTTTCAAAATCCCCTTGCATTCTAAAGAGATGTTGATATTGAACACTTGTAAATAGCCAGACCTTTACCATTCACTTTATTTTTGTGTTAATGGCATACTTGCCCAAGTCAGTGTCACTGTGAGATTCACCAGCCTTTTTATTTAATGAGACAATTTCGAATAAATCATCTGAGTTCAAGTGGGAATTTATTAAGCAGCTTATTAACATAAATAAATAACGGGTACATAAATGATCATATAAATTCAAATGGATGATCTTTAATTATGTCTCCTGCAAAAGACGTCGCGATAACTGGACCATAGTTTGAAAATGACATTTCTCTTTATTGCCATGTTAGATTGCCAGGGCACTCTCTCTCTTTCAGTAAGCTGCTAATTGTTATATCTTGGTAGGAAAGCATTCATTCTCAGTCCTCCCTGGTTTTATTATTACTCCTTCCACTCAGATATATTTCCTCCTTACTTCCATAACACCTCAGTTATCTTAAGCGGAACATTCCCCACAATCCTGTTTTCCGAAGACCAGAACATACGATTTTTTAGAAACTCCATTAGGTCTCAATAAACCCGTTTCCTTCTAGTAATTAAATCCACCTACCCATCTTCTTACCATGTCCTTCCAACTCAATCCACTAATACATCTAATTCTACTTTAATCCCAATTTTGCTTTCTGCTTCAATGCCTCTCCTGTTAATTTATTCCACAAATCGATTTCTCTTTAGATTTTAAAACTCTCATCCTTGTGTTCAAATCCCTCCATGGCCTTGCCCCTTCCCAATCTTTGTAATCTCTTACACCCCCTCCACCACCACCACCCAGATATCTGCGCTCCCCCAATTCTGGTCTCTTGCGCATCCCCGATTTTAATCGTCTCAGTATTGGCGGCCGTGCCTTCAGCTGCCGGGGCCCTAAGCACTGGACTTTATTCCCTAAACCTCTCCCCTCTCTACCTCTCTCCTCCTTTAATATTCTGCTTAAAACCGACCTCTTTTACCAAGTTCTTGGTCACCTGTCCTAATATCTCAGCAAGCCAGGCAACATCCGTGGAGAGAGAAATAGAGTCTATTTCTCTCTCCACGGATGTTGCCTGGCCTGCTGAGTTTTTCCAGCATTTTCTGTTGTTATTTCGGATTTCCAGCATCCGCAGTATTTTGCTATTGTCCTAATATCTCCTTATGTGGCTTGGTGTCAAATTGTTTGATAATTGCTCCTGGAAAGCTCCTTGGGACGGTTTACTATGTTAAAGGCGCTATATAAATACAAGTTGTTTCTATAGATGAAAAGTGCAAGTGTCTTGCTTCCTTACTCCCAACGTTGTATTGTCGGGACTTAAGATAACTGATGCCACTTTCTAACCCTGCCAGTCTGATCCAATTAACGTCTAGATGTCCATCTATTCCTCTGCCTAGTGGGACAGTGACTGGGAGAAACTGTTTCAACTCATAGATTGTCGCTGTTTTCCCCTACTAGGCAAAGGTAACGTTTCCGATCGGGTCCATACAGATTAGGAAGAACCAAGATTAAAACGCTTGGTCGCTCATTTCAGCCGGGACAGCAGTCAGAACGCTACAATTATCACAACACCCCAGAGTTAGGTAAGTGTAATCCAGTGATCCCTGGCGGCAGTGTCTGTCTGTTGATGTTAGCTGAGGACCGAATGATGCTCGGCTGTGGTGGCCTCCACAGTCCATTAGCCTATATGCAGTCTACACAAACGGGTATTGTTTTATCCCCTGGGCGCCCAAGAACAATTGTGGCGCAAGACCACGCTCAAATAGCCAATTTGCTGCCCAAATAACAGAATATCACTCCGCCCTGATTTTGTCATTACTGGGCCCGCGCTAAGCTCGATGCTCATGCTTTGCTCCAGGAGCAGACTCCGTGCTGCAGGCTGCAAGTGGGAATTCCTAATCTCCTAATAGACCCGCAATTCCCAACAAATTACAGCGTCCGTTCTAACAGTGAAGCAACCGTTTCACATGGGAGCGATAGTCAGGGCCAACAGTGAGAAGATCATCGAGGAGAGAGTGTGCCAGAGAGGGAGAGAAAAAGAGAGAGGGCGACACAGAGAGAGAGAAAGAAAGAGAGTGCAATTGAAGGGGTAGGGTAGGGTTAATGAGTGAAAAGAGCATCGGTGAGCGAGGGATGCTAAAGGAAGAGAGTGCCTCTGTTGGCTGGGAGATGGGTTAGAGGAGGAGAGAGCTTCTGTGACCTGGCGTGTTAGGGGTAAGAGTGCCTCGGTGACTGTAGTAGACTAGAATATTTCTGTGAATTGTGGGTTCGAGGGGAGACTGCCTCCGGATGGGGGAGCGGGGAGTCACGGGAGGAGAACGCGTGTGAATTGAGAGGAATGGAGGGAGAGTGCATTTTTGATTAGAAGTTTGAAGGGAAGGGTGAACGGATAGGTGTTAGAGAAGAGTGCATCTGTGAGCAAGAGGGCAATTGTTCAGGTAACTTTTGGAGAAGTGATGGCTGGTTGATATGGTGGACGTAAAAGATCCCATGGCACTATTTCGAAGATGAGCTGGGTGTTCTCCCCGGTGTCCTGGCCAATATTTATCCCTCAACCAACATAAGAAAAACAGATTATCTGGTCATTTTCACATTGCTGTTTGTGGGAGCTTGCTGTGCGCAAATTGGCTGCCGTGTTTCCCACATGACAACAGTGACTACACTTCAAAACGTACTTCATTGGCTGTAAAGCGCTTCGAGACGTTCGGTGGCCGTGAAAGGCGCTATATAAATGCAAGTCTTTCTTTTGAATATGGATAAACCTCCAAATGTGGACGTGCCTGGGACCTGGGCAGCAGTTGGAAGTAATTGTGTACATTTGAAATTGTCTGCCTGCACTAATTTTCTTGGCTCACACATGAATAATCGACACTTGGATGATGTACTGCAGTGCGACTGGAGGTGGGGATCAATGGTTGCAGGAAGTGGGGAGGGGGCAAAACTAGACATACTTCTTTCTGCCTGTAGAAGGATACAAGACAATGGTAACCCTTATCATGATGATGTCACATAAAAGTGACACGATAATAGGATTTATCCAATTCCTTTCTGTGTTGGTAAACAAACGTTTGACCAAAACCTTTTGCATATAAATAGGTAGCCATTAATTTCTAACACGTTTAATCTTTCTCGTTGTTCTCTCCTCCTATATTTTGCAATCCTTCTGATTATTTTATATTCAATCTTATCTTTCCTTCCTTTCTCCTACGTGTGACCCTATTAACTACATGCATTGACTTCTGCACACAAGGAGTGCGTAATTGACATAACTGCACATATTTAATTGGAATTCAACTCAGATATTAAATTACCTCAAGATATTTTATTTAAACGCTTGAAAGTTGACACCAATCAATGTTTCCTTCCCCATAAGCATAACATTCAATGAGATTCATCCAAATTAGCCGTTTCACGCATCCTAATAGAGTTTTATTTCATTGAGAAACCCGGTTGAGGGACCAAGAATCACAAGCTGTTTTTATATTGGCCCCATTCAATTCAGATTGAGGAAAAATGGCAAATCCCTCGCCTAACACAAGGCTTATTGATCCATGAAAAAGTGGGTCTACAAATCTATCATTTAGCAGCGTAAAGATTGGGAGATGGCTCACCAATTCTGGACTTCCGGAATTCGAATTAAAGTAAGGCCAATGATATAAAAGTGGCTGTAGTGCTGTTGAAAACGGCGAGAAAGAGTATCGCTAACTGATATCAAGTTTGGTTTTTGGGTACTTCTAGATTGCAAGAGGAAAATATACAGAGGGAGGTAAAGACTACCAGAGATTTGAGATCTTAGGACAGAGCGGCAGTGGAAGACAGATCAACAAGTTCTAAGGTGAATGCAATGAAAATATATTTGAAATCTCACCCTTGTGTTCAAATCCCTGTGTGCTATCGCCCCTCACTATCTCTATAACCTCCTCCAGCCCTACAAGCTTCCCAGATCTCTGCGGCCCAATTCTGGATTTCTATCGCTTCATCATTGGTGGCCGTGCCTTCAGAAGCCTGGGCCCTAAGCTCTGGAATTCCCTCCCTAACCCTCTCCACCTCTCTCTCCTCCTTTAAAACCTACCTCTTTGACCAAGTTTTTGGTATTCTCTACTAATATCTCTTTATGTGGCTCAGTGTCAAATTTTGTCTGATTACGCTCCTGTGAAACGCATTGGGATGTTTTACTACGTTTAAGGTGCTAAATAAATGCAAGTTGTTGTTGTTTTTATGACGAGTAATGGAGCTCAAGAGAGAATTGACTATAGTAGAATCTGTAACATAGAGAGAGACACAAAGGTATCAAAGTGCTGTGCAAGGTGTCACTACAGTAGTGACCGACAGATGTGTTTGGATTAACTTGTGCCTTCAGGCTGCAGGTATTGGGCTGAGCGAACAGCGGTCCGAATTTCAAGGGCGTTCACTTCTGTTATATTTTTAGCGATTCAGTCCCCAGGGTCTGAGCGTGCCATGGACACCCCGTGATGGCTTGTGTATGTCTGGACAAGTAGATTGAACATTAGAATGTGTAGAAAAGGCAGAGGATCCCGTGTTGGAGCAAAGTAGCGCTTCTCCATGCGGGGACACGAAATGCAAATTGCTGCCGGCACTTGTTGCGTCGTCCTTCTACATTCGAGTTCCAACAGGCCCGAGTTATACTGCCACCTGCGCGTGGAGTGTGACCCCCTAAATTCTAGTGCCTCTTTTTTGCACCTCTGCCAAGTGAAATGACTTCCTATCGACCTAGTGTAACTATAGTAACTCCAGTGCAGTACTGAGGGAGTGCTGCACTGTCAGAGTGCCCTTTCGGATGAGACATTAAACCGAGACCCCATCTGCTCTCTCAGGTGGACATAAAAGATCACATGGCACTATTTTGAAGAAGAGCAGGGGAGTTATCCCCGTGGTCCTGGGGCCAATATTTATCCCTCAACCAACAGAACAAAAACAGATTATCTGGCCATTATCACATTGCTGTTTGTGGGAGCTTGCTGTGCGCAAAATGGCTGCCGCATTTCCTACATTACAACAGTGACCACACGTCAAAAGTACTTCATTGACTGTAAAGCGCTTTGAGACGTCCAGTGGTCGTAAAAGGCGCTATAGAAATGCAAGGCTTTCTTCATAACATTAAATGCATAATGGAGTTTTCGATGTACAGCATATATACCAATAAATGGTAATTTTGCACATTTTTCCACTTTTGGGAGAGGACAGAGGGGAGCCAAAGTCGAAAATGGTCATTCCACCGGGACCCTGTGAAATTTTGTTTTTTTTAAAACATTTTTTAAAGTGAAAGTTTAAAGTGAAATGGACAGTTTGTGCTGCCGGTCCGGTTATCACCTCGGGTGTTGTCGAGTCTTTATTGGATTGCTCATGCTTGTAGATTGTCCCTTGAAGCTGGCCAGGGTTCTGAACCGCGGGCCCATCCCCGGCTATCATCGCCTTGGCGAGTGGAGCGACTATTTCCCTCCAGGACAGCAACGTCATAGATACATTGTTTGGTAACCATTAAATAGTAAATTATTTGTTTGATATTTATTATTAAATCACAACGGTGACATAAATAGTAATATTCGTCTTAAGCAAGTGTATACAGACATTAAACACAGCACTGAATCTAAAGCATTTAATATTTTTGTACAGCTGGACACAGTATTGATTAGTCAGTGGTCACCATTCATATAAACTGTAAATAAATAAACATTCAGCTTGCAAATCTCTACCTTACATGCCATTTAATCATATAATTTTATAAATATAAGATAGTCACTAATAAATCCAATAAGGAATTCAGGAGAAACTTCTTTACTCAGAGAGTGGTGAGAATGTGGAACTCGCTACCACAGGGAGTGGCTGAGGGGAATACCATAGATGTATTTAAAATGCAGCTAGATAAACACTTGAGGGAGAAAGGACTAGAAGGGTTTACTGATGGAGTGAATTGAGGACGGGAGGAGGCGCGAGTGCAGCATAAACGCCGGCATGGACCAGTTGGGCCGAATGGCCTGTTTCTGTTCTGTACATTCTATGTAAGTAGCCGGACCATTCAATATAAGCGAATTGAAAACACTGAAAATGCATTTTATTTGTACACAAACTATGCGAACGAGTCACCGCACAGCAATTCATGAAACGCGCTGAGGCGCTTCAGGGAAACGCGATAAAATTCTATAAAATTACGAGCTTTTCTTTTCTTTTTATTTCAAATAAAAAGGCAACGCCGGAAACCTAAAATAGACACAGACCCGGTTCTGAAGTTCGCACCGAAATGTCAGCCTCCTCCTTTTTCTGAAGGCGACTGGCGTGTCTGTGCGGGTCCATTATTTTACACCTACGCGATTAAACTGGGTGAACCGTGCTGGTGAAAGGCACTGGTAGCCTGGCCTGTCCAATCTGTCTGAGTTAATGAAACACAGCAATTGCTGGATATGTGGCGGTACGACGAGAATATTCGACTTACAGTATCAATTTGGAGCTGGTCGGTGCACACGTATACAGGGAGCGTTCTCTGTGTCTGCAGAACAACCTGTGTTTGATTCGGTTGTGAGTTTACCTCGAATGGACATCGACCAAAAAGTCAGATGCGCAACATTTTCAAAAAATTGGTAGTTTTAAAACATCCAGTGCTGTAACCATGTCCTTTATTTATAAAACAAAAATAAATTCCCAGAACGAGGAAGCATATTAGCTAGATTATAAAAACATAAAACATTAGTTTATATCCGATGTATTAATAAGCTGCAAATTTTTTATATCATTAAGTCCATCAGTTACAACTAATGAACGTTAAACGTGTGTTAGGAGTAAAATTACAACGTATTTCAATTCGTAATTTTGAGATTTCCCTTCAGTATTTCCCCCCGCGCACAAACGACAAGGGAACGACATTTCTTGTTTCACATCTCTTCCTGAAATACAAAATTAACAGAAAGAGAAGTTTTTATACCCTTGGAATTTGTGCAAAACCTCGGAAAATCGAATCTAACTCGCACATCTACACCTGAATTGTACCTGTCAATCGGCAGCGTTTTAAAGAGTCCGGGTCGTTCAGGTCTGGGGCATTGTAGATATATAACGGTGGCATTTCACTGCTAAACCCTTAATATAGAAAACAGGGAAACTGAGTTACATTTTTAGAACGCCTCTCGCCTAATGGAATGATTAAGGGACGGAACCCAGAGCATCCTGGAAGAAATAGGTCTTTAACAGTGCGTCTGTACTGCAAAAGGGAAACCATTTTTCAGTGCTACTAAATTCAGAATCAGGGCCCGATTTTAGCTCCAGAGTAAAGCTATGTGGCACTCTCCGCATGTCTCGCCGCGTCGCATGGGTTTGAGGTGGATAGAATTGAACTGCGCTGTCTAATGCGCCTGTGGCGCTCCCTATTGCTGGGAAGGGAGCTCCACAATGGATGCATAAGACACTCTCTCCTGGGCAAAATAAGTGCAATTGCAGCAAAGCAGTACTGTACAAGTGAGCATCCGTCTGGCGAGAACTTACACGGCAGGCAGCTACAGCAGAAATACAGCATAAGGCGCTTTGAAGGGAAAGGGCTGACGATGTGGTTTGAGGAGAGAGCAACGATGGGCTGACTGAAACAATTTGTAAGTTAAATATCAAAGGTCTGTCATGAATACTTCAATCTTCCTTTTTACTCCTGGATTAAAGAAACGCGCCAGTTTGCCGAGAATGAACCTGCTAAGAAAAATATTTTCTTCGGTACCTAAATACAGAAAAATAAACGAATAAACTTATAACAACATTCCGATTGGAAACAAGTGCACAGTAAAAGAAGAGGACCAAATAATAGTTAAAACAAAATATCAGAGTGTTTCTAACATGATTTGTTTTAAAACGTAAATAAGCCTGTAGTAACGGTCTGTCCAATTCATTTAATTTCTGTTCACAGACACTGCAAGATTTCCTCTTTGTGCATCATTTAGTTTAATCGCTCTTTATAAATGGCTTTGGGATTTCCTTGCAGTTCACACAGAGACAAGCAACCCATTGTATCATAGCATCTTAGAACTTTACGGTACAGAAGGAGGCTATTCGACCCATTTGTGTCCATGCCGGCTGAAAAAGAGCGATCCAGCCTACTCCCACTTTCCAGCCCTATAAGTTACTGCACTTCCAGTGCATATCCAAGTACTTTTTAAATGTGGTGAGGTTTCTGCCTCTACCACCCTTTCAGGCAGTGAGTTCCAGACCCCACCACCCTCTGGGTGAATAAAGTTCTCCTCAACTTTATTACCGAGATAGCTTCACTGCTTTCCTCCCTCGGCCTCTGCACAGAACAACTTCTTAGGTGATTTCAACCTCCATCTCAATTCACCATGCTCCCTCACCTCTGAATTATCTAGCTTCCTATTCTCCCTTAATCTCTCCCTCCATGTAAACTCCCCAATCCATATTCATGGCCATCCTCTCGACCTTGCCATCTCTCGTGGCCTCGCTACTCCCATCGTGTCAATAGCAGATAAGGCCATCTTCTGTGCCCGCCCCTGGAAAAAGCTCTCTCCCAACTCTCTTACAACTGCACAGATGAAATCCCAATTGTCCAGCCTTTGGCATTCCATTCACCACAACATTTCTGCAGCTACCGATCTGCTCAACCACACCCTCACCACCACCTTTGATGCCCTAGTCCCTACTAAAACAATTACCCTCTCTCACCCTAGCCATTCCCCCTAGTACAGCCCTCATCTTCGCTCCCTTAAGTCCAAGGGATACAGACTTGAACGGATATGGCGGACAACTGGTTTAGACAATCTTCGCCAGATCTGGCTGGACCACATAAAGCATTTTCAGGTCCAGCTCTCGTCTGCCAAAATTGCTCACTATCTGCGGCATAACTAAGACCGCCTATTTCCACCTCCATAGCATCGCCCGTTTCCGCTCTTGCCTCAGCTTATCAGCTGCTGAAACCCTCATCCATGCCTTTGTTACCTCTAGACTTGACTATTCCAATGCACTCCTGGCTGGTCTCCCACATTCTACCCTACGTAAACTGGAGGCCATCCCAAACTCGGCTGCCCGTGTCCTAACTCACACCAAGTCCCGTTCACCCATCACCCCTGTGCTCGCTGACCTACATTGGCTCCGGGTTAAGCAATGCCTCGATTTCAAAATTCTCACCCTTGTTTTCAAATCCCTCCATGGCCTCGCCCCTCCCTATCTCTGTAATCTCCTCCAGCCCCACAACCCCCCGAGATATCTGCGCTCCTCTAATTCTGCCCTCTTGAGCATCTCTGATTATAATCACTCAACCATTGGTGGCCGTGCCTTCTGTTGCCTGGGCCCTAAGCTCTGGAAATCCCTGCCTAAACCTCTCCGCCTCGCTACCTTTCTTTCCTCCTTTAAGACGCTTCTTAAAACCTAACTCATTGACCAAGCTTTTGGTCACCTGCCCTAATTTCTCCTTATGTGGCACTGTGTCAATTTTTTTGTCTTATAATACTCCTGTGAAGCACCTTGGGACGTTTTACTACGTTAAAGGCGCTATATAAATACGCGTTTTTGTTGGTATTGTTATCAACTCCCCTCTGATCGTTCTACCAATTATTTAAAATCTATGCCTCCTAGTTATTGACCTCTCTGCTAAGGGAAATTGGTCCTTCCTATCCACTCTATCTGGGCCTCATAATTTTTTGCACCTCAATTAAGTCTCCCCTCAGCCTCCTCTGTTCCAAAGAAAACAACCCCAGCCGATCCAATCTTTCCCCATCGCTAAAGTCTCCAGTCCTGTCAACATCCTCGTAAATCTCCTCTGTACCCTCTCTAGTGCAATCACATATTTCCTGTAATCTGGTGACCAGAACTGCACGCAGTCCTCTTACTGTGGCCTAACTAGTGTATATTAAATAGGAAGTTGTCATTTATATTGTATTTAATAACGGGTATTCTTGAGACAACCCTATAGTTCATCAGTTGTAATGTGGATCTCGAGTCAGTGCCGACCTTCTCTGAGCAGTCGCACTGCCTTTCCTGTAGTGTCAAATCCAACCCTGACAAGATTTACACCACAACTTTCGCACCCCTACCAACAGCAGTCCTGCAGATGTAGCTTAATGTTCACCCGTAAGTTATTAATATCTTGGATAGGACACTGCTGAGGCGTACCTCAGTGATGGAGTCATCATTTCAAGAGAGGCGGGGAGGGGAGAAAATTGGCAAAAGAAAGAAAATAAATCACTGCAATTTCAACTGACATTAGCCTTTAAAAATATAAACTCCGATGTTTTCTATACCTTAGTAAAGGCTCAAAGATCAGTTTACCGAAATTATTGGGAGCAATATGATGCATTACTTAATCATAACTTTCGGATGCCAACATGCACCAATAAAATAGTATAGCTTCCAAGCGGTAATGTGTTAATGGAGCACCAATACTGATAGGAAATATATATCATTAGATTAATATAACTGTGTGGATGACGGCCAAGGAAAAATAAATTTTACTGATCATTCTATTTCTCTTTCAAGCGGATTCTCCTTAATACTGACTAACCTGTGCGAATTTCTCTACCTTTCCAAAATAAACGGCATTACCGTCTTCTGAATTTCAATTCCCATGTGGTGTTCTGCATTTACTGAAAATGTAAATAATCAGGCAACCAACAAATCCGACAGGCGGGATAAGGACGCATTTATACTTTACTAATGAAACTAACAGCCACGTTCGCTTCGTGTTCGGAGGCTCCATACACACAGACATCTCTATACTCCCAGTCTAAACCAGAGAGGATTCCTTTGGCAGTGACGTCGTGAAGTCACAATGCAGACCACCAAATTGATACATTTTGGAGGCATTAACATTTATTGTTAAACAAAAGCAAAATGATGGAAATATGAAAGAAAAACTGAGAATGCTGGAAACAGTCAGCAGGTCAGGTAGCATCTGTCGAGAAAGGTAGGGTTAACGTTTCAGGTTTATGACCTTTCATCAGAATATCATTTTCTTCCATGGGAGACAACATTTCAGAAATTAACATTTCCCCTCTCTGACCCTGCTGAAAATTGCCCTTTGGGATCAGATCTGCCGAATACCACGTTCACGCTGGTTGGAGATGGCTAATTTGGGCCTGCAATCATCAGGTGCCCGGATATACAATCAGGTCTACATTCCCATGAGATACGCCATTTATCCTGCTTACACACCATCCATCCACTGGATAATGTCACTGCAACCTGGGAACTACTTCCCAGTGATACATACAAACATACCAACAATGACGGACAGGTAAAGACCCTCTGGTCCATTCAGCCTGTCCCACCCAATTGTGATACCAGGCCACGCGAAACCACGAGATCTCCTGCGAGAGGCGTAAAACGAGGTTTTTAAAAAACCCAGGGGAGGAAAATCTGGGAAATTCCTCTCCAACCCACCTGGGCGATGGAAACTAGTCCACGAGATCACCCTGGCCATGAATTTCCTGCAGTAACTGCCTTCTGTAAAAGGTGATATCCGACCCACCGAGAAACCCGTCTAGCTCTGGTTTGAAGAGTGCTAAAGATGTTAGAATGTTTGGGCATAAGGGATCGAATGGGTGGGGTACATAAAGGAAAACGATGCCCGGAGGAGCACCTACTATAACAGAGCCCATCCAAGTTAAATAGCTGCGGAATTAGCTGGGATCTATTGGGGCACGGAACCCTCTCTGCTCAACTTTTCTCTGTACTCTTTACCCAGGTAACACTTTACATTCAAGTCAAGCCAGATTTACAACGTTACCAGAGCATCGCTGAAACTCCCTTGAACGTGTTTTAACTACCTGACCTTAACTTCAATGTCAATATAACACTCTTGCTTTACACATACAGTATTTAAGTTTCTAGCAATTGAAAGAGATGCCTATATCAAGGCACCTACAGAGGTTTCGCCTGGATAGACAATTACAGTTTCAAAGATACACAGCAACTGTTTACTGAAAAAATGTTTTTTTTTAAAAAACTCAGGAACTTGAAATTTCAGAAAAATCTCCTGGACTAGAAATGTTGTGGTTGGCGTTTATTCTTTGGCAGGCTGAAGCGGTACAAACACAGTCCTGCCTGGCTGGAACCCGAACTGTAGCTACCGCGCTCTGACCAGTAGCTGCAGTATCCTGGTACTGACAACATGCTGTAGGTCAATGCACGGTAACTTTTGTTCAGCTCAAAGTTTTCTCTGTTGAAAATAGAACTATTTCTAGAGCTGTGCTTTTTATTTGAATAGCCTTCGTCGGTTTACCCAAGCCAACAACATATTTCAACACATTGCAATAAGCCCAACATTTTGGTTTTATGTGGATTCAGTTTGTAGCGTCCATTGCTTCTGCCAATTAAACTACTTCAGCCGAGTGAAACAAGTGCCATCTGCCCTCATATATAACCGGGCCTGTGTCACGGGGAAATGATATTTCCTGGTCTCTGCAGAAATTATTCTTTTTACCTTAACAAGAACAATTAACATTAGTATTTCAAATACCAGCAATAGGTAGACACCATAATAATGCAACACAGATGAAGATTACATAAAGAGGGAATGCTAACCAACAGCAATTCCGGTCCTGGAGATATTCCCTAAGATTCAAGCGCCTGGTTTTTTAAACTATTTTCCAGTAAATGTTTTCTGCCTCTAATGTCTATTTTTAAAAATATTATATTAAAGTTTATTTCCACCTAGTCAGGTGCCAATTTACCTCTAATTAAATAGCATCCTACAGGTAAATCGCTATATGGGTATAATTTCATCTGTTACGCAATTAATTACACTTTAATTTCACGTGACCTTCGCATGAAATTCAGCAGTGTTCTTTCAATTTAACCCAGAGTCAATGTCAAAACAATGACAGCTTTGACGTATATGATTTTGAGTTGGGAGATGAATCTTTCGAAGGGGTTCATTCCCCCTTTCCCCATTCTTTCTCTGGCTGCTACCATATATCAGTGCTAGCCTATATGCCATTAATTCTCGGTTTCCTGGCACAATATGACCCAGTTGTACTAGGATTACTTTCTTATTTATAATACAAACATTTAACCAGGGTGAAATACAAAGTAGTGCATTGTATTACAAAATTCGGCCCAACAATGCTGGTGTTCATGCTCTACACGAGCCGCCTCCCACACTTCTTCATTTCACACCATCAACATCTTCTATTCCTTTCTCCCTCGTGTGCTTATCTAGCTTCCCCTTAAATGCATCCATGCTATTCACCTCCTTGTGGTAGCGAGTTCCACATTCTAACCACTCCCTGGAAAAATAAGTTTCTCCTGAATTCCCTATTGGATTTATTAGTGACTGTCTTATATTTATGCCCCCTAGCTCTGGTCTCCCCTGCAAGTGGAAACATCTTCTCTACATCTACCTTATCAAATCCTTTCATAATCTTAACGACCTCAATCAGGTCACCCTTCAGTCTTCTCTGAAAAGAGAAAAGAGCCCCAGCCTGTTCAATCGTTCCTGATAGGTATAACCTCTCAGAGCTGGTGTCATTCCAGTCAATTTTTTTTACACCTTCTCCAGTGCCTCTATATCCTTTTTATAATATGGAGACCAAAGCTGTTCGCAGTACTCCAAGTGTGGTCTAACCAAGGTCCTAAACAAGTTTAAAATAAGTTCCCTGCTTTTCAATTCTATCTTAAATACATAAAGGGAAACGTGTGCACAGGTCTAGCACTGTCTTGGGTATCTATTGTAACACAGTCATGGTAAACTTGACTGAATTTCCAGTTGACTGAATCTAAAAGTGACCAAATGTCCAAGTGACCAAGCTTTGAGGGCAAGAGACTGCTTGGCTAAAAACATTTGCAAAATAAGTGAAGTGTTGGTGCTTTTCCTTCAAAAGATAAGATCTTTAAAATTCTGTGAGAACCGCAAGTCAATAACCCTGCAGATGTGAAAAACAATGATTCCCTCCAATCCCTGGATGTCTGGCCTTGGTTAACTACACGTCAAAACAGATAGGAAGAGAGAGAGAGATGGGAAAACATGAATGCTGTGGGCGAGTTGCCACTTTTGGAGTATAAGTGTTATTGGACACTGGCATTCGGGGCTAGAATCGATGGTGACCTGGTCAGTTGCCAGTTAAAGTTAGTCACACGTCTAGTCGTCGTTGAATTGGACTCTCATCTGGTGAATAGTATGTATGTGGTTTTGCTTATAATCACCTAAGCTTAAAGTAAATGATTTTAGATGCTTGCTTGTAATAATTACATGAATTGAGTACAGTTTGTATTCTGGTAATTATTTGTCACTTCTTGCTGATTTTTAAGTAAAAGACATTTCGCAGATTCATTGGGTTTTGTGTTGTCTGTTCCACGGGTCTGAACTCTATAAACTGTCAATCAGAATGTCTTGAGCACTTCACTGAGCGTAAAGAATTCCTCTGCTCGCTACATTAGCAACATTCTAAGTTTATTCGAGAATGTTTTCTCTGCTGACCATTTCCAGCCCAACAGGCCAGAATTTACTGTACCGGACAAATTTAGACTTGCCCGTGGCCATTTAATATCTATGGCCTTTTGCACTGGAAGCTGATGTAAGTTAGTGATCCAAATGGCTTGGCTCCCTCCACAGGGCATCTGGGACAGGGCAAGCAACTGTGTGTCTCCTTAACCAATTAGATTGAAGCATCGTTAACGAACAGCGCAGACTCTGAACCAGGAAGCATAAGGTAGAATTTTGAATTCAATGTCAAATCAGGTACAGAAAGTGAAATAAAGCGAGGGAATGGTTGGATTAAGAGAGATAGAAAAAAAAAACAGAAAAAAAGTAAAAAAGTCACTTTTTTGAAATCTCCAACAACAATTAAAATCTGAATGAATGAGATTCCACACTTGTAAAAGTAAATTTTCAGTGCCAGAGAGGTTGTTTGGCAGTAATGAAGACTTACCACGTTGTTAATAGGGTATTTAGACTGAAATGGGCAATTCCTGGCATTCTGTGGCGTGCTTAGTCCTTATTTACCATGCAAGTACAGAGCCTTCAGGCAGTTCAATACATTTAAATGGAGAGCCAGACAGCGCGATGCCCATTTCACATCTAGGAGTTGTGTATTTCTGACAGCAACTTCAGGATTTTCGCAGTTACCTGCGCAACGGTTTGCACATAAATAACAGCAAGGGCCTTTAGCCTCACTGTTATTTTTACAGTAAATTCTGGTCCGATGGTCTTAAAAGAAAATATTTAAGGCAACCAGAAGAATTCTTACCCATGTGTTCCTAGACAGCAGTAAAAGAACTAGTGGAGAAAAATTATATATTTTTTTATTCGTTCATGGGATGTGGGCATCGCTGGCAAGGCCTAGCATTTATTGTCCATCCCTAATTGCCCTTGAGAAGGTTGGTGGTGAGCCGCCTTCTTGAACTGCTGCAGTCCGTGTGGTGAAGGTACTCCCACAATGCTGTTAGGGAGGGAGTTCCAGGATTTTGACCCAGTGACAATGAAGGAACGGCGATATACTTCCAAGTCAGGATGGCGTGTGACTTGGAGGGGAACTTGGAGGTGGTGGTGTTCCCATGCACCTGCTGCCCTTGTCCTTCTGCTAAGAAAATGTATAGGAATTGGAATGCAGGGAGCCAAGCATTAGATTGGTATTAGATGTGAATTTCCGTCTGTCCTTTGAGAAGAGCAAAACCCCTGCCTCTGGATCTAAAATCGGATTTGAAAAAATGAAAACAATCTGAAGACGCCGAGTTAATTATTAATGTCTGGAAAGCAAAACAGAAAACACAAATCTCCAAACCATCCTTAATATTACAATTAAAATATAAAAGTAATAAAAAAAATTTACTAAAATTAATGCGTCAAAGCGAGAGGGGCTTATAATTCTCACCACACTTATTGCAGGAGAAATTCACGGGACAAAACAAAAGAGGAAAATAATCATTATCACGACAAAAAAAATCTGTGGAACCAGTTGAGGAAATCCCATTATTGAAGCGATATATCATCCTTAGGATTTTTGTGAAATAAAAAGTTAATAGATTTTGAAACTTCATGTTGAGTTTGAATCTGAGTTTAAAACCGGGAATAATCGTTAATATCGTGGAACCAACCCACATTCCTTCTCTCTGTTTTGGTGCAATCTGTTTGATATTTTGCTAACTTCAATCTGTATATTTTGTTTAATGAGTCTTGGGGAGACTGTGGGACTTTGAATTAAAAAACATGAAACATGTTCAATCTTTCCAAGACAAAAATTCAGATTGCTGAAATAAGAAAAATTATATCGTAAAGGAAAGTATCTGACTTTTGAACTGTATCCTTCCCTTAGTCCTTTCTCTGTCACGCTCTCTCTCTCTCGCCCCCCCCCCCCCCCCACACACACACACACAAATGCTGCGCTCATAGCAAGCAGATTATTATCACAGGGGTTTAAACAGTAGACGCGCTCCTTGTGACGAAGAAGTGATTGTTGCAATTCTGCCTTTAAGCGGGGCTGCGAAATTAGTCCTCAGCTGACGCTTCGGTGCGATATAAATGACGCATCGTGAGCGAATTATCTGATTGCTTAACAATTCCTCCTGAAAAAAATAAATCTTTAGAATTAGAGTGCCGACAGTATAGGCATCGTACAGATAAATATTGGGAGGAAGTATGCGCTCCAGATGACCATTTGATCAGATAACGGGGACAGGTTTTACGGCGTGAGAACACCAGATACCCGAGTTTTAAAACAGACGGTACATCAAAGTGTTCGCGAATAGTGCGCAGAGTGAACTGCAATGTTCGTGTTTAGAACTGAAACCATTTGCGACCCGTTTACATCGCACCAATATCCCGGGCGGGATATTTTCTAACTTTCCTTCTGATCTAAGGCATCTAAAAAAAAATTCCATTCACTTCTGTTCTGTAGTTATGGGGGAGCAAAGCAAAGGCTGTAAATTTCTTCTGGCACGACCCAATGCAGCAAATTGCCTGACCGCTTAACTTCCTCCTCGCTTGCAATAATGTTCTCCAAATACCCACCCTAACCAGAGAATCCACCCTGACCAGAGAATCCTCCCTGACCAGAGAATCCACCCTGACCAGAGAATCCACCCTGACCAGAGAATCCACCCTGACCAGAGAATCCACCCTAACCAGAGAATCCATCCTAACCAGAGAATCCACCCTAACCAGAGAATCCACCCTGACCAGAGAATCCACCCTAACCAGAGAATCCACCCTGACCAGAGAATCCACCCTAACCAGAGAATCCACCCTGACCAGAGAATCCACCCTGACCAGAGAATCCACCCTAACCAGAGAATCCACCCTAACCAGAGAATCCACCCTGACCAGAGAATCCTCCCTGACCAGAGAATCCACCCTGACCAGAGAATCTACCCTAACCAGAGAATCCACCCTGACCAGAGAATCCACACTAACCAGAGAATCCACCCTGACCAGAGAATCCACACTAACCAGAAAATCCACCCTGACCAGAGAATCCACCCTAACCAGAGAATCCACCCTGACCAGAGAATCCACCCTGACCAGAGAATCCACCCTGACCAGAGAATCCACCCTAACCAGAGAATCCACCCTGACCAGAGAATCCACCCTAACCAGAGAATCCACCCTAACCAGAGAATCCACCCTGACCAGAGAATCCACCCTGACCAGAGAATCCACCCTAACCAGAGAATCCACCCTAACTAGAGAATCCACCCTGACCAGAGAATCCACCCTGACCAGAGAATCCACCCTAACCAGAGAATCCACCCTGACCAGAGAATCCACCCTGACCAGAGAATCCACCCTAACCAGAGAATCCACCCTGACCAGAGAATCCACCCTAACCTGAGAATCCACCCTAACCAGAGAATCCACCCTAACTAGAGAATCCACCCTAACCAGAGAATCCACCCTAACCAGAGAATCCACCCTAACCAGAGAATCCACCCTGACCAGAGAATCCACCCTAACCAGAGAATACACCCTAACCAGAGAATCCACCCTGACCAGAGAATCCACCCTGACCAGAGAATCCACCCTAACCAGAGAATCCACCCTAACCAGAGATTCCACCCTAACCAGAGATTCCACCCTGACCAGAGAATCCACCCTGACCAGAGAATCCACCCTGACCAGAGAATCCACCCTAACCAGAGAATCCACCCTAACCAGAGAATCCACCCGAACCAGAGAATCCACCCTAACCAGAGAATCCACCCTGACCAGAGAATCCACCCTGACCAGAGAATCCACCCTGACCAGAGAATCCACCCTAACCAGAGATTCCACCCTAACCAGAGATTCCACCCTGACCAGAGAATCCACCCTGACCAGAGATTCCACCCTGACCTGAGAATCCACCCTGACCAGAGAATCCACCCTGACCAGAGAATCCACCCTGACCTGAGAATCCACCCTGACCAGAGAATCCACCCTGACCAGAGAATCCACCCTGACCTGAGAATCCACCCTGACCAGAGATTCCACCCTGACCAGAGAACCCACCCTGACCAGAGAATCCACCCTAACCAGAGAATCCACCCTGACCAGAGAATCCACCCTAACCAGAGAATCCACCCTGACCAGAGAATCCACCCTGACCAGAGAATCCACCCTGACCAGAGAATCCACCCTAACCAGAGAATCCACCCTGATCAGAGAATCCACCCTAACCAGAGAATCCACTCTGACCAGAGAATGCACCCTAACCAGAGAATCCACCCTGACCAGAGAATCCACCCTGACCAGAGAATCCACCCTAACCAGAGAATCCACCCTAACTAGAGAATCCACCCTGACCAGAGAATCCACCCTGACCAGAGAATCCACCCTAACCAGAGAATCCACCCTGACCAGAGAATCCACCCTGACCAGAGAATCCACCCTGACCAGAGAATCCACCCTAACCAGAGAATCCACCCTGATCAGAGAATCCACCCTAACCAGAGAATCCACTCTGACCAGAGAATCCACCCTGACCAGAGAATCCACCCTGACCAGAGAATCCACCCTGACCAGAGAATCCACCCTGACCAGAGAATCCACCCTGACCAGAGAATCCACCCTGACCAGAGAATCCACCCTAACCTGAGAATCCACCCTAACCACAGAATCCACCCTAACTAGAGAATCCACCCTGACCAGAGAATCCACCCTGACCAGAGAATCCACCCTAACCAGAGAATCGACCCTAACCAGAGAATCCACCCTGACCAGAGAATCCACCCTAACCAGAGAATCCACCCTAACCAGAGAATCCACCCTAACCAGAGAATCCACCCTGACCAGAGAATCCACCCTGACCAGAGAATCCACCCTGACCAGAGAATGCACCCTGACCAGAGAATCCACCCTGACCAGAGAATCCACCCTAACCAGAGAATCCACCCTGACCAGAGAATCCACCCTGACCAGAGAATCTACCCTGACCAGAGAATCCACCCTGACCAGATAATCCACCCTAACCAGAGAATCCACCCTGACCAGAGAATCCACACTAACCAGAAAATCCACCCTGACCAGAGAATCCACCCTAACCAGAGAATCCACCCTGACCAGAGAATCCATCCTGACCAGAGAACCCACCCTGACCAGAGAATCCACCCTGACCAGAGAATCCACCCTGACCAGAGAATCCACCCTAACCAGAGAATCCACCCTGACCAGAGAATCCACCCTAACCAGAGAATCCACCCTAACAAGAGAATCCACCCTGACCAGAGAATCCACCCTAACTAGAGAATCCACCCTGACCAGAGAATCCACCCTGACCAGAGAATCCACCCTAACCAGAGAATCCACCCTGACCAGAGAATCCACCCTAACCTGAGAATCCACCCTAACCAGAGAATCCACCCTGACCAGAGAATCCACCCTGACCAGAGAATCCACCCTAACCAGAGAATCCACCCTAACCAGAGAATCCACCCTGACCAGAGAATCCACCCTAACCAGAGAATCCACCCTAACCAGAGAATCCACCCTGACCAGAGAATCCACCCTAACCAGAGAATCCACCCTAACCAGAGATTCCACCCTAACCAGAGAATCCACCCTGACCAGAGAATCCACCCTGACCAGAGAATGCACCCTAACCAGAGAATCCACCCTAACCAGAGAATCCACCCTGACCAGAGAATTCACCCTGACCAGAGAATCCACCCTGACCTGAGAATCCACCCTGACCAGAGATTCCACCCTAACCAGAGAATCCACCCTGACCAGAGAATCCACCCTGACCAGAGAATCCACCCTAACCAGAGAATCCACCCTAACCAGAGAATCCACCCTGACCAGAGAATCCACCCTGACCAGAGAATCCACCCTGACCAGAGAATCCACCCTAACCAGAGAATCCACCCTGACCAGAGAATCCACCCTAACCTGAGAATCCACCCTGACCAGAGAATCCACCCTGACCAGAGAATCCACCCTGACCAGAGAATCCACCCTAACCAGAGAATCCACCCTGACCAGAGAATCCACCATGACCAGAGAATCCACCCTAACCAGAGAATCCACCCTGACCAGAGAATCCACCCTGACCAGAGAATCCACCCTAACCAGAGAATCCACCCTGACCAGAGAATCCACCCTGACCAGAGAATCCACCCTGACCAGAGAATCCACCCTGACCAGAGAATCCACCCTAACCAGAGAATCCACCCTGACCAGAGAATCCACCCTAACCAGAGAATCCACCCTGACCAGAGAATCCACCCTGACCAGAGAATCCACCCTGACCAGAGAATCCACCCTGACCAGAGAATCCACCCCGGAAATTTGCCAAGGATTCCCAGCAATAGTTTTGCAGAAAGACAATCAAACGAGTGAATAATGGTTTTAAAAGGTTAATTACGACCATCATTTTCTAACCTCGGTTCCTCTCTGCTCGTCGCCCCTCTCTATCTCTACTTCTATCACTCTGGTATCTCCTCTCTCGGTTCTATTCCATTCTGCTCCCTAGACTTTATTTCTATTTCTAGCCTCTCATTGTGTCAAACCTCTCTAATTTTGCTCTAGATTTTTCTTTCCAGTCTCTCTCTGTTAAGACTCTCTTTAATTTCCCTCTAGTCTGTCTTTGTCTAGCCGCTCTTTCGTTTCTCTTTCTCTAGTCTTTCCGTCTGCTCGCTCAATCTTTCTAGTCTTTAGCACATGCGAAGCAAAGCTATTTTAATATTATTATTTTATTTCAAGGATACGGTATCGAGTTGTAGTTAAAAAAAATCATAACTAATGAATTACTGTGGGCTGAAATGCTCATCGTTTGCACAGAATGAGTCTCAGCGCTCACTTTTAAACTCAGGTACATTGGGCCAGAGGCGGATAGGGAGACTGCAAAATCACATGATAAATCTGTTTTTTTGTGTGAATATATCGAGTACAATCATTGCGGTCCTCAAACAACAATCAATTGATGTAAACAGTCTGATGCCTTGATTACACCAACACAAACACACTCACACACACACATACTCACACACACACACACACTCACACACTCACACACACAGACACTCACACACACAGACACTCACACACACACACACTCACACACACACACACTCACACACACACTCACACTCACTCACACTCACTCACACACATACACACTCACACACACACACTCACTCACACACACACTCACACTCACACACTCACACACACACTCTCACACACACACACACACACTCACTCACTCACACACACACTCACACACACACACACACTGCCCAGATCTTATCAGCTCGGTCCACAATGACGGCCAAGGAACCTAATGGATCCCAAATGCTTTTATGTTAATTTGGATGCAGCGTTTGACTACTCGTTTTGTTCGGCAAGGCTGAACAGATCAGACGTGAAGACACATACGAAGTGGCATTTATGAGCAGCGGAAGTCGCTGTCAGTTGGCTTGTTATCCCTGTCCAGCGGGAGAAAGTTGATCCGCAAGGATGTGAATACTTGAACTATCCGTTTTATTAAGTGTGTGTGTGTGTTATACGTTCGATATGAAGTTTGTTACACGTTCGCTGGTAAAAAAAAATACTATTTCTCGTCTGTCACATATGCAAAACTAACGAACTTTAGGGGGAGAGGGAAATCAGATCGAGGTGGATTTTGACAGCTCGGATACTGATCAATGCAGGCGCGGTAAGCAATGAACATCCAAATCTAGTGGGTTATTTTTCAATTCTATACGGCAATGGCCAGGATTTTTTTACACAGCTGAAATTAAATACATTTTATATGCTCTAAACCTTGTGTTATTTTCTCTTTTCGGGCCGAATAACACAACCACAGATGGATTTATTGGCAGATGAACTCGGTTACTTCTTCTATCACTATTGTTTTTGACAGTTCAGAAAAATCATTGATCTTAATCTAGAAGTTACGGCTTCAGTTTACAATTTATATCTTTGCCACTTTCAGATTTCCATCATGTTTGATTCATTTTACACGCGGCTCAGCCGAATGGTTCACACACGGTGAATGGATAAAATGAAATCGCAGAGATCACTTTCGGAATGTTACTGTTTGCAGCGATTCAGTCAGCTCTACGCTGCAACTGTCCTTAGAAAAGAGTTTGGAAAATAGGCAGCTTTCTAAAATGAGACACTCGGAAGTGCCACTGGCCGAGGCTCGGAGGTTGAGCTCGGTGGAGTCTAAATAGGTGAAAGCGAGTTGAGCTTTCCGTCCTTGGAAAGCAGTGAGGATCCCTCCGCAGGGATAGTTTGCACCTCTGTAAAATAATGATCAGTGATCCAATCCATTTACACAGAATTCCAGTGATCCAATCCAATTGTACAGAATTCCAGTGATCCAATCCAATTGCACAGAATTCCAGTGATCCAATCCAATTTTACAGAATTCCAGTGATCCAATCCAATTGCACAGAATTTCAGTGATCCAATCCAATTGCACAGAATTCCAGTGATCCAATCCAATTGCAGAGAATTCCAGTGATTCAATCCAATTGTACAGAATTCCAGTGACTCAATCCAAATGTACAGAATTCCACTGATCCAATCCAATTGTACAGAATTCCAGTGATCCAATCCAATTGTACAGAATTCTAGTCATCCAACCCAATTTGTACAGAATTCCAGTGATGCAATCCAATTGTACAGAATTCCAGTGATCCAATCCAATTGTACAGAATTCTAGTGATCCAATTCAATTGTACAGAATTCCAGTGATCCAATCCAATTGAACAGAATTCCACTGATCCAATACATTTGCACAGAATTCCAGTGACTCAATTCAATTGTACAGAATTCCAGTGACTCAATCTAATTGTACAGAATTCCAGTGATCCAATCCAATTGTACAGAATTCCAGTGATCCAATCCAATTGTACAGAATTCCAGTGATCCAATCCAATTGTACAAAATTCCAGAGATCCAATCCAATTGTACAGAATTCCAGTGACTCAATCCAATTGTACAGAATTCCAGTAACACAATCTAATTGTACAGAATTCCAGTGACCCAATCCAATTGTACAGAATTCCAGTGATCCAATCCAATTGTACAGAATTCCAGTAACTCAATCCAATTGTACAGAATTACAGGGACTCAATCCAATTGCACAGAATTCCAGTAATCCAACCTAATTTTACAGAATTCCAGTGATCCAATCCATTTGCACAGAATTCCGGCGACTCAATCCAATTGTACAGAATTCCCATGATCCAATCCAATTGTACAGAATTACAGTGATCCAATCCAATTGTACAGAATTACAGTGACCCAATCCAATTGTACAGAATTCCAGTGATCCAATCTAATTGCACACAATTCCAGTGACACAATCCAATTGCACAGAATTCCAGTGATCCAATCCAATTGTACAGAATTCCAGTGAGCCAATCCAATTGCACAGAATTCCAGTGACTCAATCCAATTGTACAGAATTCCAGTGATCCAATCCAATGGTACAGAATTCCAGTGACTGAATCCAACTGTACAGAATTCCAGTGACTCAATCCAATTGTACAGAATCCAGTGATCCAATTAAATTGTACAGAATTCCAGTGATTCAATCCAATTGCACAGAATTCCAGTGACTCAATCCAATTGTACAGAATTCCAGTGATCCAATCCAATTGTAAAGAATTCCAGTGACTCAATTCAATTGTACAGAATTCCAGTGACTCAATCCAATTGTACAGAATTCCAGTGATCCAATTCAATTGTAAAGAATTCCAGTGATCCAATCCAATTGTACAGAATTCCAGTGATCCAATCCAAATGTACAGAATTCCAGTGATCCAATCCAATTGTACATAATTCCAGTGATCCAATCCAATTGTACAGAATTCCAGTGATCCAATCCAATTGTACAGAATTCTAGTGATCCTACCCAATTGCACAGAATTCCAGTGACTCAATCCAATTGTACAGAATTCCAGTGATCCAATCCAATTGTACAGAATTCCAGTGATCCAATCCACTTGCACAGAATTCCAGTGATCCAATCCAATTGTGCAGAATTCCAGTGATCCAATCCATTGTACAGAATTCCAGAGATCCAATCCAATTGCACAGAATTCCAGTGATCCAATCCAATTGTACAGAATTCCAGTGTTCCAATCCAATTGTACAGAATTACAGTGATCCAAACCAAGTGTACAGAATTCCCGTGACTCAATCCAATTGTACAGAATTCCCATGGCTCAATCCAATTGTACAGAATTCCAGTGATCCAATCCAATTTTACAGAATTCCAGTGACTCAATCCAATTGTACAGAATTCCAGTGACTCAATACAATTGTACAGAATTCCAGTGACTCAATCCAATTGTACAGAATTCCAGTGATCCAACCCAATTGCACGGAATTCCAGTGACTCAATCCAATTGTACAGAATTCCAGTGACTCAATACAATTGTACAGAATTCCAGTGACCCAATCCAATTGTACAGAATTCCAGTGATTCAATCCAATTGTACAGAATTCCAGTGACTCAATCCAATTGGACAGAATTCCAGTGATCCAACCCAATTGCACGGAATTCCCATGACTCAATCCAATTGTACAGAATTCCAGTGACCCAATCCAATTGTACATATTTCCAGTGATCGAATCCAATTATACAGAATTCCAGTGAATCAATCCAATTGTACAGCATTCCAGTGATCCAATCCAATTGTTTACAGAATTACAATGATTCAATCCAATTGTACAGAATTCCAGTGATCGAATCCAATTGTACAGAATTCCAATGACTCTATCCAATGGTACAGAATTCCAGTGATCCAATCCAATTGTACAGAATTACAATGACTCTATCCAATTTTACAGAATTCCAGTGATCCAGTCCAGTTGTACAGAATTCCAATGATTCTATCCAATTGTACAGAATTCCAGTGACTCAGTACAATTGTACAGAATTCCAGTGATCCAATCCAATTGTACAGAATTCCAGTAACTCAATCCAATTGTACAGAATTACACTGACTCAATCCAATTGTACAGAATTACAGGGACTCAATCCAATTGCACAGAATTCCAGTGATCCAACCTAATTTTACAGAATTCCAGTGATCCAATCCATTTGCACAGAATTCCGGCGAATCAATCCAATTGTACAGAATTCCCATGATCCAAACCAATTATACAGAATTACAGTGATCCAATCCAATTGTACAGAATTACAGTGACCCAATCCAATTGTACAGAATTCCAGTGATCCAATCTAATTGTACACAATTCCAGTGACACAATCCAATTGCACAGAACTCCAGTGATCCAATCCAATTGTACAGAATTCCAGTGATCCAATCCAATTGCACAGAATTCCAGTGACTCAATCCAATTGTACAGAATTCCAGTGATCCAATCCAATGGTACAGAATTCCAGTGACTCAATCCAATTGGACAGAATTCCAGTGACTCAATACAATTGTACAGAATTCCAGTGATCCAATCTAATTGTACACAATTCCAGTGACACAATCCAATTGCACAGAATTCCAGTGATCCAATCCAATTGTACAGAATTCCAGTGACCCAATCCAATTGCACAGAATGCCAGTGATCCAATCCAATTGCACAGAATTCCAGTGATCCAATCCAATTGTACAGAATTCCAGTGACCCAATCCAATTGCCCAGAATTCCAGTGATCCAATCCAATTGCACAGAATTCCAGTGACTCAATCCAATTGTACAGAATCCAGTGATCCAATTCAATTGTACAGAATTCCAGTGATTCAATCCAATTGCACAGAATTCCGGTGACTCAATCCAATTGTACAGAATTCCAGTGACTCAATACAATTGTACAGAATTCCAGTGATCCAATCCAATTGTAAAGAATTCCAGTGACTCAATTCAATTGTACAGAATTCCAGTGACTCAATCCAATTGTACAGAATTCCAGTGGTCCAATTCAATTGTAAAGAACTCCAGTGATCCAATCCAATTGTACAGAATTCCAGTGATCCAATCCAATTGTACAGAATTCCAGTGATCCAATCCAATTGTACAGAATTCCAGTGATCCAATCCAATTGTACAGAATTCCAGTGATCCAATCCAATTGTACAGAATTCTAGTGATCCTACCCAATTGCACAGAATTCCAGTGACTCAATCCAATTGTACAGAATTCCCATGGCTCAATCCAATTGCACAGAATTCCAGTGATCCAATCCAATTTTACAGAATTCCAGTGACTCAATCCAATTGTACAGAATTCCAGTGACTCAATACAATTGTACAGAATTCCAGTGACTCAATCCAATTGTACAGAATTCCAGTGATCCAACCCAATTGCACGGAATTCCAGTGACTCAATCCAATTGTACAGAATTCCAGTGACTCAATACAATTGTACAGAATTCCAGTGACCCAATCCAATTGTACAGAATTCCAGTGATTCAATCCAATTGTACAGAATTCCAGTGACTCAATCCAATTGGACAGAATTCCAGTGATCCAACCCAATTGCACGGAATTCCCGTGACTCAATCCAATTGTACAGAATTCCAGTGACCCAATCCAATTGTACATATTTCCAGTGATCGAATCCAATTATACAGAATTCCAGTGAATCAATCCAATTGTACAGCATTCCAGTGATCCAATCCAATTGTTTACAGAATTACAATGACTCAATCCAATTGTACAGAATTCCAGTGATCGAATCCAATTGTACAGAATTCCAATGACTCTATCCAATTGTACAGAATTCCAGTGATCCAATCCAATTGTACAGAATTACAATGACTCTATCCAATTTTACAGAATTCCAGTGATCCAGTCCAGTTGTACAGAATTCCAATGATTCTATCCAATTGTACAGAATTCCAGTGACTCAGTACAATTGTACAGAATTCCAGTGATCCAATCCAATTGTACAGAATTCCAGTAACTCAATCCAATTGTACAGAATTACACTGACTCAATCCAATTGTACAGAATTACAGGGACTCAATCCAATTGCACAGAATTCCAGTGATCCAACCTAATTTTACAGAATTCCAGTGATCCAATCCATTTGCACAGAATTCCGGCGAATCAATCCAATTGTACAGAATTCCCATGATCCAAACCAATTATACAGAATTACAGTGATCCAATCCAATTGTACAGAATTACAGTGACCCAATCCAATTGTACAGAATTCCAGTGATCCAATCTAATTGTACACAATTCCAGTGACACAATCCAATTGCACAGAACTCCAGTGATCCAATCCAATTGTACAGAATTCCAGTGATCCAATCCAATTGCACAGAATTCCAGTGACTCAATCCAATTGTACAGAATTCCAGTGATCCAATCCAATGGTACAGAATTCCAGTGACTCAATCCAATTGGACAGAATTCCAGTGACTCAATACAATTGTACAGAATTCCAGTGATCCAATCTAATTGTACACAATTCCAGTGACACAATCCAATTGCACAGAATTCCAGTGATCCAATTCAATTGTACAGAATTCCAGTGACCCAATCCAATTGCACAGAATGCCAGTGATCCAATCCAATTGCACAGAATTCCAGTGATCCAATCCAATTGTACAGAATTCCAGTGACCCAATCCAATTGCCCAGAATTCCAGTGATCCAATCCAATTGCACAGAATTCCAGTGACTCAATCCAATTGTACAAAATCCAGTGATCCAATTCAATTGTACAGAATTCCAGTGATTCAATCCAATTGCACAGAATTCCGGTGACTCAATCCAATTGTACAGAATTCCAGTGACTCAATACAATTGTACAGAATTCCAGTGATCCAATCCAATTGTAAAGAATTCCAGTGACTCAATTCAATTGTACAGAATTCCAGTGACTCAATCCAATTGTACAGAATTCCAGTGGTCCAATTCAATTGTAAAGAACTCCAGTGATCCAATCCAATTGTACAGAATTCCAGTGATCCAATCCAATTGTACAGAATTCCAGTGATCCAATCCAATTGTACAGAATTCCAGTGATCCAATCCAATTGTACAGAATTCCAGTGATCCAATCCAATTGTACAGAATTCTAGTGATCCTACCCAATTGCACAGAATTCCAGTGACTCAATCCAATTGTACAGAATTCCAGTGATCCAATCCAATTGTACAGAAGTCCAGTGATCCAATCCAATTGCACAGAATTCCAGTGATCCAATCCAATTGTGCAGAATTCCAGTGATCCAATCCATTGTACAGAATTCCAGTGATCCAATCCAATTGCACAGAATTCCAGTGATCCAATCCAATTGTACAGAATTCCAGTGATCCAATCCAATTGTACAGAATTCCAGTGATCCAAACCAAGTGTACAGAATTCCCGTGACTCAATCCAATTGTACAGAATTCCCATGGCTCAATCCAATTGTACAGAATTCCAGTGATCCAATCCAGTTGTACAGAATTCCAGTGATCCAATCCAGTTGTACAGAATTCCAGTGACTCAATCCAATTGCACAGAATTCCAGTGATCCAATCCAATTGTACAGAATTCCAGTGACCCAATCCAATTGCCCAGAATTCCAGTGATCCAATCCAATTGCACAGAATTCCAGTGACTCAATCCAATTGTACAGAATCCAGTGATCCAATTCAATTGTACAGAATTCCAGTGATTCAATCCAATTGCACAGAATTCCGGTGACTCAATCCAATTGTACAGAATTCCAGTGACTCAATACAATTGTACAGAATTCCAGTGATCCAATCCAATTGTAAAGAATTCCAGTGACTCAATTCAATTGTACAGAATTCCAGTGACTCAATCCAATTGTACAGAATTCCAGTGGTCCAATTCAATTGTAAAGAACTCCAGTGATCCAATCCAATTGTACAGAATTCCAGTGATCCAATCCAATTGTACAGAATTCCAGTGATCCAATCCAATTGTACAGAATTCCAGTGATCCAATCCAATTGTACAGAATTCCAGTGATCCAATCCAATTGTACAGAATTCTAGTGATCCTACCCAATTGCACAGAATTCCAGTGACTCAATGCAATTGTACAGAATTCCAGTGATCCAATCCAATTGTACAGAAGTCCAGTGATCCAATCCAATTGTGCAGAATTCCAGTGATCCAATCCATTGTACAGAATTCCAGTGATCCAATCCAATTGCACAGAATTCCAGTGATCCAATCCAATTGTACAGAATTCCAGTGATCCAATCCAATTGTACAGAATTCCAGTGATCCAAACCAAGTGTACAGAATTCCCGTGACTCAATCCAATTGTACAGAATTCCCATGGCTCAATCCAATTGTACAGAATTCCAGTGATCCAATCCAGTTGTACAGAATTCCAGTGATCCAATCCAGTTGTACAGAATTCCAGTGACTCAATCCAATTGTACAGAATTCCAGTGATCCAACCCAATTGCACGGAATTCCAGTGACTCAATCCAACTGTACAGAATTCCAGTGATCCAATCCAATTGCCCAAAATTCCTGTGACTCAATCCAATTGTACAGAATTCCACTGACTCAATACAATTGTACTGAATTCCAGTGACCCAATCCAATTTTACAGAATTCCAGTGATCCAATCCAATTGTACAGAATTCCAGTGACCCAATCCAATTCTACAGAATTCCAGTGAGCCAATCCAATTGTACAGAATGCCAGTGACCCAACCCAATTGTACAGAATTCCAGTGACTCAATCCAATTGTACAGAATTCCAGTGATCCAACCCAATTGCACGGAATTCCAGTGACTCAATCCAATTGTACAGAATTCCAGTGATCCAATCCAATTCTACAAAATTCCTGTGACTCAATCCAATTGTACAGAATTCCAGTGACCCAATCCAATTATACATATTTCCAGTGATCCAATCCAATTGTACAGAATTCCAGTGAATCAATCCAATTGTACAGCATTCCAGTGATCCAATCCAATTGTTTACAGAATTACAATGACTCAATCCAATTGTACAGAATTCCAGTGATCGAATCCAATTGTACAGAATTCCAATGACTCTATCCAATTGTACAGAATTCCAGTGATCCAATCCAATTGTACAGAATTACAATGACTCTATCCAATTTTACAGAATTCCAGTGATCCAGTCCAGTTGTACAGAATTCCAATGATTCTATCCAATTGTACAGAATTCCAGTGATCCAATCCAATTGTACAGAATTACAATGACTCTATCCAATTTTACAGAATTCCAGTGTTCCAATTCAATTGTACAGTATTCCAGTGATCCAATCCAATTGTACAGAATTCCAGTGATCCCATCCAATTGTACAGAATTCCAGTGATCGAATCCAATTGTACATCACTCCAGTGATCGAATCCAATTGTACAGAATTCCACTGATCCAATCCAATTGTACATCATTCCAGTGATCGAATCCAATTGTACAGAATTCCAGTGACCCAATCCAATTGTACAGAATTCCAATGACTCAATCCAATTGTACAGAATTCCAGTGATCCAATCCAATTAAACAGAATTCCAGTGATCCAATCCAATTGTACAGAATTCCAGTGATCCAATCCATTGTACAGAATTCCAGTGATCCAATCCAATTGTACAAAATTCCAGTGACTCAATCCAATTGTACAGAATTCCAGTGATCCAACCCAATTGCACGGAATTCCAGTGACTCAATCCAATTGCACTGGATTCCAGTGAACCAATCCAATTGTCCAAAATTCTCGTGACTCAATACAATTGTACAGAATTCCAGTGACTCAATCCAATTGTACAGAATTCCAGTGATCCAATCCAATTGTACAGAATTCCAGTGACCCAATCAAATTGTACAGAATTCCAGTGACCCAATCCAATTGCACAGAATTCCAGTGACCCAATCAAATTGTACAGAATTCCAGTGACCCAATCCAATTGTACAGAATTCCAGTGATCCAATTCAATTGTACAGAATTCCAGTGATCCAATCCAATTGCACAGAATTCCAGTGACTCAATCCAATTGTACAGAATTCTAGTGACTCAATCCAATTGTACAGAATTCCAGTGATCCAATTCAATTGTAAAGGATTCCAGTGATCCAATCCAATTGTACAGCATTCCAGTGATCCAATCCAATTGTACAGAATTCCAGTGATCCAATCCAATTGAACAGAATTCTAGTGATCCTACCCAATTGCACAGAATTCCAGTGACTCAATCCAATTGTACAGAATTCCAGCGATCCGATCCAGTTGTACAGAATTCCAGTGATCCAATCCAATTGTACAGAATTCCCGTGACTTAATCCAATTGTACAGAATTCCCATGACTCAATCCAATTGTACAGAATTCCAGTGATCCAATCCAATTGTACAGAATTCCAGTGATCGAATCCAATTGTACAGAATTCCAGTGATCCAATCCAATTTTACAGAATTCCATTGATCCAATCCAATTGTACAGCATTCCAGTGACTCAATCCAATTGTACAGAATTCCAGTGACTCAATCCAATTGTACAGAATTCCAGTGACTCAATCCAATTGTACAGCATTCCAGTAACTCAATCGAACTGTACAGAATTCCAGTGATCCAACCCAATTGCACGGAATTCCAGTTACTGAATCCAATTGTACACAATTCCAGTGATCCAATCCAATTGTACAAAATTCCCGTGGCCCAATCCAATTGTACAGAATTCCCGTGACCCAAACCAATTGTACAGAATTCCAGTGACCCAATCCAATTGTACAGAATTCCCGTGACCCAATCCAATTGTACAGAATTCCCGTGACCCAATCCAATTGTACAGAATTCCAGTGATCCAATCCAATTGCACAGAATTCCAGTGACTCAATCCAATTGTACAGAATTCCAGTGATCCAATTCAATTGTAAAGAATTCCAGTGATCCAATCCAATTGTACAGAATTCCAATGATCAATCCAATTGTACAGAATTCCAGTGATCCAATCCAATTGTACATCATTCCAGTGATCCAATCCAATTGTACAGAATTCCCGTGACTTAATCCAATTGTACAGAATTCCCATGACTCAATCCAATTGTACGGAATTCCAGTGATCCAATCCAATTGTACAGAATTCCAGTGATCCAACCCAATTGCACGGAATTCCAGTGACTGAATCCAATTGTACACAATTCCAGTGATCCAATCCAATTGTACAGAATTCCCATGACCCAAACCAATTGTACAGAATTCCAGTGATCCAATCCAATTGTATAAAATTCCCGTGACCCAATCCAATTGTACAGAATTCCAGTGATCCAATCCAATTGCACAGAATTCCAGTGATCCAATCCAATTGTACAGAATTCTAGTCACCCAATCCATTCATACTTTCAAAATGGAGTTGGATAAGTACCTGAAGGAAAAAAATTGCAGGGTTATGGAGAAAGGGCGGTGGAGTGGGACTAGCTGAAGTGCTCTTGCAGAGAGCCGGCACGGGCTCGACGGGCCGAATGGTCTCCTTCTGTGCTGTAACTATTCTATGATTCTTTGATTCTATGCAGAATTCCAGTGATCCAATCAAATTGTACGGAATTCCAAGTATTAATTTCCATATGCAGAAATCCAAATACTCAATCCAACTGTACACAAATCCAGTGCAGAAACCCGTTTCTTAATCGGCTCTATTGCACAGAATTCATCGTCTAAACAAAGCTTTCACATTCGAAGACCTTGATTCCCATCTCAAAGTTCATATTTTAATGCTTATCATATTAAACGCGGTTTACAAAATCACCGCCAAATGTGGCTCGGAGCTATCAGCGCCTGTACAGAAATCTAGTCGCACTGATATCAGGAGTCAATGGTTTTCTGATAGTTGTTCGTATCAAATCTCTGCCTCAATAATGATTGTTTTAGAGCAATTAGCTGTTTTTTTTAGTGCAGTCATTCCGAGTAAATTAGTTATGTGTTTATTAAGAGTGAGCCGCAATTGTAAAACACAGCAGAGCTATTTGTTAACTGAGTAATTGAGACCGGGTCTGTCTGTCAAGTTGATGTGTGGAATACCCAGCGATAGAAGCTCACTGTACTGATGTCAGTTATGTTGGCCTCTTCCAATAGACACGGCATTGCCAGTGACTGAGACGGTGATTTTACAGCGAAAGGAAAAGTTCGCTAAATCCACTGTCTGCTGGAGTCCCCTTTAGTCTGGAGCCCAATCCGAGCTTCCACATAAAATCAACAGACTGTAGTCCTGTAGTCCAGACCAGTACAATGAGTCCTGATGATATATAGAATCATTATCTCTTTTAAACCAGTCTTTTACAGACGCTCTGCTCTTTATTTCAATGAATTATCCCTTCTTCTTCATAGCATTTTGGGGAATTTATAGAAAATATTTTCTGTTACAATTTAACATTTTAACGTGGAAGTGTATAAAGTTAGCTCGTCAATTTCTGCACCAATAGGATATTTAAACTGTCTCATTTTCCTTATTCCTTTTTCATTTGTATACAATTGATGGGATTTTTTTTTTAGATTTTACACAGGATTCTAGACTTTAGACAAGGCGGAGCCTAGTGTTTAACTGAACTGTATTTCTCAGCGCTTCCTGTAACTGTTGCTAACTGGAGCTGGGAGATGTCGTGATACTCGCTCCGCCTTGAAATCTGTTCGATAAATACAGCAAAATATCAGAGCGGTCATCACAGAATCACAGAAACACAGAAACCCCACAGTGCAGATAGAGGCCATTTCGGCCCATCGAGCCTGCACCGACACATATCCCACCCGATCCCCATAACCCCTACACCAACACAAATCCCACTCTATCCCCGTAACCCCACGTATTTAATCCCCCCCTAACACTAAGGGTCAATTTTTATCATGGCCAATCAACCTAACCCGCACATCTTTGGACTGTGGGAGGAAACCGGAGCACCCGGAGGAAACCCACGCAAACACGGGGAGAATGTGCAAACTCCACACAGACAGTATAAATTGGGATAGTCAGAGTGTGAAAGGCTTGGAGGGAGCAAAATTCTTAAAGTGCATCCAGGAAAGCTTTTTGAGCCAACGTGTAGAAAGTCCTACAAGAGAGGGGGCGGTACTGGACCTAATTCTAGGGAATGTAGCCGGGCAGGTGGTGGAAGTGTCTGTAGGAGAGCATTTTGGCGATAGTGACCACAATTCGGTGAGATTTAAGGTGGTCATGGAAAAAGACAAAGACGGCCCGGAAATCAGGGTTCTAAATTGGGGGAAGGCCGATTTTAATAAGATAAGACAGGATCTGGCAAAAGTGGACTGGGAGCAGCTACTTATAGGAAAATCCACATCAAAACAGTGGGAGGCTTTCAGAAGGGAAATAGAGAGAGTACAACACCAACATGTTCCTGTAAAGGTCAAGGGTGGGACCAACAAGCAAAGGGAACCTTGGATGACAAAGGATATACAAAAATGCATTAGGAAAAAAAGGGGGGCTTTTGGCAGTTACAAAAGACAAAAGACGGTGGAAGCCCTAGAGGAGTATAAGAGGTGCAGGGGCATACTTAAAAAGGAAATTAGGAGGGCGAGGAGGGGCCATGAAATAACACTGGCGAGCAAAATAAAGGAAAATCCTAAGATGTTTTATAAGTATATTAAGGGCAAGAGGATAACCAGGGAAAGGGTAGGGCCCATTAGGGACCAAAGTGGCAAGCTGTGTGTAGAGCCAGATGAAGTAGGTGGGGTTTTAAATGAATTTTTTGCCTCAGTGTTCACTATGGAGAAAGACGATGTAGACATAGAAGTCGGGCAAGGGGACTGTGACATACTTGAACATATTAGCATCGAGAGGGAGGAGGTACTAGCGGTTTTAGCAGGCCAAAAAGTGGATAAATCCCCAGGCCCGGACGATATGTATCCCAGGCTGTTGTGTGAGGCAAAGGAGGAGATTGCAGGGGCTCTGACACAAATTTTCAGAACCTCTCTGGCCACAGGGGATGTACCAGAGGACTGGAGAACAGCTAATGTAGTACCATTATTCAAGAAGGGTAGCAGGGATAAACCAGGGAATTACAGGCCAGTGAGCCTAACATCTGTGGTAGGGAAATTATTGGAAAAAATTCTGAGGGACAAAATTAGTCTCCACTTGGAGAGGCAAGGATTAATCGGGGATAGTCAGCATGGCTTTGTCAAGGGTAAATCATGTCTGACCAATCTGATTGAATTTTTCGAGGGGGTGACTAGGTGTGTGGATGAGGGAAATGCTGTGGATGTGGTTTACATGGACTTCAGTAAAGCTTTTGACAAGGTCCCGCATAGGAGACTGGTCAAGAAGGTAAGAGCCCATGGGATCCAGGGGGCCTTGGCGCGTTGGATCCTAAACTGGCTGAGTGGCAGGAGGCAGAGGGTGATGGTCGAAGGTTGCTTTTGTGACTGGAAGCCTGTGTCCAGTGGGGTACCTCAGGGATCGGTGCTGGGTCCCTTGCTGTTTGTGATCTACATTAATGATTTGGATGAGAATGTAAAGGGTATGATCAGTAAGTTCGCGGATGACACGAAAATTGGTGGGGTGGTAAATTGCGAGGAGGAAAGCCTCAGGCTACAGGACAATATTAACGGGTTGGTCAGATGGGCGGAAAAGTGGCAAATGGAATTTAACCCTGAAAAGTGCGAGGTGATGCATTTTGGACGGACAAATAAGGCAAGGGAATACACAATGAGTGGTAGGACCCTAGGAAGTACAGAGGGTCAGAGGGACCTTGGTGTACATGTACATAGATCCCTGAAGGCAGCGGAACAGGTAGATAAGGTGGTTAAAAAGGCTTATGGGATACTTGCCTTCATTAGCAGAGGCATAGAATATAAGAGCAGGGAGGTTATGATGGAGCTGTACAAAACGCTGGTGAGGCCACAGCTGGAGTACTGTGTGCAGTTCTGGTCGCCTCACTATAGGAAGGATGTGATTGCTTTGGAGAGGGTGCAGAGAAGATTCACCAGGATGTTACCTGGGATGGAGCGCCTCAGCTATGAAGAGAGACTGGACAGGCTGGGGTTGTTTTCCTTGGAGCAAAGAAGGCTGAGGGGGGACCTGATTGAGGTGTACAAAATGGTGAGGGGCATAGATAGGGTAGATAAAGAGGAACTTTTCCCCTTAGTAGGGGGGTCAATAACAAGGGGGCACACATTCAGGGTAAGGGGCAGGAGATTCAGGGGGGATTTGAGGAGGAACTTTTTCACCCAGAGGGTGGTTGGAAGCTGGAACTCACTGCCTGAAAGGGTGGTAGAGGCAGGAACCCTCACAACATTCAAGAAGCATTTGGATGAGCACTTGAAATGCCATTGCATACAAGGCTATGGACCAAATGCTGGAAAATGGGATTAGACTGGATAGGGAGGGATGGGCGGCGCAGACACGATGGGCCGAAGGGCCTCTTTCTGTGCTGTAAAAACTCTATGACTCTATGACTCTATGACAGTCACCCGAGGCTCATGTTACATGAGACAGGAGCAACGGTGAAAGACACATCCCTACTTGTCAATTAACAATTTCCCGTCTTTATTTGACACAGGTTGCTGGCCATTCGGCCCATTAACTTCCTCCCTTTGGAGCATCCATCTGGTTTGGGTTATTTTTCCTCATCCATCTTCATTATCCATTCCATTAAAAAAATGTCCATTTACCTTTTAGTTTTCGTTCTGAAGAAGGCTCTGCTCGAATATTATCCTGTCTTTTCTCTCTATAGATGCTAATTGGCTTGCTGTGTATTTCCATCATTTTAAGTTTTGCTCCCTACCTGTCAGGCAGAGGTCAAGCACTTGCTTTGCTCTCAGCACGGCCAACTCCGGTAGATCTGCGAAATGTTTAAACTTTCCTGCAAAGTTGCTATTAAGGCTTCAAAATGGCTTGTTGGTGACTGACATAGGTAGATTGTTGTTAGGTAAGGGTATCAAGGGATATGGAGCAAAGTCCCGAGGGGTTGAATGGCCTACTCCTGTTCCTAAATTGGAATGAGTTGGATAGCTTAAGGTAGCCCAATCGTACTGGGTTATCATTATTTGCCCTGATGATGTGCATCTGGAGTTTCACTGCATATTTACTGTGTCGAACAATCGGAGAACCAAAGTGGGAGGGGTCACTATAGCAAGCACCAGTAAAAAGTGCCTCCACTGAGAAGTGAACCCTGCGATTCAAAGCCGGGACTTGACGAATCTTTTGTCGCTCCTCAAACTTCTCCTTCTGGGGTCAGTGTAAAACTTCTTCTTCTTCTTGGGCAGTCCCTCGGAACCGAGGATGATTTGCTTCCACATTAAAAATGAGTTCTCAGGTGCCTGATGAGTCCAATGCGGGACCTACAGTCTCTGTCACAGGTGGGGCAGACGGTGGTTGAAGGGGCGGGTGGGTGGGGTGCTTGGGTTGATGTGCGCTGTTTGCGCTTGCTTTCCGCTTGCTTCCGGCGAAGAGACTCAAGGTGTTCAGCGCCTTCCCAGATGCTTCTCCTCCACTTTGTGTGGTCTTGGGCCAGGGATGCCCAGGTGTCAGTGGGGATGTTGCACTTTTTCAAGGAGGCTTTGAGGGTGTCCTTGAAGCATTTCCTCTACCCACCTGGAGCTCTCTTGCCTTGCCGGAGCTCCGAGTAGAGCTCTTGTTTTGGGAGTCTTGTATCGGGCATGCGGACAATGTGACCCATCCATCGGAGCTGATCGAGCGTGGTCAAAGCTTCGATGCTGGGGATGTTGGCCTGAGCGAGAACACTGACGTTGGTGCGCCTATCCTGCCAATGGATTTGCAGGATCTTGCAGAGGCAGCATTGGTGGTACCTCTCCAGTGCTTTGAGGTGCCTGCTGTACATGGTCCATGTCTCTGAGGCATACAGCAGGGCGGGTATCACTGCTGCTCTGTAGACCATGAGCTTAGTGCTGGGTTTGAGGTCCTGGTCTTCAAACACTCTCTTCCTCAGGTGACCAAAGGCTGCACTGGCACACTGAAGGCAGTGTTGGACTTTGTCATCGACATTTGCCCTTGTTGACACCAGCTTCAAGAAAGGTGGCAAGTCCGATTGCGGTAATTACAGAGGAGTTTCCCTGCTGTCTGCCACAGGGAAAGTCATTGCAAGAATCCTCCTCAATCGCCTTCTCCCAGTGGCCGAAGAGCTCTTCCCAGAGTCTCAATGCGGATCCCGCCCACTAAGGGGCACAATGGACATGATCTTCACTGCACGTCAATTACAAGAGAAATGCAGGGAACAGCACCAACATGGCCTTCTTTGATCTCACAAAGGCCTTCGACACTGTCAACCATGAGGGATTATGGAGTGTCCTCCTCAAATTCGGCTGTCCTCAAAAGTTTGTCACCAGCCTCCACCTGCTTCACGACAACATGCAAGCCGTGATCCTGACTAACAGTTCCACCACAGACCCAATTCAAGTATGGACCGGGGTCAAGCAAGACTGTGTCATCGCACCAACGCTCTTCTTGATCTTCCTTACTGCAATGCTCCATCTCACCCTCAGTAAGCTCCCCACTGGAGTTTAGCTAATTTACAGAACAAATAGGAAACTGTTCAACCTCTGTCGCCTCCAGTCCAGATCCAAGGTCGTCCCATCGTCTGTTGTCGAATTACAGTATGCAGATGACACTTGCGTCTGCGCTCACTCGGAGGTCAAACTCCAAACCATCATCAACACCTTCACCGAAGTGTATGAGAGCATGGGCCTTACACTAAACATCCGTAAGACAAAGGTCCTCTACCAACCTGCCCCCACCATACAGTACTGCCCCCCAATTATCAAAATTCACGACGAGGCCTTGAACAACGTGGACCACTTTCCATACCTCAGTGTAATACAGGCTCCTATTATGTGACAGGTTAATATGGGGTCAGCGCTACCCGATAAGTAATAGGAATTAACCTAAAAGGGCAACTCAGTTCCTCTGCCGGGTTACAGAACAACACGCACTAAAAACTAAATACAACTGCTCAAGTGAGAGCAAAATTAATTCCTGTTATTAATCTTTGCTCCGTGTTTTGGGTAATTTCATATTTCCCCCATGGACTATAACTCCAGAGTAGATTGTACAATAATTGTTTTTGCATTATTTTATGACTCACATCTTTGTATAGAACCCAATCAAGATGATTCTGCATCGAGAATTGTGTTACTCTAATCAATTATTTCTTATAATGCATTAATTAAAAATACATCAGCATAACCTACTCAGTCTGTGTCGATTCTATACTATTAGGATACTCGGAGGCAGCATTGAGTGTATGGGAAATTGACATTAATTGTATGAAACTGACATTGAAATTACCTTGTTTATTTTAATATTCCCAATAACTTTTCAGAACAATAAAAGACCTCCGACAAAAAAATGTCCCCGACCTCATTATTTCACATGCTGCATCTATTGGCTGTGTCCTGCATTTTACTGCAGACTGCGCAGGTCACTCCACCTCCGCACATTCCCGCAAAGAAAACTTGGATTAAATGATTCATTTTTTAAAAAAGAATGAAAAGGTGGGGAACCTGAAAGAAAAAACAGAACATGCTAGAAATAACCAGCAGACCGGTCAGCATCGATAGGGTTAAGAGGGAGCTGCCCAGCATGTGTGTATTTCCAGCATTTACAATTTCTAAAAGAGGATCTGAGTTCCTCTTGAAAAATATCACCTAGGTACATAGCAAGAACAGGACACGGTTTCAAACTAGTAAAAGGACTAATGTCAGGAAACTCTCCTTCACGCAAAGAGCGACCCAGCGAGTGGTGAACCTGTGGAATTCCCTACCACAGAAGGCAGTTGAGGCCAATTCATTAAATATATTCAAGAAGGAGTTAGATATATTTCTTAAGGCTAAAGGGATCAAGGGATATGGGGAGAAGGCAGGGACAGGGTACTGAGTTTGGATGATCAGCCATGATCTCAGAAACCCAGAAACCCCACAGTGCAGATAGAGGCCATTTCGGCCCATCGAGCCTGCACCGACACATATCCCACCCGATCCCCGTAACCCCTACACCAACACATATCTCATTGAATGGCGGAGCAGGCTTGAGGGGCCAAATGGCCTACTCCTGCTCCTATCTTCTATGTTTCTATGACCAGTCCTTGGAACATATTTCCAGATAGAACAGTGCAGGCCAATCCTCTGGAATCATTTCAGAAGCAGTTGGAAGCTGCAATAGTGGGGACTGTGCAATTTAACTGGACAGATGAATGAGAACAAGTTGAATAGATTTTATCATCGGCCATTATCTTGTGATCATTTAACAACAACAACAACGTGCATTTATACAACGCCTTTAACATAGTGAAACGTCCCAAGTTGCTTCACAGGGGTGTAATCAGACAGAATTTGACACAGAGCCTCCTAAGGAGATATTAGGACAGATGATCAAAAGCTTGGTCAAAGAGGTAGGCTTGAGTGTCAGTAGTGGCTCAGTGGGTGGCACACTCACCTCTGAGTCAGCAGGTTGTGGGCTCAAGTCCCACGCCAGGGACATGAGCACATAAAGTCTAGGCTGACGCGCCCAGTGCAGTACTGAGGGAATGCGGTGCCGTCTTTCAGATGAGACGTTAAACCAAGGCCGTCTGCTCTCTCAGGTGGACATAAAAGATCCCACGACCATATTTCGAAGAAGATCAGGGGAGTTCTCCCCAGTGTGGTGGCCAATATTTATCCCTCAATCAACATAACAAAAACAGATTATCTGGTAATTATCACATTGCTGTTTGTGGGAGCTTGCTGTGTGCAAATTGGCTGCTGCGTTTCCTACATTAGAACAGTGACTGCTCTTCAAAAGTACTTCATTAGCTGTAAAGCACTTTGAGACTTCCGGTGGTCGTTGAAGGCGCTATATAAATGCAAGTCTTTCTTTTTAAGGAGCATCTTAAAGGAGGACAGAGACGTAGAGAAGCTTCAGTAATCAATAATAGATTTAAACGGGAGTAAAGCGTTTCAATCTGTATGTAATCTCTATTTCCTTTCCGTTTTCTGTCTGCAGCACGAGTACATTGTAAAATAAATGCTGCACGGAAATTATTATGAAGCACGTTATTAACCACGATTATATTACTGCATCTAACTTAGGTGATATAATGGGACAACCCAATGCAATCGGTACAGTTGCACTCAGAGCCTCTCTTTGCAATAAGCTCCAGGACTGTTTAGAGACCGTACTTTGCAAATTAAACATTTCGGTATCGCTGTGTTATTCAAAGGCAGCCCAATCCTCGGACGCTTCACAGCACAGAGGATCTCTGTCCCGCAACCGGAGAGAAAAACAAGGGATTATTCCCAGTAAAAGCAGGGGCTCTTGTCCCAGCAAACCTTTTACCACCTTTGGATTTCGGGCACTCTCCCCGACGCCCCGGCGCACAATAAGGTTTCGAGAATCCCAGACTCTGGTGAACATAAAAAGGACCCACTGCTCCTCGTTATAGAATGTTGTGCTTATTTTTCGCTAACTTCCTCGCGACATAAAACAGAGTTTCTCTGCGTTTCTGCAGTATTAACTGCCTAGTCTACATTGACCAAGATAACAATTCACATTCAATTATTTTTAAGCTTTTTTATTAACATTTCCTAGTTAACATTAATTTAAAAGTTGTTTTTTCCCCTTCTTCATCAAATTGTAAGCAGGAATCGTAAGTGAAACTAATCAAGTGTCTTCTGTTTAAAGAACCCTTCCTAAATTTAAAGTTTAATTCCTAGGAGCCGCGAAACACCCTTGAATCCAGAGGTGTCTGCAATGAACAGCGGTCAGAGAGTGGCTGGAGAGAGCGACCATGGCCAGCACAGACCATACAAGCCATCCTCGGGCTTTCGGGTGATCTTCGTTGGCCCATCATCCCTGTGCTCCCAGTTAAGCAGCGTTGGATTTCAAAATTCTCATCCTTGTTTTCAAATCCCGCCACGGCCTCACCCCTCCCTCTCTCTGTAAGATCTAGAATCGGGGCAGAGGGTATTTAAGAATAATATTAATAAATTTAATTAATTACATAGAATGGGAGATCAGGTGATGTGTTGCTGCTGCAATATGTGGGAGCTGGTGGACACCATTGATGCTCACGGTGATCACATTTGCAGTAAGTGTTGGCTGCTCGAGGAATTCCGGCTCCATGTTGAAGAGCTGGAGTCCGAGCTTCAAACACTGAGACACATCAGGGAGGGGGAGAGTTACCTGGACTCTGTGTATCACGAGGTATTCACACCAATTAGATTAATTAATTCAGATGTAGTCCGTGGCCAGGGTCAGGATGGTGTGACTAGAAGTGAGGCAGGTACGGGGATCCAGGAGGTAGTGTTGGAGGAGCCGCAGCCCTTGCACTTGTCCAACAGGTTTGAGGCTCTTACTCCCTGTGAGGATGGGAACAGGGACTGCGGGGAGGATGAGCAACCTGGCCACAGCACCGTGAAGTGGGGGGCCATTCAAGTGGGGGGAGTTAAAAGAAATGTTGTAGTGGTAGGGGATAGTATCGTTAGGGGGATAGATAGAGTTCTTTGCAGCCGAGAGCGAGAGTCCCGAAGGCTGTGTTGCCTGCCCGGTGCCAGGGTTAAGGACATCTCCTCTGGACTGGAGAGAAATTTGGAGTGGGAGGAGGAGGATCCAGTTGTCGTGGTCCATGTTGGTACCAATGACATAGATAGGACAAGGAAGGAGGTTCTGCTGAGAGAGTTTGAGCAGCTAGGGGCCATAATTAAAAAGCAGAACCACAAGGGTAATATTACCTGAGCCACGAGCGAATTTGGCTAGGACAAGTAAAATTAGAGAGTTAAATGCGTAGCTCAAAGACTGGTGTGGGAGAAATGGGTTTTGCTTCCTGGGACACTGGCACCAGTACTGGGGCAGGAGGGAGCTGTTCCGTTGGGACGGGCTTCACTTGGCCAGTGCTGGGACTAGAGTCCTGGCAGATCATATAACTAGGGCTGTAGAGAGGGCTTTAAACTTACTAGTGGGGGGGAGGTTCCTAGAGAGCAAATAATAAAAATGACAACAGAGAAGGTCATAGACTTAGGTAGCAGTGGGGAAATTAAAAACCAGAGCGTGTCAGGAAGGGGCAGAAGGTATGGAGTAAAAGGTAAAGTAATAAAAAGGGCAAAAGCAGGAACTAAGTGTCACAAAACATCTTTGAAAGTTCTCTATCTGAATGCACATAGCATTCGTAACAAAATAGATGAGTTAATGGCATAAATAACTACATATGGTTATGATCTTGTGGCCATTACAGAAACATGGCTGCAGGGTGACAATGCCTGGGAATTAAACATACCAGGTTATTTAACGATCAGGAAAGACAGGCAGGAAGGAAGGGGAGGTGGGGTGGCTATGTTAATAAAGGAAGGAATCACTGTAATACAGAGAAATGATATTGGGTCAAAAGATCAGGATAATGAAACAGTTTGGGTGGAGGTAAGGAATAATAAGGGGGAAAAAACACTAGTGGGCATAGTCTATAGGCCTCCGAACAGTGGCAACTCTGTTGGACGGAGTATCAATCAGGAAATAGTTGAGGCTTGTAATAAGGGAACATCTATAATTATGGGGGATTTTAACTATCATATTAATTGGACAAATCAAATTGGGCAGGGCTGCCTTGAGGATGAGTTCATTGAGTGTATTAGGGATGGGTTTCTTGAGCAGTATGTAACTGAACCAACCAGGGGGCAAGCAACCTTAGATCTGGTCCTGTGTAACGAGACAGGATTAATTAAAAATGTCCTAGTAAAGGATCCCCTTGGAATGAGTGACCATAACATGGTTGAATTCCATATTCAGTTAGAGGGTGAGAAGGTTGGATCTCAAACAAGCGTGCTAAGCTTGAATAAAGGAGACTATGAAGGTATGAGAGCGGAATTGAGTAGAGTGGATTGGGAAAATAGATTAAAGGGTAAGACGATACATGATCAGTGGTGTACATTTAAGGAGTTATTTTACAACTTCCAAAAAATTATATTCCACTGAGAAGAAAAGGGTGTAAAAGAAAAGACAGCCATCCGTGGCTAAGTAAAGAAATTAAGGATAGTATTCAACTAAAAACAAGGGCATATAAGGTAGCCAAATCTAGTGGGAGGATAGAGGATTGGGAAAACTTTAAAAGACAGCAAAAAATAACAAAAAGATTGATTAAGAAAGGGAAGATAGATTATGAAAGTAAATTAGCAAAAAATATAAAAACAGATAGTAAGAGTTTTTATAGTTATATAAAAAGAAAAAGGGTGGCTAAAGTAAATGTTGGTCCCTTAGAGGATGAGACCGGGAAATTAATGGTGGGAAATATGGAGATGGCAAAAACACTGAATGAATATTTTATATCAGTCTTTACAGTAGAAGACACTAAGAATATCCCAACACTGGACAAACAGGGGGCTAAAGGGGGGAGGAGCTAAACACGATCAAAATCACTAAGGAAGTGGTACTCGGTAAAATAATGGGACTCAAGGCGGATAAATCACCTGGACCTGATGGCTTACATCCTAGGGTCTTGAGGGAAGTGGTGGTAGGGATTGTGGATGCATTGGTAATAATTTTCCAAAACTCCCTGGACTCGGCAAAGGTCCCAGCAGACTGGAAAACTGCTAATGCAACACCCTTATTTAAAAAGGGCAGTAGACAGAAGGCTGGAAACTATAGACCAGTTAGCCTAACATCTGTGGTAGGTAAAATTTTGGAGTCCATTATTAAGGAGACAGTAACAAGACATTTGAATAATCATAATTTAATAGGACAAAGTCAGCATGGTTTTATGAAGGGGAAGTCATGTTTGACAAATTTGCTGGAGTTCTTTGAGGAAGTAACATATAGGGTGGATAAAGGGGAACCAGTGGACGTAGTGTATTTAGACTTCCAAAAGGCATTTGACAAGGTGCCACACAAAAGATTATTGCTTAAGATAAAAAATCACGGGATTGGGGGTAATATTCTGGCATGGATAGAGGATTGGCTATCTAACAGAAGGCAGAGAGTTGGGATAAATGGTTCATTCTCAGACTGGCAATCAGTAACTAGTGGTGTTCCACAGGGGTCATTGCTGGGTCCCCAACTCTTTACAATCTATATTAACGATTTGGAGGAGGGGACCGAGTGTAACATATCAAAGTTTGCAGATGATACTAAGATGGGAGGGAAAGTAGTGAGTGAGGAGGACATAAAAAACCTGCAAGGGGGCATAGACAGGCTAAGTAAGTGGGCAGAGATTTGGCAGATGGAATACAATACTGGAAAGTGTGAGGTTATGCACTTTGGCAGGAAGAATCATAGAGCAAGTTATTATCTTAATGGCAAGAAACTGGAAAGTACTGAAGTACAAAGGGATCTGGGGGTCCTGGTGCACGAAACTCAAAAGGTTAGTATGCAGGTGCAGCAAGTGATTAAGAAGGCCAATGGAATGTTGGCTTTCATTGCTAGGGGGATAGAATATAAAAATAGGGAGGTATTGCTTCAGTTGTACAAGGTATTGGTGAGACCGCACCTGGAATACTGCGTACAGTTTTGGTGTCCATACTTAAGAAAAGACATACTTGCTCTCGAGTCAGTACAAAGAAGGTTCACTCGGTTAATCCCGGGGATGAGGAGATGGACATATGAGGAGAGGTTGAGTAGATTGGGACTCTACTCATTGGAGTTCAGAAGAATGAGAGGCGATCTTATTGAAACATATAAGATTGTGAAGGGGTTGGATCGGGTGGATGCGGGGAAGATGTTCCCGATGATGGGTGAAACTAGAACTAGGGGGCATAGTCTTAGAATAAGGGGCTGCTCTTTCAAAACTGAGATGAGGAGGAACTACTTCACTCAGAGGGTGGTAGGTCCATGGAATATGCTGCCCCAAAAAGCTGTAGAAGCTACATCATTACATAAATTTAAAACAGAAATAGACAGTTACCTAGAAGTAACAGGAATTAAGGGTTACGGGGAGCGGGCAGGAATTTGGGCATGAGTCTAGGTTTGGAATGGTCATGGCCCTGTGGGTAGCGGAGCGGGCCCAGGGGCCGTGTAGCCTGATCCTGCTCCTATTTCGTGTGTCTAATTCTGTTAGATTCAGGAAATGGTTCTGTGATAGTGGATTGGCGGTTAGGATCAGATCAGCCATGATCTTATTGAATGGCGGAGCAGGCTCGAGGGGCTGATTGGCCTACTCCTGCTCCTATTTCTTATGTTCTTATGTTCTTATGTAACCTCCGCCAACCCTACAACCCCCGAGATATCTGCGCTCCCCTAATTCTGCCCTCTTGAGCACCCCTGATTATAATCGCTCAACCTTTGGTGGCCGTGCCTTCTGTTGCCTGGGCCCTAAGCTCTGGAATTCCCTGCCTAAACCTCTCCGCCTCGCTACCTCTCTTTCCTCCTTTAAGACACTCCTTAAAACCTACCTCTTTGACCAAGTTTTTGGTCACTTGCCCTAATTTCTCCTTATGTGGCTCAGTGTCAAATTTTTTGTGTTATATACTCCTGTGCAGCGCCTTGGGACATTTTACTACGCTAAAGGCACTATATAAATAAAGTTGTTGTTGTTAGGTAAGGGTATCAAGGGATATGACGCAAAGGAGGGTAAATGGGGTTAAGGTACAGGTCAGCCATGAGCTAGTTTAATGGCGGAACAGGCTCGATGGGCTGAATGACCTCCTCCCATTCGTATGATACATGGTGCTATAATGATCTCAGGGAATAAAACTGTTGCCTACATTTTAAATTAGCCAATTAAATATTATTAATACAATTAACAAATATTGTTAATTTAATTTTTCCACATTCTTTCACTCTACAAGTGTTGTGTAACACCTACAGTTCATTTCCCACCAGGTTTACCGAGGGGATATAGGTCTTGGGCGTAAATTCAGGGCTGTCTTTGACATGTCAGGTTTTTCTGAATCTGTTGGTCAGCTTTTGCTCAATTTCCAGGTTAGTGTCTATGAAGAATTTATACATCACATATTTTCCAGTTACAGAGTCTCTCCCCTCACTACGTGTCTCTGAAGGGGATTGTAACAAAGCGGACATGTAACAATATCTGTCTCCATGGAAATGTAGCATAGTAATGCATCAGTCAAAGTGTAAGACATGAAATCAATTACATTCATAACAGGTCTGATCATTGGAATCCGACTATACAAGTCACCAGTGTTTAAAGGTTTAGTCACTTTGCTTTGAAATATATTCTGAAATTTACGTTTGAAATGTAATAAGTCCTCCAAGTCACACACCATCCTGACTTGGAAATATATCGCCGTTCCTTCATCGTCGCTGGGTCAAAATCCTGGAACTCCCTACCTAACAGCACTGTGGGAGTGCCTTCACCATACGGACTGCAGTGGTTCAAGAAGGCAGCTCACCACCACCTTCTCAAGAGCAATTAGGGATGGGCAATAAATGCTGGCCTTGCCAGCGATGCCCACAGCCCAGGAACAAATTAAGAAAAACTGCTTAAAGCAGTCAGAGCTGGAATATAGGTTAAGTCCATTAAAGGTGAAACAGTGTGCTTGATGGCCCAGTGGGTGACTGAACTGCCCATGTGGAACTGAAAGAGAAGGTTAAGACTCCACATTGTGTCCAGTCAGGCTAGGATCCACCTTGGCTGTGATGGCTTTTGCCATCGAATAGTCTGCCCAGGCTCGTTGCGTGGGTTCCGGTATGAAGAACAGTCAGTTAAGAACATAAGAACATAAGAAATAGGAGCAGGAATAGGCCACTTGGCCTCTCGAGCCTGCTCCGCCATTCAATAAGATCATGGCTGATCTTGGGCTCAAAGCCACTTCCCAGCCCACTCCCCATAACCCTTCACTCCCTTATCTTGCAAAAATCTGTCTATCTCCACCTTAAACGTATTTAATGACCCAGCCTCCACAGCTCTCTGGGGCAGAGAATTCCACAGATTTACAACCCTCTGAGAGTAGAAATTCCTCCTCATCTCAGTTCTAAAAGGGCAACCCTTTATTCTGAAACTATGCCCCCGAGTTCTAGATTTCCCCAATAGGGGAAACATCCTCTCTGCATCTACCTTGTTGAGTCCCCTTAGTATCTTGTATGTTTCAATAAGATCAGCTCTCATTCTTCTAAATTCTAATTAATATAGGCCCAACCTGCTCAGCCTTTCCTCATAAGTCAACCCCCTCATCTCTGGAATTAACCTAGTGAATCGTCTCTGAACTGCCTCCAATGCAAGTATATCCTTCCTTAAATAAGGAGACCAAAACTGTACGCAGTACTCAGGGTGTGGTCTCACCAATACCTTGTGCAGTTGTAGCAGGACTTCCCTGCTTTTATACTCCAACCCCCTTGAAATAAAGGCCAACATTCCATTTGCCTTTTTGATTACTTGCTGTACCTGCATGCTAACTTTTTGTGTTTCATGCACAAGGACCCCCAGGTCCCTCTGAACTGTAGCATTATGTAATCTCTCTCCATTTAAATAATAATTTGCTTTTTTATTTTTCCTGCCAAAGTGGATAACCTCGCACTTTCCCACATTATACTCCATCTGCCAAATGTTTGCCCACTCACTTAGCCTGTCTATATCCCTTTGCAGGTTCTTTGAGTCCTCTGCACAACTTGCTTTCCCACCTATCTTTGTATCATCCGCAAACTTGGCTGCATTACAGTCGGACCCTTCATCCAAGTCACTAATGTAGATTGTAAATAGTTGAGGCCCCAGCACCAATCCCTGTGGCACCCCACTAGTTACTGTTTGCCAACCGGAAAATGACCCATTTATTCCGACTCTCTGCTTTCTGTTAATTAGCCAATTCTCTATCCATGCTAATATATTACCCCCAACTCCATGAGCTCTTATCTTATGCAGTAACCTTTTATGTGGCACCTTATCGAATGCCTTCTGGAAATCCAAACACTCCACATCCACTGGCTCACCTTTGTCCACCCTACTTGTTATGTCCCCTATGAGACTTTTAGTATTGTGTTTTGTCTCCCCCTAGTGGTTTTACTACTTACCTCCTTATTGTTGATTTATGTCATGTGACATGATGAGAAAGTGAAAGTAAAACACAACCACGAGGGAGCCCAGAATTCATGGCTGGTGATGTATACAGTATCTAACGCCATCTTTCCCAGTTTCCCCCTTTGATTGGCATTGTCTGTAAGTAGCCTTTTATCAGATGTCTTTATGTTTGATCTATGTCACCATTTCTTGATATTTGTGGCCAGATGAGTTAAAATATTGCACTTTGTGGAGTTTCCATGTGGCTGGCTATTAGTCTTTCCCCTGGCATTCATGTGTTAGACCTTTGATTGTTGTATCAGATTTACCTCAAATTGCAATAAAACCGCTGAGTTATAGTGGTAACGTTTCATTCTACTATCCTAGGTTTATTTTGTGTATTCAGATCGTGATTGTAATACCAATTGGCCTTATTTGATGTTGTAATTTCTTGCTCTCTTTGTAGTTTCACCCTGTGTCCTTAAACTGGATAAAAAAGTAACAACGCCTCCTGTTTGGTGATGAGGGTTTAGCTGTCTGTCGAATCATAGTCGTGAGGAGGACAGAACAGTGAAAAGACAATGCCAATCAAAGGGGGAAATCTACTAAAGGTACAGATATTCAACACCAACATGATCCATATGTTTATGGTTATGTTTATGTTAATATACTACAAGCCAAATGTATGTTGAATGTTTAAAGGTCTTAATCCAAATGTACACTCTCGGGAGCCGCAAGCCTACATTTCATTGTACTGCACTTGTGCACTAACAATGACAATAAAAGTTGATTTGATTTGATTTTGATTTGCATCTCCGAAGCCACACATTCCAGACACCAGTCACAAAAGCTGAAATGGAGGAACAGTCACCATCGAAACAAGCAGAGGAGACCAGATCTCACTGTTCTGGCTCCTCCAGGCATTCAAGTAGGTCTGTTACTGGTGCAGCAGCAGTGATGGCCAGAGCCAAGGCTGAAGCAGCCAAAGCAAAGATATCCTTTGCTCAAAGGGAAATGGACATAAAAATGGTAAAGGCATGTATTGAAGCAACATTAGCCGTATTGGATATGGAAAAAGAGGCAGCAGCAGCTCTAGCGGAGGCAGAAGTCCTTGAAGCAGCTGTTGAAGGTGAAGCAACAGGCAGCAACCTTAACCTTCATCTCCCTCACCAAGATCCAGTGCAACGCCCCACAGAATACATACAAAGCCACTCCAGGTCACAAACTGTTAACTCTTCAATGCCCAATATAGAGCCTGTTCCAGAGTTAATACACGAACAGGAGGAGCCTGGCCATGCATCTCAGTGCCGTTGTGAGCTCAACAAAAACACTGTGGAAGAGGATGAACACAAGTTCCAACCAGAAGACCAAAGGCTAACCCATCATTATCGTTCACAATATCTGCAGACCTATCGCAGTCCAGCTGCTCTACCTCACTACGAAAAGACCCAAGGCATGTCAGATTTCGTGAGGTTCTTCGCACGTCGTGAACTCGACACCACCGGGTTGCTACAGTTCAACGACCAACCTGAAGACTACAGAGCATGGAGGTCTACTTTTCGGAACACCATAAGAGGGCTAGACCTGTCAGCGAGCGAAGAAATCGACCTACTTGCTAAATGGCTGGGAAAGGAATCCTCTGAGCATGCCAAGAGAATTCGAGCTGTGCACATTGACCTCCCAGAAAGGGGGTTGAAGATGATATGGGATCGTCTGGATGAGAGCTATGGCTCCCCGGAGGTGGTTGAGAATGCACTGTTTAAGAAGCTGGAGAACTTTCCCAAGATCCTCAATCGAGACCGCCTGAAGCTCAGAGAGTTAGGTGACGTCCTAATGGAAATTGACTCAGCGAAAACTGAGGGATGTCTGCCAGGTCTTCTGTACCTTGACACGGCATGTGGGATAAATCCCATTGTTGAAAAGTTACCATTCAACTTGCAGGAAAAATGGATAACTCAGGGATCAAAATATAAGGAAGATCACAATGTTCCCTTCCCACCTTTCTCCTTTTTTGCCAAGTTTATCTGCCAGCAGGCTAAAATAAGAAATGACCCAAGCTTCTTCTTCTCCACTCAAAGCCCTGGGCCACTGAAGACAGCACAGTCTGCTACAAGGCCCAGCCAGAGAACTCCAGTGTCAGTTCATAAAACTGAAATGTCACTGTCCACCACCTCCTCCAGCGATGACGCAGATGGGAAAACGGATGACCCCGTCAAGCAATGCCCCATTCACAACAAGCCGCACCCGCTCAGGAGGTGTCGGAGCTTCAGAGAACGGACTTTGGAAGATCGCAAATCGTTCTTAAAGGAACGCGGCATCTGTTATAAATGCTGTTCCTCTTCAACTCACCTGGCATGGGACTGTAACATGGCCGTCAAATGCACAGAATGCAACAGCGAAGGCCACAACACAGCACTCCACCCAGGTCCAGCCCCCTGGGTTTCAACGGCCTCTACCGCTGCAGCAGAGCACGGCGGGGAGGAAGAGGAAGACATTCTGACACCTGAAGTAGCCTCACATTGCACCAAGGTCTGCGGAGCACACATCAGCGGCAAATCCTGTTCCAAAATCTGTCTTGTGATGGTCTACCCTGAAGGACAGCAAGAAAAAGCCATAAAGATATACGCCATGCTGGATGATCAGAGTAACAGATCACTCGCCAAGTCTCAGTTCTTTGACCACTTCAACGTAGAAGGAAACAGCTCCCCATATTCACTGAAAACGTGTGCCGGCCTAGTGGAGACATCAGGAAGGAGGGCCAGTGGTTTCGTAGTGGAGACCCTTGATGGAAAGACGAGTCTGCCTCTGCCCACACTAATAGAGTGTAACCAGGTGCCTAATAACAGGTCAGAGATCCCTACACCTGAAGCAGCACTTCATCATGCTCATCTCAAACCAGTGGCTTACCAGATTCCACCGTTGAACCCTCAAGCTCCCATCCTGCTTCTACTAGGCAGAGACATACTGAGAATCCACAAGGTACGCGAACAGATAAATGGTCCACACGACTCACCTTATGCTCAGAGGCTTGACCTAGGGTGGGTCATCATCGGTGATGTTTGTCTGGGAAACGCCCACAGACCTGCCAAAGTGAACACATTCCATACAAATGTGCTGGAGAATGGTCGCCCCTCTTTGATCCGTGCCCCAACAGCTTTCAAGTGAAAGAAAGATACGGCATACAGGTTCCAAGCTCTCTCTCTGATGATCCTACTGAGCAACCAGAACACGGAAAGCAAGAGGATCGTCTTGGTCAGGCAGTCTTCAAAAGGACGAGTGACGATGACAAGTTAGCTCCTCCCATTGAGGACAAACTCTTTATAAAGAACATGGATGAAGAGGTCTTCATGGACAGTAGCAATAGCTGGGTCGCTCCTCTACCGTTCAGAACTCCAAGACGACGGCTTCCTAACAACCGAGGACAAGCACTCAATCGACTCATCTCATTCTGTCGCACGCCGGAAAGAAAGCCGGATACAAAGGACCACTTCATTTCATTCCTGCAGAAAGCCCCTGCCTCAGAAAACCACACCAATGACCTAAAGGACCTGGACCTTGGAGTTGACTTACCTCCTCTACAGCGCAGCCTTGGGCTCAGTTGGGACCTGAATACGGATACTTTTACCTTCCAAGTTGAAGACAGCAAAAAGCCCTCCACTCGTCGTGGTGTCCTTCCTACAGTGAATGGCCTGTTCGACCCCTTTGGTTTTGTGGCACCAGTCATCATCCAAGGAAAAGCTCTGCTTAGAGACCTCACGGTAGACATGAACAATTGGGATTCACCACTACCTCGAGAAAAGGAGGGATCTTGGCACACATGGAGAAACTCTCTCCAAGACCTTAGAAAGCTTCAAATTCCAAGACCCTATACTCTCATCTCTCCCTCTGAAGCTCAACACAAAGAAATATGTGTCTTTTCTGATGCTCCAAACGATGCCATAGCTGCAGTTGCTTACCTCAAGGTCACAAACCCCAATGGAGATTGTGAAGCAGGCTTCATCCTCGGCAAGGCAAGGTTGACACCACGTCCCGAACACAGCATTCCACGACTGGAGCTCTGTGCTGCCATTCTGGCTGTAGAGAGGGCAGAACTGATCACCTCCGAGATTGATCTCAAGCCTTACTCTATCCAGTTCTACACAGACAGTAAGGTGGTGCTGGGCTACATATGCAACCAGACTCGAAGGTTTTATGTGTACATCAATAACAGAGTCCAATGCATCAGAAGGTCAACACAACCTGAACAATGGCACTATGTGCCTACTCACCTGAATCCAGCCGATCACGCCACCAAATCTGCCACTGCAGCTCACTTAAGGGATACCACATGGCTTATAGGACCTGAATTCCTGTGTCGTCCCCAGCAGAAAGTCACAGAAGTGTCATTCTTCTCCATACGTGGACCGGCCAAGCAGCTTCGATCTGACTGTGGTACCAACTTCATCGGCGCCTGCAAGGAGCTCGACATTCCTCCTCCTAACGATGACAACACAGTTAAGAGATACCTCGCAGACCAAGGTTGCACCTGGATCTTCAATCCGCCACATTCCTCACATATGGGAGGTTCATGGGAACGAATGATTGGTATCACACACCACATATTGGATGCAATGCTTCTGGAACATGGATCTTCCAGATTCACTCATGAAGTCCTCACCACATTCATGGCCGAATTGGTAGCCATCATCAATGCAAGACCACTCGTCCCTCCGTCATCAGATGCAGAGTTCCCATTCATCCTGACGCCTGCCACCCTCCTCACTCAGAAAGGAGAAGCCATTCCTACACCTCCAGGAGAGTTCGGCAGCAAGGACCTCTACAGACATCAGTGGAAGCAGGTACAGAGTCTGGCCAACACCTTCTGGAGCCATTGGTGACGCGAGTACCTGTCAACTCTCCAAGCACGTAGCAAATGGCAGTCATCAAAGACCAACGTCCAGACGGGGAACATAGTTTTAATGAAGGACAGTCAGAATAAAAGAAGTGAATGGGGATCATCTCAAAGGTTTTCCCCAGCAAAGATGGTAGAGTTCAGAAGGTAGAGGTCAAGATCCCAATTGGTGATGGAACAAAGCTCTTCTACAGGCCAATCACAGAGATTGTGCTTCTTCTCTCCAAGGAAGACCAGACTGTTGCTCCCTGATAAGTTGTATTTCTTTATTATGTGGCATCTTAGAGATACCAGACGGGGAGTGTTATGTCCCCTATGAGACTTTTAGTATTGTGTTTTGTCTCCCCCTAGTGGTTTTACTACTTACCTCCTTATTGTTGATTTATGTCATGTGACATGATGAGAAAGTGGAAGTAAAACACAACCACGAGGGAGCCCAGAATTCATGGCTGGTGATGTATACAGTACCTAACACCATCTTTCCCAGTTTCTCCCTTTGATTGGCATTGTCTGTAAGTAGCCTTTTATCAGATGTCTTTATGTTTGATCTATGTCACCATTTCTTGATATTTGTGGCCAGATGAGTTAAAATATTGCACTTTGTGGAGTTTCCATGTGGCTGGCTATTAGTCTTTCTCCTGGCATTCATGTGTTAGACCTTTGATTGTTGTATCAGATTTACCTCAAATTGCAATAGAACCATTGAGTTATAGTGGTAACGTTTCATTCTACTATCCTAGGTTTATTTTGTGTATTCAGATCGTGATTGTAATACCAATTGGCCTTATTTGATGTTGTAATTTCTTGCTCTCTTTGTAGTTTCACCCTGTGTCATTAAACTGGATAAAAAAGTAACAACGCCTCCTGTTTGGTGATGAGGGTTTAGCTGTCTGTCGAATCATAGTCGTGAGGAGGACAGAACACTATTCGTTACATCCTCAAAGAACTCCAGCAAATTTGTTAAACATGATTTCCCTTTCATAAAACCATGCTGACTCTGCTTGACTGCATTATGATTTTCCAAATGTCCTGCTACTGCTTCCTTAATGAAGGACTCCAGCATTTTCCCAACGACAAATGTTAGGCTAACTGGCCTATAGTTTCCTGCTTTCTGTCTCCCTCCTTTCTTAAATAGGGGTGTTACATTTGCAGTCTTCCAATCTGCTGGGACCTCTCCAGAGTCCAGGAAATTTTGGTATATTGCAACCAATGCATCCACTATCTTTGTAGCCACTTCTTTTAGGACCCTGGGATGCAGGCCATCTGGTCCAGGGGACTTGTCGTCTTTTAGTTCCATTATTTTACCAAGTACTATTTCTTTAGTGATAGCGATTGTCTTTAGTTCCCCCCTCCCTGTGGCCCCTTGGGATTATTGGGATGTTGTTAGTGTCTTCTACCATGAAGACAGATACAAAATATTTGTTCAGAGTCTCTGCCATTTCCCCGTTCCCCAGTCTCATCCTCTAAGGGACCAATGTTTACTTTAGCTACTCTCTTCCTTTTTATATACCTGTAGAAGCTTTTACTATCTGTTTTAATATTTCTTGCCAGTTTACTCTCATAATTCATCTCTCTCTTTATTAATTTTTTAGTCATCCTTTGCTGGTTTTTAAAAATTTCCCAATCCTCATTCTCCCATCAATCTTGGCAACATTGTATGCCTTTGTTTTCAATTTGATGCCATCCTTTACTTCCTTAGTCAGCCACGGATAGTGCTCTCTTCTCTTAAAATCTTTCTTTCTCACTGGAATATATTTTTGTTGAGAGTTATGAAATATCTCCTAAAATGTCCGCCACTGCATTTCAACTGTCTTACCCTTTAATTTATTTTTCCAGTCCACTTTAGCCAGTTCTGCCCTCATGCCATTGTAATTGCCTTTGTTTAAGATCAGGACACTGGTTTGAGATACAACTTTCTCACCCTCCAACTGAATTTGAAATTCAACCATGCTATGATCACTCTTTCCTAGAGGATCCTTTACTATGAGATCATTTATTAATTCTGTCTCATTACACAGTACCAGATCCAAGATAGCCTGCTCCCTGGTTGGTTCCATTACATACTGTTCTAGGAAACCATCCCAGATGCACTCTATAAACTCCTCCTCAAGGCTACCATGGCCAATTTGATTTGTCCAATCAACATGGAGATTAAAATCACCCATGGTTATTACCATACCTTTTTTACAGGCCTCCATTATTTGTTGATTTATACTCTGTCCAAAAGCATTGCTACTGTTCGGGGGCCTGTAGACTAGGCCCACCAGAGACTTTTTCCCCTTATTATTTTTTATCTCCACCCAAACCGATTCTACATCTTGATCTTCTGAGCCAAAATCACTTCTCACCACTGCACTGATCCCATCCTTTAACAACAAAGCCACCCCAGCTCCATTACCTTTCTGTCTATCCTTCCGAATTGTCAAATACCCTGGGTTATTCAGCTCCCAGCCCAGGTCTCGTGCTCTCCAGCCGCTCTCGCTCACCTTTTAAATCTGCCGAGGTCTCGCGCTCTCCAGCCACTCTCGCTCACCTTGTGTGCAGGTTAGTGGGCACCTGTGGAAAGATGCACCCACATGAGTCATGATAGCAAAATACTGCAGATGCTGGAAATACGAAATAACAACTGAAAATGCTGGAAAAACTCAGCAGGCCAGGCAACATCCATGGAGAGAGAAATAGAGTCAATGTTTCAGGTCGAAACCCTTCATCAGGACTGACCCACATGAGTCAGTTCATTTCCGTGGGAGAGGAACTGAAGTGAAAGACACAGACTACAATCTAAGGAATGGAGCTGGATTGTTTGTTGTCAAGGAGCCCCAGCGTCTTGTGACCTATAGTTACCCCTATTGCCACCCCTGCTGCAGCCATCCTGAGATCCTTTGCTTTGTTGACTCGATCTCATGCTGCCTTTTACCAAATCACAACAGAAAGCAATGCCTGATATCGGAAATATGTGGAATGGGCAGGACCTGTGTGAGTGAAATCCGTTCAGTACCACCCAATCTGCAATCTTTCTAGGGAGGGGTGTTTATTGCTGTGGATCAGAAAGTTAATCATAACCGTGAGATGATCTTATCAAATGTGATTTAAGATTTCAGGTGCGACGGGTTTTGTTTGCTCTGTTTAACAGGCGTGGCTCCAGAACTAACGAATGAAGGACTAAAGATACCTCATGATTTAATTGGTCTTCCTCAGTGACTCCCACTCTCCACACCGCACTGCAGCCAAACCCTCCTAACTCCTTGTCATCTCATCTACCTATTCATCTCTACTCCCATCGAGGAATGAACACAGTAACTGCTACTACAAGCTTTTTCATCACTCCTCTTAAGTCACGGGACACTGGATGTTCTCTGCCAGCCATATCATCACCAAGATCTGTGTAATTTAGGACCCCCTTTCAGATACCCACATGGATCCCATCACACCTTTTGCTCTTGTCCCTTGTGCAAGATTAACTCAGCTAGTCAAAGTGGCATTGATCTCAAACTTGTTCCTTCCAATAGCCTGAACCCATTGCTTTCTTTGTTGTTCTTTGGGAAACAGAGAAGAAATCCTACTCCCCAAGTAACATTTAATGGCTATTTGAAATCCAAGTGTAAGCTGTGGCTCATTGGGTAGCACACTTGCCTCTGGAAGTCTGAAGGTTGTGGGTTCAAGTCTCACTCTATATGGGACTTGAGCACATAAATTGAGGCTGACACTCCAGTGGAGTGCTGCACTGTTGGAGGTGCTGTCTTTTGGATGAGATGTTAAACCAAGGCCCCGTCTGCTCTCTCAGGTGGATGTAAAAGATCCCAAGGCGCTATTTCAATTAAGAGCAAGAGAGTTATCCCAGTGTCCTGGCCAATATTTATCCCTCAATCAGCATAACAAAAAACAGATTATCTGGTCATTGTCCCATTGCTGTTTGTGGGAGCTTGCTGTGCGCAAATTGGCTGCCATGTTTTCTACATTACAACAGTGACTCCACTTCAAAAAGTACTTCATTGGCTGTAAAGCACTTTGAGACATCCGGTGGTCGTGAAAGGTGCTATATAAATGTAAGTCTTTCCTTTTTCTCAAGCCAGCTCAGCTAGACATTGAGAATAAACTCCTCAATGAACTGGTTAAACGTTTTTTGGATGGAGTACATACTGTCCACTTCCCCGCATTACTAGACCCCGAGGCAATATGTTGAAGAGGTCAACAAAAGTAGAGATTTGATCGACTAGTTAATGGAAGAGCTGCTACATACAAATCAATTCATGAAATGAGAAGAATTTCATCCTTTGGTAAAAAGTTTTAAAAATAGAAAAGATCCACGAGCTCACCTATCCTATTCCAATGCAAGTTTCTGAATTAATGATATAAATGACTATCACAGATCACAGATCACAGAAACCCCACAGTGCAGATAGAGGCCATTTCGGCCCATCGAGCCTGCACCGACACATATCCCACCTGATCCCTGTAACCCCACGCATTTAATCCCCCTAACACTAAGGGTCAATTTATCATAGCCAATCATCCTAACCCGCACATCTTTGGACTGTGGGAGGAAACCGGAGCACCCGGAGAAAACCCACGCAAACACGGGGAGAATGTGCAAACTCCACACAGACAGTCACCAGATTCGAACCTGGGTCCCTGGCGCTGTGAGGCAACAGTGCTAACCATTATGCCACTATTGTATCTCTTTAATGATTTAGCAGATAAAATTAATATCAAATGCAACATTCGCATGTGCTGTTATGCAAATCTTGGTGATTATTTGGATAGCCAACTGTCTCAATGGAAAGCATAACACAAGGGTGTCAAATGTCCCTAATTAGAATTTGCCACAATATCACTGTAGCTGTTGATTTGCTCCAGCACTCCCTCACCTCCACCTCTGATGTAATTATTTCCAGCAAAACTTTCCTTGCCCTATCCCAGTAGTTCCCCTGTTACATCTTCCATCTTCACTCCCTCAAGTCCAAGGGGCACAAACTTGAGTGTGTCTAGTGCACAACTGGATTAACCATCTATCTGGACTACAGCAAGCTCTACAAGACCTCATTGTCCTTTGTCACACTGTCCATTAATCTAAGGTCATCTTGGACAGAAAGATAACCCCAGCTTCTTGTCGCTACTGCCAACTGCCTCCTTAAACCTCTGGCTCTTCCACTCTCACCTCTAAGGATGTTCAAAAAGCTCATCGTTTTCTTTGTCACCAAGATAGAGACTATCCATTTCAACTGCCTCTGTTGTTTTGCCCCCTTTCCCTTGCACACCAAATCAAACCTCCACCCAGAGACCACCCTACCCTAGCCCTGAACTGCTCTCTCTCTCATTTTTCTCCCCTCCCCCTCCCATACCCTCACCAGACTCATCTCCTCCATGAGACCAATTTCTTGCTCCCCCAACCCCATTCCCAATAAACTGCTGTCCATGCAACTTCCCTTCCTGGTCCTCATGCTATCTGACATTGTAAATGGTTCCTTCTCCTCAGGCACTGCCCCCTTCCCTTACAAAAGAGCTGCCATCACCCACCCTCAACCCCACTATCTTCACTAACTACTGCCCCTTTCCAACCTCATTCTAATACCTTTTACTTTTTCTGCCTCCAGTCAATGTAATTTGGTTGGTGTGGTAGAGATTGGTGTAACTGCTCAGTACATTATGTTTTCTTTAGTGAATGTTAACGAGTAAAATAAAGCATATTACCAGACTTTGCAACATTTTTATTGTTTCTGGCAAAACCTTGGTTGAGAGTTTTGGAATTTCTCTGTTATTTCTGTGCTTAGGGCACCATACCAGAATGAATACAAGCATAACTGCTAAGGCCAAAGCTCAGCAGGTAAAGCAGTGTGTGGCACTGAGCCTTATATACCAGCTAGGTCCTGGGTTCAATCATCAGTGATTTCGCTGATCTCAGATGGGTGGCAGTACTAGGACTGTGCATTGAGTGCTGCTAGAGTTTGGTAAGAGGGAGAAAAGTCATTTAAGTGTATTTTGTGAATTTTAGTGTGTTAAAAAGTTAATTATTTGAAGTGTGTTTAATTTTTAAGTGTATATTAAACTGTTGGGGAGTTTAACCCGGAAGTAGAATCCGGGTATAAAAGGGGCGGGACTAGTGCTTGCACGGAGTGCTGTGCATTGAGTGCTGCTAGAGTTTGGTAAGAGGGAGAAAAGTCATTTAAGTGTATTTTGTGAATTTTAGTGTGTTAAAAAGTTAATTATTTGAAGTGTGTTTAATTTTTAAGTGTATATTAAACTGTTGGGGAGTTTAACCCGGAAGTAGAATCCGGGTATAAAAGGGGCAGGACTAGTGCTTGCACGGAGTGCTGTGCATTGAGTGCTGCTAGAGTTTGGTAAGAGGGAGAGTTCGGGCAAGTGGGAGGTGAGGGTGTGTTTTTTGTTCTGTTTTCCCCACTCCCAGGCTTAGACAGCACTGCGGAGGCGGAGCAGCGAGATGAGTCAACCAAACAGGCCCCACAGACAGTATTCAAGGAGGAGGTTGGTGATCAGCTGGTTGGTTGGTTTTCTTCCTTCTCTTTTATTCCTTTAAGTTGGTAAGTCCTATTGAATAGTGGTGTAATAGTATCATCTTCATCGGGGCAGAGGGCCTTCATAGCTAATAATAATAAATTTAATTAATTACATAGATATGGGTGAACAGGTGATGTGTCACTGTTGCAAAATGTGGGAGCTGGTGGACCCCATTGAGGCTCACGGTGATTACATTTGCGATAAGTGTTTGCTGCTAGAGGAACTCAAGCTCCATGTTAAAGAGCTTGAGACCGAGCTTCAGACACTGTGACACATCAGGGAGGGGTAGAAGTTCCTGGACTCTATGTTTCAGGAGATGGTCACACCTATGAAGTTAATTACTGCAGATGTAGTCCGTGGTCAGGGACAGGACAGTGTGACTATGAGTGAGGAAGGTACAGGGATCCAGGATGTAGTGTTGAAGGAGACGCAGCCCTTGCTCTTGCCAAGCAGGATCGAGGTTCTTACTCCCTGTGAGGGCGGGAGCGGGGACTGCAGGGAGGATGAGCAACCTGGCCACAGCACCGTGGTACAGGGGACCATTCAAGTGGAGGGAGTAAAAAGAAATGTTGTAGTGGTAGGGGATAGTATCATTAGGGGGATAGATAGGGTTCTCTGCAGTCAAGAGCGGGAGTCCCGAAGGCTGTGTTGCCTGCCCGGTGCCAGGGTTAAGGACATCTCTTCTGGGCTGGAAAGAAACTTGGAGTGGGAGGTGGAGGATCCAGTTGTCGTGGTCCATGTTGGTACAAACGACATAGATAGGACAAGGAAGATGGTTCTGTTAAAGGAGTATGAGCAGCTAGGGGTCAAATTAAAAAATAGAACCTCAAGGGTAATAATCTCTGGGTTATTACCTGAGCCACGAGCGAATTTGGCTAGGATAAATAAAATTAAAGAGTTAAATGCGTGGCTCAAAGACTGGTGTGGGAGAAATGGGTTTTGCTTCTTGGGACACTGGCACAAGTACTGGGACAGGAGGGAGCTGTTCCGTTGGGACGGACTCCACCTGGCCAGTGCTGGGACTAGAGTCCTGGCGAATCATATAACTAGGGCTGTAGAGAGGGCTTTAAACTAATTAGTGGGGGGGGGAGGTTTCTAGAGAGCAAATAATAGAAATGACAGCAGAGAAGGTCATAGACTTAGGTAGCAGTGGGGGAATTAAAAAACAGAACGTGTCAGGAAGGGACAGAAGGTATGGAGTAAAAAGTAAAGTACTAAAAAGGGAAAAAACAGGAACTAAGTGTTACAAAACATATTTGAACGTTCTTTATCTGAATGCACGTAGCATTTGTAACAAAATGAATGAGTTAACGGCACAAATAACGACATATGGGTATGATCTTGTGGCCATTACAGAAACATGGCTGCAGGGTGTCCATGACTGGGAATTCAACATACCAGGTTATTTAACAATCAGGAAGGACAGGCAGGAAGGGAGAGGAGGTGGGGTGGCTATGTTAATAAAGGAAGGAATCACTATAATATAGAGAAATGATATTGGGTCAGAGGAGCAGGAGAGTGAAACAGTTTGGGTGGAGATAAGGAATAATAAGGGGAAAAAAACACTAGTGGGTGTAGTTTATTGGCCTCCGAACAGTTGCAACTCTGTTGGACGGAGTATTAATCAGGAAATAGTTGAGGCTTGTAATAAGGGAACAGCTATAATTATGGGGGATTTTAATTATCATATTAACTGGACAAATCAAATTGGGCAGAGCAGCCTTGAGGATGAGTTCATTGAGTGTATTAGGGATGGGTTTCTTGAGCAGTATGTAACTGAACCGACCAGGGGGCAAGCAACCTTAGATTTGGTCCTGTGTAATGAGACAGAATTAATTAAAAATGTCCTAGTAAAGGATCCCCTTGGAATGAGTGACCATAACATGGTTGAATTCCATATTCAATTAGAGGGTGAGAAGGTTGGATCTCAAACAAGCGTGCTGAGCTTGAATAAAGGAGACTATGAAGGTATGAGAGCAGAATTGATTAGAGTGGACTGGGAAAATAGATTAAAGGGTAAGACGGTACATGATCAGTGGTGTACATTTAAGGAGTTATTTTACAACTTCCAAAAAATATATATTCCACTGAGGAAAAAAGGGTGTAAAAGAAAAGATAGCCATCCGTGGCTAAGTAAAGTAATTAAGGATAGTATCCGACTAAAAACAAGGGCATATAAGGTAGCCAAATCTAGTGGGAGGATGGAAGATTGGGAAGTCTTTAAAAGACAGCAAAAAATAACTAAAAGATTGATTAAGAAAGGGAAGATAGATTATGAAAGTAAATTAGCAAAAAATATAAAAACAGACAGCAAAAGTTTCTATAGTTATATAAAAAGAAAAAGGGTGGCTAAAGTAAATGTTGGTCCCTTAGAGGATGAGACCGGGAAATTAATGGTGGGAAACATGGAGATGGCAAAAACGCTGAACAATTATTTTGTATCAGTCTTTACAGTAGAGGACACTAAGAATATCCCAACACTGGACAAACAGTGGGCTCTAGGGGGGGAGGAACTAAATACGATTAAAATCACTAAGGAAGTGGTACTTGGTAAAATAATGTGACTCAAGGCGGATAAATCCCCTGGACCTGATGGCTTGCATCCTAGGGTCTTGAGGGAAGTGGCGGTAGGGATTGTGGATGCATTGGTAATAATTTTCCAAAACTCCCTGGACTCAGCAAAGGTCCCGGCAGATTGGAAAACTGCTAATATAACACCCTTATTTAAAAAGGGTAGTAGGCAGAAGGCTGGAAACTATAGACCTGTTAGCCTAACATCTGTGGTTGGTAAAATGTTAGAGTCCATTATTAAGGAGACAGTAACGGGACATTTGGATAAACATAATTTAATAGGACAACCTCAGCATGGTTTCATGAAGGGGAAGTCATGTTTGACAAATTTGCTTGAGTTTTTTGAGGAAGTAACATACAGGGTGGATAAAGGGGAACCAGTGGACGTAGTGTATTTAGACTTCCAAAAGGCATTTGACAAGGTGCCACACAAAAGATTATTGCTCAAGATAAAAAATCATGGGATTGGGGGTAATATTCTGGCGTGGGTGGAGGATTGGCTCTCTAACAGAAAGCAGAGAGTTGGGATAAATGGTTCATTCTCAGATTGGCAACCAGTAACTAGTGGTGTTCCGCAGGGGTCAGTGCTGGGTCCCCAACTCTTTACAATCTATATTAACAATTTGGAGGAGGGGACCGAGTGTAACATATCAAAGTTTGCAGATGATACAAAGATGGGACAGAAAGTAGTGAGTGAGGAGGACATAAAAAACCTGCAAAGGGACATAGACAGGCTAAGTAAGTGGGCAGAGATTTGGCAGATGGAATACAATATTGGAAAGTGTGAGGTTATGCACTTTGGCAGGAAAAATCATAGAGCAAGTTATTATCTTAATGGCAAGAAACTGGAAAGTACTGTAGTACAAAGGGATCTGGGGGTCCTGGTGCACGAAACTCAAAAAGTTAGTATGCAGGTGCAGCAAGTGATCAAGAAGGCCAATGGAATGTTGGCTTTTATTGCTAGGGGGATGGAATATAAAAACAGGGAGGTATTGCTGCAGTTGTACAAGGTATTGGTGAGACCGCACCTGGAATACTGCATACAGTTTTGGTGTCCATACTTAAGAAAATACATACTTGCTCTCGAGTCAGTACAAAGAAGGTTCACTCGGTTAATCCCGGGGATGAGGGGGTGGTCATATGAGGAGAGGTTGAGTAGATTGGGACTCTACTCATTGGAGTTCAGAAGAATGAGAGGCGATCTTATTGAAACATATAAGATTGTAAAGGGGCTTGATCGGGTGGATGCGGTGAGGATGTTCCCAATGATGGGTGAAATTAGAACTAGGGGGCATAATCTTAAAATAAGGGGCTGCTCTTTCAAAACTGAGATGAGGAGAAACTTCTTCACTCAGAGGGTGGTAGGTTTGTGGAATTTGCTGCCCCAGAAAGCTGTGGAAGCTACATCATTAAATAAATTTAAAACAGAAATAGATAGTTTCCTAGAAGTAAAGGGAATTAAGGGTTACGGGGAGCGGGCAGGAAATTGGACATGAGCCTAGGTTCGGAATCGTCATGGCCCTGTGGGTAGTGGAGTGGGCCCAGGGGCCGTGTAGCCTGGTTCTGCTCCTACTGTGTTCTAATTCTGTGTTAGATTTCAGGAGATGGTTTTATTCCTGTTCCTGGCTGGGGTGGAGATCGCCTTTACAGAAGGTAAGTACTGTAGAAAATATAGGGACAGAGTGATCTCCTGGAAGAATTTCGATCGCCTAGATGGGTCGGAGAGGAATTTCCCAGATTTTTTTCTCCCAAATTGGCCATTGGGTCTTTTATCTGGTTTTTCGCCTCTCCCGGGAGATCACATGGGTTCGGGTGGATGGAGAGTGATGGAAGATTTGAGGTTAGGATCAGATCAGCCATGATCTTATTGAATGGTGGAGCAGGCTCGAGGGGCCGATTGGCCTACTCCTGCTCCTATTTCTTATGTTCTTATGTTCTTATGAAAATGGGCAAGATTCTCCTGATCGCAATCTAAAAACATAGGAACAGGAGGAGGCTATTCAGCCCCTTGAGCCAGGTCATGGCTGATCTGTACTTCAACTCTATTTATCTGCCATAGCTCCACATCCATTGACACTCTTACCCAACAAAAATCTATCGATCTTAGTCTTGGAAGCTCCAATTGTCCCAGCATCCGCAGCCTTTTGGGGGCCAGCATTCCAAATTTCTACTACCCTTGTGTGAAAAATGGGGATTCCTGTTGGAAACTTGCGTGTGTGGATGCCCATTGAGTATGGGATTGAACTCAGCCTTGAAACCCCAAAAAGTCTAAAGATACTTAGACCTTGAAATGACACCGTGTGTTATCGGTATAAAGACGCTTACAACTTTCATATGAAATTCCTCTCTCTGATGTTTCAACAGAAGCGTTAAGATACATAAATTAAATATTTCCGTTAAAATAGCAGGGAAGTGCATTCCATACAAGTGACATCTTTACCTGTTAATATCTCACATTGTAATTTCAACCCTAACTATCCAGGCTCTCATAAAAATGGTGGCTGTATGGACGAGGTACCAGAGGACCAAGGAGGGAGAAAAAGATTGAAACTAGGGATGGTTTTACTTTGTACGGGTAAAGTTGGAAAAATACCTGCATTCCAATGTTTCCTTCTGAAGAATGGCCAATTGGACTTTAACCACTAATAACATGGCTTATCTCCAATATGAAAGGACTGACTGTGGAAGGAGGGTCCAACCTGTAAATTTAAAATAGTAAAGCACTTTTATAGTGTTGTCACCAGGACTTTAGTAAAATTTAATGGCAGGCATGTGATGTTTTTAATACAGTGCCTATATGACAAGTGCCAAGCAATATAATTGTAGATTTTGCCCTTACAAACTTGGATTGCATCTGCAGAGGGCATTTTGGTTTTATAACACTTGGACGAAATACCTGTATAGTGTAAATAATCGGAGGTGTTGAATTCAATGTAAGTATCATAGAAGAAATGCATTGGCACAACATTAAAAAGTATCGGCTATAGTGCGGTTTTATTTTCTATTGCATATTGGCACCAATGTGCTAAATAAGCCTAGTGTCAACACTGCAGCAGATTACAATGGTTAATATGTCCACAGCAATAAAAACAAGCTCTGGATCTCCTCTCAGCTGCACAGGAAATAACAAAAGTTATTTATATTGCAAATAAAAAGAGAGGCCTTTAAATAATTTTATAGCTGCTAACGCTTTAAATTTTAATTGTAAAAAAAAATGGTTTGCGGGCAACACTTTGTGAATTGTTTATCAGCTTCGCTCCAGTTTTTTATAATCTGAGTTTTATGATGCATTTCAACTCCTCAAGTTTTAGTGTTGGTGCGAAGCCTAAACTATTTTGCACTAATTTAATGTAAATCAGGTGTGAAGGTCTGACTTAACTGTAAAGCCAAGCAGAGTGAGACGGCCCCCTCCAGGTTGTCTCACTTTACTTTGTCCCAGCGGCAGGGTGGGCACTGGCATCATATTCAGGCTGAACCTACACAGACCCGCAGCATGGTTTCACACTGATACGATAGTTCTAATGTGAATGCATCCATAATTTAAAAAATTCTGAATTGATTTAGTGAGTATTTTTAAAATGCTCACTTACAAGGCAACCCACATATAAGATAAAGCTGCCTCCCCATCTTCCAGCCCAAAAATCCGAAAAAAAGGTCAATGAACCATTAAGACAAGGATCAACATTACATGGAGTGGTTGAGGCGAATAGCATAGATGCATTTAAGGGGAAGCTCGATAAGTGCATGAGGGAGAAAGAAATGGGAGGATAGTGTCAGCTGTGGCTCAGTGAATAGCACTCTTGCCTCTGTAGTTGGAAAGTTGTGGATTCAAATCACACTCCAGACATTTGAGCACAAAAATCTAGGCTGACACTCCAGCGCAGAGCTGAGGGAGTGCTGCACTGTCGGAGGTGCGGTCTTTCGGATGAGACGTTAAACCAAGGCCCCGTCTGCTCTCTCAGGTGGACATAAAAGATCCCATGGCGTTATTTCGAAGATGAGCAGGGGAGTTCTCCCTGGTGTCCTGGGCCAATATTTATCCCTCAACCAACATCACTAAAACAGATTACCTGGTCATTATCACACTGCTGTTTGTGGGAGCTTGCTGTGCACAAATTGGCTGCTGCATTTCCTACATTACAACAGTGACTGCACTTCAAAAAGTACTTCACTGGCTTTAAAGTACTTTGGGACGTCTGGTAGTTGTGAAAGGTGCTATAAAAATGCAAGTCTTTCTTTTTCAGGGTGAGATGAAGAGGGGTGGGAGGAGGCTCGTGTGGAGCATAAAGACCGGCACAGATCAGTTAGGCCGAATGGCCTGTTTCTGTATTCTATGATTCTATGATTGGATGACTGCTGGAACCTGTCATCTTTCAATATCCACTGTGACAACCATCCCTGAGGAAGAAAAACTTGCTGGAAATTAGATTGCTCTACCTGTGTATATTGTAATGATTAATATATTAATCCCCTCCCTAAACCTCTCTGCCTCTCTACCTCTCTCTCCTCCTTTAAGACACTCCTTAAAACCTAACCTCTTTGACAAAGCTTTTGGTCATCTGCCCTAATATCTCCTTATGTGGTTTGCTGTCAAATTTTGTTTGATAATCGCTCCTGTGAAGCGCCTTGGGACGTTTTACTATGTTAAATGCGCTGTATAAAAGTACAAGTCATTGTTAATACAGCAGATGCTTTTAAACAAGTGGTATTACCACTGTTTTCTCCTTTTCTCCCCTCCTCCTTTCCTGACCCCTATGATTCTTGTTGAAGTTTAGGCTGCAGTCATGATATGACACTTTACTGAAGCACAGACTGAGTATTGGCAGATTGCTCAACCATGAACCAAGCCCTAGCCTGTCCTTACCCAATGTTCACACAGATACACACGAGTTGTCACTGGACATCTAATCATGAGGAGAATCCCTGGATGATTTCCCCATCTTTGCCCATTTTTTTGTGATCTATAGTGCCCCTATTGCCACCCCAGTTGTGGTGATTCTGAGAGCCTCTGCTTTGTTGATTCGATTGCATGCTGCCTTTTACCAATTGAGGCATCAGCAGAACTGGTGACCATCATTGCAAGAGAGCAATACCCAGCTAGGAGTTTTGATAGCATTGATAAGTTGTCATTGAAAAATCTACTGCCCGCATCCTAACTCGCACCAAGTCCCATTCACACCTGTGCTTGCTGATCTGCATTGGCTCCCAGTCCTCGATTTTAAAATTCTCATCCTTGTTTTCAAATCCCTCCATGGCCTCGCCCCTCCCTATCTCTGTAACCTCCTCCACCCCTACAACCCTCCGAGATCTCTGCACTCCTCTAATTCTATCTCCTTGCCCATCCCTGATTTTAATCGCTCCACCATTGGCGGCCGTGCCTTCAGCTGCATAGTCCCTAAGCTCTGGAATTCCCTCCCTAAACCTCTCTGCTTCTCTCTCCTCCTTTAAGACGCTGCTTAAAACCTACCTCTTTGACCAAGCTTTTGGTCACTTGTACTAATATCTCCTTATGTGACTCGGTGTCAAAATTTGTTTTATAATGCTCCTATAAGCACATTGGGATGTTTCACTACATTAAAGGCACTATATAAATGCAAGTTGTTGTCATTGTTTGCATAAGCGGAGACTTGCAGGGAACACGGGATGGGGGAGGGGAACATGACTGAGGTTCAATACAAATACCCATATGCATACTCAGACAGGTGGACCTGATTAGTGCTAGTTTAAAAAAAAATAGTTTATGGGATGTGGGCGTCGCTGGAAAGGCCAGCATTTATTGCCCATCCCTAATTGCCCTTGAGAAGGTGGTGGTGAGCTGCCTTCTTGAACCGCTGCAGTCCATGTGGTGAAGGTACTCCCACGGTGCTGTTAGGGAGGGAGTTCCAGGATTTTGACCCAGCGACGATGAAGGATCGGCCGATATACTTCTAAGTCAGGATGGTGTGTGACTTGGAGGGGAGCTTGGAGGTGGTGGCGTTCCCATGCGCCTGCTGCCCTTGTCCTTCTAGGTGGTAGAGGTCGTGGGTTTGGGAGGTGCTGTCGAAGAAGCCTTGGCGAGTTGCTGCAGTGCATCTTGTAGATGGTACACACTGCAGCCACGGTGCGCCGGTGGTGGAGGGAGCAAATGTTTAAGGTGGTGGATGGGGTGCCAATCAAGTGGGCTGCTTTGTCCTGGATGGTGTCGAGCTTCTTGTGAGTGTTGTTGGAGCTGCACTCATCCAGGCAAGTGGAGAATATTCCATCACACTCCTTACTTGTGCCTTGTAGATCATGTTCACATCAGATTGCTCACAAACTTACTCAAAACAAAAATAACCCTCCTAATGCACATACACAGCAACTCCCCCCTCCCCAACAGCAGGATTCTTGTTATGAATTTGAATTGAAAGACAGTATAGGGTAACTTCACCAACTCATGCATCCAGCAGGGACCAAGGCTCATGGGGTGCACAGGTCAGAGATTGGGTACTACAGTATTGTAGCTGTATCTCTGGCCCACGCTCCCTTGGAGCATTGCTCCCTGTTGAGATCAATTTATTTAGTCATATAATAGCAGCCCATTTATGTACCAGTAAAACCAGCATATTGTTAATCATTTAGTATCAATTATTAAACCGCTGTTCATATTGCAATTTAATGTGTGTATGCAGTTAATTACATTTTATGTATTTATAGTTATTGTTCATATTAATATGGAGCAATTAAATAGGGTAGCACAGGACAAATATATAGCTCTTCCGTTTATGCATATTTCACAAGACACAAACTGATCACATTTCATGAATAATTATTGTCATCGATGCTCACATTTAAAGAAAGACTAGCATTTATATAACGCCTTTCACAACCACCGGACATCTCAAAGCGCTTTACAGCTAATTAAGTATTTTTGAAGTGTAGTCACTGTTGTAATGTAGGAAACGCGGCAGCCAATTTGCACACAGCAAGCTCCCACAAACAGCAATGTGAGGATGACCAGATAATCTGTTTTTAGTAATGTTGGTTGAGGGATGAATATTGTCCCAGGACACCAGGGAGAACGCCCCTGCTCTTCTTCGAAATAGTGGCCATGGGATCTCTTGCGTCCACCTGAGAGAGCAGACGGGGCCTCGGTTTAATGTCTCATCTGAAAACACAGCTGTGTTGTACATACCTTGTGCTTGATATGGAACTTTACCAAAGGTCCAAGTCCACCTCCATATCTCAGCTCCATCCTTATCCCTCAGTTTTCAGTAATGTCAAAAATAAGGTATAGCTCCAGGTGATCTACTTCTATTAGATGGATTTTCAGATTGCTGTCTGATTTGTAAAATCGTTTATTATTTGCGATCAGTTGATCTATTACATGGTATTTACAGCACAGAAACAGACCATTCGGCCCAACGGGTCTGTGCCAGTGTTTACGCTCCACACAAACCTCCTCCCTCCCCTTTTCATCTCACCCTATCTGCAAATCCTTCGATTCCTTCCTCCCTCATATACTTATCTAGCTGCCCCTTAAGTGCATCTATGATATTCTCTTCAACCACTCCCTGTGATAGCGAGTTCCACATTCTAACCACTCTCTGGGTAAAGAAGTTTCTCATGAATTCCTCATTGGATTGATTAGTGACCATCTTATATTTATGACCCCTAGTTTTGGACTTCCCCACAAGTTGAAACATCTTCTTTGCGTTGACCCTATCAAATTCCTTCATAATCTTAAAGACCATTATCAGGTCACCACTCAGCCTTCTCTTTTCTTGTAAAATCTTTTCACTAGTTGAATCAGATACTAGCGCAGTTATGCTTGGTGATGGTCCCGTAGCGGAGTTTGTCTTCGAGAATACGATTGCCTTCTGAGGCACCCCCACAGAACTACAGTAGCATAAATACAGTTTGCAATGGATGTGGCTGGCTTGTGACTAGAAATTGCACTGTGCGATATTAGTAAGAAAATGCACTGAGGTTTGTAGAAATTCCTCTGTTCACTATTTTCTTCTTCTTCTCTTCTTAGGCAGTCCCTCGGAACCGAGGATGACTTGCTTCCACATTAAAAATGAGTTCTCAGGTGACTGATGAGTCCAATGCCCTCGTGGGTGATCGGATCCAACAAGGAGGAATACCAGCCAGTCGACCACCTTTATACCTGGGCAGGTAGGTGGAGCCATGGGCGGAGTCAGCAGTGGTCAGCCCAGGTATAACAGCGTGACAAGAGGCGACCTCGTATAGTGATACAACAGTGTGAACAGTGATAACCATAGAGTAACGATATAACAGTGATAACTATAGTGTAACGATAGTGAACGACAAAAGTGGTTTACCACAGGGACCTACAGTCTCTGTCACGGGTGGGGCAGATGGTGGTTGAAGGGGCGGGTGGGTGGGGTGCTTGGGTTGACGTGCGCTCCTTGCGCTGCCTGCGCTTGGCTTCCGCTTGCTCCCGGCGAAGAGACTCGAGGTGTTTGGCGCCTTCCCGGATGCTTCTCCTCCACTATTTTAACAAACGGGTTACTAACGCCTCTGTGAAGGTAACGGAGCGAGCAATTCCATATCAACATGTTTATTATTAACATCGTACTGCATGATTTCAACTTTCGTGATTTTTCTTTCGGCTTTGAATGCAGAAACCAAATCGCGTGTGTGCGCAAAATCACACCCAAACCCAATTAAAATCTTACACTCAAGCAAGCGGAAAGCAACAACTCATTTCAGATTCATCGTGTGAACAAATTAACCGGCGTTGTAAGCGGTAAATTGGAATCATGTCGCAGTTAAGCAACGGTGAAAGACCAATTAATCATGAGCACCATAAATGTAAGTTGTTGTTATTCTTTTCCATGGGAGATTATTACAATGCTTTAAAGTATTGTTTTCATTTTCCCCTTAGTAAATATATGAAAGGTATATCTTAGTTACAGCGAGCTGTTTAAGGTCCCCTTTAAAAAGCTGCACCGGAGAAAAGAATCCAGCCTCCGTCGTTGTTTCAGACAAGTACGTTTTATTTTCATTTGTAGTGAAAATAATATAAAACTGAAATCCCCAATATAGAGCAAGAAGCCCTGGAGAGGGTACAAAGGAGGTGCCCTGGACAGGGTGCAGAGGAGGTGCCCTGGAGAGGGTACAGAGAAGGTGCCCTGGAGTGGGTACAGAGGAGGTGCCCTGGAGAGGGTACAGAGGAGGTGCCCTGGAGAGGGTACAGAGGAGGTGCCCTGGAGAGGGTTCAGAGGAGGTGCCCTGGAGAGGGTACAGAGGAGGTGCCCTGGAGAGGGTACAGAGGAGGTGTCCTGGAGAGGGTACAGAGGAGGTGCCCTGGAGAGGGTACAAAGGAGGTGTCCTGGAGAGGGTACAGAGGAGGTTTACGAGGATGATACCAGGGATGAACTTACTGAATGGCGGAGCAGGCTCGAGGGGCCATATGGCCAACTCCTGCTCCTATTTCTTATGTTCTTATGAGGGAGTTCAGTTATGTAGAGAGATTGGAGAAGCTGGGATTGTTCTCTTTAGAGCAGAGAAGGTTAAGTGGAGACCCAATAGAAGCATTCAAAATTGTGAGGGGTTTTGATACAGCAAGTAGGGAAAAAACTGTTTCCTCTGGCAAGTGGGTTGACAACCAGAGCTCATAGATTTAACATAATTGGCAAAGGAACTAGAGGGGAAATGAGGAGACATTTCTTCACACAGAGAGTTATCAAGATCTGGAACTCACTACCTGACAGGGTGGAGGAATCAGATTCCATAGGGCAATTGGACATGCACTGGAAGAGGACTAACTTGCAGGGTTATTGAGGAAAAGCTGGGGAGTAGGACTAATTGGATAGCTCTTTCAAAGAGCTGGTACAGGCATGATGGGCCGAATGGCCTCCTTCTGTTCTGTAAGACTGTATGATTGTATGATTCTAAGCAATTTAATGCACTGATAAAATAACATTATGCATTGCGATGAACATCATTGTCAACATTCGTTTTTTCAGTGAGGGATAACACTGTTATTCATCTCAAACCAGTTGTTTGTTGATATGTATAAAATTCTCCCCATTATATTAATTGGCTATTCAGGCTGCAAAACTGAGATTCAGCAAAGCTATTCCTGAGTGGAATTGCAACAACCTGCCAATGACTCTGTTTAACACTCAGGTAAAAGAGAGTTTGTTTCATTCCAAGTGCTGATTTCATCAGCTATTGCCAGCTGGCTGCAAAAATAAAAGCACGTTGTTTCTTTGGGGGAGTTCATGCCTTCAACAACAACAACAACAACTTGCATTTATATAGCACCTTTAGTATAGTAAAACATCCCAAGACGCTTCACAGGAGCGTAATCAGACAAAATTTGACACCAAGCCACATAAGGTGCTATTAGGACAGGTGGCCAATTACTTGGTCAAAGAGGTAGGTTTTATGAAGGACTTCAATAGGGTAGAAGTAGAGAAGTGAGGGAATCCAAAACTAGAAGTCATAAATAGTCACTAATAAATCCAATAGGGAATTTGGAGAAACCTCTTTACTCAGAGAGTGGTGAGAATGTGGAACTCACTACCACAGAGAGTGGTTGAGGAGAATAGAATAGATGCCTTTAAGGGGCAGCTGGATAAGTACATTAGGGAGAAAGGAATAGAGGGGTATGGTGGTAGGGTGAGATGAGTAAGGTGGGCGGAGGCTCGAGTGGAGCATAAACATCAGCATAGACAGCCAGTGGCTCAGTGGGCAGCACTCTCGCCTCTGAGTCAGAAGGTTGTGGGTTCATAGTCCCACTCCAGGGACTTGAGCACAAAAATCTAGGCTGACACTCCAGTGCAGTGCTGGGGGAGTGAGTGCACAGTCGAAGAGACGTTAAACTGAGGCTCTGTCTGCCCTCTCAGGTGGACGTTAAAGATTCCATGGCACTATTTTGAAGCAGAGCAGTGGAACTCTCCCTGGTGTCCTGGCCAATATTTATCCCTCAACCAACATCAATAAAAAAAAACAGATTATCTGGTCATTATCACATTGCTGTTTGTGGGAGCTTGCTGTGCACAATTGGCTGTCGTGTTTCCTACATTACAACAGTGACCACACTTCAAAAAGTACTTCATTGGCTGTAAAGTGCGTTGGAACGTCAGGTGGTTGTGAAAGGCGCTATAGAAATGCAAGTCTTTTTTTATAGATCAATTGGGCCGAATGGCCTGTTTATGACCTGCAAACTCTATGTAATTCTATGTAATGCACCTGCACCTCAACACTTCATGCTCCCTTAACAAACCACCGCAGAGACAGATTGCATTGGCAGGTCATGAAATTCTGAAAAATAAGGTTTGTTTAATCAGCATGTAGTAAGATGAACAGGGGGATTATAAATACTTTAAATAATGCATTATTATACAATAAAACTGCAACGCTCATCAATTAGATTCCAGGGTTTTATTGCTCTCAGAGGCAGAATGGTAAGAGCACACCTGTTATGACCTGAGTTGGGTGAGGCCATCACACAGCCTCGAGGAGCCTGTGCCCCGCGTTCTCCGTACAATGCTGCACCAAAACCAGGACTGCCACCAGCAGTAGTGCCGGAAGGTAAATGCGGCAAGAGTCTGGGCATATGGTATAAAGTGTGAATAAGACCGTTTGAAGGTTCTATGGTTAAGGTCAATGGGGTTGAGTGGGAGAGAAACACGATACATAAATATTGTATGAGGCAGTAAAACAAACTGACTGAGACAAATGCAGACCACAATTATATTAGATTAAAATGCGGGGGAGGGCTGTTCCCATTTGGGTTACTCTCCAGCTGTGGAATGGACAGTCCGTCTTTTGACTGTCAGCATCTGGATATTTCAAAACTCGAAGTTAGATACCAGAAATTGGATTTTTAAAACCAAAAGCACAGAGGCAAGCAGCAAAGATGACCCCAAGAATTTAAGTTCTTAGGAAAGGTAAAAGGAAGTCTGACTTCCTTTGTTTGGAAGGCTTTCAAAATTGAGAACGGGGTCGACAAAATTGATCCAGGCAAATTGTTCACCGCGGTTCAAATCCCCGGAGACACGAGTTACAAAGGTGAAAGTTAGGAGTGAGAAAGGAAGACATGCGGAATGTTTTTACTCAAAGAGCAAGGGTGTTGTGGAATGCTACCAAGAAAGGAATAAATAAAATCAGGAAAAAAACCTGCAATTGCTGGAAACAGGAAACAGCAGGTTATTAGGCATCTGAAGAGACAAAAAGACAGATTAATATTTCAGGATGAATAAACTTTATCAAAACCAGGGAATAGCATTGAAGCCATCAGTGTAAATAGGAGGTAAATGGGTGTGTTTCTAGGAAGAAAAATGGATTCGAATCATCGAATGGATTAGAATCATATAGCACAGAAGGAGCAATTTGACCCATCATGCCCATGCCAGCTCTTTCAAAGAGCGATTCAATTAGTCCCACTCCTCTGCTCTTCCCCATAGCCCTGAATTTTTTTTCTAAGTATATATACAATTCCCTTTTGAAAGTTATTGAATCTGCCTCCACCGCCCTTTCAGACAGCGCGTTCCAGATCATTGTCGGACTGTCAGATTGAGGGCGGTGGTTGGTGTTGATCTATGAGAAAGAGACGGGCTTGTGTGGCCCTAATCTCCTTTCCCTTTTCCTAAAAACTCTTGTATTGTAAAAAATAATGCTTTTCTATTTAATTCTGTGCAGGGGTTTCAAACACCACCCCCCCCCCCCCCCCCCGCAGATATTTCTATGACTTGTTTTAATCGGACCGCTCCTTCTTTAAAGAAAGCGCTTAGACAACTTGATAGATGTTCTTCACAGCGAGTCAGGGCCGCAATTCGACCAGTGAAAACCTATTAGTTGGACTTGCGTTTCGAAATGTTCACCAAAATAATACAGTAAATAGTAGCAAAGTTATTTATGGGCTAGCAACACATAACCAGTGCTTGGAAACGAGTGACATGTAACCGGCCCTTGCAGACAAGTGACACATAAACAGCACTTGGACTTTGTGCTTTAGAGCTTTTGCTTTTGTCGAAGTGTCAGCCATAGCTCAGTGGGCAGCACTCTCGCCTCTGAGTCAGAAGGTCGTGGATTTAAGCCCTACTCACTCCAGAGACTTGAGCACAAAATCCGGACTGATACTTCAGTGCAGCACTGAGGGACCGCTGCACTGTCGGAGGGGCAGTACCGAGGGAGCGCTGCACTGTTGGAGGGGCAGTACTGAGGGAGCGCTGCACTGTCGGAGGGGCAGTACCGAGGTAGCGCTGCACTGTCAGAGGAGCAGTACTGAGGGAGCACTGCACTATCGGAGGGGCAGCACTGAGGGAGCGCTGCACTGTCGGAGGGGCAGTACTGAGGGAGCGCTGCACTGTCGTAGGGCAATACAGAGAAAGCACTGCACTGTTGGAGGGGCAGTACTGAGGGAGCGCTGCACTGTCGGGGGGGCAGTATTAAGTGAGCACTGCACTATCGGAGGGGCAGCACTGAGGGAGCACTGCACTGTTGGAGGGGCAGTACTGAGGGAGCGCTGCACTGTCGGAGGGGCAATACTGAGAAAGCACTGCACTGTTGGAGGGGCAGTACTGAGGGAGCGCTGCACTGTCGGAGGGTCAGTACTGATGTAGCGCTGCACTGTCGGAAGTTCAGTACTGAGCAAGCGCTGCACTGTTGGAGGGTCAGTACTGAGGGAGCGCTGCACTGTCAGAGGGGCAGTACTGAGGGAGTGCTGCACTGTCGGAGGGGCAGCACTGAGGGAGTGCTGCACTGTTGGAGGGGCAGTACTGAGGGAGCGCTGTACTGTCGGAGGGGCAGTACTGAGGGAGTGCTGCACTGTCGGAGGGGCAGTACTGAGGGAGTGCTGCACTGTCGGAGGGGCAGTACTGAGGGAGTGCTGCACTGTCGGAGGGGCAGTACTGAGGGAGTGCTGCACTGTCGGAGGGGCAGTACTGAGGGAGTGCTGCACTGTCGGAGGGGCAGCACTAAGGGAGTGCCACACTGTCGGAGGGGCAGTACTGAGGGAGTGCTGCACTGTTGGAGGTGCCATCTTTAAATAAGACATCTGCCCTCTCAGGTGGACCTAAAAGATCCCATGCCACTATTTTGAAGAAAAGCAGAGGAGTTCTCCCGGTGTCCTGGCCAATACTTATCCTTCAATCATCATCATTTATCGCATTGCAGTTTGTGGGGCCTTGCAGTGCACAAATTGGCTGTTGCTTTTCCTGCATTAGAGCAGAGATTACAGTTCAAAAGTATTTAATTGGCTGTAAAGTGCCTTGGAATGTCCTGAGGTTGTGAAAGGCGCTATATAAATACAAGTCTTGCTTTGTCTGACAGGCTTATTTTCTCTTTTCATTTGCTTTAATTTTGAATTGTTAGATTAATGGAAGTAATAATGTTTATATTTGAACCTTATCGTGAAATTCCTATTTGGAAAATAGACCTGTTGAAGTACAGGAAACTCTTTTTACCAGCACCTAAATAACCGGAAATCTCTCTTAACCGGCAAAATTCAGGAGTAGGTTCAGGTAAGTTTCACTTCATATTAGTGGCCGTGTAACCGGGGTTCCTGCACCTGTTGCCATGCAACAGGGACGCCTGGATCTGTGGCCATGTACGGGGCTCTTGTACCTTAGTAAGTATACCTCTCTGTAATCCGGACTTTTTGATCAACCGGCACCACGCCGGTCCCGTCGGTGCCGGATAAAAAAAGAGTTTCCTGTAGTTTTATTTAGTCTGGCTAGCTCATATCCAAACACTCCCGTGAAAAAGTCCTGCCTACGCTGCCAACTCTGTGCCTCATGATTTGGAAATGTTAGTTATTAAGAATTTTCATCAGCAGCAAAGCTAACACCAGATGTCAAAGGCTGCTATTAACCCGAATGATGACAGGGTTGGTTGGGTCTCCCCCTGCCCTGAACCAGAAAAGGAAAGAAAGAACTTGCAATTCTATAGCACCTTTCACAACCTCAGGACGTCCCAAAGCGCTTTACAGCCAATAAAGTACTTTTTGAGGGTAGCCTTCAGTTGCCTAGGCCCTAAGCTCTGGAATTCCCTCCCTAAACCTCTCCGCCTCTCTCTCCTTCTTTAAGACGCTCCTTAAAACCCACCTCTTTGACCAAGCTTTTGGTCACCTGCCCTAACTTCTCCTTATGTGGCTCGGTGTCAAATGTCTTGTCTTCTAACACTCCTATGCAGCGCCTTGGGAGGTTTTACTATGTTAAAGGCGCTATATAAACACAAATTGTTGTTGTTGTTATTGCTGACATGTTGGGAAAGTGCAGTTGGGCAAGATTCCAGACGGCAGATAGCGCTTCAAGCAATGCGCCCCTGTGAGGAGAGAGAGAGAGAGAGAAGAAAACCAGGGGGAACTAAAAAGTCAAATGAATAACCAAACAGGTGACTCTGTGGAAACTGATTACTACTCATTGCACTGTCACGAGTCCTGAATGCTCACTAATCAGATTCTGGGTTAACTACAAAGATTTCGTTAACTGTTGCGGGTTCCTGTGTTCCATTATATGAGCCTTTCAGATGTTCTCTCCAACTGTTTGCATTAAGGGCTACATAAAGATATATAGTAAAGATAATACTTCACAGGTAAAGCAGAGATTCACTTCAGTGGGCGGCCTCCTTTCAAACTGTCCCACTGTCTGGAACTACTGGGGCTTTTAATTATTGTTTGATTTTCCCAGACTGAAATTAAGCTTGCAGTTAGCTTGATGTGGGAGTAAGTTTGTACCGCCTCTCCAATACAACAGTGCCTAGAACCTAAAAATCTCAATTTTCTCCTTGAATAAAGATTCTAGCTTGTAGTGATTCCGAGCTGGATTGTCACAATTTACCTTATTTACCTTATCACAATTTTTAAAGTGTAGTCACGGAGAAGTAGCTTAATGTAGGTAGAATAATGTACTGACACTCACTGTCTAGGGCTTACAAATAAAGAGGTCTCAAAGGGTTGTTAGTGCTTCTTCGGCAGCACCTCCCAAACCCGCAGCCTCCACCACCTAGAAGGACAAGGGCAGCAGGCGCGTGGGAACACCACCACCTCCAAGTTCCCCTCCAAGTCACACACCATCCTGACTTGGAAATATATCGGCCGTTCCTTCATCGTCGCTGGGTCAAAATCCTGGAACTCCCTCCCTAACAGCACTGTGGGAGCACCTTCACCACACGGACTGCAAGCGGTTCCAGAAGGCAGCTCACCACCACCTTCTCAAGGGACGATTAGGGATGGGCAATAAATGCTGGCCTTGCCAGCGATGCCCACATCTTGAGAACGAATTAAAAAGAAACACATTCGCAGAATGAGCAACTGGCTTCAGGTGCGGAGAAGAGAAAACAGATGTGCTGGGGGGGGGAGGAAAAGTGTAACATCTGGGAGAAATACATTTGGTTTGAGTTTGTTTCCACCTCCCTCCCTCAGCTGAAGAAGTCAATGGAAAAATTGAACACTTGGGGGGCAAAAGAATTGATGCAGCAATGTGGTTTTCTCTAACCTTTAAATATATTTAATAAGTTTTGTAAACAGATACATTTCCAGAACCTCTGGGTAGACGTCTAAAAAGTTCCACTCGCTAAATTAATATGTTATATAATGCATTCTCTTCAAATAAAAGCAACGTTGCAGTGGGTTTAAGTTTGTGCAGGCTCACGCTGGAGGTTGGAGCATTACAGGGTCGAAGCGTCCGAGCATTGCAGAGGCGATGGATAGTCTGGAAACTGCTCAAGCCGGTCTCCTGCAGCTCAGTGTCAAAATGGTCTGTTTATCTCCTGGAGGGAACAAAAGAATGTTTCCGTTGTTACAGAGAGCAGGGGGACCTATTCCGCCGCCTTTAAGACAAGGGGGGTGACATAAGAACTACTAGGCACTTGGTCTAAGCATTAAACGAAGCTTTAATCAACTGTTTTTCAACATGGAGATCTAGTTGTGTCCTTCACTAGTTCCTGTTAAAGAATGTCCTGAGCAAGCTGGGCCCATGCCCAAGTATTTATACTCTCCCTGGACAGTGCCACCAGCAGGCCGCCCAGTATTATTTCATAAGTAATTTCCACATGAATGACAAATTTCATGTCAGGCGGTGTCATTTTAACACTTGTCGGAGGGGGAATGGGGCGGGAAACGGGTGATAACAAACCCGAAGTCCATTTCTGCACCTGGCCTGTTTTTTTTTGCCAAGTGGTTTGAGCCGCACAAGTGAAAGCAATTCCTCCCGCCCCCTCGCACACACACACACAATGTCCTCACATCTTGTCCTGAAGCCACTAACTCATGCTGGGTTACAATTCCATTGGCACTGGCAGTCCCACTGGCTGCCCAGTGTTCGTGTGTGAGGCTAGACAATATCAGCAAGCCCATTGGACCATAGGGACGCCACAGCCGAGTGCATTCTTGACCTCACCCAATGTCTGAGCAGGGATCACCACAACGTGGCGCCCAGCACACTGTCATTGAGAGGTTCTGGTACTAGACCAGCGTCCCAGAGGTCGTGAGCTTAAATCCCACCCTGAGTTGCAAAAGTGGGGACTGAAGTTGGGGGCTGGCACCAGAAAAATGATTGTGAACGATGCTGGATTGTCGTAAATACCCGACTGGTTCACTAAAATGTCCCTCAGGGAGGAGAACTGGCCCTACCTGGTCTGGCCTATATGTGACTCCAATCCCACACTATATGGTTGACTCTTAGGGCTGGATTTTGCCAGGTTCCCACCCACATGGTGCGGGGGGGATTGGGAGACAGTGTGAAACCCGGAAGGTCGGGTATCCTGGCACGCTGTGGTGTTTTAACTCCACAGCGTGCCGGGACAGTGAAATGGAATGGGACAATGGGAGAGGTTGGCACATTGAGAAAGGCAGGAGGATGGGAGACATTGCGGGTGGTGGAGGGGGACACAAAATATTTAAATACAGATACAGGAGGTCTGAAGCAAAAAAAAATAACTGAATCAACTCACTGAGCCATTGAGGGGGAGGAGAGCAAATCCAGCAGACTCCGTTCATTCACGAAAACCTCCCAAAAAATGCCTAGGTTCAGCAGCGCATTTACCTGCCGATGTTGTTGTGATCCTTTCGTCTCATATTAGGCTTTGTGGAATGGGTACAACCAAGGCGCTGGACTGTGGGAGCCTTAGAGGACATGACACACAGATTCCGTCTGCTGTTGTCCTCAATGACCTTCTCTGGATTGACGAACGTGCTATGAAACATCTCGGTAACTTGGTTTCTCTGGAACCTGGGATGGTTCTTGAAGCAGGGTTTCGAGTCACCATCCTGTAATCGGCCCACGCAGAATATCCTATCTGTGGTGCAAGCAAAAAGATTTTAGTTGCTTAAAGGACTTGAGAATCTACTTCACCTTGGTCTACAAAGCCTTATTAAAATTTAGCACAGGTTAGTTGTTGGGCAAAGCTCTCCCTGCTCCGCTCGCAACAACCCATACTCCAGAAAAGCATCCCCGACTGCTTCTATTTGCTATGTTAACTACAGTCTGTCGTGGCTCAGTGGGCAGCACTCTGGCCTCTGAGTCAGAAGGTTGTGGGTTTAGGTCCCACTCCAGAGACTGGAGTGCAAGAGTCTAGGCTGACACTCCAGTGCAGTGCTGAGGGAGTGCTGCACTGTCGGAAGGGCAGTACTGAGGGAGTGCTGCACTGTCGGATGTGACATCTTTTGGATGAAACGTCAAACTGAGACTCTATCTGTCTTCTCAGGTGGACGTAAAAGATCCTATGGGACTATTTTGAAGAAGAGCAGGGGAGTTCTCCCCGGTGTCCTGGGGCCAATATTTATCCCTCAATCAACATCACTAAAAAAAAAGATTATCTGGTCATTATCACATTGCTGTTTGCTGTGTGCAAATTGGCTGCTACATTACAACTGTGACTACACTTCAAAATAACTTAATTGGCTGTAAAACGTCCAGTGCATCCAGGAGAGCTTTTTGAGCCAACATGTAGAAAGTCCTACAAGAGAGGGGGCGGTACTGGACCTAATTCTAGGGAATGTAGCCGGGCAAGTGGTGGAAGTGTCAGTAGGAGAGCATTTTGGCGACAGTGACCATAATTCGGTGAGATTTAAGGTGGTCATGGAAAAAGACAAAGACGGCCCGGAAATAAGGGTTCTAAATTGGGGAAAGGCCGATTTTAATATGATAAGGCAGGATCTGGCCAAAGTGGACTGGGAGCAGCTACCTATAGGAAAATCCACATCAAAGCAGTGGGAGACTTTCAGAAGGGAAATAGAGAGAGTACAACGCCAACATGTTCCTGTAAAGGTCAAGGGTGGGACCAACAAGCAAAGGGAACCTTGGATGACAAGGGATATACAAAAGTGCATTAGGAAAAAAAGGGGGGCTTTTGGCAGTTACAAAAGACTAAAGACGGAGGAAGCCCGAGAGGAGTATAAAAAGTGCAGGGGCATACTTAAAAAAGAAATTAGGAGGGCAAGGAGGGGCCATGAAATAACACTGGCGTGCAAAATAAAGGAAAATCCTAAGATGTTTTATAAGTATATTAAGGGCAAGAGGATAACCAGGGAAAGGGTAGGGCCCATTAGGGACCAAAGTGGCAATCTGTGTGTAGAGCCAGATGATGTAGGCGGGGTTTTAAATGAATTTTTTGCATCTGTGTTCACTATGGAGAAAGACGATGTAGACATAGAAATCGGGCAAGGGGACTGTGACATACTTGAACATATTAGCATCGAGAGGGAGGAGGTACTAGCGGTTTTAGCAGGCCAAAAAGTGGATAAATCCCCAGGCCCGGACAAGATGTATCCCAGGCTGTTGTGTGAGGCAAAGGAGGAGATTGCAGGGGCTCTGACACAAATTTTCAGAACCTCTCTGGCCACAGGGGATGTACCAGAGGACTGGAGAACAGCTAACGTAGTACCATTATTCAAGAAGGGTAGCAGGGATAAACCAGGGAATTACAGGCCAGTGAGCCTAACATCTGTGGTAGGGAAATTATTGGAAAAAATTCTGAGGGACAAAATTAGTCTCCACTTGGAGAGGCAAGGATTAATCGGGGATAGTCAGCATGGCTTTGTCAAGGGTAAATCATGTCTGACCAATCTGATTGAATTTTTCGAGGGGGTGACTAGGTGTGTGGATGAGGGAAATGCTGTGGATGTGGTTTACATGGATTTCAGTAAAGCTTTTGACAAAGTCCCGCATAGGAGACTGGTCAAGAAGGTAAGAGCCCATGGGATCCAGGGTGCCTTGGCGCGTTGGATCCTAAACTGGCTGAGTGGCAGGAAGCCTGTGTCCAGTGGGGTACCTCAGGGATCGGTGCTGGGACCCTTGCTGTTTGTGATCTACATAAATGATTTGGATGAGAATGTAAAAGGTATGATCAGTAAGTTCGCAGATGACACGAAAATTGGTGGGGTGGTAAATTGCGAGGAGGAAAGCCTCAGGCTACAGGACGATATAAACGGGTTGGTCAGATGGGCGGAAAAGTGGCAAATGGAATTTAACCCTGAAAAGTGCGAGGTGATGCATTTTGGACGGACAAATAAGGCAAGGGAATACACAATGAGTGGTAGGACCCTAGGAAGTACAGAGGGTCAGAGGGACCTTGGTGTACATGTACATAGATCCCTGAAGGCAGCGGAACAGGTAGATAAGGTGGTTAAAAAGGCATATGGGATACTTGCCTTCATTAGCCGAGGCATAGAATATAAGAGCAGGGAGGTTATGATGGAGCTGTACAAAACGCTGGTGAGGCCACAGCTGGAGTACTGTGTGCAGTTCTGGTCGCCTCACTATAGGAAGGATGTGATTGCTTTGGAGAGGGTGCAGAGAAGATTCACCAGGATGTTACCTGGGATGGAGCGCCTCAGCTATGAAGAAAGACTAAACAGGCTGGGGTTGTTTTCCTTGGAGCAAAGAAGGCTGAGGGGGGACCTGATTGAGGTGTACAAAATGATGAGGGGCATAGATAGGGTAGATAAAGAGGAACTTTTCCCCTTAGTAGGGGGGTCAATAACAAGGGGGCATAGATTCAAGGTAAGGGGCAGAAGGTTTAGAGGGGATTTGAGGAGGAACTTTTTCACCCAGAGGGTGGTTGGAATCTGGAACTCACTGCCTGAAAGGGTGGTAGAGGCAGGAACCCTCATAACATTCAAGAAGCATTTGGATGAGCACTTGAAATGCCATTGCATACAAGGCTATGGACCAAATGCTGGAAAATGGGATTAGACTGGACAGGGATTGATGGTCGGCGCAGACACGATGGGCCGAAGGGCCTCTTTCTGTGCTGTATAACTCTATGACTCTATGGGCTAGATTTTCAGTTGATAGCGCCAGCAGTTAGCGCCTTAAGAGAAGTGATTTTCGGGCGCTATGCGTGTAGCGTCCGTGCGCAGCGCAGTTTGTGCCCCGCCCCAAATTAAGTTGCCCGTTAGCGCTGGCGCAAAGTTTAGCGCCCGCCCGGATGCGCGCGCAGAAAATGACGTCACATCCTCGTGCAACGCCCTTTGTGCGCCCCGATTCCAAACTTCAGTCGGACCGCCCCATTGTGCGGCTGGCGGCCGGAGCGTTTGGAAAAAGGAACGCAACACAACCAGCGCGGGCCCCGGGGGGTGCAAATTAAAGGGGACGTGCTCTCCAGTATAAAGGCCAGCCTTTTTTCAGAAAACACTCTTGTGCAACGCATTTCTGGAGACACAACAAGGAGGATAGCTAACTGGTTTCAAGCAGCAAGAGCTCAGGTATTTTTGGACTCAGGCCAGAGCGCTGCAAGTGGCCTTTTGGAAATTTGAGTGTTTGCCAGGATTTGATGGGGGTTGCATGGGGTGCCAACGCGGAGCTGCAGCTCCATGTCCGTAGGGCTCGCAGACGCATTGTGAGAGGGGCAGCCCTGGCTAGAGGCAGAGGGGGCTACAGGCGTCGGCCACGTAGGCCTTACCCAGTCAGGCTATACCGCCAGCAGCGCTCCTACCTAAACATGAGTGCCGCGCGATGTGTTAAAAGGCTCCGATTCCGAAAGGAGGTGATTGCAGAGATCTGCCACCTGCTTCGCCGAGATCTGCGGCCAAAGCTCAGGTCCAGGACGTCTCTGTCGGTGGAAGTGAAGGTGACGGTGGCATTGAACTTCTATGCCACCGGCTCCTTCCAATACGCTGCTGGGGACATAGCAAACATCTCCCAGTACGGCGCGCATCGCTGCATCCGCCAGGTGACCGAAGCACTGTCCAGAAGGAGAAGCCAATTCATCTCCTTCCCCATGGCCCTGGAGAGCCAGCATCAGCGCGCATTGGGATTTTCCAGACTCGGGGAATTCCCCTTGGTGCAGGGCGCCATTGACTGTACGCATGTGGCTTTGCGGGCCCCTCTGGAGCATGGCGAGCAGTATCGCAACAGGAAGGGCTACCATTCTCTGAATGTGCAGCTGGTCTGTGACCACAAGCAGCGCATCATGGCAGTCAATGCCAGCTTCCCAGGCAGCAGCCACGATGCCTTTATCCTGCGGCAGAGTACTGTGCATGACATGTTCCAGGCACAGCCTCCCCCAAGAGGATGGCTACTCGGGGACAAAGGCTACCCTTTGTGCACCTGGCTCATGACCCCGCTCCGCGCGCCCAGGACCGCTGCTGAAGAGGCCTACAACGAGAGCCATCAAACCACCCGCAACATCATCGAGCTAACTATTGGGGTCCTCAAGCAGCGGTTCCGCTGCCTTGATCGCTCCGGAGGAGCTCTCCAGTATTCGCCGGACCGGGTCTCCCAATTTGTGGTGGTTTGCTGCATGCTACACAACCTGGCTATCCGCAGGACTCAGGCACTGCCACCTGACGTTGGACCAGCACCTCAGGAGGAGGAGCAGGAGGAGCATGAGGAGGAGGAGGAGGAGGAGCAGGAGTACGTTCCCAGGAGGGAGCGACCAGGGCCAAGGGCCGCACGACGCCACCTTATTACACGGTACTTCTAAGCCCCCTGTCAGGGAATGGCCAGAGGCCATGAGGGAAGATGAATGCAGCCGCTCCGCAACCCCTCAGCCGGCGAAGCCAACAAACACTAAGAAGAACAACCATGGAGACTGCATGAATAAAGATAATTTTTTATTACACAAAAATGAAAAGCCCTTCCCACATGAATCCCCAAAAACAATAAACGGGCCCCACAAAAAGCCCAACAAACGACTCACTCCCACAAACTGGGGAGGAGTCACTCCAACTTTCTTCAAACCGGGCCTCAACGTCGGCCTAACGCAAAAAATAAGCCCTCCAACAACACAACCATGGGCAAAATAAAGATGGTCACCGCCATATAAAAGGAAAGCTGGCCACACCCTCTACTGAGTGGCCCGCGAGGGCGAGACCTTGCCCAGCCTTTTGCCTCCCCTGCCCGGCCTGCTGCTCCTTCGCAAGCTCTGCCCAGTGGCTGCTGCGAGGCTGGGGGAAGGTGCCTGAGGCTCAGATGCCCTTCCACCAGATGCCGCTGGGGGGTGGCCTACACGGCGTTTGGGCCTCGAGGGGCCGTCTGCTGAGTGGCGCACCTGAGCCTGGCCACCATCAGCTGCAGCCGCTTGCCCTTGACGCCCCAGTGGGGGAGTGGCGGTGACGGATGGCGCAATGTGGGCCAGCTGGCGTCTGGGATGCGCTGGCTGGTGCTGTGGCGCGGTGGCACTCGGCCGGGCCCGCACTGCAGGATCCGCAACAATCAGCCGAGGGGCGGCTTGCTGGGATGGTCCAGCGCGGCGGCTGCCCTGGCGATGCCTGCCTGAGACAGCGCGTGTGGCAGCAGTGAGTGCCCCTGTTGTCCTGGTGTGCGCGCGCATCACATCCGCCAGGGTCTTGACGGCATCAGTCAGCATGCGGCCACTCGCGGCAGTTGCTGCCCCGAACTCGCGCACACTGGTCGCCAGCGACTCGATGGCCTCAGGCATGCGCCCCACCACGCTCATGAGCTCCGTGTGGCGCCGGTCCGAATCCTCGGCCATCTTATCCAGCTTCCGCACCTCCTCCGAGGTGAAGGTGTCCGGACTGGAGTCGCGACTCTCCCGCTGGGGAGGAGGGGGCCGAACTAAGGGACCCTTGCCACGTTGGTGGCGGCGAGTGTGCCGATCAGCAGCACTCCCCTCTGATCCTTCCCCCCTTTGGGGGGAAGGCCGTGGGCCACGCGCACGGCTCCTGGGTGGCTGGACGCCACTGGTCCCAGAAGCTGCATTGCCCTGCGACAGTTCCTCCAGGCACTCGTCCAGTGAGGAGGTGTCAAGCATTTCCTCCTCTCCTGCGGGACGTGACTGTTCCCCCGATGGTCCGGCTTGCTCCTCCTCCTCCTCCTGCTCGGAGGTGCTGTCACTGGCAGCTTCAGGGTCCTGGTCGTCACCAGCTGAAAGCAGGAATGCACAAGAGTAGCTTCAGAGTGAGGAGACGGCGTCAGCGAGGGAGTTAGGACTGGTGGCATTCAGCGCATTGGTGGGACAGTGGCAAAGGAGGTAGCTCGGATGGGCCAGTGCGACGCGAGAGGGCCAAAAGGCGAGGTCCTTACCATTGCCGGGCAGTGGAGGGTCGGATACTCCGCACGCTGTGGGGACAATCACACGGGCTCCCATGAGCACACACACGCGCTCCTCCAGCCGAGTGAGCTTCTGCAGCTTGGCGCGGCCACCCCTGGCACGGGCCTGGCGATTAAAGGCTACTTTAGCCTGCAAGAGAAAGGACGGGCTGTAAGTGCGCAGTGTAGCCCTGATGTAGTGTGCACTGCCTCCCATGGTGGAATAGCTTGGCCAGAGTGAAGCCCTGATGTAGTGTGCACTGCCTCCCATGGTGGAATAGCTTGGACAGAGTGAAGCCCTGATGTAGTGTGCACAGCCTCCCATGGTGGAATAGCTTGGCCAAAGTGTAGAGTGCCGAATGGCCATTTGATGCTCATGACTGTCCCAATGCTGCTGGCTGAGGGCTGGCCAATAGGACTTTCAGCTCCCTTTGCCCATCATGTCAGGTGTACATGCAAGAATGAGGAGGAGACTGGAAAGGCTACTCACCTTGACAATCCTGGTCAGGTCGTTGTATTTTTTACGACATTGTTTGTGGGTCCTGGGGGCATCGCCGGTGAACGTCACCCTCTGGGCGATCTGCTTCCAGGCTTTGGTGTAGTCATGGTGGGTTGGATTCCTCCCACTCTCTGGGAACAAGATCTTGCGCCTCACCTCCAGAGCTGTGACCATTATGCCCAGATCACCCTCTGAGAAGCGCAGGGCACGCTGACGGGCCTTCTCTGGCGTTGCCATGACTCCCTGGGGCTGAGCAGCAGTGTTGAGGCCTCTTTGCAAGGCTGCAGTGTGCAGGGCGTGGCAGCAGACCAATTCGTCCCTTCCCCCTTTAAGAGCTGGTCGGCGCCACGGGGTCTGCTGTCAGTCCAAAAATGACCGCACCCGCGCTGCGCCCCGCCTGGGCGCTATCCCTCTGAACCGCTGGCTTAGCGCCTAAAGAGAGTAGTGGAACGCCTCTTTTAGCGCTCCACCAACCTCTTAGGGCGAAGCCACTGAATTCCCGGCAACGGGGCGCTACTTTGGGGCGGGCGCTAACTTCGGGCGGGCGCTAAGGTTAGCGCCCCAAAACTGCCTATACTGAAAATCTAGCCCTATGACTCTATGAAAGGCGCTATATAAATGCAAGTCTATCTTTTTTATTTGTTTGCCTATTCTGGATGAGAATTAGAGCCAGAGTCTGTGCTTGTGGACCATGGCCATTTGGAACAGGTTGGAGTCATCCCAGAATCATTCCATGCCAGAACCTTAGAGCCTGGGAAGAGAGGAGACTTTCAACCCATCAATTGGACTGTTTTAGAGCCCAGTTGCCAGAGATCCAACACCCACTTCCGATTTTCTTCCCTCAGTGATTAGTTTACTGGACAATGACAGAATGTGGTAAACTCACTTATTTGAGCAGCACGATTAAACAATTGCCATGAATCTGTAAAACTCAAACTATAAATCCATCACTGACTCCTGCACCTGGAATTTCCAAGGGGGTTCTCCGATCTCCCACCGTAATTTTGGCAGAAGATCGGCCGTTTCACCAGGATACCCGCTGAAGTTATGGGAAAGGATTGGGGAACCCCTCCAGATAATACACCCCTTTGTTTATAGGAACGAATGGCCACCAAATTAACTGCTGTTTGTTCTTAGGATGTGGGAATAGTCACAGTTATTGCCCATCCCTAGTTCTCTTGGCTTAAGAGGATATTCAGAGTCTTCAGGGACTGGACAGAGGCAGGGGTGGCATATAATGGTCATTTTCTTTCCTGGTTACCAACTGTATAACTGAATTCAGTTTTCACAACTTGCCATGCTGGGATTTGAACCCACAAACTCTGGCCAAAAGCCTAGCCGATACACTATCACATCCCACTGTAAACATCGGGGAGGGGGAGATTTTGACTGTTGGTGTTAGTGTAAAATGGGCGATATCGTCTTGGCCACCCTTTAAACACCTCCCCCAATTTTCATTTAGGCCTGAGATGAGGAGAAATTTCTTCACTCAAAGGTTTGTGAACAATGTTTCCTGGCTTTTCAACAGAATTACAGGGAACGTTGATTCTGAACGTTTGGAATTCTCTGCCCCAGAGGGCTGTGGATGCTCAGTCGTTGAGTATATTCAAGGCTGAGATCGATAGATTTTTGGGCACAAGGGAATCAAGGGATATGGGGGTCGGGCGGGAAGGTGGAGTTGATGTAGAAGATAAGCCATGATCTTATTGAATGGCAGAGCAGGCTCGAGGGGCCGCATGGCCTACTCCTGCTCCTATTTCTTATGTCCTTAATTGCTCACTAATTTATCTGTTTTCGGAGGTGGGCAGCTGGGTGGCAAAATATTAATGAGGCCTGACCGTTACAGGAAACCCCATATGGCGCCTCTCACAGGTAGCTACGTCGTCAGTTGTGGCTCCGCGGGTAGCACCCTCGCCTTTGAAATGAGAAGATTGCGGGTTCAAGTCCTCACTCCAGGCACTTGAACACAAAAATCCAGGCTGACACTCCCAGTGCAGTGCCAGAGGGAGTGCTGCACTGTCAGAGGTGCCGTCTTTCAGATGAGACGTTAAATTTGCAGAACCTACCCTCAGTGCAGACTTGATGGGCTGAATAGCCTCATGTACTATTCTATTCTCGCTCAGGTGGATGCAAATGATCCCATGACTATTTCAAAGAAGAGCAGGGAAGGTGTCCTGGTGCCAATATTTATCCCTCAATTAACATCACTAAAACAGGTGATCTGGTCATTATCACATTGCTGTTTGTGGGGGCTTGCTGCACGTAAATTGGCTGCCGCGTTTCCAACATTACAACTGTGAATACATTTAAAATAAAAGTACTTAATTGGCTGTAAAGCGCTTTGGGAAGTCCGGTGGTCATGAAAGGCGCTATATAAATGCAAGTCTTTCTTTATTATCCACCCGGGAGTGAAAATCCCCACTCGTGTCCATATAGTGAGATCAGCTAACCCAGCTTGTGATCAAAGCGTGGGACCTTCCCGTAACACTCAGTCCTAACTGGGCAGTTCAAGAGCCAATAGACTCACTAAGCTACTATTTTTCTGACCGTTTTCTAATGAGTGTTTTAAATATTGAATCTCTCTTTATTTTCAACTCAGGAAAACTTCCGAAATGTTGTCGCACTTACTTCCGTGCCGCTTCCAACAAATGCAACTTGAATCGTGTTGCTCTCCAGCAGGGTTTGAAATCTCCTCCATCATATTGGGGCTTAGGTTTATGGTCTCAGTCTGCACAAAGTAATTTATGTCATTTTGGGGGCACACCTGATTGCGATTGCGTTTCAGAGCCATAGACACCCTCTTGATCATTTGTGACATAAAGTAATGATTGCCTACGGTGCTCTGCATGTCCTCTGTGACTTTGTGGCCCCCTTGGAAAAGGATCTGGGTCTTCAGGTGGATCTGGGCCTCAGGTTGCAACTGGCTTGAACTCCCAATCTGCTCCATGCTTTTCACCGACACGATGCTGCATGTATCCTCAGGCTTGGGTCCTTCCAAGCTGTGATGTGATGTTGCACTCTGGTTGTCCAGCTCTTCGGAGATATCCGACTGAGCACTCTGATGGAAAAGTAAACACGCGTTTGAAGTTATCGTCAGGACAGAGGTAAGAAACGACAGAGTTGGAGCAGTTTAACAATGACATCAACATTAGTGCACAGCGTCCATCACCGCCGGCTATAACCATGGAAACCTCCTTGCCGCAATTGCTTCAAAGTGTCCTGGAGTGTGAGCAGTGTAGGAGCAAACGCATTGCTCACCCAGTCCCCAGCCCACTAGTGCCACGGAAAACTGGATCACCCAAACCTCATCACCAATCCCTTATTATATCATCATCCGCAACCAAGCACTAACCAAAGACATCATCAGCAATGAGGTGACACCTGACCCAATATATGTTCCGTAGTTAAACATTTATTCTTGGGATTGGCCTTTATTCAAGAGGATTTGAGTATAAGAGTAAAGACGTCTTACTGCAATTATATAGGGCCCTGGTGAGACCACACCTGGAGTATTGTGCACAGTTTTGGTCTCCTTACCTAAGGAAGGATATACTTGCCATAGAGGGAGTGCAACGAAGGTTCACCAGACTGATTCCTAGGATGGGAGGATTGTCCTATGAGGAGAGATTGAGTAGACTAGGCCTATATTCTCTAGAGTTTAGAAGAATGAGAGGTGATCTTATTGAAACATACAAAATTCTTACAGGGCTTGACAGGGTAGATGCAGGGAGGATGATTCCCCTGGCTGGGGAGTCTAGAACCAGGGCCACAGTCTCAGAATAAGGGGTCAGCTATTTAAAACTGAGATGAGGAGGAATTTCTTCACTCAGAGGGTGGTGAATCTTTGGAATCCTCTACCCCAGAGGGCTGTGGAGGCTCAGTCGTTGAGTCTATTCAAGACAGAGATTGATAGATTTTTGAATATTAAAGGAGTCAAGGGATATGGGGATAGTGCAGGAAAGTGAAGTTGAGGTCGAAGATCAGCCATGATCTTATTGAATGGCGGAGCAGGCTCGAGGGGCCGAATGGCCTACTCCTGCTCCTATTTCTTATGTTCTTATGCGAGTGCCGCATTTAAGATGGTGGTGGGCCTTCCTCTTGAAGCACTGTAGCAGTTTGATACTTCAGAGGGCAGTTAAAGGTCAACCACATTGGTGTGGGTCTGGACTCCATGATTCTACTCGATGAGACCAGAGAAGGACGGCAGGTTTCCTTCCCTAAAGGACATTAATGAGCCAGTAATGGAGTACGGTAGCATTGTGGTTATGTTACTGGGCTAGTAATCCAGCGTGCTTGGATTGATAATCCAGAGATATGAGTTCAAATCCCACCACAGCAGTTGTGAAATTTAAATTCAGTTAATTCAATAAATTTGGAATGAAAAGCTAGTATCAGTAATGGTGACCATGGAGCTCCTGGATTGTTGTAAAAACCCATCTGGTTCACGAATGTCCTTTACCTGGTCTGGCCTATATGTGACTCCAGACCCACAGATTTGTGGTTGACTCTTAACTGCCCCTTGGAAATGGTTTAGCAAGCCACTCAGTTGTATCAAAACTGCTACACACCACACGTTGGTTCAAGAAGGCGGCTCCACCACCACCTTCTCATGGGCAATAAATGCTGGGCCTTGCCAGCAACGCCCACATCCCGTGAATGAATTTTTTAAAAAGTTGGGATTTTTCACAAACCGACAGCTTTATGGTCACTTTTACTGAAACCAGCTTTTTATTTCCCGATTTTTAAACTGAATTTAAATTCTCAAACTGCCATGGTGAGATTTGAACTTGTCGATCAATTACTCTAGGCCTTTGGATTACTAGTGCAGTAACATGACTGCCACACCGCAGTACCCATAGTATGTAGAGCTACGCCGTATCCCTGTACCCCACACAACAAAGACCATCATACTTACAAACACGTACGCTTAGGTCTAATATTTGTCTACACTGTTCAAACATGTGCATGTGCATCATATAAATAGAATAGATCATGACCAGGAACCCTGGCCGAATTTAATCCCTGCCTATTCCACGGTCACTTGTACCAGCTCTGACTGAGATCAGCTCACTCAGCATAGAGTGCAGATCCAACATGGGAACCCTCTTGAGAGTGCTTGGTCTGTATAGCTCAGTGACAGGCTGATCAGTGACCACTGGACGGCCTCTATTATCATCGAATCACTGAATAGTACAGCACAGAAGGAGGCCATTCAACCCATCAAGTCTGTTCCGGCTCTTTCGAAGAGCAATCCAGTTAGTCCCCCTCCCCCGCTCTTTCCCCATATCCCTACGATTCTTTCTCCTTCCAGTATTTATCCAATTCCCTTTTGAAGGCTACTATTGACTCTGTAACCACCAGACCATCAGGCAGTGCATTCCAAATCCTAACCACTCGCTGCGTAAAAAAGTTTTTCTTCATGTGGCCTCTGGTTCTTTTGCCAATCACCTTGAATCTGTGTCCTCTGGTTATCAACCCTTCAGCCACTGGAAACAGTTTCTCCTTATTTACTCGAGCTAAACCCCTCATGATTTTAAACACCTCTATCAAATCTCCTCTTGGCCTTCTCTGCTCCAAGGAGAACAACCCCAGCTTCTCCAGTCTCTCCATTATACTTTTTAAAATTAAAGTTAAATTTTTTCAATCAGTTTGCGGCAATATTTCTTCATCACAGAGAGAGATGGGAAACAGGGAAACTGTTGAGGATCTCTTCCTCTCTACACACCCGCCCCTCCCACCACACTGATAGAGAATCATCACATTTAAATGTTGGCTCCTTCATAGTAGATGTCACATCGAGTGTACAGCACAGAATGAGGCCATTCGGCCCAACTGGTCTATGCTGGCGCTTATACTCCACATGAGCTTCCTCCCGTCCCTCTTCATCTAACCCTATCAGCATAAAATTTGTGCTTCTGTGTGTGCTCGTGCGTGTAGTCTGCACTGCTATGTTCTTTTAAAATAAACTGGCTAAGAAACGCTCTGCCTGGATTGAAACCTCTGCCGGGACCACATTAGAATAGTTAACAGAATTTGTACGGGGATCAAATATCCATTTAACTTGGCCACGCGGGTTTTGATTCTCCTCGATGGGGAGGAATTTTGCGTACTTTGCAGATCAGGGAGCAAGAGAGGCAAAGAGCTCCTGGATAACATCGGAGAGCGGCACGATATACAGAAAGCTTCCCATCAAAGCGCTGGGAAACAGCGAGCAGAAACAGCTCGCAAAAAATAGACCATGTGTGAAATCCTTTCCTCGCAGTTGGTTAAACCAGGTCAAAAAATGCAGCTCGTCACGTCTTGAAGGTGAGGCAATGCAGATGGATTCACAGATGGGGCTCTTGTATACCAAAACCGCTCCAGAAATTCATGTCCCTGCCTGGGATCTGAGCCTAGTTCCACAAACTAGTGTCAAATCCTTTCATTTTCTTTCAACCCCAATAATAAAAAAATACAAAATAAATAATCATACTACTGCCATGCATTCAGCTCGGCTTTGGAAGGGTATGTGTTCTGGGCACTTTGGGTATCTAGCCACTTGCATGTTGGGACCGTGCCCAAGTTTCTTCAACAATTAATATTGAAGTTTTTGCTTTTGAATGCCATGCCGCATGTACCTTTCTGTTGCACGTATGCCAGAGATGGAACCCAGATTGCATTGTGTAGGCCTGCACAGGGCTTTCTGCTTCTGTGCGTACTTAACTCATGGTTTCAGTAAGCCAAGCTCACTGCTTGTGTTCTGCAGTTAAGTTATTGGCCTGTTTATTACAAAGAATAAGCAAGTGCGGACCATGAAATGTGGCCACTGCTGCAAGCTGAAAAGGAGCGGGCTCTCCTTTGGCAATACTAAAGGGGTTGGGAGGAGGCTCGCGTGGACCATAAACACCGGCATGGAGCAGTTGGGCTGAATGGCCTGTTTCTGTGCTGTAGATTCTATGTGATGTGATATCCTTCTATTCCTTTCTCCCTCATGTGCTTATCTATCTTCCCCTTAAATGCATCTATACTATTTGCCTCAACCACTCCCTGTGGTAGTGAGTTCCACATTCTCACCACCCTCTGGGTAAAGAAGTTCCTCCTGAATTCCCTATTGGATTTATTAGAGACTGTCTTATATTCATGGCCTTTAGTTTTGGTCTCCCCAGCAAGTGGAAGATCTTCTCTACATTATGAAACCTGACATGAACCAACTGAGTGGCCTGCGGGTGGCGCTGTCCAGGGAGAGTATAAATACTTGAGCATGGGCCCAGCTTGCGCAGGACATTCTTAACAGGAACTAGTGAAGGACACAACTAGACCTCCATGTTGTAAAACAGTTGATTAAAGCTTTGTTTAACGCTTAGACCAAGTGCCTAGTCGTTTTCTTACGTCAAAACCCTTTCATAATTTTAAAGACCTCTATTAGGCCACCCCTCAGCCTTCTCTTTTCTAGAGAAAAGAGCCCCGGCCTGTTCAATCTTTCCTGACAAGCGTCACCCCGCTCCACCCACCCATCAATGCACTCTGGACTTCCCGCGCAGTCGGCTCACCGGCTTTTAAATGGGAAAAACCGCGCATGCCCGGTATTTTGAATGGGCCGCACATCCCCCCCCAAAATTAAAGGGAACATTGCTTCCCACCTCCCCCCCCACTGATAATCCGGCTGGGATGTGTGAAGGGTCATTCGCTGATGACAAAAATGGACTCAGATCGCAGACTGTTGGATTAAATTAATTTGGAGTTGCCGGGACGTGAAATCAAGTACCACAGCAACTAAAAACAGAATATTTGGTGGATTACGATGTCATAAGTTGCCCAATTTTGAAGTTGGCCAGACACCATTCACTATTTGTACTAAAGCAAAACACTGCGGATGCTGGAAATCTCAAATAAAAACAGAAAATGATGGGAAACACCCAGCAGGTCAGGCGGCCTCTGCGGAGAGAGGAACGGATTTAGGGTTCAGCAAAACCTCAAATGAAAGGTCATCGATCTGAAACATTAACCCTGTTTCTCTCTCTCCACAGATGCTGCCTGACCTGCTGAGTGTTTCCAGCATTTTCTGTTTCCATTCATTTATTTTATCATTTATCACTTGACCTATAGGCTTATCTCAATGGTGGAAAGTCAGATCACTTAGGAAATGAAAACATATCACACAGACTTTGGTGAAATATCCTCTATTTATACATACGCTGGATGCATTCTCCTGGGATGAAGTGGACACAGACAGGATCCATTCCTGGGCCTCTTTTTTGATCTCTGTATGGATTTTGTTCCCTGCCTGGAACTGGCTTTCTGCCTGAGCCTCTAGTTGGGCCTTGGTTTCTGCTTGGGTCTGGGCGTCTGGTTGGGAATGGGCCTCTGGTTGGGCCTGGGCCTCCGACTTGACCTCTGGCTGTATATCTAGTAGCTCACTGCCCAGTGTCTGGGCCTCTGGCTGAGGCAGGTCCTGGGCCTGTGGCTGAGCCTGGTCCTCGGCCTCCTGCTGAGCCTGATCCTGGGCTTCCTGTTTCGCCTGGTCCCAGGATTCTGGCTGAACATGGTCCTGGTCCCAGGCCTTTGGCTGAACCTGGGCCCGGGCATGTGGTTGGCATTGGTCCCGGGCCTCTGCTTGAGCCTGGTCCTGGGCCTCTGTCTGTGCCTGTTCGCAGGCCTCGGTCTGGGCCTGTTCGCAGGCCTCTGGCTGGGCCTGGTTGCGAGCCTCGGTCTGGGCCTGTTTGCAGGCCTCTGTCTGGGCCTGGTTGTGAGCCTCTGGCTGTGCCTGGTTGCAGGCCTCTGCTTCAGCCTGGTCCCGGGCCTCCTGATAAGCCTGCTCCAGGGCCTCTGTTTGAGGCTGGCCCTGGGCCTCCTGCTGTGCCTGGTCCTGTACCTCTGGCTGAATCTGGTCCCGGGCCTCTGACGGAATCTGGTCCCTGAACTCTGACAGAATCTGGTCCCTGAACTCTGACGGAATCTGGTCCCTGAACTCTGACAGAATCTGGTCCCTGAACTCTGACAGAATCTGGTCCCTGAACTCTGATGGAATCTGGTCCCTGAACTCTGACGGAATCTGGTCCCTGAACTCTGACAGAATCTGGTCCCTGAACTCTGATGGAATCTGGTCCCTGAACTCTGACGGAATCTGGTCCCTGAACTCTGACGGAATCTGGTCCCTGAACTCTGACGGAATCTGGTCCCTGAACTCTGACGGAATCTGGTCCCTGAACTCTGACGGAATCTGGTCCCTGAACTCTGACGGAATCTGGTCCCTGAACTCTGACGGAGCCTTGGCCTGAGTCTCCTCCTGAACCGCTGTCTGAGCATGGGCCTCAGGCTGAGCTTCTGGCTGAGCTCGGGGCTCTAGTTCAACCTCCTGGGCATAGGCCTCTGGCTGGGGCACTGGCCAAGCCTCAGCATTTGCCTCTGTTTGAGACTTGACTGTGGCTTCTGCCTGGGCTTCTAACTGGTCCTGGCTCTGGTCCAATTCCTTTGCCTCCAGTTGGGTTTGACTGTGGTTTTTTGAGGTGCTGTCAGTGCTGGCCGTGCTCGACACACAAAGTTCACCAACTTGCTCCACGGCGTCCAGCCCTGAATCAACCTCTGTGCTGCCCGGAGGCATTTCACCGCCCTTCTCCACATTCTCTTTCTCAGTCTTGCTTGCTCCTTGGGTTGGCCTGGTGGCTGTTTCTGGAAGTTGGCTGGTCTAAGAAGAGAAAAATGTAGCTTTAAAAATGAATTTCATTTTTCAAAAATCGATAAATACAAATTCTGCAGCCTGTGCCAGGTGGACTGTGTAAAATGTTACAGTGTGCCTGATGTCCACAATTGGTTCTTGCATCAAGGAAGGATGCCTAGCAATGTTCCCTCTCATTTTTTTTTGAGTGGATGGCCCCTTTAACAGGATGCGCGGTCCATTCAAATTTCCGTGCATGCGCGGTTCTGCCCATTGTAAAGCCGGCAAGCGTCCTGCGCGGGACCTCCGGAGCGCTGTGCAGACGCACATCTCAACGAGAACATCCTTGTCAAGGCCTTGGAAAGGGTGTAGAGGAGATTTACTAGAATGATACCGGGGGAAAGGGAAAACAGTTGTATTTAAGTATTTATTTCAATCATTTAAGATTAATATTACATTAATAATAGCTCCTGATCTTTGAACAGCTCTAATTGGACAGCGTTTGGCACAGTCATGATGGGCCGATTGGCCTCCTTCTGCGCTGTATCATTGTGTGATTCTATGATCACATTTAAAGAATTTGTTCTGTATCATTCTTCCTCTTCCTTTTCCCCAACTCGGCCCAATCAAACGCACAAATTTCTTCCTGCTTCTTCTGAGGGGTTCGATGCAAAGGGCATCAACAGCCCCACAGGTGCATCACTGATGCAGGCTGCTTGACTGTGACAGGCCCCAACCTGTCCTCAACACACATGTGTACACACAAACACACATACACGCTTAAGAACATAGGAACAAGAGTAGGTAATTCAGCCCCTCGAGCCTGTTCCGCCATTCAATGGCTGATCTGTGACCTAACTCCATATACCCACCTTTGGCCCATATTCCTTAATACCTTTGGTTATCAGAAATCTATCAATCTCAGATTTAAAATTAACAATTGATCCAGCACCAATTGCCATTTGTGGAAGAGAGTTCCAAGCTCCTACCACCCTTTGTGTGTAGAAGTGTTTCCTAATTTCACTCCTGAAAGGTCTGGCTCTAATTTTTAGACGATGCCCCCTAGTCCCTGACTCCCCAACCAGCAGAAATAGTTTCTCTTTATCCACCCTATCTGTTCCCCTTAATATCTTGAAAACTTCAATCAGATCACCCCTTAACCTTCTAAATTCTAGGGAATACAACCCTGTGTAAGCTCTCCGTGTAATTTAACCCTTGAAGTCCGGGTATCATTCTGGTAAACCTACGCTGCACTCCCTCCAAGGCCAGTATATCCTTCCTAAGGTGTGGTGCCCAGAACTGCTCACAGTGCTCCAGGTGTGGTCTAACCAGGGTTTTGTACAGCTGCAGCATAACTTCTACCCCCTTGTATTCTAGTCCTTTAGACATAAAGGCCAACATCCTATTAACCTTTTTGATTATTTTCTGTACCTGTTCATGACATTTTAATGATCTGTGTACCTGGACTCCCCAAGTCTCTTTGTACCTCCACTGTTTTTAGCTTTTCACCATTTAGAAAGTACCCTGTTCGATCCTTTTGAGGTCCTCACATTTGCTTATACTGTATTGAAATCCATTGGCCACAGTTTTGCCCATTCACTTAATCTGTCGATATCCCTTTGCAATTTTATGCTTTATCTTACACGCGCAAACACACGTATACGCGCAAACGCATGTGCATCTAAACACATGTACACGCTCCAGCAGAAGCCACTGACTGGCGATGAGGAAGTAGAACCCCGGTTGGCTTCTTCTATTCCCCAGCCCAGATTACAGGCCGTGCGACTTTCCTTTGAAATTCAGATCGTCTTCAGGGGAACGGGTTTCAAGCCCTCCGAAATCAGAGTTCAATCAGCAGCCAATTAGCAAATTAAAATAAAACTGACGCCGTGCTTTGAATTAGTTGCCTGAAATAATGTCTTTCTGTGTCCATGGGGGTCACATCAGCTTATTGTCAAGTTTCTTTATTTTTTTTTTGTCCTTGAGCTGATCCAAGTGGGAGATGCTAAATTTGGGCCTGATTTTAACTTCTGGGCGGGAAACGCGGCCTAAAAGTGGCCAGTCCGTTCTGGCAGGAGATTTACCCCTCAAGCAAGGTCGCAAAAAAAACAACAGATTATCTGCTCATTATCTCGTTGCTGTTTGCGGGATCCTGCTGTGCGTTTTTTTTTTGCCGCAATAAATATTCTCCTCCTCTGGGAGGAGGCCGTTGGAATTGGGCGGCTGGCGGCTGCTGGCGGGAAACCAGGGGTACGGGGGTCGTGGGGTGGGGGCAGCGGGCAGAGGGGAAAAGCCCCGGGGGGGGGTCAGGGGGAGGCCATGGGATTCCACTCCTTCTTCCTCCGGCCCACATTGAAACTAAAAAGGAAAATTTTGAAAAGTTACCTCTCTTCTGGTCCCGGCTCGTGTTCCCGGCAGCTTTTGTCCTGGTGAAGAAGCCATCACTGGCTACCCTGCCCCAATCAGGCCTACGGTTAAAATAGCAGATCGGGCCCCAGTGACATCATCGGAGCCCAAACCGTTTACTTAAAAAGGGCCCTGCCGGCTTCGGTGGGGGGTGCGGGGTGGCGGGGGGGGGGGTGTCCTTGCTGCCTGCAATTTAATATTGCAGTCAGCCAGATCAGAACAGGAAAAAAGTGGTTAAATCCCTCATTCCATTTTAACTGGCTCTCGACATGCAGGAGGGAGTTAAAATTGAACCCTAAGAGTGGAGATTAGGACACTTTCCATTTCCGGATCCCAGGGTCAGTATCAATCACTCGCAGGTTAGATGCGGAGGAAAGCTCCCTCTACTCTTCCCTGGTCAGGTGCTTCTCCTCAAGCTCATGAAGAGCGTCCCCCTGCTGCAATAGTGAGACGTGTTCCCATTCACCACACCAACAACCCAGTGATCTCTCTGAGGGGCAGTAACGTGTAGGAGGAGCTTGGTGCTTTGCACCCATCGCCACCTGGAACCGGATAGCGACGGCCCAAACTCAACTCATACAGCAGACAAAAGAGACCTCATCAGTCTAGGATTGACTTCAACCCAGGTTCTGAAGGTTGATCTTCAGCGCACGGCACCATCCAGCCACTTTACTTCAATGGATTCAGCACTGCGCGTTTAGTAATCTCGGTGCACCCTGGATGGTTAAAGGAAGAACTTGCATTTCTATAGCGCCTTTCATGACCTCAGGGCATCTCATAGCACTTTACAGCCAATGAAGTACTTTTTGCAGAGTCGTCACTGTTGTAATGTGGGAAACACGGCAGCCACTTTGCGCACAGCAAGCTCCCACAAACAACAATGAGTTAATGACCAGATAATCTGTTTTTAGTGATGTTGGTTGAGGGATAAATATTGGCCCAGGACACCGGGGAGAACTCCCCGCTGCTCTTCTTCGAAATAGTGGTCGCGGGATTTTTTAAGTCCACCTGGAAGAGCAGACGGGGGCCTCAGATTAACGATATACAGCACCTCCAACAGTGCGGCACTCCCTCAGCACGGCACTGGGAGCGTCGGCCGGATTTTGTGCTCGAGTCCCTGGAGTGGGGACTCGAGCCCACCACCTTCTGCCTCAGAGGCGAGGGGTGCCACCCACTGGGCCGTGGCTGGCACCCAGCGTGACTTGTTAGTAAATTGAATTCCGTCTTAAAACGAAGCAGTGCATCAACCGAGATGAAGTAGTTACGGGAGCCGAGGGTGGAGGCGTTGGCGGCTCGTCTGGGGGCTTCTGCTTTGCCAGGACTGACGCCGAGAAATTCCTCTGGTTCTGGGACTCTCCCCGCAGGCTCCTTTCTGGGCACTTCCGCCCTTTCAGCAGCAATTCCTTCTGCTCCTGCCTCTGCCGGATTTCGTGGCGCAGCTGCCTAGAGAGCCAATACCAATGCAAAGCCGTTTGGTGAGAATATTTTTCTCTTTTGCCCGCACCCGCCCCAACACCCCCCCCAACTCCCCCTGCCCAACACCCCCCCCCCAACTAACCCCTCCAATTTTCTACTGTTTTGTTCTGAAGGGGGGTGACCCCTCTTGCCCCGGGCATGGGCAGCCAGACTGCTAGCTCACCCAAGTGACAATAATCACGTGGGAGCCCATTCACTCAGCCAGCATTGGCGGGCTATTCAACCGTGGGGCGGGGGAGAGCCTCCGAACAGATCTTGACCCCGCATCACCCGATACCCAGCACGCCCACACTTTCCACAGGGGTGGCTGGAGAGTGATCGGGGGCAGCAACCCATTGTTAGGTTTTCCCCTTTCCCCAGTACGAGAGAACGTAGGGCAATGGGAGTGTCGCCACTGCTGCCCTCGCTGAGTTCAACTAACTCGATGCAGGACCCGGGATTAATCTGGGGACCTGGTCTAGTCTGCACGGCTCAGCTCCAGGTCAGGTGGTGCCTTTAGCAACCAAGACATTCAAGGAACCCAGTATTCTCTTTCAAACAAAACAATTCCACTCCGGGATTATATGCACGGGGAGAGGCAGTGGAGGGCAGTGGAGGGGCAGTGGTGGGGCAATGAAGGGGCAGTGAAAAGGCACTGGACGGGCAGTGGGGGGGGCAGTGGAGAGGCAGTGGGCGGGGCAGTGGAGGGGCAGTGGGGGGCAGTGCAGGGGCAGTGGGGGGGCAGTGGAGGGGCACTGGAGGGGAGCACTGGAGGGGCAGTGGAGGGGCAGTGGAGGGGGCAGTGGGGGGGCAGTGGGGGGCAGTGGAGGGGCAGTGGGGGGCAGTGGGGGGCACTGGAGGAGCAGTGGAGGGGCACTGGAGGGGCAGTAGAGTGGTAGTGGGGGGTCACTGGGGGGGCAGTGGAAGGGCTGTGGAGGGGCAGTGAAGTATCCAGTTTATTCTAGAAACAAAGGAGACTGCCATCAATCAAAATAAAATCTACCTGGCACATTCTTCCCGGGTCTTGGAGGCAATAGTTTCCTGGAAAAGGGAATGTTTGCATTTCAAGAATTTATCATATTTTTCTGAGCCAGTAATAGGATAAATTCTTCTGAAGCTCCTCATGTTTTCATCTTCGTACTTTTCCATCTGTTCCACCCAGGCAGCCTGGTTGCTCCGTATTTCATCAGCTCTAATGTGAAGAGAAAGGCACCAGTTATTCCCTTTGTGCTTTACTCTAGCGGCTGGCCACCATTTTTTTGTTCTTAAATCTACTGCTTTTTTATCGTTCGGTCTCTCCCCTTTCCTCCTCGACAGTAAGGAATTCAGGAGAAACTTTACCCAGAGCGTGGTGAGAATGTGGAACTCGCTACCACAGGGAGTGGTTGAGGCGAATAGTATAGATGCATTTAAGGGGAAGCTCGATAAACACATGAGGGAGAAAGGAATAGAAGGATATGCTGATGGGGTGAGATGAAAAGGGGTGGGAGGAGCTCGTGTGGAGCATAAACACCGGCACGGACCAGTTGGGCCGAATGGCCTGTTTCTGTGCTGTTATTCGATGTAATCATGAAGCATTAGGGTTGATTCTGCGACTGGACACACATCGCAACGTTAGGAACAGGAGTAGCCCATTTAGCCCCTCGGGCCTGCTCCACCATTCAGTTAGATCGTGGCTGATCTGCACCTTAACTCCGTTTGCCTATCTTTGCCCCATATTCCTTGATACCCTTACCTAACACAAATCTCAGTCTTAAAGGCTCCAGCATCCACAGCCCTTTGGGGGAGAGAGTGCCACATTTCTACCATGAGTTGTGTGAAAAGGTGTTTCCTGATTTTGTTTTGGATTGGCCTGGCTCTAATTGTAAGATTGTGCCTCCTTGTTCTTGATTCTCTCTCCCGGTGTGAAGCAGCGTCCCCAGAGAACTTCCTACACTTTCAAATTAACGGATGGATTATGATGGGCTGGGGTTGGGGGCGACAACTCTGATTGGACATATTCCGGGGGGGGGTCATCACATGACCTCCAGCCGCCACCCCCCCACACTCCTGCTATTGGTCGCCCAATATGCCAATCCTCACAGTGCCCTGCCTTCTCATGGCCAATCGGAAACTCTTTGTTAGTGAGTGTGGTGCAATGTTTTTGGGTGATGTGTATCAGTGAGTGTCAGTCAAACATTTTCCCATGTCTGATATATTTACAACTAATGAACAAAACTGTTCAAATATATACGTTAGCAAAATACTGCAGATGCTGGAAATCTGAAATAACAACAGAAAATGCTGGAAAATGCTGGAAAAACTCAGCAGGCCAGGCAACATCCGTGGAGAGAAATTAGAGTTGACGTTTCGGGTCGAAACCCTTTTTCAAAACTGGAAAGGAAATAAAATAGATCGAAAGCAGGGCTGCAGACACATGGGAACACCACCACCTCCAAGAGCAGCGGCGGCAGGCAGCGAGAGAGGCGGGACCTGTGGGAGACTCGGCGGCGGCGGCGAGGTACAAAAGGCAGCAGCGGGGCCAGGAGAGGCCTCAGAGCAGCAGCGGCAGGCAGCGAGAGAGGCGGGACCTGTGGGAGACTCAGCGGCGGCGGCGAGGTACAAAAGGCGGCAGCGGGGCCAGGAGAGGCATACCAAACTCCAGTCTGCAAGCTCAGAAGGTAGCAGAGAGGTAAAAAGTAATCGGGGTGTGACGTCACCAGGGAGCAGGTAAGTGATTGGTTGGTGAGTATTTCTCTCTTTTCATTACAAGCTTGAATTCTGTGGTGTTAAATTTCTAGGGTCTCTGTGTTGTAGTGAGGACAGTTGGTAAATAAAGCGCCCAAGAGTATACCTGTAACTGGGGTATTGAATAAATTTTTAGATTAATTAAAGGAGTAAGTCATGGCAGGAGAGCTCAGACCCATGTTCTGCTCCTCTTGCTCCATGTGGGAAGTCAGGGACGCTGCCAGTGTCCCTGGTGACCATGTGTGCGGGAAATGCATCCAGCTGCAGCTACTTGTAGACCGCATTGCGGCGCTCGAGCTGCGGGTGGATGAGTTTTGGAGCATGCGCGATGCTGAGAGGGTCGTGGATAGCACGTTTAGCGAGTTGTTCACGCTGCAGGGTAGGGCTGCACAGTCAGAAAGAAACTGGGTGACCATCAGGCGGAGCAACAGAGGCAGGCAGGAAGTGCAGGGGCCCCCTGCGGACATCCCCCTTTCAAACAGGTATACCAAGTTGGATACTGTTGAGGGGGATGACTCACCAGGGGAAGGCAGCAGCAGCCAGCTTCCTGGCACCAGGGACGCTTCTGCTGCTCAGAAAGGGAGGAAAAAGAGTGGGAGAGCAATAGTGGTAGGGGATTCTATCGTAAGGGGAACAGATAGGCGTTTCTGTGGCCGCAAACGTGACTCCAGGATGCTTTGTTGCCTCCCTGGGGCCAGGGTCATGGATGTCACTGAGCGGCTACAGGGCATTCTTAAGGGGGAGGGTGAGCAGGCAGAGGTCATGGTCCACATTGGGACCAACGACATAGGTAGGAAGGGGGATGAGGTCCTGCATCAAGAATTTAGGGAGCTAGGTAACAGATTAAAGAGCAGGACCTCAAAGGTTGTAATCTCTGGATTACTCCCAGTGCCACGTGCTAGTGGGTATAGGAATAGGAGGATAGAGCAGATGAATGCGTGGCTAAAGAGTTGGTGTAGGGGGGAGGGTTTTACTTTCCTGGATCACTGGGCCTGCTTCTGGGAAAGGTGGGACTTGTACAAGTCGGACGGGTTGCACCTGAACCAGAGCGGGACAAATATCCTTGCGGGGAGGTTTGCTAGCACTGTTGGGGGGGGTTTAAACTAACTTGGCAGGGGGATGGGATACAGAGGGGAGCTGAAATAGGGGGTGATGTGCTGCCAATTATAGAGAAAAAAACAAGTCAGCTTGGTAGACAGGGCAAATATACAAGGGCAAGGCTGGATGGCATCTATTTTAATGCAAGGAGTCTTGCAAATAAGGTGGATGAACTGAAGGTGTTGATAAACACATGGGAGTATGATATTGTTGCTATCACGGAGACATGGTTGAGGGAGGGGCAAGACTGGCAGCTCAATATTCCGGGGTACAGAATCTTCAGGCGAGACAGAGGGGGGGGGGTATAAGAGGAGGGGGTGTCGCAATATTAATTAAGGAGTCAATTACTGCAGTAAGGAGGGATGACATATTAGCAGGTTCCTCTAATGAGGCCATATGGGTGGAGCTTAAAAACAAGAAGGGGGCAAGCACTTTGCTGGGAGTGTACTATAGGCCTCCAAACAGTCAGGGGGAGATAGAGGAACAGATATGTAGGCAAATCTCAGAGAAATGTGCAAATAATAGGGTAATAGTAATGGGGGATTTCAACTTCCCCAATATTAACTGGGATAGTCAGAGTGTGAAAGGTACAGAGGGTGCAGAATTCTTAAAGTGCATCCAGGAGAGCTTTTTGAGCCAGCATGTAGAAGGTCCTACAAGAGAGGGGGCGGTACTGGACCTAATTCTAGGGAATGTGGCCGGCCAAGTGGAAGAAGTGCTAGTAGGTGAGCACTTTGGTGACAGTGACCATAATATGGTGAGATTTAAGGTGGTCATGGAAAAGGACAGGGATGGGCCGGAAATAAAGGTTCTAAATTGGGGGAAGGCCGATTTTAATAGGATAAGGCAGGATCTGGCCAAAATGGACTGGGATCAGCTACTTGTAGGAAAATCCGCATCGGAGCAATGGGAGGCTTTCAGAAGGGAGATTGAGACCATACAATGGCAACATGTTCCCGTAAAGGTCAAGGGTGGTTCCAAAAACCACAGGGAACCTTGGATGTCAGGGGATATACGAGAATGGATTTAAAAAAACGTGGGCTTTTGGCAGATACAAAAGGCTAAAGACGGAGGAAGCCCTAGAGGAGTACAAAAAGTGCAGGGGGATACTTAAAAAAGAAATTAGGAGATCAAGGAGGGGCCATGAAATAACACTGGCGAGCAAAATAAAGGAAAATCCTAAGATGTTTTATAAGTATATTAAGGGTAAGAGGATAACTAGGGAAAAAATAGGGCCCATTAGGGACAAAAGTGGAAATCTGTGTGTGGAGCCGGAAGATGTAGGAGGGGTTCTAAATGAATTTTTTGCATCTGTTTTCACTAAGGAGAGGGACGATGTAGACATAGAAATAGGGCGGGGGGACTGTGATATGCTCGACCATATTAACATCGAGAGGGAGGAGGTATTGGTGGTTTTAGCAGGCCTAAAAATGGATAAATCCCCAGGCCCGGACGAAATGTATCCCAGGCTGCTGTGTGAGGCAAAGGAAGAGATTGCGGGGGCTCTAACACACATATTCAGAACCTCTCTGGCCACAGGGGATGTGCCAGAGGACTGGAGAACCGCTAATGTAGTTCCATTATTCAAGAAGGGGAGTAGGGAAAAACCGGGGAACTACAGGCCAGTGAGCCTAACATCAGTGGTGGGAAAATTATTGGAAAAAATTCTGAGGGACAAAATTAGTCTCCACTTGGAGAGGCAAGGATTAATCAGGGATAGTCAACATGGCTTTGTCAAGGGAAGATCATGTCTGACTAATTTGATTGAATTTTTTGAGGGGGTGACTAGGTGTGTGGATGAGGGTAACGCAGTGGGTGTGGTATACATGGATTTCAGTAAGGCCTTCGATAAAGTCCCGCACAGGAGACTGGTCAAGAAGGTAAGAGCCCATGGAATCCAGGGTGCCTTGGCACGTTGGATACAAAACTGGCTTAGTGGCAGAAGGCAGAGGGTGATGGTCGAAGGTTGTTTTTGTGACTGGAAGCCTGTGGCCAGTGGGGTACCACAGGGATCGGTGCTGGGCCCCTTGCTGTTTGTGGTCTACATTAATGACTTGGATAAGAATGTAAAAGGTATGATCAGTAAGTTCGCAGATGATACAAAAATTGGTAGGATGGTAAATAGCGAGGAGGGTAGTCTCAGTCTGCAGGACGATGTAGATGGGTTGGTCAGATGGGCGGAACAGTGGCAAATGGAATTTAACCCGGAAAAGTGCGAGGTGATGCACTTTGGGGGGACTAACAAGGCAAGGGAATACACAATGAATGGTAAGACCCTAGGCAAGACGGAGGGTCAGAGGGATCTGGGTGTGCAAGCACACAGATCCCTGAAGGCGGCGGAACAGGTGGATAAGGTGGTAAAAAAGGCATATGGGATACTTGCCTTCATTAGCCGAGGCATAGAATATAAGAGCAAGGAGGTTATGATGGAGCTGTATAAAACACTGGTTAGGCCACAGCTGGAATACTGTGTGCAGTTCTGGTCGCCACACTACAGGAAGGATGTGATAGCTTTGGAGAGGGTGCAGAGGAGATTCACCAGGATGCTACCAGGGCTGGAGCGCTTCAGCTATGAAGAGAGACTGGGCAGATTGGGTTTGTTTTCCTTGGAGCAGAGGAGGCTGAGGGGGGACATGATTGAGGTGTACAAAATTATGAGGGGCATAGATAGGATGGATACTAAGGAGCTTTTTCCCTTAGTAGAAGGGTCAATAACTAGGGGGCATAGATTCAAGGTAAAGGGCGGGAGGTTTAGAGGGGATTTGAGAAAGAACTTTTTCACCCAGAGGGTGGTTGGAGTCTGGAACTCACTGCCTGAAAGGGTTGTGGAGGCTGGAACCCTCACAACATTCAAGAAGCATTTGGATGAGCGCTTGAAATGCCATAGCATACAAGGCTACGGACCAAATGCTGGAATATGGGATTAGATTAGACAGGGCGTGATGGCCGGCGCGGACACGATGGGCCGAAGGGCCTCTATCCGTGCTGTATAACTCTATGACTCTATGACTCTAAGTTCCCCTCCAAGTCACACAACCATCCTGACTTTTGGAAATATATCGCCGTTCCTTCATTGTCGCTGGGTCAAAATCCTGAACTCCCTAACAGCACTGTGGGAGTACCTTCACCACACGGACTGCAGTGGTTCAAGAAGGCGGCTCACCACCACCTTCTCAACTAGGGATGGGCAATAAATGCTGGGCTTGCTAGCGATGCCCACATCCCAGGAACGAATTAAAAAAAAGTCAGTCCTATTGAATCCTGCTGGGATTGTAGTTCTACGTGATGTGGTTGACCTACAATACCCGACTCATATTACCCTCCCTACCCCGGGGACACTCAGACTGATTGTAGCTCTCTGCTCCCAACCTGACCGAGCTGAACTAACTCAGTGCAGAGCAGGACTTGCTGGTCTGGTCTGTGTGCCTCGGTTACAGCCTGCCAGAACCACCCAAGCAAAAGGGGGAAGCTGTCAACCCTTGCCATCCCCGCATTTACACCCCATTTCTCCTGAATGGGGGTGGCCAACCCTCCAGGATTGTCCTGGAGTCTCCAGGAATTGAAGATTAATCTCCTGGACTGTAGTGCGAGCAGCACCCGGGAGAAAAATCATAGAATCATCGAATCATGGAATAGTACAGCACAGAAGGAGGCCATTCGGCCCATCGAGTCTGCGCCGGCTCTTTCGAAGAGCAATCCAGTTAGTCCCCCTCCCCCGCTCTTTCCCCACATCCCTGCAATTCTTTCTCCTTCCAGTATTTATCCGATTCTGTTAGATCCGTGATTCTGAGAGTATGATGTTTTTCAATAACCACACGGATGCTGTAACTTAACAATCAACAGGTATTTACTGGAGTAGGGTAGTCTCAAGACTGGGGGTACAGAGGCATGCACAAGGCTTATATACAGGTGTGGTCACTGCCGGTACTACAGTATACAGGAGCTGTAAAAGTAGTTCTCTCTTAAAGGTACATACACTACAATTCCTCCCCTTTTAGATTAGTAGTACCCATAATATTCAAATAACAATTAACACTTTACCATGTACATTAAACAACAATAGTCCATTTATAGATTCAGTCTTTAGGGCGGCTTCCTGATCCTTTCGGGATAGCGCCTTTCCTGAGGTTCTTGTTCTTGGTGCGGAGGCGATTCTGGCCCCTTTTCATCGGTTTCCACTGCTACTGGTTCTGAGGTATGTCGGGTTCATCCCCAGGTACTCAAGACATGGGGTTGACTCGTTCCTGTGATGCTAAGATCTGATCGACGTGGCGTCTCATAATGTTCTCCCCGACATCCACTGTGTACATTAATGGCCCCTGCCTTGTACATATCGTTCCGGGTTGCCATTTCTCTGTTCGGTAGTCACGGGCCAAGACTGGTTGTCCTACATTGAAGCTCCTTGTCGGCTTCTCATTGATGTGCTGGAATTGCTTATCCTCAACATATCTTCGCACATTTGGTCTGAGCAAGTCCAGACGAGATCTCAACCTTCGGTTAAAGAACATCATGGCCGGGGTCTGGTTGGTAACTGCATGTGTCGCATTTCGTTAGGCTAATAAGAAATTGTCCACCTTATGCTGTAGTGGAATTTCATCGTCGCACATGGCCTTTATCGCCTTCTTAAAGGTTTGTACGACTCTCTCAGCCAATCCATTTGTGGCTGGATGATACGGGGCGGATGTGTAATGCCTTACCCCATTCCTTCTCATAAATTTTCGAAACTCTTCGGACACAAACTGTGGTCCATTATCAGAGCAAATCTGCTCTGGCAAGCCGTTTCTGGCAAATATGGTCCGTAGGACTGCAATCATTTTCTCTGTAGTGGTTGAGGACATTTTTATCACCACAGGCCACTTCGAATGAGCATCCACTGCTATTAAGAACATTGAGTCCATGAATGGACCAGCGAAATCAATATGCACCCATTGCCATGGCGAGGAGGGCCACTCCCATGGGTGTAGAGGGGCATGTGGTGGTGCATTTTGGACCTTCTGGCATCCTGAGCAGCTCTTGGTTAGGTCTTCGATTTGTTGATCGATTCCCGGCCACCACACATAAGCCCTAGCAAGGCTTTTCATTTTCACTCCCCCCAGATGACCTTCATGTAGCTCATTTAGCACTCTCTCCCTTAACTTGGGTGGAATCACCACTCTGGATCCACACATCACTGTCCCCTGGCATACTGACAGCTGTTCTCTTCTGGATGAGAATGCTGGCAACAGTGAGTCGCCATGTGTTGGCCATCCACTCACCGTGAAATCATATACCCGAGACAGCGTCGGATCATTGCGGGTCTCCTTCTCTATATCCGCGTTCGTTACTGGCAATCGTTCAATTATTGACGAATAAAATATCTCGATAGGGTCCACTGCTGGTGCTTCCTCCACAGTAGTCAGTGGCAGGCGCGATAGCCCATCAGCGTTTCCATGCTGTTTCGTGCCTTTATATTCTATTTCATATTGATTCGCCCCTAGAAACAGGGACCATCTTTGTAATCGTTGTGCAGTCATCGCTGGAACGCCCTTCTTAGGATTAAAGATGGAGACAAGTGGTTGGTGGTCAGTCAGCAAGGTGAACTTCTGCTCATGCAGATAGTGGTTGAATTTTTTTACTCCCCATACTAGGCTGAGGGCCTCCCTGTCAATCTGGGCGTAGTTGCGCTCGGCTGAGGTTAGTGACCGAGACGCAAAGGCTACTGGCCTCTCCAACCCGTCTGGGAATTTGTGCGACAGCACCGCTCCAATAACATAGGGTGATGCATCACATGCCAAACGAATTGGTAGTGCTGGATTGAAATGGGCCAACACCTCTTTTGATGTGATCAATTCTTTACACTTCTGGAAAGCTCGTCTACGTTCGTCATTCCACTTCCATGGTACCCCTGTTTGCAGTAGGGTGTTCAGTGGGTGTAATACCGTGGACAAATTTGGTAAGAACTTATGGTAGTAGTTTACCAGCCCGAGGAACAACCTCAGTTGTGCCACATTTTCCGGTGCTGGAGCCTTGACTACTGCCTCAATCTTTTCAGGGGACTTATGTAACCCCTCTTCATCGATGACGTGGCCACAATACGAGATCTGTTTCTGGAAAAACTCCCACTTGTGGCGATTAGCTCGTAGCCCATACTCCTTTAATCTGGTGAGCACCTTCTCCAAGTTGGCGAGGTGATCACTGTCATTTTCGCCCGTGACCAGGATGTCGTCCAAATAACACTGGGTCCCTGGAATCCCTTGCAGGACTTGCTCCATTGCCCTTTGCCAAATAGCCGGAGCCGATGCTACCCCGAACACCAGCCGGTTGTATTGATAGAGACCTTTATGTGTGTTAATCGTAAGGTATTGTTTCGAGGCTTCTTCTACCTCCATTTGCAAGTACGCCTGGGCTAGATCAATTTTGGTGAAGCGTTTACCTCCAGCTAGCGAGGCGAAAATATCCTCAATTCGTGGAAGCGGATATTGTACCGTGTGAAGGACTGGGTTCACTGTCACCTTAAAATCCCCACAGATGCGGACCTTCTTTGGTTCCCCAGGCATATTACTCAACGACCTCTTCATTACAGGAATGATGGGTGTAGCCCACTCGCTCCAGTCTACTTTGGACAGTACTCCTGAACGTTCCAACCCTTCCAGCTCTGCTTCGACAGCTGGTCTGATCGCTTAAGGCACTGGTCTGGCCTTAAGAAACTTTGGGCTTGCATTTTCCTCTATTTTAATCATTGCTGTTATGCCTTTTAGTGTTCCGAGTCCCTCCTGGAACACTTCTTTTGCATCAGTTAGCATTTTTGACAGTCGTCCAGGTGTGACGTCGTCATCCTTTTTGGCCTCAACCTTCAGTGCCTGTATGGAATGCCAATCTAATTGTATCTTCCGGATCCATTCACGTCCTAGCAGTGGTGGTCCTCCATCTGGCAATACATATATATCCATTTTAGGTATTTCCTGGCCTTTATATATCACTTTCATCCTTATTTTTCCTTTGGGGTAGACTTTTTGCCCCGTGTACGTCTTCAAGACAATCTCTGTAGCTTTCAAGGGTATATGTGAAAATAGCCGCTTGTAGTCCCTTTGGTTTATGACTGTTAGGGCTGATCCTGTGTCCAATTCCATTTTCACTTGGACTCCGTCTATCTTGAGTGTAACCCAGATAGTCTGGTGATCCTCCATTTTGGTTACCTTATGTAGTTTCAGACAACCCAGCTCCTTGCTTCCGGAGTCTGTGTCACTTTTCTGTTCGTCTGAACTACTGTCCATCACCTTGTGTACCTTTTTGTACTTCTCCTGTGGAGATTTCTCACTGTTGGTTTTCTTCCCAGACCTGCAGACTCTTGCTATGTGTCCTGCTTTTCCACACTGTCTGCACACTTGGTCCTTGAACCAACAATCCTTCTGGTCATGTGTTGTTCTGTCGCAGCGATAGCACTACCCTGTTCCATAGGACATTTCATTGGTGCCATATTCTTGCGGTCTCCGTTGTATCTCTGCAGCGCCCCTTGCGGCTGCTTCGTGTGATACTGCCATACTGAAAGCCTTGTCCAGCATAAGATCCTTTTCTGATAGAAGCCGTTTCTGGGTTCCTTCACTTTGCAGCCCACACACAAACTTGTCCCTTAACGTATCTGCTAGTCCCGCTCCAAACTGGCAGTGTTTCGATAGCTTGCGCAGTTCCGTTAGGTACTCAGCATTGCTTTCGTCTTTGTGTTGGTTCCTTTTATGGAACTTAAATCGTTCTGCTATCAGCAGCGGTGTGGGGTTTAAGTGGTCCTGTAGGATTTCTACTATGCTTTCGAAATTCTTGTTCACAGGCTTCTCTGGGGTTATTAGGTTTTGCAGTAACCCATAAGTTTTTGCACCCATGGAATTTAACAAAACCAGTGCTTTCCTAGCATCTGGCACTTCATTCGCCCTGCAGTACACCTCAATACATTCCACATATGTCGCCCAATCTTCAACTTCATTGTCGAACGTAGAGATACTGCCACTCTTCTGCATCCCTGGGTGTGATTTAACTGTCAAAAATGGCGTCTCCCATGCTTCCCCTTCTTCTCCGTGGCACAAAATGGCATCTCCCGTGCTTTCCTTCCTTCCCGCGCTCGCCCTTCTTCTCTGCTGCGGCTTCTAAAAATGGTGTCTCCCGCGCTCTTCCTTCTCCGCGGCTCAATGGCGTCTCCCGCGCTCTCCCTTCTTCTCCCCACAGACACTGTTCAGCCCTTGAGCCCTGGCTGTGCTCTGCGCGTTCTTTTTTTTTGTGCGCCTTTCCCGTTTCCGCCGCTCGGTCCTGAACCCGGCTGTTGCTTTACCCTCTCTCTCTCCGTTTTGTTTTTCCTCGACGCCGCTCGGTTTTCAACCCCCGGCTGTGCCCTGTGCGCTTCACCCTCTGTCATACCCCGTTGACGCTGCTCGGCTTTCTCTCCGCCGTCGGTCGGCTCCAGCCGCCGCTGTCCGGGAAGGGTCTGCGCTGTACCTGTCGTCAGTCTATTGCTGATCGTCGTGGCTGGGGAACCAAGCCCGGCCTGCCACAGCCTCCCCTGCGATGTTCACTCTCTGCCGGACGACTGGGCGGTTGCTCGTGGTCGACGCCCGTGTTTCTGGCCTCGACTTTCTTCCACCGCCCTCCCGGAGCGAATCCTCGAAGGGAAATGCAGAGTTGCAGGTAGATTCGAATCGGCACTCGTCGCCACTGTTAGATCCGTGATTCTGAGAGTATGATGTTTTTCAATAACCACACGGATGCTGTAACTTAACAATCAACAGGTATTTACTGGAGTAGGGTAGTCTCAAGACTGGGGGTACAGAGGCATGCGCAAGGCTTATATACAGGTGTGGTCACTGCCGGTACTACAGTATACAGGAGCTGTAAAAGTAGTTCTCTCTTAAAGGTACATACACTACAGATTCCCTTTTGAAGGCTACTATTGAATCTGTATCCACCAGACTATCAGGCAGCGCATTCCAAATCCTAACCACTCACTGTGTAAAAAAGTTTCCCCTCATGTTTCCTTTGGTTCTTTTGCCAATCACCTTAAATCTGTGCTCTGGTTATCGACCCTTCAGCCACAGTTTCTCTTTATTTACTCTATCTCCACCTTCATGATTTTGAACACCTCTATCAAATCTCCTCTTTGCCTTCTCTGCTCCAAGGAGAACAACCCCAGCTTCTCCAGTCTACCTTACAGGGTGTTCAAAAACTACTGTGTGCTTTTTTATTTTCTTTGAACATTTTCATTTATTAGTTACTAGCTGGAGTGCCCGGCGGTGCCGAGGCTTTTTCGAGGGCATGTTGTTGTTGGAAGAGAGAGAGAGAGAGCGACTGGTGGGGGGGGGGGGATGAGAGAGAGCGACTGGGGGGAAGAGAGAGCGCGACTGGGGGGGAAGAGGGAGAGCGACTGGGGGGGGAAGAGAGAGAGCGACTGGGGGGGGGAAGAGAGAGAGCGACGGGGGGGAAGAGAGAGAGCGACTGGGGGGGGAAGAGAGAGAGCGACTGGGGGGGAAGAGAGAGAGCGACTGGGGGGGAGGAGAGAGAGCGACTGGGGGGGAAGAGAGAGAGCGACTGGGGGGGAAGAGAGAGAGCGACTGGGGGGGAAGAGAGAGAGCGACTGGGGGGAAGAGAGAGAGCGACTGGGGGGGAAGAGAGAGAGTGACTGGGGGGGAAGAGAGAGAGCGACTGGGGGGGAAGAGAGAGAGCGACTGGGGGGGAAGAGAGTGAGCGACTGGGGGGGAAGAGAGAGAGCGACTGGGGGGAAGAGAGAGAGCAACTGGGGGGGAAGAGAGAGAGCGACTGGGGGGAAAAGAGAGAGAGCAACTGGGGGGAAAAGAGAGAGAGCGACTGGGGGGAAAAGAGAGAGAGCGACTGGGGGGAAGAGAGAGAGAGCGACTGGGGGGAAGAGAGAGAGCGACTGGGGGGAAGAGAGAGAGCGGCTGGGGGGAAGAGAGAGAGCGACTGGGGGGAAGAGAGAGAGCGACTGGGGGGAAGAGAGAGAGCGACTGGGGGGAAGAGAGAGAGCGACTGGGGGGAAGAGAGAGAGCGACTGGGGGGAAGAGAGAGAGCGACTGGGGGGAAGAGAGAGAGCGACTGGGGGGAAGAGAGAGAGCGACGGGGGGAAGAGAGAGAGCGACTGGGGGGAAGAGAGAGAGCGACTGGGGGGAAGAGAGGGAGCGACTGGGGGGAAGAGAGGGCGGGGAGGGCAGGGAGGGGCGGGGAGGGCGGGGTGGGACGGGGAGGGCGGGGAGGGCGGGGAGGGGCGGGAAGGGCGGGGAGGGCGGGGTGGCGAGGGCGGGGCGGGGCGGGCAGGGAGGGGCGGGGAGGGCAGGGAGGGGCGGGGAGGGCAGAGAGGGGCGGGGAGGGCAGGGAGGGGCGGGGAGGGCAGGGAGGGGCGGGGAGGGCAGGGGAGGGCAGGGAAGGGGCGGGGAGGGCAGGGAGGGGCGGGGAGGGCAGGGAGGGCAGGGAGGGGCGGGGAGGGCAGGGAGGGGCGGGGAGGGCAGGGAAGGCAGGGGGGGCGGGGAGGGCAGGGAGGGGCGGGGAGGGCAGGGAGCGGCGGGGAGGGCAGGGAGGGGCGGGGAGGGCAGGGAGGGGCGGGGTGGGCCGGGGAGGGGCGGGCAGGGTGGGGAGGGGCGGGGAGGGGCGGGGAGGGCCGGGGAGGGGGAGGGAGGGCAGGGGACGGGGGGCAGGGAGGGGGAGGGGGAGGGAGGGGGAGGGAGGGGGAGGGGAGGAGGGGGGAGGGAGTGGGGGAGAGAGGGGGGGAGAGAAGGGGGGAGAAGGGGGGGAGAGAAGGGGGGAGGTGGGGAGAGAAGGGGGGAGGGGGGGAGAGAAGTGGGGTGTTAAGTCTGTGTGTTATATTGAGAATTAATACACAGACCACAAGAGTAAACTTTAACAGGACTTTACTATTCGAAGGTCAGGGCGGAACTGCCCAATAAATCATTACACAGCACTTATATACTGGTGTGGTCACCACCGGTATTACAGTATACAGCAGCCAAGATAAAGTAGTGCAACTCTTAAAATAGTTCCCTTAAAGGTAGAACGGTTCTCTTAAAGGTGGAACGGTTACATACACTACAATCCTCCCTTTTTAGCTTAACAGTATATGTTCCCCATTAAACATAACATCATAACATATATACACAACTTCATGTGAAAACAGTTCACAGATTCAGTCTCTGCGGTGGCGCCTCCTGCGCTTCCTGATTCGGTCCGGATAACGCCTCGGTGGTGTAGTAGTTTTCGATGGTGTAGTAGGTTCTTGTTGCTGGGGTGACTCATCTAATAGTCCTTCACTGGACTTAACAGCTTGAACTTCCGTAGCTTCAGAACCAGCTTGAACTTCCGTAACTTCAGAACCAGCATTGCTGACTTCTAAAAGCTCGAGTACCTTGGGAAGTTTTTCTACTTCCAAACTGATTTGACTCAGTTCGGAGGGACCACGTGCGTGACCTGGTAGAGGTGATAATGGTTCAGATGGGTCATCATCTTCTGCTTCGTCTTTTCCTTTTCTGCTTCTTGGAGACTCTCTGGGCTCCACTCCCAGCTGCATGCACAGTTCCTCCTCCTCTTCCTCCTGTTGCCGTATTAGCGCCACCATCTCCCGGTGTTTCTTAGACTTTTTGTGATTCTTCATGGTTTTTGCACTTTGGAAGATTTCCCCACAAGCTGGGCAGAACAGGTCGTGGTAATATTCGGTGTCGTCCTGAGCTAGGCCAGCGAGAGGGTCTTCTATTTCCTCCATGCCCAGCTGGACGTTAGCCAGCTTTTGTTCCAAATCCAGACATCTCTCCTGAAGAGACTTCTTCATGTGTTCAGCTTCATCCAGCTTTTTCTGGGCTTCCTGCAAGTCTTTTACTAATGACATCATTTGTGATTTCAATACTTCAACTTCATTCGGAGATTGATTGATCGGACTATTCAATCCCTCTACTGGAGCAGCTGTTTCAGCATTCTGTTGTTCTACATTGACATGAGTCAGCGTACTCTTGGCATCCAAGGGCTGCTCTGCTGCAATCTTCTCAGTCTGTGTTGCAACCTCAGCTATTTCAATAACTTTTGAGAGCTCCGAACCCCTTTCCTTTGAAGATTGAAGCTCGTGTTCAAGTTTTTCCCGTTTCAGAGTCTTGTCCCTCAGCATATGAAGGAGTTGGCTGACCGTTAACTCTTCTGACATCAGACGTTTCCCAGTATCGTCGTCATGTGTTTTTGACATATAGGCTGCCGGGCTGTTTGTAACCTTGCACTGGGGCTCCTTTGCTGCTTTTAATTCGCCATCATCCGTAGCCTCCACCATTCGAATTTCAACAAATGAATCGTCCGGTGATGTTGCACCCAACTTCAGTAGGAGCTCGGAATTCATGGCAACCAAATCAGCCTTTTCTGCCTGCAACCTGCTAACAAGCACCTTCCGTTGCTGAACATCTTGCTCCACCAGATTAGAGCACGCACCTTCAGGAACCGAATCAGCTTTGATTCGTTTGGCCTTCTCGCGCAGATGGTTTGTGTGCTCCTGCTCCATTTTCTCCATCAGCTGCTTCTGTTGTCTTTCCAGATTCTCCCACTCTGTGTCAAAGAACTTTTTCGTTGCATTCATCTCTTGCTCAAGACGGCGAATCATTTGTTCTAATTGCTGTTGTAGTTTGAAATGGAGTTGAGTTCGAGCCCGGTGTTCCTCAGAAATGTGCATGTCTGTAGACTGGACAGACTCAGAATTCTCTGTCAAACTATGTTGTTGTTGTTCAGTGGAATTCTGTTCTGATACTTTGTTCTCCTCTGAAGCATAAGCATTCATGCACTCCTTCGTTTTTCCATCATTAGTCTGCAAGTCCATTTTAGACTTGTCTTTTGCACATGGGCTGGTCTTACCATCATCAGTTCCAGAGTCTGAGCTGATTGTCTTCACCGAGTTCTCACTCTTTATTGCTTTTAGGGAGTGCCAGTCCATATTTATTTTCCTGATCCACTCCCGTCCCAGAAGTGGTGGACCTCCCTCAGGTAGTACATATAAGTCCATTCCTTGGTGTTCTTTGCCCTTGTGTCTCACCTTGACTTTTATCTTTCCGATGGGGTATACTCTTTGCCCCGTGTATGTCTGCAATACAATCTTGGTATCTCTCAAGGGTATATGTGAGAATAGGCGCTTGTAGTCCCTTCGGTTTATGACTGTTAGGGCTGATCCTGTGTCCAATTCCATTTTCACTTGGACTCCGGCTATCTTGAGCGTGACCCAGATAGTTTGTAGGTCAGCTTCCTTACTCACATTGTGAATTCTCAGACTACCCAGTTCCTGGCTGTTGGAGTCTGAATCCGAATGCTGTTCATCCGAACTCTTCTCAGCCACCTTATGAACCTTTCTGCACTTTTCCTGCGGTGACTTTTTGTTGCTGGTCTTCTTACCTGACCGGCATACGTTAGCTATGTGACCAAGCTTGCCACATTTTCTACATTCCTGGTTTTTAAACCAGCATTGGTTCTGATCGTGTGTTGTCTTTCCACAACGATAACATTTCGTTGTACCCAAAGCCATTTGATCTACGCCGAGTACCGCTGCCTTCAGCTGCATTTCCACAGTGCCTCTCGCTGCTGCTTCGTGCGATGCTGCAATAGAGACAGCCTTATCAAGTGTAAGATCATTCTCTTCGAGCAGTCGCTTTTGTGTTCCTTCCTTTGACAACCCACACACGAACTTGTCTCTCAGTGCCTCTGTCAGATTTTCCCCAAACTGACAGTATTTCGCTAGCCTATGCAGTTCAACCAAGTACTCCGCGTTGCTTTCCTCTTTCAGTTGCGTTCTCGCATAAAATTTAAATCGTTCCGCTAACATCAGCGGTGTGGGGTTCAAATGACCCTTCAGGACAGCAACAATATTAGCGAAAGTCTGATCCGCCGGTTTAGCTGGTGATAGAAGATGCTTCAATAGCCTGTATGTCTTCGCACCCATTGAGTTTAGTAAGGTTAGTGCTTTATCATCATTTGATATTTTATTTGCCTTACAATATATCTCTATGCGTTCTACATACGTGGCCCAATCTTCCACATCGGGATCGAAATCGTTAATGTTACCACGCTTAGGCATCTTCGCAATCTTTTTGAGAAACAACAACGAAATTTTTCTTTAACTTTTTTTTTCAAAAATGGCGGTTTCCCGCGCTTATCTTCTTCCCCGCCTCCGAGAATGGCGGTTTCCCGCGCTTGTCTTCTTCCCCGCCTAAATGGCGGCTTCCCGCGTTTCTTCCTCGGGCGGGAGGGGTAAAGCTTTGCCCTCGGGCGACGACCGCTGGCTTTCGGGGTTCGCAGCCTGCGCGCCGGCTTCAGTTTATTCTGAAAGCGCGAGAACAGCTGATTGAGTTCCTTGTTCCCTTTCCCAACAGGGGCAACCGGGCGCTGGGGACAACCAGTTGGCGGCGGACAGTTCCAGCTCTTGGTCCTTTGCGGAAAGCTGCTGTAAGCCGCTGGGCGGAAATCTCGCTCGGTCTCCCTCGCTCGGTCCCGTTCTCCCTCGCTTGCACGGTCTCCCTCGCCCACTTGGTCCCGTTCTCCCTCGCTCGCTCGGTCTCCCTCGCTCGCACGGTCTCGTTCTCCCTCACTCGCTCGGTCTCCCTCGCTCGGTCCCGTTCTCCCTCGCTCTCCCGCTCGCTCGGGCTCTGTCTCTCCCTCAGCGGTTTTCACTCGTGCCTCCCAGCCCCTCTTGCAGTCCGGTCCTTTCCCCCTCCAGCTGCGGCTGAGTTTGCCGCGGTTTTTGTTTTTTTCTCCCGCGCCTTACGATCCCGGTCACTGCGCCTCGCGGCCTCGGTAGCTGCCCGGCCTTTTTCACCGGTCGCGGTCGAGCTGTCTCTTGACGCTGTAGCGTCTCCCAGCCCACTTGTAGCCCGGTCTCTCACACCGGCTGCGTTCCCTTCACCGCGGCTTCCGTGCCCTACGCTGCCCCAGTCTCAGCGCCTCTGGCCCCGACTTCTGTCCGGCTCCTTTCCCCGGCCGTGGTCGAGTTCTCCGCCCTTATATCCTCCGTTTTTTTTATTTTCTCCCCTACTCACAGTCAACGTGGCCAACTTGCTTCTCGTCGCTGATCGGCTCACCCACCACCGTGATAGAAGGGACGATCACTGCCTGTTGCTGATGGAAGGCTTCGTGTCAGAATTCTTCCTTCTTCCTTTGCTCTGCAGACTCGAGTCTTCTCTCAGCAGAATGACGAGGGCGGATGCCTCTTCTCGATGCCCGTTAAACTGCCTTGGATGTATCTCTGCCGCAGGGTAAGATCGAACTCGTCGCCACTGTTAAGTCTGTGTGTTATATTGAGAATTAATACACAGACCACAAGAGTAAACTTTAACAGGACTTTACTATTCGAAGATCAGGGCGGAACTGCCCAATAAATCATTACACAGCACTTATATACTGGTGTGGTCACCACCGGTATTACAGTATACAGCAGCCAAGATAAAGTAGTGCAACTCTTAAAATAGTTCCCTTAAAGGTAGAACGGTTCTCTTAAAGGTGGAACGGTTACATACACTACAGGGGGAGGGGGGGAGAGAGACAGAGGGAAGGAGAGAGGGCGAGTGGCCCGCGGCCACAAATGGAGCCAAGCCCCGAGAACAGGCGTGAGCCGGCTTGAGGCTGAGAGACGGCCACGCCCGGTTGCCGGGGTAACCCTTCCCCCCCTTCCGAGCCCCCGTCCTCCCGAGCACCGGCCGCGCCGCCCCGCCCCGCACTCCCGAGAGCCCCGCTCTCCGAGCCCCAGCCGGTCCGCCCTGCACTCCCGAGAGCCCCGCTCTCCGAGCCCCGCACCCCCCGGCCGAGCCGGCTTGAAGTCCGCCGATTGCGGCTGTGAGAGACGGCCGGCGGGCCCAGTTGCCGGGGTAACCCTTCCTGCTCACCAAGCCCCGCTCGAGATCCGCAATCCCGAGAGCCCCGCCCCCCCCGCCCGAGCCGAGCGGGGAACAGAGAGAGACGCCGCGTCTCAGCTGCTCCTGCTGCGCGCGCACCCTGACCCTCGTGACCCTCGTGGCTGACGCCGTTGCCCTGGATAACGTGACACCGGGGGGGGGGGGGTGAGGAGCTTAGCAGAAGCCGTGGGACAATTACCTAGCTCGGGCCTGGCTGGGCAAGGGAGGCCCAGGCTTTGAGGCCTAACAAAAACAGGGAAAGGTAGGAAAAAGAATCTTCAGGTTAGAGAAAATATTTACAAATGAATGAAGTTTTTTTTTAAACAATTTAATAAAAGCAATTTTATTTTGCTGGAAATGTATATTTGAAAAGAAAGACACAGAAAGCAGGAAAAAGAATGGAAGCAAGATGGCGGCTACTCACCTCGGTTCAGAACGATAAGGCCCGCCCACACACGCACCGATTGGTCGACCGTCAGGTCACCAAAGCGTAGGATTGGTCAATCGTCCCGTCACTCGACCGTAGGATGGCCCGGCCGCACGCGCCAGCAAGCCGGCGTACGATTGGTCGACCTCGAGGTCACTCTGTCGCTAATGAGCGGATAATGAGATGCTAATGAGCGGAATGTTGAAGGTTTTTCGGATACCGCGGGCGCGATTTTCGTCCGGCCGAAACGTAAATACGCTTACCAGCGTTTCGGAAAGGTAAGCTTTCTTTTGACGTAACGCACGCATAGGTACGCTCTGTAACTTTCGAGCGCATAGCCGGACAGACGCACACATGAGGACAGACAGACAGAAGGACAGACAGACAGAAGCACAGACAGACAGAAGGACAGACAGAAAGAAGTATCCGTTTATATATATAGATAAAAATATTGGAGATGGGGTGGAGGGAGGGTGGGGAAAGGCTGTTTGACTGAGTGGGGCGATTGAGGTGGGGGGGGTCATATGATGAGACCCCCAGGATATGTCCAACCGGAGCTGGTAACCCGACTGGAGTACTGTTCTGCCGGGACCACCAACTCTCATGCCCCACTTATGTGCGAGCCTAGACATTGACCCCAGCTTGAGCCAACAGTTCCAGGAGAGCGAAGGAACTGGAATAAGTAAATTATTCCGCACACACTGGCCCCTAATTCATTACTGAGCCTTTCGCGTTGTCACCCTGTCGCACAGTTACCTGTCCTCATGGGATCTGTAGATGTGTAGGAGTCGTTCATTTGTTCTGCGCCTGTCCTCTTCCATAACTTTCCGACGGTCACAAGCACTAAGGTTTATCATGCAAAATGTATCGTAAAGAAGGTTATCTTTCACTTCTTGGTCAAGTTTGGAGTCAGTGGTGAAACTCGGAGAATGATTAACCTAAAATATTCACAGCAAAATATGTTCAAGAATGAATGGTAGAGAAATGTAGCGAGTGGAATCCGCTTTCTTAAAGAGAGAGTCCTACCATCAGTTAAGCAAGGCGTATGCATCAGGTAAAAATAAATCACTGTTAAAGGGGCCGTGCGGCCTAATGAATTGTCACTTACACCTAGAAGCTTAACAAGCAGACATCTGCACACTTATCATGCCTCTCAGGAACACCTTTGCTTCCTTGCATCTGCGAGCCAGAGGCCGTGATCCTCTAGTGCTGCGTTCAAAGTATCCATTTCTTACATATAAGGATTGACTGTGAGTGGCTGCAGGCTCTTCAACTATGGGAGCCATCACAGCTGACCCTTATCCTATCTTTACCCGGCATTCCGCACACGTATATTTTCCAGCAGGGATTGCTGGATAGGGATCACTAGATGGTGATCGAGAAGCTGATTTATTTTTTCCTCTCTTTAGCCCAAAGGCCGTTGGAACCAATTATAACTCTCCGACTGCTGATAACTCAGCACAGATTGGGCACCTTCTGGACATTATGATTCAGTTGCCACTGAGGCCTTTCACTAGATGTAGTTAACAGGAATTAAAGTGATAAATGTAAACAGAAAAAGGTTACACGCTTTATTAATAGAGGCATATAGCGTGGAAAAGGAAGGAAGTTATGCTAACCCTTTATAGATCTCCGGTTAGGCCTCACCTGGAGTATTGTGTCCAATTCTGGGCACTGCACTTTAGGAAGCGTGTCAAAGCCTGGGAATGGGGATTTACAAGAATGGTACCAGGGATGAGGGACTTCAGTCACATGGAGAGGCTGGGGAACCTGGGATTGTTCTCCTTAGAGCACGAAGATTAATGGGAGATTTAATGGAGGTGTTCAAAATCATGAAGGGTTTTGATGGAGTAAATAAGGAGAAACTGTATCCACTGGCAGGAGGGTCGGTAATTAGAGGACACAGATTTAAGGTGATTGGCAAAAGAGCCAGCGGTGAGATGGAGGAGAATCTTTTTATGCAGCGAGTTGTTGTGATCTGGAATGCGCTGCCTGAAAGGGCGGTGGAAGCAGATTCAGTAACAACCAATGTTCCCTCTAAACTGTGTGTCCACACGGCCGTGCAGTAATGGGAAAGGTCACGCACAGGCCGCTCACCGGCTTCTCTTTTGTAACGGGACTGCGTACTAAAAGAAACAGGCCACGCAGAAGAAAGTGCAGCTTACAGGGAGCATTGGTAGTAGCTTTGGATACTTGAAGGGGAGAAAATTAGCAGGGCAATGGGGAAAGAGCAGGGGGGAGTGGGACTAATTGGATAGCCTTTTCAAAGAGCCGGCACAGGCATGATGGGCCGAATGGCCTCCTTCTGTGCTGTATCGTTCCATGATTCAACGTTCTATGCAGTCGACGGAAATATCCGCTTAGCGCGTGTACTTATCTCAAAGATCTCTGTACCTCCAGCAGCCAGGGTTTCAGAGTTTGGTCCAGCAGGATATCAAAGCCAAGGATCTCAAAGCAAGCACTGCCAGAAACATGATTTGGGAAGCATGTGAGGTAATTGTGTTTCAGGACCGGATACGCCGCCAGGATGGTTTTGATGATCACATCTTCAATGCTGCTCCACAGCCTCTCCAAGTCATAGGCGTTGTTCTCCATGTATTTGTTGAAGAAAGATAGCTTTCTGGAAGAAATATATTTTACAGACCCGTCAGTTCCCAACTCTTGTAAATCATCATTTATCTCTCAACAACAACTTGTATTTATATAGCGCCTTTAATGTAGTAAAACATCCCAAGGCGCTTCACAGGAGTATTATAAGACAAAACAAAGATGGTCTTGTGGAGTACCTTATCTGACAAGCTGTCACGCAGCATCATTCGTACCAATCAACAGCAATAGTCGAGTTTTTTTAATTGTTCCTGGGATCTGGCATCGCTGGCAAGGCCAGCATTTATTGCCCATCCCTAATTGCCCTTGAGAAGGTGGTGGTGAGCCGCCTTCTTGAACCGCTGCTGTCCAGAAGGTGCTCCCACAGTGCTGTTAGGGAGGGAGTTCCAGGATTCTGACCCAGCGTTCCATGGGAACCAGCAACCATCTGGGCCCTGGCCATACTCTGTGAGCCCAGGCACTGAGCGGGGAGTTTTAAACTGAAGCCGGTGGGGTCCTTTAAATATGCAGATAAGCCACCATTGGGGCCTGGCTGCAATATTAACCCAAGTCCTGAGCGGGGGAACAGTGGTGACTTCCCCGCCAAGCCAAAGCTGTCGGGAAGTGGATCTGGAGTCTGAAGGAGCCCAGAAAGGTAAATGTTTCGTTTTGATGTTCCCTCGTGGTCCGGCTGTGTGCCTCTGGGCCCCACGGGGAAAGCTTGGACCTCCCTTGCATCGGGCTTCCCTCTCATTAACCCCCCCTTCTCAAGCTGCAATCCTTGCCCAACCTCCCTCTTGAACGATAGCAAAATACTGCAGATGCTGGAAATCCGAAATAACAACAGAAAATGCTGGAAAAACTCAGCAGGCCAGGCAACATCCGTGGAGAGAAATTAGAGTCGACGTTTCGGGTCTAACCCTTTTTCAAAACTGGAAAGGAAATGAAATAGATCGAAAGGTAGGGCTGCAATAGAACAAAAGAAGTGAAGAGACATTAAGAGGTATTCAAAATGAGACGAGATGGTGATAGGACAGTGGAGACAAAAGACGGCTCAGATTAGGTGTGAAATGTTCTGGCAGAATGAGAGACAGCTGCCATGTGGGAGAGAGAAAAAAAAGGAAAGTGGGGGGGGAGGGAGAAACCGCAAAGGGGTGGATAAAAAATATAAGTAAAAATGTAATAGGGGCTGAGGTTATGATCTGAAATTGTTGAACTCGATATTGAGTCCGGAAGGCTGTAAAGTGCCTAATCGGTGCTGTTCCTCGAGTTTACGTTGAGCTTCCGTGGAACAATGCAAGAGGCCAAGGACGGTGAGGACCGAGTGGGAATGGAGCGGTGAATTAAAATGACAGGCGACTGGAAGCTCGGGGTCACCCTTATGGACTGAACGGAGGTGTTCCGCAAAGCGGTCACCCAATCTGCGTTTGGTCTCCCCAATGTAGAGGAGACCGCATCGTGAGCAACGAATACAGTATACTAGATTGCAAGAAGTACAAGTAAATCGCTGTTTCACCTGGAAGGGGTGTTTGGGGCCCTGGGCAGTGGGAAGGGGGGAGGTATAGGGGCAGGTCATAATCATAATCATAATCAACTTTATTGTCATTGTTAGTGCACAAGTGCAGTACAACGAAATGTAGGCTTGCGGCTCCCGAGAGTGTACATTTAGATTAAGACATTTAAACATTCAACATACATTTGGCTTGTAATACATTAACATAAACATAACCATAATAAAGTGCATTGGCAGATGTGCAGGCTTTAGAGTTTATTTGTGGAGTTCAGTAGGATGACAGCCCTGGGAAAGAAGCTGTTCCTAAATCTGGTCGTTCGGGTGCGAATGCATCTGTAGCATCTCCCAGATGGCAGGAGGGTGAACAGACTGTGGCTGGGGTGGGTAGGGTCTTTGATGATGGTCCGTGACCTCCGTAAACAGCGTTTCTGGTATATGTGCTCTATGGTCGGTAGCCGGGTGCCGGTAATGCGTTGGGCAGTTTTGACTACCCGCTGCAGGGCTTTCCGGTCATAGTAGCTACAGCTGCCATACCATACTGTGATACAGTTCGTCAGGATGCTCTCTATTGTGCAGCGGTAAAAGTTAGAGAGGATCAGGGGTGACAGGTTACATCCCTTCAGCCTCCTTAGGAAATATAGGCGCTGCTGGGCCTTCTTCACCAGAGAGGAGGTATTGAGGGACCAGGAGAGGTCTTCCGTGATGTGGACTCCGAGGAACTTAAAGCTGTCCACCCTTTCCACCACAGCCCCATGGATGTGGATGGGGGTGTGACTTCTGCCTTTAGACTTCCTGAAGTCCACAATGATTTCTTTGGTTTTCTTGATGTTAAGGGCCAGGTTGTTATTGGCGCACCACTTCATGAGATGCTGGGCCTCCTCCCTGTAGGCTGACTCATCGTTGTTGGTGATCTGGCCTACTACCGTGGTATCATCCGCAAACTTGATGATGGTGTTGGAACCATGAACAGCCACACAGTCGTGGGTGAAGAGGGAGTAGAGGAGGGGGCTCAGCACACATCCTTGTGGGGCCCCCGTGTTCAGGGTCAGGGGGGGGGGGGAGGTGTGGTTACCTAATTTGACAGACTGGGGTCTGTTTGTTAGGAAGTCCAGGGTCCAGTTGCAGAGGGAAGTGTTCAGGCCAAGAGTGTGGAGTTTGGTGTTACATCTCCTGCGCTTGCACGGGAAGGTGCAAACATTTCACATCTAATCTGAGCCGTCTTTTGTCTCCACTAGTCCTATCACCATCTCGTCTCGTTTTGAATACCTCTTAATGTCTCTTCACTTCTTTTGTTCTGTCCCAGCCCTGCCTTTCGATCTATTTCATTTCCTTTCCAGTTTTGAAAAAGGGTTAGACCAGAAACGTCGACTCTAATTTCTCTCCACGGATGTTGCCTGGCCTGCTGAGTTTTTCCAGCATTTTCTGTTCACCCTCTTGAAGACTTACCTTAGCGCCGTAGGTTTGCCAACTCTGGTTGGACGTATCCCTGAAGGTTTCATCACATGACCTTCGACCTTCAGCTGCCCCGCAAGCACCCTCACACTCCCGTCATTGGTTTCCTGACACGTCCATCCTCGCAATGCCCCGCCTTCCCATAGCCAATTGGGAAGGGAATAGACTCTTCCTTACTCAATTGAATAATTCCTGACTGTCAGTCAAACAGCCCTCCTTACCCTTTCCTAACACACATTTTATTAATGGCCCGTATGATTTCTCTCCCTGGGTTTGCTGGCAGCAGTGTCCTGGAGATTAGTCTTCAGTTCCTGGAGACTCCAGGGCAATCCTGGAGGGTTGGCAACCCCCTAGTGCCGGGGACCGCTCCCTCTGGTCCCAGGGCAGTGGCCTCCTGCGGCCTGACTTTAACGGCCAGGCAGCCGCTTCCCGACGGCCTCCCGGCTATTTTGGTCAGGCAGTTGGCCAGCGGGAGGTTAACAAAGCCCGGCCATTAGAATCGACAGGGCCTCCCTACTGCCACTCCCAGATGGACTGACTGCGTGCTGGGCTGGTCTCCCACCTGGGACTTATAATCAGCTCCTGTTAGGGGTAGGTTATTTGATCAATAACAGTCAATACACCAGCACCTTCCATCCCAAGGCGGACACCTTCATTTCCGACAATCAACCACATTTTTAATATTCATATATTTCACTCACTATTTTGTTTGCTGGCCTATTTTGTATTATAAATAGAATAAAGGAAGGAACATCTGGAGTCTAAAGCCTAAGTCCCCATCAAATTTGGTTCCACTTCTCACCTTCAGTACAAGGCTGAGCTTCCCCTTCTTAGAATCTTTCCTACTGCTGAAAGCTCTGAATGAGGCAATCCAATAAATTTCAGCACTGGACTCCCACTCCCATGGGACCAAGAGAGGCCGTTATTCGGGCTTCATTCTCTTAAAAGGTTGTGTCCATTGTCTTCCTGCAGTGCTGCAGGATGGGGCACATTGCAGAAGCTTTGAAGGACTAGCCCCTTCTCCAAATGAAGCCTTTTTTTTCACGTGAGCTGATCGTGGAGTGGCTTTAATCTCAGGGAGAGGTTGCAGCCTGGTCCTACACTCTCAGTTGAAGGAGGAGGACATTTGGTGGGCAACAGTATTGACGATCTAAACAGGCAATGAAGATGGAGAAGATGTAGATCATGAGCAACCTTTACATCTGCTGAGGTCTCAGAGGGTTCAAAGGTAACTGTTGGGAGGCGGTGATGGTACAATGTGTTGGGTTTAAACACCCATAATTTCCCCCCCACACCAAAAATTCACGGTCTCAGCCATGGCAATAAGGGCTGAGCAGAGGCCAAGCACCTCCCCCAGGCAGGGCGGCGGGGGAGGGAGGGGGGATAAGAATTAGAAATTAGATGGGCAACTCACCTCAGGTTGTTATAGACCTCCTCACAGCCAGCTGAACAGAGGCCTGGGAGCGAGTTGCCTGATAGCCATCTCGGCTTGGGGGATGGCAAGTGACAATGAGAGACCTAAAGAGGGGGAAAAAATAAAATGACTTAAAAAGAGGGGGGGAACAGGAGGAGGTAATGTGCTATTGTGACAATGGAATAAAGGCTGTACTATCTCTCCTGACGCACCGACCCCCTTCCACATGTACTGCGCTTTTACAATGGGCAGGCCCATGCTGCACTATGAGAAAGCCGTCTACAGTTACTCTGCTGCTATACGGTCTCACCTTTTACTGCCTTTGTTTTCATCTCGGACGAAATTCTTGCTGTGCTTGTTGATGGAGTAGTTGGTGAGGTGCATGCAGACATCCTCCTGTGAGCAACAGAAGGCAAAGGGGTTGGTCTCTCGTGCAAGGGGCATCGCCCACAATAATTACGTCGAACTGCCGCCACCTCAACAAGTGGCTACCCCGGAGCGTGGCCACGCAATTGCTATTAACATGCTCACGTCAGTTTCACTGTGAGCAGAGAGGAGAAATAGACTGACGGGTACCTAGGCTCATGTCGCTGGGGAATAAACAGCGGAGACCAAAGAAAAAGAAAGCAAGACATGCATTTTTATAGCGCCTTTCACGGCCTCAGGACGTCCTAAAGCGTTTTGCAGCCAATAGATTACTTTTTTGTGGTGTAGTCACTGTTGCCCAGCAGCCAATTTGTGTACAGCAAGATCGCACAAACAGCAATGAGATAAATGACATGATAATCTGACTTTAGTGCTAGCTGGTTGAGGAGTAAATATTGGCCAGGATACCAGGGAGAACTCCTCCCTGCGCTTCTTTGAATAGTGGCCATGGGATCATTTACATCCACCTGAGCGGGCAGACGGGGCCTCGGTGTAATGTCCTATCTGAAAGACAGCTCCTCCGACAGTGCAGCATTCCCTCAGTGCTGCACTGGGAGTGCCGGCCAGGATTATGTGCCTAAGTCTGTTGAATGGGGCTTGAACCCACAACCTTCTGAATCAGAGGCGAGGGTGCTGCCCGCTGAGCCACCTAACTAGCCAAAAGGAAGTACACTTCTACTGCCCAGCCGCCCTACAATATCTCACCCAAGTGGCCACTCTCCCATCTGTGAGTGCTAACAGGCCCGTTTACCATGGGGGGCATCACAGCTAAGCCCAATCCTGTTTCCACACAACATCCCCACACACGGCAGAGCAGAGGACTGTTGAATCAGGATCACTTGTCCAGGAACCCTGGCTGATTTTTTCTAACCCTCCCTAGCACAGGAACAGCCATTTATTGGACTCCCATCTTTAAAAAGCGCGAATGCTCCATGGAGTTAATTAGAGATCAAGGGGGCAATTTCAGACTAACCCGCCCATTGGAGAGCTGACGGGATCGGGTGCAACGCTGGTTTTACTCCCCGTCCGACAGTACTCTCCAGTGAAGTCAAGGGAGACTAATATTGGGCCGGGTGCAGGGTTGCCAACTCTGGCTGGCAATATTCCCGGAGGCTTCATCACATCACCTCCTGCCTCCAACCGCCCCGCCCCACCCGGTCAAACAGCCTTTTCTCCCCAGCTCTGATATTTTTACCACAGACAGACAGAAATGTTCAAAGAAAATGAATAAAACGCACAATTTTGTTTTAACGCCTCTGTGGTTTTTCTCCCGGGTGTCGGGGAGATTCAGCTTTAATTCCTGGAGACTCCAGGCCAATCCTGGAGGGTTGGCAACCCTTAGCGGGGGGGGGGGGGGGCGGCGGTATTAAACTGACGTTCTGCCCAAGCCTGTGGTTTCCCACCCGATGAGTTAGGTTAAAATTACCCCGGTAAAAATGACCAATTGTATTACTTTTAAAGCAAGCTAACTACAATTCACTGACTTGCAGCTTTAAGAAACAAGCCAGTGGGGGGGCTACTTACCACATTCCTGTCGGTGGGTTCGGAATACTTTGTGGTGGCAAAACGGATCAGGCCCTCATCGTAGAAATATATTCGCAGAGGATCACAGGAAGTAATCAAGACGTAGAGTCTGAGGTCAAACTTGAACCCGTCCAAGATGAATGGCTGCATAGGACGGAAACTTGAAGTCATTCAAAACTCAGCTGCCCGTGTCCTAACTCGCACCAAGTCCCGTTCACCCATCACCCCTGTGCTCGCTGACCTACATTGGCTCCCGGTTAAGCAACGCCTCGATTTTAAAATTCTCATCCTTGTTTTCAAATCCCTCCGTGGCCTCGCCCCCTCTCTATCTCTGTAATCTCCTCCAGCCCCACAGCCCCTCGAGATATCTGCGCTCCTCTAATTCTGCCCTCTTGGCATCCCTGATTATAATCTCTCAACCATTGGCGGCCATGCCTTCTGTTGCCTGGGCCCTAAGCTCTGGAATTCCCTCCCTAAACCTCCCCGCCTCTCTTGCCTCCTTTATGTCGCTCCTTAAAACCTACCTCTTTGACCAAGCTTTTGGTCACCTGCCCCAATATCTCCTTGTGTGGCTTGGTGTCAAATTTTTTTTGCTTTAAAGCACTCCTGTGCAGCACCTTGGGACATTTTACTACATTAAAGATGCTATATAAATACAAGTTGTTGTTGTTGAAGTAGAGGTTGTTGAAGTACCTTTAATAGGGGGGGGGGGTTACGATATCTACATTGTGTTAACTAATTCCCTTCCTAGGGTCATCCACCTACTCCAGACCTTGATCTTGTTCCCACTCTAATTAATCTCCGCTCCCCTCCTGAAGGTACTGAGTCCTGCTGGTGTGCTTCAACCAAGTGGCGCCATCCTTTCACGCGTGAGGCCCGGGCAGCGAATGGAGGCTGGCTATTCAATCACAGAGGGCATCACAGCCGAGCCAAATTCAGGCCTCGATCTGATTGCCCCCAGCTCCCCATTTTGTTAATGTGTTTGGTTTTAACCATCGCCGTCAAACCATGGGGTGGAATTTCCCCTGTATTTGCGTCCAGAGACACGAGCGTTCAGTGTCAGGCAAATACCCAGCGAGAAAGATCGGGAAAATTCAGACGCAAGTGTGTTACCCACGTAATTGCGCTATGCCCGAATTTCCTCGATCTTTTGCGCCCGTCTATTGATCCCTGCACCGGAACACAACTGGGCCCTGTGAGGCCGCACACGTGTGTTTCTTGTGTTGGGTAAAATTATGGGATTTTTCTGGGGCTTTTTATAGCGATTTAAAAAAAAACATTATTTTCGCTGAGACCTGTGCTGTATTTTCTGTTTATTTGAAATCATCTTTACGACATTGCTTTGAGTCAGATGAAAAATTGAAAAGCTTCATCGATCGCAGGGTCTTTAAAGTGCAGGAATGATGTTTAGCCGGCCCGAAACTTTAATTTTCATATGAGGAGGAATATATGGCGTGAGTTTCCTGGGGCCTAACTTCAACGGACGTAAAAATGGGGAGAGATGTGGAACGGGCTGCCGACTCGTTTCACACTGCCGCACAAAGTCGAGATCGACCCCGGGGGAGCATTTCTAAAATGAAGAAGGGATTAATCGCAGGGAGATAGGCTATTTGAAATGGGTAGGGTTTGTGTTAAAAAGAGTTGAACATACTTTAGATTAAAAGACATCCTCTTTCATAAATGTCTCGTTATTGAACCCACAAAGAAATCAATACATGGTGTCAGAAGTGATTGAAAGAGAATGGCCTAGAAATTCAGTAAGGCCCCGCCAGCTCGCTTGCGCCCAAAAGTTAGCGCTGCGCGCGGAGCCAGTTGCGACCGTCAGAAATTCAGTTTTTGCACCCCAAGTCGGAACCGGGCGCTATTCCAGGGTGTGCCCGCCCCCGCTTGGGGCGATGAAACTGAATTTCAGCGCTGTAGGTGCCGCTGCGCCACCCGCTGCGGAGCGGCAGGCTGTGGTACTGCAGGCCTCCTCCTTCTCTTAAGGGGGAGGTGCCTGCAACGGGGAGATCGCCGCTTGATAGTGCCGGCAAATGAGCCCGGCACCACGGAGAAGTGCCGGGCTCGCGGAAAGCAGCCGGCAATGCCGCGGGGGGGGGGTGGAGGAGGCCGGGGAAGGAGGTGCGGGCAGGCACTAAATATGGGTGTCGGGCCGGTATCGGGGCGGAAACGGGGCACTGCGCACACCGATGGCGTCATCGGTGCCGGCGCAGCGCTACCGGCTACCGCCGCCATTACCGCTGCGCTGAATATCAGCGCAAACTCCTCTATTGGCGCAGAAGCCCTCTTTGGGCGGTAACTGGGCGCAAAGCTGGCGGGGCCTTACTGAATTTCTAGCCCAATGTCTTTTAATCTAAAGTATGTTCAACTCTTTTTAACAGCATTTACAGGAGACATCATGCTAGTGATGCATCTAGAACGAAACTGAAACTAAACTCCTTTGCTTGTCTCTCACATGACCTCTGCTGGTCAGGCATAAGTAATCAATACATGCAAACATGCTGGTAAGACATGATAATCAAACAGGCAAATAACATCACTATTTGCTGATATCATTACAGGGTTGGTGGGACGAGAGGGCGTGCATGTAAAATCCGTAAGCAGAGATGCCAGGGAAGTATTTCTTTTCACAGAGTGTCATCACTCTGAGGCGTGAGGTGAGTGTGGAGTCGCTGAAAGGGAACAGCGCGCTTCCAGTCACAGGGGCAAGGTGCCAGTCAGTTGTGCTTTGGGGAGTCCTGGGCAGCCCCGGGCTCTGAGCTTGGTCTGACTGCCTAAGGGAGTCGGAGAGTCATTTCCCAGAGTGTTTCCTGAATTGGCGGCAGGTTTTTTTTGGTCTTTGTGTTTGTTCACCTCTCACGGGCGGGGAGCTGGTGCGGTGCCTGTGGGTTCATGGAGCACGAGGTGCCACCACCGACCTTTCTCGCCCCTCTTTTCATGTGCTTGTTATGGAGTTCTTTAGCAGAACCAATGTCATTCAGGTAAGAATTCTCCTTTACGAATGCCCACATAGTAACACTGAGCAGGAAACTGTGGTGTGGGCTAAAGTACCTTTGGAATGTACACCTGGCACACCATGTCTTCCCCTGGTTTAACTTCATTGGTGTTTCTGGTCAAGAAGATGCCACGGCCCTGACATTCAGAATCAGGTTTGCAGATGAATGTCTTGCTTTTCCTTGCTTTGCTGTAGGCCATAAACTCATGATAACTGTAGAAAGAAGCATTTTTCAATACTGAGAGAGAATAACACGTTAAGAAAGACTTGCATTTCTATAGCACCTTTCACGACCACAGTACGTCCCAAAGCGCTTTACAGCCAGTGAAGCACTTTTTTGAAGTGTGGTCACTGTTGTAATGTAGGAAACGCGGCAGCCAATCTGTGCACAGCAAGCTCCCACAAACAGCAATGTGATAATGACCCGATTATCTGTTATAGTGATGCTGATTGAGGGATAAATATTGGCCAGGACACCGGGGAGAACTCCCCTGCTCTTCTTCAAAACAGCACCATGGCGTCTTTTATGTCCACCTGAGTGGGCAGACGGGGCCTCGGTTTAACGTCTCAGCTGAAAGACGGTACCTCTGACAGTGCGGCACTCCCTCAGTACTGCACTGGGTGTGTCAGCCTATTTTTTAAATGGTGAGAAACTATTAAATGTTGGTGTTCAGAGAGATTTGGGTGTCCTCGTACAAGATACACAGAGAGTTAGCATGCAGGTACAGCAAGCAATTAGGAAGGCAAATGGCATGTTGGCCTTTATTGCAAGGGGGTTGGAGTATAAGAGTAAGGAAGTCTTGCTACAATTGTACAGGGCTCTGGTGAGACCACACCGGGACAGTTTTGGTTTCCTTATTTAAGGAAGGATATACTTGCCTTGGAGGTGGTGGAATAAAGGTTCATTAGATTGATTCCTGGGATGAGAGGACTGTCCTATGAGGAGAGATTGTGTAGAATGGGCCGATACTCTCTGGAGTTTAGAAGAATGAGAGGTGATCTCATTAAAACATATAAGATTCTGAGGGGGATTGACAGGGTAGATGCTGAGAGGTTGTTTCCCCCTGGCTGGAGAGTCTAGAACTAGGGGGCATAGTTTCAGGCTAAGGGGTCGGCCTTTTAAGACTGAGATGAGGAGGAATTGCTTCATTCAGAGGGTGATGAATCTTTGGAATTCTCTGCCCCAGAGGGCTGTGGATGCTCAGTCGTTGAGTATATTCAAGGCTGAGCTCGATAGATTTTTGGACACCAGAGGAATCAAGGGATACGTGGAATGGGCAGGAAAGTGGAGTTGAGGTCGAAAATCAGCCATGATCTTATTGCATGGCGGAGCAGGCTCGAGGGGCCGTATGGCCGACTCCTGCTCCTAATTCCTATGTTCTTATGACTGGGATTGATTTTACACATAATTTATATTATGTAACTATCCTCCACTCACTCAATTTTGCTGGAGAAATAATCCTGCCTTTATCGGGAGACGTTGCTGAGTTCTGTTTGCTGCAGCTCATTGAGAGTCTTTTTAAATAGACTCTGTAAATAGACACTGTAAATAGATTCTGTTTGCTGTAAAATAGACTGTTTGCCATAAGTCCCACCACACCCCCAACTCAGGGGCTGACACAGTGGTCTCAATAGACACGCTGAATATTTACAGGAGACTTTGCTCTTAAACCTTACACTTTGGCTGTTGGGAGTAGTTTTAAAAATCATCGGGGGTAATTTTGCCTTTTGGTGAAGGTGTGAAACGGGTGATTTCGGATTAACCGCGTGTTATACCCCCCTCACGGTTTTCCCTTGCATTGACTTCCGGTGGGGTGTACATTGGGCGGTCGATCTAACATCCCCTCATTTTACACCTCTGCCGAAAGTTAAAATGACCCCCATTGACCTCTGGGACCTGGGTATAAGTTCAACCAAGACTGAGGGGAAGAGAGAAGCAGAGGTAAATCAAGAGGGAATGGTTAGATGACTCCAAGCTCCAATCCTGTAAATTGTAGGAGAAAAGGATGGGAAATTAAGGAGTAGAACAGTTTTGAGAGGCTAGGGAAGCATGAATTAGAGTGACAAGCTGTTTTGATCTCAACACAGGAGAATGGAGGTCCAGGAAGAATGTGTGGAACAGTGAATTTGAAGCTGATGAGTAATTAAAGGAGCGATATCTGGTAGAATCAGTGCAATAAAGACAAGAAAATTTGTGATGGATAGAAGATGGGAAGGGAATCATTTAACAAATAAGAAGCTGTTTCTTGCCTCCTGATCAGTGCAAGAGTGATGCTGGAAGAGATCCTGATCCGGGAATATCTAAGCCTTGGGCATTCTTGCGTTTTGTAGAGTTTTGAAAGCTCCGGCCTTTAAGTAAGAAGAGCCGAGAGGAAAGTGAAGTAGATTTATGCGACTTGATTTTTAAAATATTTATCTGCTCTTCAAGGTGAGGGCTGTTAGTCCTGAGGAATGGAGGTCTTCCCATTGCAGGCTCCCAATGCTGGTATCAAGCTCCCAGATCAGGTATAGCACAGTCAGGCGTTGACTAAAGCTCCCATAGTCTGCCCAACAATGTTCCTTAGCCACAACCTCAGAAGAGTATCCTAGTGCACCAAGGTGACGATTACTTTTCCATTCTGCACAATAGCCAGCTTATGGTCTCTCTGAGTAAGATTGTGAATTTTCTGGTTATAGACTCATGTCTACCAGGAACTGGACTCAGACTGCCCAAACACACGGGACCTTTACAGACAGCAGGCAGAGGAGACCATCATTCCATCTGCAATTTGAACCCAGGTCCCAGAGATAAAAGTCCAGCTTCTAACCCATTGCGCTACCCGGTGCCTGTTTCCATGTTCTGCCCTGTAAGTGTGGCTTTAGTCTATCATTAATGTGCCATGAAGTTGTTTCACTCCCCGGCCTTTCCTGGAACTTACTCAGATGGTAGACACCACGTTTTAGGGAAAATATTGTAATCCTTTGGATATAGCCTTAACATCCTATTTAAGTTCCTGGCCAGCAAGTCCTTCCTGCAGATCTCATTCATCCCAGGAAAATGATTAATTTTCTGTATGAGAAAAAAGAGTCATCAATCCGCATTGACTGCACACACAGTGTGTAGTAACACCTTTCATTTATTCATAGAATCATAGATGTTAACGGCGCAGCAGGAGGCCATTCGGCCCATCATGTCTGTGACGTCTGACAAAGAGCTATCCAGCCTAATCCCACTGTCCAGCTTTTGGTCCGCAGCCCTGTAGGTTACAGCATTTCAAGTGCATATCCAAGTACTTTTTAAATGCGATGAGGGTTTCTGCCTCTACCACCCTGTCAGGCAATGAGTTCCAGACCCCCACAACCCTCTGGGTGAAAACAGTTCTCCTCAAATCCCCTCTAATCCTCCGACCAATTACTTTAAATCTATGCCCCCTGGTTATTGACCTCTCTGCTAAGGGAAATAGGTCCTTCTTATCCACTCTATCCAGGCCCCTCCTAATTTTAAACACCTCAATTAAATCTCCCCTCAGCCTCCTCTGTTCCAAAGAAAACAACCCCAGCCGATCCAATCTTTCCTCATAGCTAAAATTCTCCAGTCCTTACAACATCCTCGTAAATCCGTAGGGATGCGTCAGCTATACATACAGCGCCGCGTTCAGAGTCAATACAATGGCTTCCCGTGGCAGTGGGAGCACGATGTCCCTCAGCCGCTCCGTCCTCCTCTTCACCGCGGCCTCCTCCTCACTGTTGCCGGCTCCACGTGTGGTGGCCTGCTTCTCCCGCTCTGGCCACCATGCCCGGCTCCCCTCCTCCCATCCGGACTGCGAGTTACCTGAAATGGAGCTGCCGGCCGACGTGCTGCAGCGTGTCGTGAGTCTGCTGCTGCTGCTCGTTGCGCTGCGCTCCTCCGCCCGACTCGCCAAACACATCGTCGGGATGTGAATGCTCCAATGCGGCCTCCTCTTCACCATCGCCGGCTCCAAGCTCCACGGCCCGGGGCCTACTTCTCTCTCTTCACGGATCGGCCTCTGGCCGCCATGCTCGGCTCCCCTCCTCCCAGTCGGAATTCCTTCCCGCCGAGGAGCTGCCGGCCATGTGCTCCAGCGGGTTGGCTTGGCTGCTGCTGCTGCTCACCGCGCTGCGCTGCTTCTGCCCAACTCGCCGAGCAGCTCGCTCCGGTTGCGGGAGTGAGCGGCGAGAGCTGGCCACCCGAAGCAGGGAGAGCGATCTCAGCACCGGACCGTCACGGCTGCCATCTTGACAATATGTCATAGCAGAGATCAGCTGATTGGGATTGGGATCTTCCTGACTTTCGTGGCTCAGTAGAAAGAAAGACTTGCATTTCTATAGCGCCATTCACGACGTCAGGATGTCTCAAAGGGCTTTACAGCCAAACATAGAAACATAGGCCTAGAAATTCGGTATAGCCGCGTTTGGGGCGCTAGTCCTGGCGATGTGCAAAGTTTAGCGCCACCTAGCGCGATATTGGGTTGCAGCAGCCCTAAAGGTGATTGCGGCGCTAAATCAGGCGCTGCACGCTACTCTTAAGGTGCTAACCCGGCGGCGCAACCCAATTTCGTGGCGGCGGGGCGCAGCGAGGGTGCTGTCAATAATCACTTTCCCTCAGACACACTGGCGCCGGCCAGCTCTTAAAGGGGCAGGTCAATTGGCATCACCAGACACACTCACTGCCCTGTAGGCCTTCAAAGCGGTGGGAGCCTACCTGTGGCCCACCAGCCTAGCAAGACATGGAAAGGGTGAGGCAGAGGGCGGAACGCCTCACTGATGGGGCATTGGATGCTTTGGTTGGCGCAGTGGAATCAAGGCCAAGGGAGATGGTTGGAATGTGATTTATGTTTTGGACAGTCTCCCGGGTGTGAGAGTTGTTATGTGTCAGTGTATTAGTTTTGCTTTCTATTGCCATAGCTTTCTCATGTAAATGTAACACTTTCTTCATTTACAATGGCCATGCCTGCTATTTACATGCATCTTGCCCGTCACAGGCTTGGGGGCATCAGACCGGTTCCATTCCCGTTCTTGGAATGGCAGCAAGCATTCCGTGAGAGGAGCCTAGAAGCTACTTCTGATCAGCCTGTGACGCGCAGCCTGAGAAGAGCCGCTCGCGTAGAAGTTCAGGCCAGCAGGCATCTTCTCAGCCACCGACAGAGATGTCCTGCACGTTATCTGAGGCTGCAGATCTGGCTGAAGCAGCTGGCACAGCTCAGTCACCACCTCCTTTCCAAATCACAGCCTTCTGACACACTGCTCCTCCGGCATGTTCATGTAGGAAAACTGCTGTCGGAAAACCCTGCCAGTGTAAGGTCTGCTGTGGCGACGTCTGTTGGCCCTCCTCCGTCTGGCCATGCCTGCCCCCCTCTCCCAGCGTCTCAGTGCCCTTTCCAGATGATTCAGCAGCAGGTTGTTCCCCTCCAATGCAGCCCCCATAATAAGTGCCCACAGGAAGGTTCCCCGTTGTCAAGGCTCACCAACAGCAAGGTGATGGTCAGAAGGCTGAAGATCGCCTGCCTGTGCTGGCTCAGTGGTCAAATGGCTCTCAGTGTGCAGCTCAGCAACTTTTTGTAGCTCTCGAGGAAGTTGTGCTCCAAAAATGGCTGCCGCTTTTAAAACACACCAGCCCCCTTTAAATAACGCTCCTCCAGCCCGAGAGTGACTTGGTAAAGGCCCAGGTAAACTGTCACTATTAGCGCCAGGCGCTACAGAGGGGGGCGCCACTGAATTTCCGGTCCGGGGCGCCCAAAAGGCGTTGCACACTCAAATTACGTCATAATCAGCCTGCGCCCATGAGCGGGCGCTAAGATTTAGCGCCGGCGCTAAATGCATGCTCAATATGGGGCGAGGCACTAGGCGCCTTGCGCCTGCGCGGAAATTGGCTAGCGCCCCACTTCTCGGCCTCTTTAGGCGTTAATCGGTGGCGCTAACAACCGAATTTCTCCCCCATAGAAACATAGAAGATAGGAGCAGGAGTAGGCCATTCAGCCCTTCGAGCCTGCTCCGCCATTCAATTAGATCATGGCTGATCATCCAAATTCAGTACCCTGTCCCTGCCTTCTCCCCATATCCCTTGATCCCTTTAGCCTTAAGAAATATATCCAACTCTTTCTTGAATATATTTAATGAACTGGCCTCCACCGCCCTCTGTGGCAGAGAATTCCACAGGTTCACCACTCTCTGGGTGAAGAAATTCCTCCTCATTTCAGTCCTAAATGGCTTACCCCTTATCCTTAGACTATGACACCTGGTTCTGGACTCCCCGGCCATCAGAAACATCCTTCCTGCATCTAGTCTGTCCAGACCCGACAGAATTTTATAGGTTTCGATAAGATCCCCTCTCAATCTTCTAAACTCCAGTGAGTATAAGCCCAATCGACACAATCTCTCCTCATACGTCATTCCTGCCATCCCAGGTATCAGCCTGGTGAATCTTCGCTGCACTCCTTCCATGGCAAGAACGCCCTTCCTCAGGCAAGGTGACCAAAACTGCACACAATATTCAAGGTGCGGTCTCACCAAGGCCCTGTACAACTGTAGCAAGACATCCTTGTTCCTGTACTCGAACCCTCTTGCTACGAAGGCCAACATACCATTTGCCTTCTTAACTGCCTGCTGCACCTGCATGCTTACCTTCAGCGACTGGTGCACAAGAACACCCAGGTCTCTTTGCACTTCCCCTTCTCCCAATCTATTGCCATTCAAATAATAATCTGCCTTCCTGTTTTTGACACCAAAGTGGATAACCTCACATTTATCCACATTATAGTGCATTTGCCATGTTTCTGCCCAATCACCCAACCTGTCAAAATCGTACTGGAGTTTCACGACATCCTCCTCACAGCATACCCTCCCACCCAGCTTTGTGTCGTCTGCAAATTTGGAGACATTACATCCAATTCCCTCGTCCAGATCATTAATATATATTGTGAACAGCTGGGGTCCTAGGACCGATCCTTGCAGTACCCCACTAGTCACTGCCTGCCACTCGGAAAACGACCCGTTTATTCCAACTCTTTGCTTTCTGTCTGCCAACCAGTTCTCTATCCAAGTCAATACCTTGCCCCCAATCCCATGTGCCTTAATTTTGCATGCTAATCTCTTATGTGGGACCTTATCGAAAGCCTTCTGAAAGTCCAAATACACCACATCCACTGGTTCTCCCTTATCTATTTTACCAGTTACATCCTCAAAAAATTCCAGTAGATTAGTCAAGCATGATTTACCTTTTGTAAATCCATGTTGACTTTGTCCGATCCTGTCACTGCTTTCCAAGTGCTCTGCTATTACATCTTTTATAATGGACTCTAGCATTTTCCCCACTACCGATGTCAGGCTTACCGGTCTATAATTCCCCGCTTTTTCTCTACCACCTTTTTTGAATAGTGGGGTAACATTAGCTACCCTCCAATCCATGGGTACTGTTCCAGAGTCTATCGAGTTCTGGAAGATGACCAGCAATGCATCTACTATTTCTAGGGCCACTTCCTTAAGTACCCTGGGATGTAGATTATCAGGCCCTGGGGATTTATCGGCCTTCAGTCCCATCAATTTTCCTAACACCATTTCCCTACAAATACTGATTTCTTTCAGTTCCACCCTTTCATCAGACCCTATGTTCCCCGGCATCTTTGGGAGGTTATTTGTGTCCTCCTTTGTGAAGACAGAACCAAAATATGTATTTAGTTGGTCTGCCATTTCTTTGTTCCCCATTATAAATTCCCCTGATTCTGACTGCAAGGGACCTACGCTTGACTTCACCAATCTTTTTCTCTTCACATATCTATAATAGCTTTTACAGTCAGTTTTTATGTTCCCTGAAAGCTTACTCTCATATTCTATTTTCCCTTTCTTAATTAATCCCTTTGTCCTCCTTTGTTGAATCCTAAACTGCTCCCAATCCTCAGGATTATTGCTTTTACTGGCCGACTTATATGTCCTCTCTTTGGATCTTATGCTATACCTAATTTCCCTTGTTAGCCACGGTTGAGTCACCTTTTTTGTTTTATTTTTATGCCAAACTGGGATGAACAAATTCTGTAGCTCATCCATTCGGTCTTTGAATGTTTGCCATTGCCTATCCACCGTCAACCCTTTGAGTGCCATTCCCCAATCAATCCTATCCAACTCGCTCCTCAGGCCATCGTAGTTTCCTTTATTTAAATTGAGGACCCTAGTCTCTGATTCAACTACTTCATTCTCCATCTTAATGAAGAATTCGATCATATTATGATCGCTCCGACCCAAGGGGCCTCGTACAACAAGATTGCTAATTAATCCTTTCTCGTTACATAATACCCAGTCTAAGATGGCCTGATCTCTGGTTGGTTCCTCGACATATTGGTCCAGGAAACCATTCCGAAAACACTCCAGGAATTCCTCCTCCACAGTATTGTTACTAATTTGGTTGGCCCAATCTATATGTAGATTAAAGTCACCCATGATGACTGCTGTGCCCTTGTTGCACGCTTCTTTAATTTCCCTTTTAATGCCATCCCCAACCTCCACCTTACTGTTTGGAGGTCTATATACCACTCCCACTAACGTTTTTTTCCCCTTAGTATTCCTCAATTCTACCCATACAGATTCCACATCATCAGAGCTAATATCCTTCATTACAATTGTGTTAATCCCTTCTTTAACCAGTAATGCTACCCCACCTCCCTTTCCTTTTTGCCTATCTTTCCTGAATATCGAATAACCCTGAATGTACTTTTTGAAGTGTAGACACTGTTGTAATGTAGGAAACACGGCCATCAATTTGTGCACAGCAAGATCCCACAAACAGCAATGTGATAATGACCAGATAATGTTTTTTTTAGTGATGTTGGTTGAGAGATAAATATTGGCCAAGACACTGGGGAGAACTCCCCAGCTCTTCTTCAAATAGTGGCATAGGAGCTTTTGCGTCCACCTGACTGGGGCCTGCGGTTTAAGGTCCTAAAGATCACACCTCCGACAGTGCAGCACTCCCTCGGTACTGGCACCAGGAGAGTCAGCTCTGGATTATGTGCTCAAGTCTCTGGAGTGAGCTTTGAACCCATAGCCTTCTGACTCGAGGGGCGAGAGAGTGCTACCCACTGCGCCACGGCTGACAATGAACACAGTGTCACACTGTGATGGTACATTTACCAATTGAGCCACCCGCATACTGAAATTTAAATGTGTGAGGTTCCCCTGGCTCTGGTAGAAAATCTGGGGAAACGGCAACTTCCCCTTATTGGGTCAACAGTTGGCTAATTACCTGGTAGCGTTTCAGTTCCATGGCTTTGTCCAATGACACTGAGTAGTCAGTCCAGAACAGAGTCCATTCCTCATCATCACCCACCTCTTTCAACCCAAACTGAACGGCCGCACGACGAACTACAAAAAAAACAGAAAGCAGTAGATGCTAGCTCAATGAATCGTTTTCAATCTGAGCTCGATAGATTTTTGCTAGCAAGGGTGTTAAGGGATTTTGGAGCCAAGGCAGGTGCATGGAGTTAGGTCACAGATCAGTCATGATCTCATTGAATGGCGGAACAGGCTCGAGGAGCTGAATGGCCTCCTCCTGTTCCTATGCTCCTAAACCATGAGCTCAATATTGAGAATTGGTCACCTCACAATGAACTAGGACACTTTCCAAAAGCTAAATCACTTACACAGACACTTCCTACGGATAGTCTCTAACCTTTTGCACGTCTCTAGTGAGATTACTTGTTCTTCCTGTTTTGGTATAGGGAAAAAAGACTGACCTGGTGAGTCTTCACACTCCTGGCTTCCAATTGGCTAAATATTTGCTGGAGTTCCCTAATAGTGTGGCAATATTTTCAGGGGGTCCCTGGGAGGGTGTCCATATTTATAGGAGGTCCCCAGGGGTATTTCAATATTTACAGGGGGTCCCTGGGAGTGTTTCTGTATTTACAGGATGCCCCGGGAGTTTGTCAATATTTGATGGGTGTCCCAAAACAGAAATATTTGAAAACCATTCTTTTGAAGTCGCTCCCATTTGCAAGATGGATGGTAAGGTCCAGGGAGAAAGTGAAAGGAGTCAAGTAAGTGGAGGAGGTCACTCGGCCCCTCATTCCTGTGCTGGCTCTTTGAAAGGGCAACCAATCAGTCCCACTCCCCCTGCTCTTTCCCCATAGCCCTGCAAATTTTTACCCTTAAAATATTTATCCAATTCTCTTTTGAAAGTTATTATTGAATCTGCTTCCACCGCCCTTTCAGGAAGCGCATTCCGAATCACAACAACTCGCTGCGTAAAAAAAAATCTCCTCATCTCACCTCTGTTTCTTTAGCCGTTTACCTTAAATCTGTGTCCACTGGTTACCAACCCTCCTGTTACTGGAAGCAGTATCTCCTTATTTATTCTATCAAAGCCCTTTATTATTTTAAACACCTCTATCAAATCCCCCCTTAACCTCCTCTGCTCTAAGGCGAACAACCCCAACTTCTCCAGTTTCTCCACGTCACTGAAGCCCCTCATCCCTGGTACCATTCCATCTGCACCCTTTCCAAGGCCTTGACATCCTTCCTAAAGTGTGAAATTGTATCTTGGAATGAGTCAGCAGGTTCCGGAGAAGAGGTGAGTGTGTTGGCAAATGAAGCAAGAGATCGTATTTATTTTTATTTCAACAGGACCCTAAAATCTGAGGGGTAATTTTTGCAGAGCTCCGCGCCCTACCTCCAACTTTCACTCCCATCTAGAGAGGCTCCACGCTGCCAACCCAACCCTCCATCACGTCCCCGGATGGATCAGCCTATTCAGCACAGGACTGAGCTCGAACCAAGGAGTTCCCAGGTCTGTATGGCCCGGCTTTGGAAAAGATATTTACCCACTGAACCGTCAAGAGTGCTACAAGACATTTATTGAGCTGTGGTTCTTTTTTAATGCAAAATCCCCAATTATTAAGGTGGAGTCGAAATTCCCCAAATCTTTGGCTGGAACTTTTCCAATGAGGAAGTTTCACAGCAGAGGCCAACTAGAGTTTCACATACTCACCACTGGACTGCTTGCAGTTTGAAAGATTGATCCATATTCATCTGAAACAGGAAAGATACAAAGAGACAGACACGTGCACAAGGAGCTTTGGTTCAATAAAGACAACCACCTTCCTCAAGTATCCTTTTCAACCTTATCTTTCTTGGGGAAAAAAATGATCACTCTCCTGTCCTCAGGAGTCATGCAGGGATATAATTCCACAGACACTGGAACTGAGTCAGACAGATAAACAGGGTGGCAGCTTAACGGCCCGGCCTGTGCGGAGCTAGCTAACCTCGGCTCGGGTGGCAATGGGGGTGGCGGGAAATAATTTAAAACATCTTTCTTCCCAGGGACACCAGAGGGTGGTAGATTGGATTCTGTCCCAACACACCACAGTTCTACTGTTAGAACAGCAGGGGAGTTTTTGATTTAAATATTATATGATTACAAATACCCAGAAGCTGTAATCTAACAGTCCTTGGCAGTGAACATTGGTGCGTCACTGAAACACCAATAAGGAAAGTGCAGAGGAGATTTACCAGAATGGTTCCAGGGATGGGGGATCTTAACTACAAGGACAGGTTGGAGAAGCTGGATTTGTTTTCATTAGAGCAAAGGAGGTTGAGGGGTGATTTGATAGAGGTGTACAAGATTATGATGGGTTTGGATAGTCTAGATGGGGAAAGGCTGTTCCCACTAGTTGATGTTACAAGGACTAGGGGACACTCGGTCGATGGGGTGCAAATGACAGGCAATGACTATCTCCAACAAGCGAGAGTCTAACCACCTCCCCTTGACACTCAACAGCATTACCATCGCTGAATCCCCCACCATCAATATCCTGGGGGTCACCATTGACCAGAAACTTAACTGGACCAGCCACATAAATACTGTGACAACAAGAGCAGGTCAGAGGCTGGGTATTCCGCGACGAGTGTCTCACCTCCTGACTCCCCAAAGCCTTTCCACCATCTACAAGTCACAAGTAAGGAGTGTGATGGAATACTCTCCACTTGCCTGGATGAGTGCAACTCCAACAACACTCAAGAAGCTCGACACCATCCAGGACAAAGCAGCCCACTTGATTGACACCCCATCCACCCGCTTCACTCCCTCCACCACCGGCACACCGTGGCTGCAGTGTGTACCATCTACAAGATGCACTGCAGCAACTCGCCAAGGCTTCTTCAGTAGCACCTCCCAAACATGTGACCTCTTCCACCTATAAGGACAAGAGCAGCAGGTGCATGGGAACACCACCACCTCCAAGTTCCCCCTCCAAGACACACACCATCCTGACTTGGAAATATATCGTTGTTCCTTCATCGTCGCTGGGTCAACATCCTGGAACTCGCTCCCTAACAGCACTGTGGGAGTACCTTCACCACACGGACTGCAGCGGTTCAAGAAGGTGGCTCACCACCCACCACCCTCTCAAGGGCAACTAGGGATGGGCAATAAATGCTGGCCTTGCCAGCGACGTCCATGTTATGTTCATTAATAAATAGACATTCTTATTATGAACACAGCTAGCTTCTAGCTAGTCATTTATTCAGTACACGTTCTCTAGGTACAGTATCTGTAGAGATGCAGCATGTGTGCTCCTGTGTGCAGGCTGCCATCTTGACTGTTGCCTTGTGGGTAGCCTAGTGCCTCATGGGTAATGTAGTCTTAATATATATACAGCTGGGTAGTGTAGTCTTATACATACAGCTATAAACAGCTCTACGGCTTCACCTAGTGTCCACTATAGAATGACATGTTATTGATCGTTACATCCCCCTTTCTTTGAGGTTTAACAAAATCAATATCAATCAACTTTCAAGAAAACAATAAAGATAATATCAGTAACACTTTTGTTAGTGCTCTATAAACATAAACATTTTCAAATCAGTCAACACATTTTCAAAGCTTTGCATTGTACTCAAAGATTAAGTCTATCAGGCTCTTTTACTTCACATGTGGATCTTCTCAACACGGGTAAGTCTGATGTGTCTTCATGAGATTGTTCTGGCAGTGAATGACAAGATGCAGTTGCGGCATTGTCATCAATCTGCTCTTGTATAGATCGAGGTCTCCTTGCAATCTTTGCTTGGAGAGGGTTTCAGTGTTTCCTTCACTCTTCATGCCATAACTCTCAATGTAGTCAATGCACTCTCGAAAAACTGCTGGCAGCTGGATCCCATCATACAGCATAGTCCTCTCAGCAGCCTCGGCTAATGGAACACCAAAGATTGGCCTGAGGGAAGAAGGAGTATCCACCGGAACTGCTTCCTGCTCTGGTGCAGGCTTCTTCTTTTTCTTTTTCTCTTTCCACTGCTTAACAACATCTGCTGCGGTTATATCTTTGGACTTTTTCTCCTTGTGTTTTTCCTCTTTGCGCTTTTCTTCCTTTGGCTTCTCTTTGACCTTAAAGTCTTTTTCTTTCTTCTTGGAGAAACTAGGCTTTTTGAAGACATGGATACCCTTTGGCCTTTTCATCCTTGATGGGCTCTCTGCTTCATCACCTGAGTCATCTGGTCTGCTTATGGCACAGTTTATACGGTAGACTCTTTTGACCAGTTCTAAGTCCTCACAAGCTTTGTCACCTAGTATCGAATCAAGCCTTTCAGCCACAACAGAAAACATGAGATGATGCACTTTGTCTTTGACTGTCACTTTAAGTCTGCATACACCTAAGCTATCTATTGTCTGTCCATTATAGCTCTTCGGTAGTACTGACTTTTTTTGTATTTTGGGCTTTTCTTTCATATTTTTTATGTCACTCATACTGATTAAGTTTGCTTTTGCCCCAGTGTCCAGTCTCAATGTAACTAATGCTCCATTTATCTGCAGTGGGATCATCCATTTGTCCACTTTTACTGCATTGACTTTATGTTCAGCATTGTCCATTTCTGAGGGCTGCACATTTTCTGTATCTTTTTTGATATCGTCACATGACACCATTCCTACAAAAAATGTCTCACTTAAATCAGTGTCCTCAATCACATTAACTTGTTGCCCTTTCGTTGTTTTTACTTTTGAAAAGCATTGTTTGGCAAAGTGATTCTTTCCATTACACTTTGTGCACATTTTTCCAAATGCTGGGCATTGTCTTAACTGGTGTTTGTAACCACAGCTTTTACAATTAAAAATTTCATCCTCCGATTGCTTTTCATTTCTGTTCTGCCCACGTTTCTTCCCCTTGTAGGACACAGCACCGACAGCAGCATTTTCACTCATTACAATCGCATCATTATTGATTTCACTGAAAGTCTTCGCGTGCTTTCGAGCTAGCTCGCTGGCTTGGCATATTTTCACCGCATTTTCCAAATTTAGTTCGGTTTCTCTCAACAGACGTTCCCTGACTTTTTTATCATGAATACCAAACACAATCTGGTCACGAATCATGGATGATTTCAGCTCAGAGAAATTACATGTCTGTGCTTTCAGTTTCAGATCAGTTATAAAGCTATCAAAAGTCTCATTTTGTTGCTGTGTCCGAGAACGGAAGATGTATCTTTCATACGTCTCATTCTTTTTGGGAGAGCAATGTGCATCAAATTTTTTTAGCACATCTTCTAATTTTTCTCTGTTCTCCGCTGGATTAAATACAAATGTATTAAATACCTCTATCGCCTGTGGGCCTGCAACCGTAAGCAGCAATGCTATCTTCCTTGCGTCTGGCTTCGTACCGAACCCGATGGCTGCAATGTAGAGTTCGAATTGCTGTTTAAAAGTCTGCCAATTGTAGTCGATTTTTTCTGAGAGATTCAAACGCTCTGGTGGCTTCAAATTCTCCATGTTGCTTTTCACAATTTTCAGCAGATCTTCACCATCCTGGTACCATGTTATGTTCATTAATAAATAGACATTCTTATTATGAACACAGCTAGCTTCTAGCTAGTCATTTATTCAGTACACGTTCTCTAGGTACAGTATCTGTAGAGATGCAGCATGTGTGCTCCTGTGTGCAGGCTGCCATCTTGACTGTTGCCTTGTGGGTAGCCTAGTGCCTCATGGGTAATGTAGTCTTAATATATATACAGCTGGGTAGTGTAGTCTTATACATACAGCTATATACAGCTCTACGGCTCCACCTAGTGTCCACTATAGAATGACATGTTATTGATCATTACAGCCCACATCCCATAAGCGAATTTAAAAAAATCAAGCGGGCTGCTTTGTCCTGGATGGTGTCGAGCTTCTTGAGTGTTGTTGGAGCTGCACTCATCCAGGCAAGTGGAGAGTATTCCATCACACTCCTTACTTGTGCCTTGTGGATGGTGGAGAGGCTTTGGAAAGTAAATTGACTGTTGTAATGTAGGGAAACATGGCAGCCAATAAGCTATAAGGTCATGAAAGGCTCTATTTAAATGAAAGTTCCTTCTTTTTCTTTGGTTTTGACTATTAACTGAACCCTCAAGGTTAGATCACTCCAAGGTGTCTGTTACTTTTGTTCCTCCCACTCTCTCCCCTCCTGCCCGGAAGGCACTGACTCACACTAGGGTACTAACGTTCCACGAGTGCTCATATGCCTCTGGATACCTCTTATCCTTCCCAATTGAATCCAGATGTCTGATTTTTCAGGTCAATTTTAATCCTGCCCTGTTGTCTCAGGTTGAGAGCAGCATTCCTGAAGTTTCCTCCAAGCCATTTTATTTTTGCTTTGTTCCTGCAAGACAATGTTTTGAGGAGTTCAGGGGGTGTGGGGGGTGAATGAAGGAAGTCTGGAATGTGCTTAATTTGTTTTTTATTTCCACACTTCTCAGTTAGCTGAATAGTCAAGGTGTCGCTAAACCCACAACAGAGACAACGTTTACTGTACATTAACAAATAATTCTGCACCTCCCTTCCAACACAAGCCCCTCTCTCTACTGAACACTAAGTGATAACCAGGCCTCAAACCACCACTTTCTCCAGTTCTCAAAGTGCTCATATTGGCTGAGTTTACAAATCTCCCTAGTAAAGAATGGCTGGGTTCAGCTCAGAACACTTTCTCCTAATGACATCGTGAGGGTAATTTCAGGAGTCTGCGCTGTCGATGGGGAGTGTCCCCTGCAGGCGGTGCAAAGCCTTGAAACTCATGGAGGCGCAAGTCATCATCACATGACCTCCAACCGCCCCGCCCCCCCACCCGCCATTGGTCGCCCGACATGTCGATCCCCACAGCGCACTGCCTTCCTGCACCAACCCTGGGCACCACACTGTCGGCAGGATGTCAGGGCCCTGGAGAGGGTACAGAGGAGGTTTACCAGGATGATACCAGAAATGAGGGAGTTCAGTTATACGGAGAGAATGGAAAAGTTAGGATTGTTCTCCTTAGAGCAGAGAAGGTTAAGGGGATACCTAAGAGAGAGATTCAAAATTATGTGGGGTTTTTATCGAGCATGTAGGGAGAAACTGTTTCCTCTGGCAAGTGGGAGAGTAACCAGAGGTCATAGATTTAAAATAATTGGCAATGGAACTGAAGGGGAAATGAGGAGAAATTTCTTCACACAGAGGGTTGTTAAGATCTGGAACGCACTGCTTGACAGGGAGGTGGAATCAGAGTCCATAGGAACTTTCAAAGGGCAGTTGGGCATGTACTTGAAGAGGACTAATTTGCAGGGTTATGGGGAAAAAGCTGGGGTGTGGGACTAAATTGGACAGCTCTTTCAAAGAGCTGGCACAGGAGTGATGGGCCAAATGGGCTCCTTCTGTGCAGTAATATTCTATGATTCTATGTATAGTAATCTGGGATGTAATGTTTAAGTTATCCACCAGATGAACCAAAGATTAAGGTTTCACATTCACCAGTATTTAAGGTAATGGGTCATGTATTCAATGTCCTGGTACACCAGTTATTACGGTAATGTGGCATTGCATTATGGGTATGACTCAGAGGTGAATCCTCCATCTTGCCATCATGCAGTAAGAAATTGTGTGCTTTGCTTGCAGCCTGTAAGAGATGTTTCTCTGCTACACCGTATAATTAAACAGTTGGGTTTTGTTCCTAAGATCTCGCTTATCTCAGTTTCTGACCTTACCACTCGGATATCACACTATGATAATCGGAAAGCAAACAGATTTTTCATTACCCGAATGGACGATTCTTGACTGTCAGTCAAGCAGCCTTTACTCTCCATCGCCAATATTTTTATAACTATTTAATCAAAGTGTTCAAAGAAAATGAAAAAAACAGACAATTTATTTAATGCCCCATTTACTTTTCTCCCGGGTGTTGCTCACCGCAGAGCCCCGGAGATTAATCCTCAATTCCTGGAGACTCCAGGGCAATCGTGGAAGGTTGGCAGCGGGAGTCTGAACTAACAATTATTATTTGAGTGTGGGCTTGAGCCTCATTGTAGCGTTCCTCCCCTTCGTTCATGTCCCTTCTCAGTAGTATTAAAAGCTACAGTGGTATTGGAAAACCCCCTCATCACCGGGAAGGCAGGCAATGCCTTGCCCTCGATTCTGAAAGAGTGCAGGGAAATTGGACTGCTGAAAGATGGCGACTCCCTGCATACAGACCGCTGATGTGCAGAAACTCGCGCCTGTAGTTGCTTGGCAAATAATTCATAGTTTATTGTAGTCTATCATACATAGATGCTGAGAGGCTGTTTCCCCTGGCTGGAGAGTCTAGAACCAGGGCTCACAGTCTCAGGATAAGGGGTCGGCCATTTAGAATTGAGATGAGGAGAAATTTCTTCACTCAGAGGGTGGTGAATCTTTGGAATTCTCTACCCCAGAGGGCTGTGGAGGCTCAGTCATTGAGTATATTCAAGACTGAGATCGATAGATTTTTGGGCACTCAGGGAATCAAGGGGTATGGGGATCGGGCGGGAAAGTGGAGTTGAAGTAGATCAGCCATGATCTTATTGAATGGTGGAGCAAGCTCGAAGGGCCTACTCCTGCTCCTATTTTGTATGTTCTCATTATCGGAACATACTCTGGCCTGTATTGTAAATTTTGTTAATCAACAAAGATTGAAATTATTCTTTCCCCCAATATTTTCCCCTATCCTCTGCTGAAAGAACTGACTCATAGCACCATAGACACCCTCCAGCACACGGCACCTGGCCATTCTTCATATATGACTGAGCGTCAATAGGCTATTCAACATGGACAGCATCACAGCTGAGCAAAGTCCCGTCCTCACGCCCAGTCCACAGTCACATGCTCTCTCCAGAAGGAGGCAGTGATCAGCGATCAGGAGCGGAAGTTTGACTCAATTTGCTCCCCAACCCCCCGCGCTCCCCCGCGCCCCCCCCCCCTCCCCTCCCCGTTTAGTGCAGGGACACTGAAGCCAACTGAAATACCTAACTATTGCTTCAGCAAAGGCAGCCAACTCAACATTGAGTCTTGGGACCTCCCGGATCTGTCTGCCACACCTGGTCCCACTGACTGGAGCAACTTCATTTAATTTTAATTTTACGATTGACCTCTGCAAATAAAACGGATCTAATTTGCTTTTTCTTTGGTAGTTACCTCTTTTTCTTCATGATCTTAACTCGTGCTTTATGGAGATCGTCAGCATTTGTATTGCGCTGAAAGCCAGTCGTGGGGGCCTCTTGCGGTGTCTCACAGTCCTTTTCCCTGTCATCTTCTTTGTCGCTGGTTGCCACTGTTCCTGGGCTCCCCTTTTGCAGGCCCTCTTTTGAAGATCCCTGGGGCAATCCCCTCAGTGGATCCTTCATTCTGCTAAAACATTAAAAAAACTTCTCATGATGCTCATTTCTTCTGAATTGTCTGCTGCATGCCCTCTCCTGGGGTTCAGGCGAGAAAAGACTGGAGCTTAGAATAGAGTTATTCACTAAATTCTTGTCAAGAGCCATAATCCCAATCAGTGTTGTACTCAAGGGCCATTCTCGGGGACACCCAGCCTGCCGACACACACTAACCCCAGGCTCACATATGGAAGTAGGTTGCCACTGACTGAGGTACCAAGGGGCCGAGCCGACAGCCCTGGGACCTCGCCCCAGTGCCTTCAGGGGAACATGGGTGAAGGAAAAGGCACACAGGGAAATGGAGAGGAGAGGGGGAAAGATCGGGCAGAGAGAAATGAAATAACAGATAGACGGGTAAAATCGAACAAGTTAAGCAAAGAGACATGCAAACCAAGAGCCCCTGCAGCTTTCTTAATTTCAGCAGTTACTGGGACGAACAGGATTTCAACACAATCAGACCAGGAGAAAATTGACAGTTGAGTCAACTAGAATGTTAGATTTGAGAGAAAACAAGTGTTTCTTACACTTACACTCACCGAGTGATCTTGAGCTCAGGATTCCACCCTCAATAGATTGGAACATGTTAAAGGTGGCACCCAATCACAATGCAGCAGGCAGAATCCTGAGAGGAGGTGATGGCTGTAACTGGTTCTTGACTGATTAGTTTGTCAGCACCAGGACTCAAACAGGAAGGAGCCCTGCCTTTTAAAAAGCTAAAGAGCTCAGCCCGGGCCTTGTTCCTATTTTTTTTATTAGTTCACGGGATGTGGGCTTCGCTGGCAAGGCCAGCATTTATTGCCCATCCCTAATTGCCCCTTGAGAAGGTGGTGGTGAGCTGCCTTCTTGAACTGCTGCAGTCCGTGTGGCGAATGTTGTATCCGTGTGTTAATAGAGACACTGAAGGCAGGAGTTGGTTTCACAGGTGTTTACTGAACAAAGTCTGGAGGTGAACTAACTGATACAACACAATATACAGGCTTATATAGCCCGAGTGGCCATTACCGGCATTACAGTACACAGGGGGCTCTTAAAGGCACATACACTACAATTCCTCCCCTTTTAGCCAACCAGCACATAATATTTTAAGTAATCATTAATTACATGTTACAAGAACAATAATCTACACATTGCTGCAGTTAATCAATCAAAAGTCAGTCTCTCTGGAGGCTTCCTGACTCGGTCCGGATAACGCCTCGGTGGTGTAGTAGTTTCTGGTGGTGTAGTAGGTTCTTTTGGCAAGGCTGATTCGGCTTGAATGCCAGTGTCGGGTTCATCTGGTTCCAGTATCACCGGATCGGAGGTAGATACTATGGGTATCTCTACTTCATCATTAGGCGTATAGAGTTGTGGTGTAGGTTGTCCCTTTTCGGATGACTCTATGATCTGGTCAGCATGGCGCCTTATTATGCTTTCTCCAATGTCCACGGTATACATCAGCGGTCCTAGTTGTGTGCAAATAGTTCCAGGCTGCCGTTTCTCGGTACGGTAGTCCCGGGCCAAAACTTGTCGACCTATCTGGAAGGTTCTAGTTGGCCTTTCATTCATGCCTTGAAATTGCCGGTTCTCCACGTCCCTTCTGATGTTTGGCTTGATCAAATCCAGCCAGCATCTTAGGCTTTTATTGAAGAACATCATGGCGGGAGTTTGGCTTGTAACCATATGTGTTGCATTCCTGTATGCAAACAAGAAGTTATCTACCTTATGCTGAAATTTTATGTCTTCATTACCCATGGCCTTTATGGCCTTCTTGAAGGTCTGGACAAACCTTTCAGCCAATCCATTGGTGGCGGGATGGTATGGGGCGGACGTGTAGTGCTTAACCCCATTGTTTTTTAAGAACTTCCTGAATTCTTCGGACACAGATTGCGGTCCATTATCAGAACAGATCTGTTCAGGCAGCCCATTCCTGGCAAATATGGTCCTTAATACTGTGATGGTTTTTTCCGTGGTGGTGGAGGACATCTTTATTACCTCCGGCCACTTGGAGTGTGCATCAACCGCGATTAAGAACATTGAGTCCATAAATGGACCAGCAAAGTCGATGTGTACCCTTTGCCATGGAGATGAGGGCCACTCCCATGGATGTAGAGGGGCTTGTGGTGAAGCGTTTTGGACCTTCTGGCATCCTAGGCAGCTCTTGGTCATTTCTTCGATGTCTCCATCGATACCTGGCCACCATACAAACGCCCTGGCTAGGTTCTTCATTTTCACTCCACCCAGATGCCCCTCATGAAGCTCCTTTAGCACTTTATCCTGGAGTTTGGGTGGAATCACCACTCTGGATCCACACATCAAGGTTCCTCGGCACACTGACAGCTGTTCTCTTCTTTGCGAGAATGCTGGCAACAGTGGTTCGCCATGTGCTGGCCATCCCTTCACTGTTAAATCGTAGACTCGTGAGAGAGTCAGGTAATTTCTCGTTTCCCTTTCAATGGCAGAATTTGTTACTGGTAGACATTCGACTATGGTAGAGTGGAACATCTCCACTGGGTCTACTGTAGGTGCCTCTTCTACCGTTGGCAACGGTAGGCGCAATAAACCGTCAGCATTCCCATGCTGTTTTGATCCTTTGTATTCTATGTCATATTGGTGTGCCCCTAGAAAAAGGGACCACCTCTGTAGCCTTTGCGCTGTCATAATGGGAACACCCTTTTTAGGGTTGAATATGGAGATGAGGGGTTGATGGTCAGTGTGGTAAACCACTGTTAACCCTGTACATGTCTGTGTGGTAAACCACTGTTAACTCTGTACAAGTCCAGGCATGTCTCAGCCCCTGGCTCCACCCCTAAGCCCGGGTATAAAGGTGACTCACCACCCTTCCCCCAGGAGCTCTTAGGATGGATTCACTAGCAGAGGCATGCTCTAGTTCTTAGTCAATAAAAGCCTACTTCATATAAGCCCATCTCGTAGTCTTTGGTGTTGTTGATAACGCATCAGTCAGTCAACAAGGTAAATTTTTGTCCGTGTAGGTAATGGTTGAATTTCTTCACTCCCCATACCAGGCTGAGTGCTTCCCTGTCGATTTGGGCATAGTTACGCTCAGCTGAGTTCAATGAGCGTGACGCAAAAGCTATCGGCCGTTCCGAGCCATCAGGGAATCTATGCGATAATACCGCTCCTACGCCGTAAGGGGATGCATCGCACGCCAGTCTGATTGGCAGTGATGGGTTGTAATGAGCCAAAACTTCCTTGGACGTGATTAAGTCTTTGGATTTATGGAAGGCACGTTTACAGTCTTCGCTCCATTTCCAAATTACTCCTGTTTGTAGCAGTTCATTAAGAGGGTGCAGAAGAGTTGATAAGTTCGGTAAAAATTTATGATAGTAATTTATCAATCCCAGGAACGACCTTAATTGTGAAACATTTTCAGGTGCTGGGGCTTTTATGACCGCTTCAATTTTTTCAGGTGACTTATGCAACCCTTCCTTATTAATTATGTGGCCACAATATGATATTTGTTTCTGGAAAAATTCGCACTTGGGGCGATTTGCTCGTAGGCCCCGTTCTCTCAGCCTAGTGAGCACCTGCTCCAAATTGGCAAGGTGCTCGTTGTCGTTTTCTCCTGTTACAAGGATGTCGTCTAGGTAGCATTGAGTCCCCGGAATGCCTTGGAGGACTTGCTCCATAGCTCTTTGCCAGATAGCTGGAGCTGATGCTACTCCAAAAACCAGTCGATTGTACTGGTACAGGCCTTTGTGTGTATTTATCGTGAGATACTTTCTAGAGGCCTCTTCAACCTCCATCTGTAGATATGCCTGTGCCAAGTCAATTTTGGTGAAACGTTTCCCTCCGGATAGTGAGGCGAAAATATCTTCTATCCTCGGAAGAGGATACTGTACCGTGTGAAGGACCGGGTTTACAGTCATCTTGAAGTCTCCACAGATGCGAATTTTTCTCTCTTCTTCAGATTTATCATTATTCAACGTTTTCTTCATGACCGGGACGATGGGTGTTGCCCACTCGCTCCAATCTATCTTGGATAATATGCCTGCCTTTTCCAAATTCTCCAGCTCTGCCTCGACTGCTGGACGAATTGCGTATGGCACCGGCCTTGCCTTAAAAAACTTGGGAATTGCCGCATCTTCCACTTTTATTGAGGCGGTGATGCCTTTCAAGGTTCCTAGTTTCGCTTGAAACACTTCCTTGGCGTTGGCCAAGATGTCTTTTAATCGTTCAGGTATGACGTCATCATCATTTTTTTTCTTACTGGTCACCGTCAGTGCCTGAATGGAGTGCCAGTCTAAACGTATCTTCCTGATCCATTCACATCCCAACAGCGGTGGACCACCATCTTGTAGAACGTATAAATACAACTTCTGTATTTCCTTGCCGTTGTATACAACAGGCACCCTTATTTTTCCTTTGGGGTATACTTTCTACCCCGTATATGTTTTCAAGATAATGGATGTGTCTTTTAAAGGTATATGCGGAAATAGCCGCTCGTAATCCCGTCGATTTATGACGGTCAGAGCTGATCCTGTATCTAGCTCCATTTTAACTGGGGACCCTGCTATCGTGAGGGTAACCCAAATGGTCTGGTAATCTTCTTTGGCAATTACATTATGTAATTTGAGACAGCTTAGTCTCTTGTTTCCGGAGTCGCTATCACTCTTCTGGTCTTCGGAGCTACTGCCCGTCATCATTTGTACCTTTCTGTACTTTTCTTTATTGATTTTTTTTTTCCTGTCCGTGAATTTTTTTTGTCCAGATCGGCATACCCGTGCAATGTGTCCAATCTTTCCGCATTGCCTGCATGCTTTGTCCTTGAACCAGCAGTCCCTCTGGTCATGGGTGGATCTGCCGCAGCGATAACATCTCTCGAAACCCTGTGTCATTTCATGGGTGCCGAAGTCCTGTGTCTTTTGCTGTATCTCTGCAGCTCCTCTTGCGGCTGCTTCGTATGATACAGCCATACTGAAAGCCTTGTCCAGTGTCAAATCTTTCTCAGAAAGCAGCCTTTCCTATGTTCCTTCACTTAGGAGACCGCAGACGAATTTGTCTCGAAGAGAACCTGCCAGTCCTGCCCCGAATTGGCAGTGCTTTGATAGCTTTCTTAATTCGGTGAGGTAATCAGCGTTACTTTCATTCTTGTGCTGATTCCTCTTGAAGAATTTGAATCGTTCCGCTATCAGCAGCGGTGTTGGGTTTAAGTGCTCCTGTAGGGTATCAACAATTTCCTTAAAATTCTTGTCCTTTGGTTTGGCTGGAGTGATTAAGTTTCGTAACAGCCCGTATGTCTTTGCGCCCATTAGATTTAGAAGTACTGACGCCTTTTTAACATTTTCTATTCCATTTGCTGTGCAATATACCTCCACTCTTTCCACATATGTGGTCCAATCCTCTATATCGGTATCAAAAGCATCAATATTGCCAGCCTTAGGCATCCTGGAAAAAAAATGGCGCTTCCCGCGCTTTTCTTTCTTTCCTGCAGAAAAGATATGGCGCTTCCCGCGCTTTCCCGCCGCTGCTGCTGACAACGCTGTTTTCCGTGGGTTTTTTTTTTTTTTTTTAATTTTTTTTATTTACAGGTGGAGACTCGTTCCCGCCGGACTCTCTGGGACTTTTCCCCCCCTCTGCTAGGTCCGAACGCCGACCTGCTTTGCAGCGCCGGCCGTCTCCCGAGTGCTCCCCCCCGTCTGTTTCTGCTTGCCTCCGCCTTCGCTGCTTGGCCTCACCACAGAGCCAGTCGATGGAGCCCCAGCCCGCCCAGGAAGGATTATTGCAGTACCTGCCACCAGCTCGGCTAGCTGGTGAAACCACAGTTTTTTGGGTTTTTTCTTGCTTTTCTTCGACTTTGGACGTCTGAGGAATCGATGCCCTTGAGGTGCTGCCGAATTGCAGGTAAGTCCGTTTCCAATTCGTCGCCACTGTTGTATCCGTGTGTTAATAGAGACACTGAAGGCAGGAGTTGGTTTCACAGGTGTTTACTGAACAAAGTCTGGAGGTGAACTAACTGATACAACACAATATACAGGCTTATATAGCCCGAGTGGCCATTACCGGCATTACAGTACACAGGGGGCTCTTAAAGGCACATACATTACAGTGAAGGTACTCCTACAGTGCTGTTAGGGAGGGAGTTCCAGGATTTTGACCGAGCGACGATGAAGGAACGGCCAATATATTTCCAAGTCAGGATGGTGTGTCCATGCGCCTGCTGCCCTTGTCCTTCTAGGCAGTAGAGGTCGCGGGTTTGGGAGGTGCTGTCGAAGAGAATATATAAATAGGAGTGGCTTTAAGCAACAGACACCAGATGGTGTCAGGTTTGATTCCCTGGTCTGTAGTGAATTAGCTGGACTCCACGACAGATCAAGATCTTGGCTTGGGACAGAAAGGAAACAGCCAGGGTTCCCAAACTCCTGATCACTTATCCATCAGGTGAGAACAACAATAACTTGTATTTATAGAGCACCGTTAACATAGGAAAACATCCCAAGAAAGAAAGAATGACTTGCATTTCTATAGTGCCTCTCACGATGCCCCCAGCGCTTTACAGCCAATGAAGTACTTTTTGAAGTGTAGTCACTGATGTAATGTAGGAAACGCGGCAGCCAATTTGTGCACAGCAAACTCCCACAAACAGCACTGAGATAATGGCCAGATCGTCTGTCCTTTTAATAATGTTGGTTGAGGGTCAGGCCCACCTGAGTGGGCAGACTTAACATCTCATCCAAAAGGCACCTCTGACAGTGCAGCACTCCCTCAGTACTGCACTGGGAGTGCCAGCCTGGATTACGTGCTCAAGTCTCTGGAGTTGGAGATTTGAACTCATGGGGGGGAGAAATTCAGTTGTTAGCGCCAGCCGCTAGTGCCTTAAGAGGGCGATAAGTGGGGCGCGAAGTGGCTAGCGCCCGGGCGCAGCGCGATCTGCGCCTCTCGCGAAATTGAGCGGACATTTAGCGGCGGCACAAAACCGCAACGCCCGCTCAGCTGCGCGCGCAGATCCTTACGTCATTTCATGGTGCAACGCCCTTGGTGCGCCCCGAACCAGAACTTCAGTGGCGCCCCCCTTCTTTCCTCCTGGCGCTCCCAGCGACTGGTTGACTAGAACGGTTCCCAGTCGCTGTGGGGCTGGGGGGGCGCTATTTAAAGGGGGCTCTTCCTGGCTTCTTAGTGGTAGCCATTTTTGGACCACTCCTTCTGTGTGAGAGAGAGAGAGATTTGCAGAGAGACAAAGGGAGAGAGCTTTCTGCATTGACTCAGCGCTCGCACAGGTACTTCTGGCTTCAGCCCAGAACTTTGCAGTTGGATTGATTTTTCAGTGCCATAGCCTTGAGTGGCCACATATTATGGGGGCTGCAATGGGTGGAAACGTTGGGTTTCTCCATTGCATTGAGAGGGCTCAGAGACACCGAGAGAGAGTGCCAATCATGGCCAGATGGAGGAGGGCCAACAGGCGTCTGCATAGGAGGCCTTACCCTCCCAGGGCATACCGCCAGCAGTTCTCATGCCTCAACATGTCTGAGGAGCAGTGTATTCGGAGGCTTCGATTCAGAAGGGAGGTGGTCACTGAGCTCTGCCACCTGCTTCAGACAGATCTGCAGCCTCAGCTGAGGAGCAGGACATCTCTGTCAGTGGCAGTGAAGGTGACAGTGGCTCTCAACTTCTATGCTACCGGCTCCTTCCAATCCGCTACTGGGGACATTGCCAATGCCTCCCAGTTTGCGGTGCATTGCTGCATCCGCCAAGTCACGAATGCCCTCTTCAAAAGGAGACGTCAGTACATTTCCTTCCCCATCGCCCTGGACAAGCAGCAAGAGCGCGCAATGGGATTTGCAAGAATAGCAGGCTTCCCCATGGTCCAGGGCGCCATTGACTGCACGCATGTGGCTTTGCGGGCGCCTCTAGAGAATGCCGAGGATTACCGCAACCGGAAGGGGTTCCATTCGTTGAACGTGCTGTTGGTGTGTGATCACAGACAGCTGATACTAGCTGTCAATATCCGCTTTCCAGGCAGCAGCCACGACGCATTCATCCTGTGCCAGACTTCTGTGGCAGACCTTTTCAAAGCCCCGGCTCACCCAGGAGGTTGGCTTCTCGGGGACAAGGGCTATCCTTTGTGCACCTGGCTGATGACCCCACTCCGTGCGCCCAGCACCCCTGCTGAAGAACGATACAATGACAGCCATCAAGCAACCAGGAACATCATTGAGCACACAATCGGCGTGCTAAAGTAATGGTTCCGCTGTCTGGACCATTCCGGGGGAGCCCTTCAGTACTCGCCTGAGCGAGTCTCCCATTTCGTTGTAGTGTGCTGCATGCTGCACAACCTGGCTGTCCTCAGGACTCAGCCACTGCCAGCAGACATTGGAGGACCACCAGAGGAGGAGGAGGAGGAGGAGGAGCACCAAGATGGGAGGGAGGCACAAAGTGCAAGGGCCGGCCGTCAGCGGCTTATTGCAAGTCGGTTCTAGGCCCCCTCTGAGGGAATGGCTTGTGCCATTGAAAGAACATGAATGGAACCGTTCCACAAACCCTGAGCCGGTAAAGGCAACAAAAAGTTCAAAGACCAAATATGCACAATCTGAATAAAGACAAATATTTATTTAGCAAACTCTGTGCCGTTCCCGCATGACAAACAAATACAGAGAAACCCCCCAAAAAAAGTCAGACACATAACTGGATCTCACAACCTGGAGACAATAAACAAAAGAGTTAACCAAAAATGACCATGATCCTTGGCCTTCACTAAAAAAAAATCACAGAATTTTGCCACACCTCCTACTTTTTGGCCTGCGAGGGTGATCTGCCTCGCTTGCGAGATTGGCCCCTCCCCACCCTGCAGCTCCTCCACAATGGGACCCCAGTGGCTGCAGCAAGGCTGGGGGAAGGCTGCTGAGTGTGAGATAGTGAGTCGGCAAATGCCCTTGGGGGACGGCCTGGACCAGCTCTGGGCCTGGAGGGCCCAGCTGCTGACTGCTCCAACTCTGCATGGGCGGCAGCAGTCTGTCCTATGGGTGGTGGCAGCTGCAGTGGAGGAGTGACAGTGTTGGTGGCAGGAATGCTGCCATCCTGACAGAGCACAGGCACTCCCTGGTTGGACCACACACTGGCACTCGCACGGGGCAGCACTGAAGCAGGCGCAGCAATCTGCTGAAGCACAGACTGCTGGCCTGCTGCGGCGCGGCGAGGGACCCGGTGAATCCTGCCCGATCCAGCGAGGGTGGCAGCAGTCAGTGCTCGTGTGGCCCTAATCTGTGTCTGCATCAGACCAGCCAGTGACTGCATGGCACGACTAAGCACTTGCGTGGAAGCCACCTGTGCTGCACCGAAGTCCTGCAGACTCCTTGCCTGTGCTGCCCCGAATTCCTGTACACTCCTTGCCAGTGACTCTATGGAGTCAGGCATCCTTGCCACTGTAGCCATGAGCTCAGTGTGCCTGTGCTCCGCCTGGGCGCCCATTTCAGCGAGGAGCCGCACCTCCTCTGCGCTCACTGTAGCAGGACTGGAGGCCAGACTCTCCCTCCGGGGAGAAGGCCGCCGAGCTTCCCTACCCGCCCCCCCCACGTTGCTGTAGCCCGCTGGGCCCCGGAGCTTCAACCTCCTCAGACCCTTCCCCCCCTGCTCCCCTCCAGGGAAGACGTGTCCCCATTATGGCCATGGACTGCCTCAGCTGAGGGTGGCACTGATGGTCCAGCTTCCTCTTCCTCCTCCTCGCCTTCAGAATCACTCACAGTGGCAGCTTGACGGCCCGCCTCCTCACCTGGCGAATCAGCATCTGAAAGCAGGGAGGTACAAGAGTTGCTTTAGTGTGAGGACAGGGCAGCAGCGAGGGAGGCATGAGTGCTGCAATGCACTGCATTGGTTCGATAGTGGCAAAGGATGCTGGTGTGAGGCACAAGTGGAAGGAGAGAAGTCAAAAAGGTGATGACCTCACCATTGCTGTCCAGAACGGGGTCGGCATCTCCAGTGGCGACGGGGCCAATCATCCGGCCTGCCATAATCCGTTCCACTCGCTGCTCCAGATCACTGAGGTCTTTAAGTTCAGGACAGCCTTCCCCGGTCCATTGCCACTGCCTCCTATTATGCGCCAGCTTGCCCTGCAAGAGAAAGGACGGGCTCTCAGTACAGTGTGAAGCCCTGATCTTGGCTGCACTGCCTCCCATGGTCGAATAGCCCTTACAGTGTGATGCCCTGATCTTGGCTGCACTGCCTCCCATGGTCAAATAGCCCTTACAGTGTGTAAAGTGGTGAATGTGCATGTGAGTTTCATGAAAGGCCCATAGGTGTTGGATGAGGGCTGGGCATTTGGGCTTTCAGGACCCCTTGGCCATAAAGTGAGGTGCACATGCAGGGATGAAGAGGATACTGGAAAGGGTACTCACCCTGACAACCCGAGTGAGGTCGTTGAACTTCTTCCTGCATTGCACAGGGGTCCTAGGTACCATGCTGCTGGAGGTCACTCTGTGTGCCACCTCCCTCCAAGCTTTTTGATATTCGTTGGGCAGCATCCTCCTGCCACTGTCCGGAAACAGGATAGATCGCCTGCGCTCCGCTGCGCCAACCAAAACCTTCAGGGCCCTCTCACTGAACCACTGCGCTCGCTCCCTGGCCCTCTCCATGGTCCTAGGCGTTACAATGTCGCAGCAGGTCTGTCCACGCTGAGAATCAGGGCTCCAATGTGCAGGGTGTGGCTGCAAGCCAAATCGACCCTCCCCCTTTAAGAGGTGACCGGCGCCAGCGTGTCTGCCTGCAATCGCTAACTGGCCGCTCCAGCGCTGCGCCCGCCCTCGGTGGTAACGCCTCGCCTCTCCGGCTTAGCGCCTTAGGATAGTCGTGCAGTGCCTGCTTTAGCGTACCAAAAACCTCTTGGGGCAAAGCAACTCAATTTCGCTGAAATAACAACAGAAAATGCTGGAAAAACTCAGCAGGTCAGGCAACATCCGTGGACAGAAATTTGAGTTGACGTTTCGGGTTGAACCCTTCTTCAAAACTGGAAAGAAAAGATAGATCGGAGGCAGGGCTGCGATCGGACAAAAGAATAAAAGAAACAAAAGAAGTAAAAAAGAGACAATAAAAGGTATTAGAAGCTAGACGAGATGGTAATAGGCTGAGATTAGGTGTAAAGTGTACTGGCAGGGCAAGAGATAGCTGCCAGGTGTGAGAGAGAAACAAAAAGAAAGGGGGGGGGGGAAGGAGTGGAAAAATTACAAGAAAAAATGAAATAGGGGCCGAGGTTATGATCTGAAATTGTTGAACTCGATATTGAGTCCGGAAGGCTGCAGAGTGCCTAATCGGAAGATGAGGTGCTGTTCCTCGAATTTACGTTGAGCTTCCGTGGAACAATACAAGAGGCCAAGGACGGTGAGGTCCGAGTGGGAATGGAGCGGTGAATTAAAATGACAGGTGACCGGAAGCTCGGGGTCACCCTTACGGACTGAACGGAGGTGTTCCGCAAAGCGGTCACCCAATCTGCGTTTGGTCTCCCCAATGTAGAGGAGACCGCATCGTGAGCAGCGAATACAGTATACTAGATTGCGAGAAGTACAAGTAAATCGCTGTTTCACCTGGAAGGGGTGTTTGGGGCCCTGGACAGTGGGAAGGGGGGAGGTATAGGGGCAGGTGTTACATCTCCTCCGCTTGCACGGGAAGGTGCCAGGCGAAGGGGAAGGGCTGTTTGGGGTGATAGAGGAGTGGACTAGGGTGTCTCGGAGGGAGCGGTCCCTGCGGAATGCTGAAAGGGGAGGGGAGGGGAAGATACATTTGGTGGTGGGATCACTTTGGAGGTAGCGGAAATGCTGGAGGATGATCCGTTGAATGTGGAGGCTGGTGGGGTGAAAGGTGAGGACAAGGGGAACCCCATCGTGGTTCCGGGAGGGAGGGGCAGGGGTGAGGGCAGAAGTGCGGGAGATAGAACTGACACGGTCGAGGGCCATGTCAATCACGGTAGAGGGGAATCCTCGGTTGCGGAAAAAGGAAGACATGTCTGAAGCACTGGTGTGGAAGGTGGCATCGTCGGAGCAGATACGGCGGAGACGGAGAAACTGGGAGAATGGAATAGAGTCCTTACAGGAAGCGGGGTGGGAGGAAGTGTAGTCCAGGTAGCTGTGGGAGTCAGTGGGCTTGTAGTGAATATTGGTCGATAACCTATCCCCAGAGATGGAGACGGAGAAGTCGAGGGGTGACCCCGAGCATCCGGTCGCCTGTCATTTTAATTCACCGCCCCATTCCCACTCGGACCTCACCGTCCTTGGCCTCTTGTATTGTTCCACGGAAGCTCAACGTAAACTCGAGGAACAGCACCTCATCTTCCGATTAGGCACTCTGCAGCCTTCCGGACTCAATATCGAGTTCAACAATTTCAGATCATAACCTCGGCCCCTATTTCATTTTTTCTTGTAATTTTTCCACTCCTTCCCCCCCCCGCCCTTTCCTTTTGTTTCTCTCTCACACCTGGCAGCTATCTCTTGCCCTGCCAGTACACTTTACACCTAATCTCAGCCTATTACCATCTCGTCTAGCTTCTAATACCTTTTATTGTCTCTTTTTTACTTCTTTTGTTTCTTTTATTCTTTTGTCCGATCGCAGCCCTGCCTCCGATCTATCTTTTCTTTCCAGTTTTGAAGAAGGGTTCAACCCGAAACGTCAACTCAAATTTCTGTCCATGGATGTTGCCTGACCTGCTGAGTTTTTCCAGCATTTTCTGTTGTTATTTCGGATTTCCAACATCCGCAGTATTTTGCTATCGTCAATTTCGCTGAAGGTGGCGATAATTTTCGCCGGGCGCTGAATTTAGCGCACACTCGACTATAGCGCCCCAAACGTGGCGATACTGAATTTCTAGGCCATGATCTTCTGACTCAGAGGCGAGAGTGCTACCCACTGAGCCATAAGGTGATGCACAGGAGCGTAAGCAGACAGACATTAACACTGAAGGACAGGATCCGGCTTGGCTGCGTTGCTCCTTACGCACCCACCCCGGTCACTCCCCACCCCCCACCACGCGCCCCCCCCCAAAAGTAGCCTCCTGATATTTGCTGTATAAACCTTAAGTGAGACATGAGGTTAGAAGAATTGCTTTGTTCTGACAGAGCAGTGGAACAGAGTTACACAAGAGCACAGTTTGCAGCAGTGGGGGATTTAGAAATGAGTAAAGGGACATGTTTATACTGAAGGCATGAGATTTATTTCCTAGTGAGGTCTGGGGACATATTCTGGCCGCCCGCAACCGCCACCCCTCCCACCCCCCACAGGAAAATGCTGACTTTTGACACTTTATTTACTGCCTTTTGGAGCCTGCTGGTAATCGTACCTTGCGATCCAAAAATAACTTCTCCTGGAAGGGTTGCAGATATTTTTAATATGAAAATAAAAGTAGCTGTACGGGCTTCAATGCAACTTTACAGGGTCCAGTTCCTTTTATTGGGAGACCAACTCATACATCATGTTAGCTTGTGAACTGAAACCTCTTACAACCCACAGCTACAACATTCCCAACCCGCTGTGCGTCCTACCCTGAAAGAAAGGCTGGTTCACAATCGCAATCAATGCCTGTCCCAGATGCCAAGGCGATCCAGATTCAGGCAGTGGGCTACCCGGTTCGAGGGTTTGTTAAATTAACCGTTACTTAAAAAGAACATGGTAAAAAAAATAGCTTAAGCGGGGGTAAGAGTAAGTCAATATCACCAAAGTATAGTCTTAGATCCGAATTCTGATGAATTGTCAAACCTAAACACCAGCCTGAGTGTCACAGAGGGTCATTTTAACTAAAGCCACCAACTATGAAAGGTTTACACCCGCCCGATTTTGTTCTCTATCGACTTTTAACTAAAAGTAAAATCGGGCGGGTGTAAAACATGCAGCCAATCTGATCCCGTCAGTTTCCTGCCTGCCAAATCTGGTTAAAATAACCCCCCACAGGTGTGTTACAGGTGTGTTCATTTATTGCTTGAACCCCCCGAGGAAATTATACATAAGAAATACGTTGCTAAAATGCAGCTTTTGAAATCTTACTTTCCTCCGCAAACGTTGTGGGGCCTGTTTGGGTAAGAACATATGAACATAAGAAATAGGAGCAGGAGTCGGCCATTCGGCCCCTCGAGCCTGCTCCGCCATTTAATGAGATCATGGCTGATCTGATCTTGGCCTCAACTCCACTTCCCTGCCTGCTCCCCAAAGCCCTTGATTCCCCTGTTTTTCAAAAATCTGTCAATCTCCACCTTGAATATATTCAATGACTCCGCCTCCACAGCTCTGGGGTAGAGAATTCCAAAGATTCACGACCCTCTGAGAGAAGAAATTCCTCCTCATCTCTGTTTTAAATGGGCGACCCCTTATTCTGAAACTATGCCCCTAGTTCTAGATTCCCCCACGAGGGGAAACATCCTCCCTCCATCTACCCTGTCCAGCTCCCTCAGAATCCTGAACCGAAACAGGACCAACATCCTTGCGGGGAGGTTTGCTAGTACTTTTGGGGGGGATTTTAAACTAAATTGGCAGGGGGATGGGATACGGAGTGGAGCTATAGTAAGGGTGGATGCACAGCCAAATATAGAGGAAAAAACAAGTCAGCCTGGAAGGCAGAGCAAATATGTAACGGCACAAGGGAGTATGGCAAGGCTGGATGACATTTATTTTAATGCAAGGAGTCTTGCGAGTAAGGCAGATGAATTGAAGGTGTTGATGAACATATGGGAGTATGATATTGTTGCTATCACAGAGACATGGTTGAGGGAGGGTCAGGACTGGCAGCTCAATATTCTGGAGTATAGAATCTTCAGGCGAGACAGAGGGGGCTGTAAAAGAGGAGGGGGTGTCACAATATTAATCAAGGAGTCAATTACTGTTGTAAGGAGGGATGATATATTAGCAGGTTCCTCTAATGAGGCCATATGGGTAGAACTTAAAAACAAAAAGGGGGCAAGCACTTTGCTGGGAGTGTACTATAGGCCCCCAAACAGTCAGGGGGAGATAGAGGAACAGATATGTAGGCAAATCTCAGAGAAGTGTAGAAATAATAGGGTGATAATAGTAGGGGATTTCAACTTCCCCAATATTAAATGGGAGAGTCAGAGTGTGAAAGGCTTAGAGGGTGCGGATTTCTTAAAGTGCATCCAGGAGAGCTTTTTGAGCCAGCATGTAGAAAGTCCTACTAGAGAGGGGGCGGTACTGGACCTAATTCTAGGGAATGTAGCCAGGCAAGTGATAGAAGTGTCAGTAGGAGAGCATTTTGGTGACAGTGACCATAATTCGGTGAGATTTAAGGTAGTCATGGAAAAGGACAAAGGTGGACCGGAAATAAAGGTTCTAAATTGGGGGAAGGCCGATTTTAATATGATAAGGCAGGATCTGGCCAAAGTGGATTGGGATAAGCTACTTGTAGAAAAATCCACATCAGAACAGTGGGAGTCTTTCAGAAAGGAAATAGAGAGAGTACAACGCCAACATGTTCCCGTAAAGGTCAAGGGTGGGACCAACAAGCCCAGGGAACCCTGGATGTCAAGGGATATACAAGAATGGATTAGGAAAAAAAGGGAGGCTTTTGGCAGCTACAAAGGATTAAAAACAGTGGAAGCCCTAGAGGAGTATAGAAAGTGCAGGGGGGTACTTAAAAAAGAAATTAGGAGAGCGAAGAGGGGGCATGAAAAAACACTGGTGGGCAAAGTAAAAGGAAAATCCATAAGTACATTAAGGGCAAGAGGATAACCAGGGAAAGAGTAGGGCCCATTAGGGACCAAAGTGGCAATCTGTGTGTAGAGCCGGAAGATGTGAGTGAGGTTTTAAATGAATATTTTGCATTTGTGTTCATTATGGAGAAGGACGATGTAGGCATAGAAATCATGCAGGGGGATTGTGATATCCTTGAACAAATTAGTATTGAGAGGGAGGAGGTACTAGCAGTTTTAGCGGGCTTAAAAGTGGATAAATCCCCAGGCCCAGTCGAGATGTATCCCAGGCTGCTGTGTGAGGCAAGGGAGGAGATTCCAGGGGCTCTGACACAAATTTTCAGAACCTCTCTGGCCACAGGGGAGGTGCCAGAGGACTGGAGGACAGCTAACGTAGTACCATTATTCAAGAAGGGTAGTAGGGACAAACCCGGGAATTACAGGCCAGTGAGCCTAACATCAGTGGTAGAGAAATTATTGGAAAAAATTCTGAGGGACAGAATTAGTCTCCACTTGGAGAGGCAAGGATTAATCAAGGATAGTCAGCATGGCTTTGTCAGTGGGAAACATAGAAACATAGAAGATAGGAGCAGGAGTAGGCCATTCGGCCCCTCGAGCCTGCTTCGCCATTTAATGAGATCATGGCTGATCATCCAAATTCAGTACCCTGTCCCTGCTTTCACCCCATATCCCTTGATCCCTTTAGCCTTAAGAAATATATCTAACTCCTTCTTGAATATATTTAATTAATTAGCCTCAACTGCCTTCTGTAGTAGAGAATTCCACAGGTTCGCCACTCTCTGGGTGAAGAAATCCCTCCTCATCTCTGTCCTAAATGGCTTACCCCTTATCCTTAGACTGTGACCCCTGGTTCTGGACTCCCCCGCCATCGGGAACATCCTTCCTGCATCTAGTCTGTCTAGTCCTGTTAGAACTTTATAAGTTTCAATGAGATCCCCTCTCATTCTTCTAAACTCTAGAGTATAGGCCCAATCTACACAATCTCTCATCATAGGACAGCTCTCTCATCCCAGGAATCAATCTAGTGAACCTTTGTTGCACCGCCTCCAAGGCAAGTATATCCTTCCTTAGATAAGGAGACTAAAACTGTGCACAGTACTCCAAGAGTGATCTCACCAAGGCCCTGTGCAATTGTAGCAAGACTTCCTTACTTTTATACTCCAACCCCCTTGCAGTAAAGGCCAAAATACCATTTGCCTTCCTTATTGCTTGCTGTACCTGCATGCTAGCTTTCTGTGTTTCTTGCATGGGGACACCCAAATCTCTCTGAACACCAACATTTGAAAGTTTTTCACCATTTAAAAAATATTCTGTTTTTCTATTCTTCCTACAAAAGTGAATAACCTCACATTTCCCCACATTATACTCCATCTGCCACCTTACTGCCCACTCACTTAGTCTATCTGTATCCCTTTGCAGACTCTTTGGGGGCAATTTTCCCAGTCCTGGGGAGGCAGGTATGGAGGCGGGACTGCTGGGAAAATGGCATCTTCCCGGGAGGTGGGTCCCCGACTAGCGCAGGGATCCGTCTCCTCGAGACGGGAAGGGGATTAGAGCCAATTAACTGCCTGTTAACAGGTAGTTAACAGGCAGTTTTGAGGCTTATCCCCATTTTACCCCTGCAAGTGCGAGCTTCCCGACGGCTGCGAATCAGCGAGATGAGCAGTGGGTCTGCGGGGGCGAGAGGGATCGAAAAGTCCGCTGTGGAGGTGAGTGATGGGTGCAAGTGTCGAGAGGTAAGTATGAGAGGTGAGTGCAAAGTGTTAGATAAAGTTTACTTGCCTTTGCTTCTTCCTGCAGGCTTCAACCCTTGGGGATCCGGAGGTGCCTCATCTCAATGGCAGAGATGACAGAATGGCTGCTGCATTCTCAGATGCAGCAGCCATCTGATTTCTGCTGAGGAAAGAGGTTTTGGTGAGTCTTTGTGCAATGGCTCACCTTAGAACAGAGATTGTCAGTGTTTGACAGCTTCTCAAAGCTGTCAAATGCTGACAATTCATCTGTCAAAAATTGTTGACAGATGAAACGTCATACGCTGATGTCCTCTGTCACCAGCTTTCCCTTAATTGGCCGGTAAGCCCGCAGGGCGGGCTTAACAAGGTCAATCAAGGGAAAATAGCGTGGGTTGGCCGGATGTTGTTGGAGGCGGGACTGAAACCCGAAAACCAGCAGTCCCGCCCCCAATGCGCCCCCATTGAGAAAATCCAGCCCTTTGTGTTCTCCTCACAGCTTACTGTCCCACCTAGCTTTGTATCGTCAGCAAACTTGTATATATTACACTTGGTCCCTTCATCTAGGTCATTATGTAAATAGCTGAGGCCCCCGCACTGATCCATGTGGCACCCCACTAGTTACAGCCTGCCAACCTGAAAAAGACCCGTTCATCCCTACTCTGTTTTCTGTCCGTTAACCAATCCTCCCTCCATGCTACTATATTACTGCAACCCCATGAGTCTTTATCTTGTGTAATAACCTTTTATGCGGCACCTTATCGAATGCCTTTTGGAAATCCAAATATACGACAGCCATTGGTTCCCCTTTATCTACCCTGCTAGTTACATCCTCAAAAAACTCTCATAAATTTGTCAAACACGATTTCCCTTTCATCAAACCATGTTGACTCCGCCTAATCATGTTATGATTTTCTAAGTGTCCTGATACCACTTCCTTAACAATGGATTCCAGCATTTTCCTGACAACTGATGTCAGGCTAACTGGCCTGTAATTCCCTGTTTTCTCTCTCCCTCCTTTCTTGAATAGCGGTGTTACATTTGCTACCTTCCAATCCACTGGGACTGTTCTAGAATTTAGGGAATTTTGGAAGATCAAAACCAATGCATCCACTATCTCTTCAGCCACCTCTTTTAGAACCCTAGGATGTAGGCCATCAGGTCCAGGGGATTTGTCGGCTTTTAATCCCATTAATTTCTCTAGTACTTTTTCTCTACTTATATTAATTACGTTAAGTTCCTCACCCGCATTAGACCCTTGGTTCCTCACCATTTTTGTTTTGCTTTTTGTGTCTTTTACTGTGAAGACAGATACAAAATATTTGTTTAACGTTTCTGCCATTTCCTTATTCCCCGTAATAATTTCTCCTGTCTCAGCCTCTAAGGGACCAATGTTTACTTTTGCCTCTCTCTTCCTTTTTACATACTTGTAGAAGCTCTTACGATTTGCTTTTATGGCCTAGAAATTCGGTGGGCTGCGCCACCAGTTAGTGCCTAAAGAAGGCACTCAGTGGCTTTAGTGCCACTGGCCATGCCTCCCGTGATATTTAGCTGGGGCGCTAATGGCGGCGTTAGCCTGTTGCGCTGCGCCACCACCGATGACATCATCGGTGTGCACAGCGCCCCGCTACCGCCCCGATCTCGATATTCAGTAGCGCCCGCCTCTGTAGCGCCGTTCGCAACTCACGCCCGGTTCATGGGGCCTACCTGTGGTGACAGTGGCGCAAATTAAGGTGGAGGTGCGGGGCGGCCGTTTTTTCCGGCGGCCGCCTGCCAGCACCTCCGTCCCCGGCCTCCTGATCTCCCCCCGCGGCAGTGCCAGCTGTTTTCCGAGAGCCTGGGACGTCTCCTCGGTGCCAGGCTCTTTTGCCGGCACTCGCGATCTCCGATCGCGCTGGTGCAGGCCCCTCCCCCTTAAGAATGGGAGGAAGGCCTGCAGTACCGCAGCGCGCCATGCCGCAGCGTGTGGCGCTGCAGCACGTTGCACTGCGATATTCAGTTTCAGCGCCCTAAGAGGGACGCAGAGCGTCTCGAGCCTCGCCCCGTGTCCCTCTTGGGGCGTTCAAGCTGAATTTCCGGCGGTCGCAACTGCTCCAATCGCTGCGCTAATTCCGGCGCCCAGGCGAGCTTGCTGCCCCGTTTGCGGCTCCACCGAATTTCTCCCCCTATATTTCTTGCTAGTTTTCTCTCATTCTATTTTTTCCGTTTTTATCAATTTTTTGGTCATCCTTTGCTGGTTTCTGAAACTCTCCCAATCCTCAGGCTTGCTACTATTCTTCGCAACATTCTAAGCTTCTTCTTTCAATCTAATGCTATCCTTAACTTCTTTAGTTAGCCATGGATGGATCATTTTTCCCGTGGAGTTTTTGTTTCTCAATGGAATGTATTTTTGTTGAGAATTCTGAAATATTTCTTTAAATGCTAGCCACTGCTTATCTACCACCATACCTTTTAATCTCTTTTTTCAATCTACCTTAGCCAACTCGCTCCTCATATCTATGTAATTGGCTTTATTTAAGTTTAAGACTCTAGTTTCGGACTTCGGCAAGTCACTCTCAAACTTAATGTGAAATTCTATCATATTATGATCACTCTGCCCCAGAGGATCCTTTACTATGAGATTGCTAATTAACGCTGTCTCATTACACAATACAAGATCTAAAATAGCCTGTTCCCTGGTTGGTTCCATGACGTATTGTTCTAGGAAACTGTCCTGAATGCATTCCATGAACTTGTCCTCCAGACTACCTTTGCAATTTGATTTGTCCAGTCTATATGAAGATTAAAGTCCCCCACCTTTTTTAGTTTAAAGCCCTTTCTACAGCCCTAGTTATTCGAATCGCCAGGATGCTGGTCCCAGCCTGGTTTAAGTGGAACCCGTCCCGACGGAACAGCTCCCTCTTTCCCCTGTACTGGTGCCAGTGCCCCATGAATTGATACCCCTTCTTCCCACACCACTCTTTGATCCACACATTTAACACTCTGATCTGCTTGACCCTATGCCAATTTGCATGTGGCTCAGGTAGTAATCCAGAGATTATTACCCTTGAGGTTCTGCTTATTAATTTAGACCCTAGCTCCTCAAACTCCCTCAGAAGAACCTCATTCTTAGTTCTACCTATGTTGTTGGTTCCTACGTGGACCACGCCAACTGGATCTTTCCCCCTCTCACTCCAAGTTCTTCTCCAGCCGCGAGTCTTTAACCCTAGCACCAGGCAGGCAACACAGCCTTCGGGACTCTCTTTCACAGCTGCAGAGAACAGTATCTATCCCCCTGACTATACTGTTCCCTACTACTACCACATTCCTTCCTTCTACCCCCACTTGGATGGCCCCCTGTACCATGGTGCTGTGGTCAGCTTGCCCATCCTCCCTGCAGTCCTTTTCCTCATCCATACAGAAACACCAAGGATAACTCCCCTGCTCTTCTTCAAAATAGTGCTCTATTACCTTTTACATCCACCTGAGAGAACAGACGTCTCATCCAAAAATCTGTTAGAGTTTTTTGAGGTTGTAACTAGCAGAATAGATGACGGGGAACCAGTGGATGTGGTGTATTTGGATTTTCAGAAGGCATTCGATAAGGTGCCACAGAAGAGGTTATTAAATAAAATTAGGGCTCATGGGATTGGGGGTAATATACTCGCATGGATTGAGGATTGGTTAATGGACAGAAAACAGAGAGTAGGAATAAACGGGTCATTTTTGGGTTGGCAGGCTGTAACTAGTGGGGTACCGCAAGGATCAGTGCTTGGGCCTCAGCTATTCACAATCTACATCAACAATTTGGATGAGGGGACCAAATGTAATATATCCAAGTTTGCTGGTGATACAAAGCTGGGTGAGAACGTAAGTTGTGAGGTGGATGCAAAGAGGCTTCAAAGGGATATAGACAGGCTAAGTGAGTGGGCAAGAATATGGCAAATGGAATATAATGTGGAGAAATGTGAAGTTATCCACTTTGGTAGGAATAATAGAAAAGCAGAATATTTTTTAAATGGTGAGAGATTGGGAAATGTTGGTGTTCAGAGGGACCTGGGTGTCCTTGTACACGAATCACTGAAAGTTAACATGCAGGTACAGCAAGCAATTAGGAAAGCAAATGGTATGTTGGTCTTTATTACAAGAGGATTTGCGTATAAGAGTAAAGACATCTTACTGCAATTATATAGGGCCCTGGTGAGACCACACCTGGAGTATTGTGTACAGTTTTGGTCTCCTTACCTAAGGAACGATATACTTGCCATAGAGGGAGTGCAACGAAGGTTCACCAGACTGGTTCCTGGGATGGGGGGATTGCCCTATGAGGAGAGATTGAGTAGACTAGGCCTATATTCTCTGGAGTTTAGAAGAGTGAGAGGTGATCTCAATGAAACATACATAATTCTTACAGGACTTGACAGGGTAGATGTAGGGAGGATGTTTCCCCCGGCTAGGGAGTCTAGAACCAAAGGTCATAGTCTCAGAATAAGGGGTCGGCCATTTAAGACTGAGATGAGGAGAAATTTCTTCACTCAGAGGGTGGTGAATCTTTGGAATTCTCTACCCCAGAGGGCTGTGGAGGCTCAGTCGTTGAGTATATTCAAGACAGAGATCGATAGATTTTTGAATATTAAGGGAATCAAGGGATATGGGGATAGTGCAGGAAATTGGAGTTGAGGTCAAAGATCAGCCATGATCTTATTGAATGGTGGAGCAAGCTCGAAGGACCAAATGGCTGACTCCTGCTCCTATTTCTTGTGTTCTTATGTAAAAGATGGCACCGCCGACAGTGCGGCGCTCCCTCAGTACTGCACTGGGAGTGTCAGCTGAGATTTTGTGTTCAATTTTCTGCAGTGCGGACTTGAACCTACGTATGACCTTCTGACTCAGAGGCAGACTTTCACCCACTGAGCCACGACTGACACTTTTTCATACAAATGTTTACTGCCTCTGTTAAAACAGCAACTAAACAAATGTCATGCGGCCGCATCCATACGATGGTGTCGGCTCTTTCTAAATTACTACACAGTAACAAAGGAACCCCTAGTATAAGCACGGATAACACACTGAAAGCAGCATTGAATGTTATAGAACATACCTTGGCACTGTACGCACATACCAACCAGCCAGTGGTCCACATCACAGGACTGCACTACACTATTACAAAATACTGCAAAGGCAATCTGGGTGACATTTTTTAAATTAAGCAAAGCCCAACACAATTCAGACCCCACCCACTCCCCATTGTGTTTCCAAAATCCTGTCAATTCTCTAAGTGTAATGCTCAAATGAAGCCAAATAAAGGGGGGAAATTCAGTTGCTTTGCGCCTCCCGTTAGCATCCTAAGAGCGCAAAGCAGCAAGCGCTCGGGCGCGGCGCCGCCAACGCCTCCAGCGGGAGGTTAGCGGCAGCGGTAACCGTCAGTGCCCCGCTATGAATTTTGGCCGTGGGGGGCGCTAATTCTTTCGGGGCGCTAAAAGTAGTTAGCGCCTCGAAGGGGGTGCGACTCAATTTTTCCCAAAGAATTCACACCAAGGAATGCACTTGGATATGCACTTGAAGTGCCGTAACCTACAAGGCTACGGACCAAGAGCTGGAAAGTGGGATTAGGCTGGAGAGCTCTTTTTCGGCCGGCACAGACACGATGGGCCGAGTGGCCTCCTTCTGTGCTGTAAATTCCTATGATTAAATGAATATCTTCATTATCACAAAGAGGTGGCTACAACCAGTCTTGAAGTAAATTAACCTTTGCACAAGACAACAGTCTAGGAAGTCTCAGGACCTTTCTCCAAGGAAACTATGTTGTTGAAAGGTTTATACATAGATACATAGATACATAGAAGATAGGAGCAGGAGTAGGCCATTCGGCCCTTCGTGCCTGCTCCGCCATTCGATGAGATCATGGCTGATCCTTTAATTCAGTATCCCGTCCCCGCCTTCTCTCCGTAACCCTTAACCCCTTTTGCCCGTAGAAATATATCTAATTCCCTCTTAAATATATTTAATGAGCTGGCGTACACTGCCCTCTGTGGCAATGAGTTCCACAGGTTCACCACTCTCTGAGTGAAGAAATTCCCCCTCATCTCTGTCCTAAATGGTTTAGCCCTTATCCTTAAATTATGTCCTCTAGTTCTGTTCTCACCCGCCAAGGGAAACATTCCTTCTGCATCCAGTCTGTCTAGACCTGTCAGAATTTTATACACTTCTATGAGGTCCCCTCTCAATCTTCTAAACTCCAGTGTGTACATCCCTAAACTACATAGTCTCTCCTCATAGGTCATTCCCGCCATTCCTGGTATCAGCCTGGTGAATCGCCGCTGCACCCCCTCCATGGCAAGAACATCCTTCCTCAGATGAGGCGACCAAAACTGTACACAGTACTCGAGGTGTGGTCTCACCAGTGCCCTGTACAGCTGCAGCAAGGTATCCCTGTTCCTGTATTCTAACCCTTTTGCTATGAAGGCCAGCATACCGTTTGCCTTCTTGACCGCCTGTTGCACCTGCATGCTCGCCTTCAGTGACTGGTGTACAAGAACACCCAGGTCTCTCTGTACTTCCCCCTCTCCCAATCTATTGCCATTTAAATAATAATTTGCCCTCCCGTTCCTGCACCCAAGGTGGATAACTTCGCACTTGTCCACATTATAGTGCATCTGCCATTTATCCGCCAAAGGATGCTCGTCATGTGTATTTCCTTTGAGGTCAAACACGAAATAAAAAACACCCACAACTGCAACTCTCCGAAGCCATCAATTCATCTTAACACTTTTCTTCCTTAAGTGCACACGCAGCCAAAAGTGAAAGAAAGTCGTGTGAGTCTGATTGGGTCTGACGGCTTCAAATCCCACCATGGCAGTTTGAGATTTTGAATTTTGTTTTTTTTAATCTGGAAATAAAAAGCTGGTGTCAGTAAAAGTGACCATGAAGCTGTCAGGTTGTCGTAGAAACCCAACAGGTTCACTGATGGCCTTGAAGGAAGGAAAGCTGCCGTTATTACCCAGTATGGTCTATCTGTGACTCCACCGGGGCTAAAAGGGATAAATTATGAGGACAGGTTGCATAGACTAGTATAGAAGATGAAGGGGTGATCTAATCGAGGTGTTTAAGATGATTAAAGGAGTCGATCGGGTCGATAGAGAGAAACTATTTCCTCTGGTGGGGGGAGTCCAGAACAAGGGGGCAGAACCTTAAAATTAGAGCCAGGCCGTTCAGGGGTGATGTCAGGAAGCACTTCTTCACACAAAGGGCAGTGGAAATCTGGAACTCTCTCCCCCAAAAAGCTGTTAAAGCTGCGGGTCAACTGAAAATTTCAAAACTGAGAGTGAGAGATTTTTGTTAGGTAAGGGTGTTAAGATTAAGGGTTATGGAACTTGGCAGGTAAATGGAGTTAAGATATAGATCAGCGATGATCTCATTGAATGGCGGAATGGGCTCAAGGGGCTGAATGGCCTCCTCCTGTTCCTGTGTTCCGATGTTCCAGTCCCACACCAACTGGGCTGACTCTTACCTACCCCTGAAGTTGCCTAGCAAACCACTCTGTTGTATAAATTGAGGACAACTAGGGATGTGCCGGCCTTGTCTGCGACACCCACATCCCAACAATTAATTTTTAAATGTCCGACTCGTTAACAGGCTTGATTGGTTCTACCAGCCTCCAGTCTGCCTTCCAACTGCTCTGATTGGTCGATGCTGACACAACCACCAATCCCAGTGAGAAAAAATGATTTTTCTTGTTCAATGCTAACAAGCTGGCACATTGTGGAAATGCTGAGTGTTAGTTTAAAAGTCCGATGGTTGGCATGTTTGGAGATTAATTGGGTGGGGTATAGCCTATGATAACGTAGATTGCACATGGTCTATGTAAGGAAAGCCAAAGTAGCAGTTTTTGTTCTGTAAGAAACATAAGGATTAGAAGCAGGAGTAGGCCATGCGGCCCCTCGAGCCTGCTCCGCCATTGAATAAGATCATGGCTGATCATCGATCTCAACTCCACTTTCCCGCCCAATCCCCATATCCCTTGATTCCCCAAGAGTCCAAAAATCTATCGATCTCAGCTTTGAATATACTCAACGACTGAGCATCCACAGCCCTCTGGGGCAGAGAATCCCAAAGATTCACAACCCTCTGAGTGAAGAAATGTCTCCTCATCGCGATCTTAAATGGCCGACCCCTTATCCTGAGACTGTGACCTCTAGTTCTAGACTCTCCAGCCAGGGGAAACAGCCTCTCAGCATCTACCCTGTCAATCCCCCTCAGAATCTTATATGTTTCAATGAGATCACCTCTCATTCTTCTAAACTCCAGAGAGTATAGGCCCAATCTACTAAATTATTTCTTATGTTCATGAATACAGGGTTCCTCCCCAAGAAGAACAATACAAACATTTGTAAAATAATTTTAGGCCAAATATTCTTTAAATACCAGCTTAAAAGAACCCCATAGCTACATCTAGTGTACAGCACAGAAACAGGCCATTCAGCCCAGCTGGTCTATGCCAGCGGTTCTGCTCCACACGAGCCAGTGTGGTTGGACACAGGTTCAATCTCTACTGAGCAGAGCTCTGTGTCTCAGCCACAATCCTCCCAGGAGGCAATGAGCTGTGGGCAGACACCTCCTTACAGTGTGGTGTGAAGGGACAGTTGTCCCCAGGCTGCAGTTGTTTGTTTCTTGGCAACTGGCTCAGGTTAGCATGAGAGCAGTGAGCCCAGCCGCCCTCTTGGGATGCATGAATCGACCAGGGATAGCGGGAGGGAGAAAAAAAAATAGTCTTTGAGAAATAGTTCACAAATATCATTTAACTTAATGTTAACTTGAGTTAACTTAATTTGAAGCACATCGTATCATCACCTCGAATGAACTACCTGCCTCCTGGTACGAGCACTGTCACTCTTGCTTGTACACATGAAAACTCGCAAAGAACTCTCCAGGCTGGCCAAGATTATGATGAAAGGAGAAGCCCTTTAACACAGCGAGTGACTGTGGCTCGTGCCTCCATCCCTGATGTCACTGGAGCAGAACTTTATGATGTCACAGTAGGATGACATCAAACAAGCCAGGGACAACACAGAAATGAATGTAAACAGCAACGTACATGCCCTCACAAGACTAACTCTTCCACTGTCAGATGACACTTGGAACTAATGGTCTCCCTCAGTCTTACCTTAATAAATAGAAGCTCAGCATTAATACATCTTGACTTACACGGCCTCCTCTCCACCTCTTTTGGTGATGCCCTTTCTTTTGTGGCCCTGGCTTTTCATTTGGATTTGTCAATAGATTAAAAGAAGTTGGTTTTGCAATCATGAAATTGAAGATTTTCAAAGGTCTACAATCCTCTGTGTAACTTGTTCTGTTTGATACAAGGTACACCAGTATATTAAATCAGTAAAGGGGATCGGCGTGTGCATACATTCAACAGAATGCAGATGAAATTCAATGTTCTCCAGGTATGCGTGTAACTCTTTGGGAATGGGAGTATCATGGGGGAAAAATCGGGTTGCTTTGCGCCTCCTGTTAGCGCCCCGGACGCCGGGGCGCAGCGCCGCTAACGCCTCCCGTGAAATTCAGCGGGAGGTTAGTGGCGGCGGTAGCCGGTAGCGCCCCGCGGCATTGCGCCTCCGGTGATGACATCATCAGCGTGCGCAGCGCCCCGGCCGCAAACTTGGCTCGCGCCCCCTGACCTACTGCCGGACGCTGTGACCAACAGGGTCAGCGCGGTGTTTCTGCGGCCGCAGCAGCGCAAATTAAAGGGCAGGTGCCGGGCAGCCATTTTTTTTGGTTCCGCCTGCCAGCACCTGCCCCCCCCTTCCGCTTTTTCATGCGGGGTGCTGGCCGCGATCACTCAGCCCACGCTCCCCTTGAGTGCTGGGCTGTTTTCCCAGCACCCTGCTCCCTGGTGGTTCAGCAGGGCCCCGGTGTGCGCACTGCGCTAGGCCTCGCCCCTTTAATCAGGAGAGGGAGGCTTGGAATACCATGGCGCTATGGGCCGACGCCCGTGGCGCTGTTGCACGTAGCGCCGCAATATTGAATGGTAGCGCCCCAAGAAGGAGGGGGAGCGCTTCCAGTAGCCCCGCCTCCTGCTTGGGGTGCTACCACTCAATTTACGGCGCGGGGCGCTAACTTTTTCGGGGAGCTAAAAGCAGCGCCCCGGCGAAGTTAGCCCCCCAAAGGGGGCGCAACCAAATTTCCCCCCCCCCCCACATTCCAAATGGCGGTGAATTGGAAGGTCTGAAACAGCCCTTCTAAAGTCTCTGCTTTTTTGAAAAGATTGAACCCCCCTCCCCCCCATTTCCTCCGCTCTCCACTGAAGCCATCATTGACTCAGTCTGACTGGGTAGATGCTGGGAGGATGTTTTCCCTGGCTGGGGAGTCTAGAACCAGGGCTCACAGTCTGAGAATAAGGGGTTGGCCATTTAAGACTGAGGTGAGGGGAAATTTCTTCACACAGAGGGTGGTGAATCTTTGGAATCCTCTACCCCAGAGGGATGTGGAGGCTCAGTCAGAGTATATTCAAGACAGAGATCGATAGATTTTTGGATACTGAGGGAATCAAGGGATATGGGGATAGAAACATAGAAACATAGAAGATAGGAGCAGGAGTAGGCCATTCGTCCCCTCGATCCTGCTCCGCCATTTAATGAGATCATGGCTGATCATCCAAATTCAGTACCCAGTCCCTGCTTTCTCCCCATATCCCTTGATCCCCTTAGCCTTGAGAAATATATCTAGCTCCTTCTTGGATAGAAAAGGAAGGTGGAGTTGAGGTAGAAGATCAGCCATGATCTTATTGAATGGCGGAGCAGGCTCGAGGGGCCGAATGGCCGACTCCTGCTCCTATTTCTCATGTTCTTATGTCTGGGGAACACCTCCTCTGACCACCCTTCAATGCCTTGCCAAAGTAGCCTTTCTCCTGTCTGAGCCCGGACAGTGTGAGTGTTGATAGATTGTGGAGGGCATCACAGCTGAGCTTAACCGTGTCTTTACCCCGATGTCTGCACTCAGGCACTTTCCAAGAGGGGTCACTGTACGGTGATTAGGAGCAAGGAAACTGGCTGCATTTTCCTCTCCTGGGTCCAAGGTCACTGACGTCAACTGCAAGTTGCACCGTCTGTCACCCTGGTCGAGATTAGCTAACACAGCACCGCTGGGTGTTTGATGACAATCCGGCAGCTTTCAAGGAAATCTTTCCTGGTGCCAACCCACAAATGACCAGTTTTATTATAACTTGCCATGGTGGGCTTTAAACTCAGACATGAATCAGTCATTCATGAAAGAAAGACTTATGAAATAATACTGAGTGGCCTGCGGGTGGCGCTGTCCAGGGAGAGTATAAATACTCGGGCATGGGCCCAGCTTGTGCAGGACATTCTTAACAGGAACTAGTGAAGGACACAACTAGATCTTCATGTTGTAGAACAGTTGATTAAAACTTTGTTTAATGCTTAGACCAAGTGCCGAGTAGTTTTCTTACATCACTCACAGCTTCTGGATCGCTCTTTCAGTGCTATACCTCTGGGCTACCGCATGCCCTACGTCTCTGGGAGTGATGCTGTGGGTGGGGGGGTGAGGGGGGTTGGAGCAGAAGCCATTGTTAGAGATGTTCTGGCTATGACAGACACGTAAAGGTGGAACTAAGTGAGGACAGTTCTGGGAGGTAACAACACCTTTCAAGACCTTGGAGAGAAAAGCGAGGTTGGAGATGGGGTGGTAGTTGACAAGGACCGATGATTGGGTTTTTTGAGTGAGGTGGGGGTGGGGGGGAGGTGACAGCGGCAGTTTCGAAATGGGAGCCCAGTTCAAAGAAAGAAATAGTTTGCATTTCTATAGCGCCTTTTGGGATGTCCCAAAGCGCTTCCCAGCCGATGGAGTACTTTGGAAGTGTAGTCACTGTTGTAATGTAGTTCACAGAGGTATTCTGCCATAATGAGCCGGCAGAAAAGGACCTCCATTTAGCATCTCTTTGAAAAGCCAAACCTCCCTCAGTACTGCACTTCTGACTCAGAAGCACGAAGGACAAAGGCTCACTCAGAAAATAAGGAAAGCGATTAAATTCATTTCAGAAAGAAAGAACTTGCATTTCCATAGCGCCTTTCACGACCTCAAGACACCCCAAAACACTTTGCAGCCAATAAAGTACTTTTTGAAGTGCAGCCACTGTCATAACGTAGGGAAATGCAGCAGCCAACCTGCGCACAGCAAGCTCCCGCGAACAGCAATGTGATAATGAGCAGATAATCTGTTTTAGTGATGTTGGCTGAGAGATAAATATTGAAAGAAAGAGACTGGGAGCATTGGACTCAGACCCAGCCTGCCCTCTGAGAGTCTGAATGTATTTGTTATTGCTGAGCACATATATCTACAGCATCTTTTACAAATCAGCCATAATAGAAATGAACAGAAAACGTAATTAACAGTGAAAAATGACACTTTTTACAGCGTATGCCATACATTTCATTACAGTTTCAGCTTTTAATTTATGGTCCTGTTTTATTACGCTCCCTAAAATAAGCCAATAAATGTTCCATATGTTTTGTCAAGGTATTGCTGACAGTATTTAAAATAGAATTTCTTAAAGGCACCCAAACTTTATTTAAAAAAAGATCAACAAGGCGCCAGGTTTGATCTGCAAGCTGTGCTGGTGATGACAGTGAGGAACATAAGAACAGGAGTCGGCCTCTTAGCCCTCCCCGTGCTGCACGGGGAGTCTGACCGAAACAGAGAATTAAATTCAGCCGGGGTTTTCACTCCTGGTCACTAGCTGGTGACGCCTGTGGAAAAGTGCATGGGTTTGGGTTTCGAGTGAGGAGAGGATTAAGCGTGGCTGTGATGCCTTCCATGGTTGAATTGCCTGCCCATCCTCACTGTCTGAGCTTAAACCTGAGGAATGACCGCTTGGTCACGAGGCACAGGATGGGGGAGGGGTGGCTGGGGAGTGGGAGGGGGGTTTGGGGAGGGGCTAGGGTTGGGGAGGGGGTGGGGCAGGGCCCACAGAGGCATGCTCCAGGAACCAGCACCCTCAGCGGAAAAAATAGTTAACTGAAAGAGACAAAACATAACAGAAGCCCCAGAAATGAGCAGGCTGCAATCCCTGCTGGAGGTTGCAGTGTCGTCGGGAGAGCACCTCGTTTGCATGGGGGCAAGAGGTGTATCTCAAGCACCCACTGGCCCCCCGCTGTTTGCCATTGCAGTGGGGTGCAGCGGTGGGTTGGTGGCATGGTGAGGATGGGTGGGGTTGGGGAGGGGGTGGGGTGGGGGTTGGGGAGGGGGGCATTGGGGAGGGGGGTTGGGGAGGGGGTGTTGGGGGTGGGGGGGTTTGGGGAGGGGGGGTTCGGGGTGGGGGTTGGGGAGGGGGTTTGGGGAGGGGGGTTGGGGAGGGGGTTGGGGGTGGGGTTTGGGATGGGGGGTTGGGGAGGGGGGTTGGGGAGAGGGGTTGGGGGGGTTTGGGGAGGGGGGTTGGGGAGGGGGGTTTGGGGGGGTGGGGAGGGGGTGTTGGGGAGGGGTGTTGGGGAGGGGGGGTTGGGGGGTTTGGGGAGGGGGTTGGGGAGGGGAGTTGGGGAGGGGTGTTGGGGAGGGGGGTTGGGGAGGGGGGTTGGGGAGGGGGGGTTGGGGAGGGGTATTGGGGAGGGGGTGGGGGTTGGGGAGTGGAGTTGGGGAGGGGGGGTTGGGGAGGGGGGTTGGGGAGGGGGGGTTGGGGAGAGAAGTTGAGGGGGTTTGGGGAGGGGGGTTGGGGATGGGGGTTTGGGGGGTGGGGAGGGGGTGTTGGGGAGGGGTGTTGGGGAGGGGGGGTTGGGGGGTTTGGGGAGGCGGTTGGGGAGGGGAGTTGGGGAGGGGAGTTGGGGAGGGGGGTTGGGGAGGGGGGGTTGGGGAGGGGGGTTTGGGGAGGGGTATTGGGGAGGGGGTGGGGGTTGGGGAGTGGAGTTGGGGAGGGGGGGTTGGGGAGGGGGGCTTTGGGAGGGGGGGTTGGGGAGGGGTGTTGGGGAGGGGGGGTTGGGGAGGGGGGTTGGGGAGGGGAGTTGGGGAGGGGGGGTTGGGGAGGGGGGCTTTGGGAGGGGGGGTTGGGGAGTGGAGTTGGGGAGGGGGGGTTGGGGAGGGGGGTTGGGGAGGGGAGTTGGGGAGGGGGGTTGGGGAGGGGGGTTGGGGAGGGGGGGTTGGGGAGGGGGTGGGGGTTGGGGAGGGGTGCGGCGGTGGGTTGGTGGCGTGGTGAGGGACGATGAGATCAAAGCTCCTGTTAGAGTGCGAGTGTAGAATCCATTTTGTAAGTAAAGAATCCATTTTATACTTTAGCATAAAGTTAAAAGCCTGCGGAACTTTGAGTCTCTGCACAGAGATCACAAACAACCCGGTCCCAGCGTTAAACAATACAAGGAAAGAAAGAACTTGCATTTCTATAGCGCCTTTACATGACCTCAGGACGTCCCAAGTGCTTTACAATCATTGAAGCACATTTGAAGTGTAGTCACTGTTGGAAACGCGGCAGCCAATTTGCACACAGCAAGCTCCCACAAATAGCAATGTGATCATGGCCACATAAACTGCAGTTAGTGATGTTGATGGAGGGATAAATATTGGCCAGGACACCAGGGAGAAGTCCCCCTGCTCTTCTTTGAAATAGTGGCCACGGGATCTTTATGTTGAATCAAGAGGGCAGACGGAGCCTCGGTTTAACGTCTCATCCAAAAGACGGCACCTCCGACAGTGCCGCACTCCCTCAAAGTGTCAGCCTAGATTTTGTGCTCAAGGCTCATGCAGCAGGACTTGAACCCTCCAACCTTTCTGAGACAGAGATTAGAGTGCTATCCACCGAGCTACAGCTGGCAGCGTTTCGGCCCCAATAGGTACATCCCATGCTTTGCTAGCCTAAACACCAGCTTGCTAGCCTTGGGACCAGGGCAGCCTGGACCTTCCGCATTGCATCAAACTGATGTCGTCCCAGTTACACAACCTGGTTTAGCACACTGCTGAAAAAAACAAGCCCACACGAGTAGCTTCCAACAGGAGTCACTGGATAGCGATTAAGAATGGAACCCCTGTCTGAATTTTCCTCTCCTTAAGGTCACGACCTTTTGTGGGTACCTTCTAACTGCCGTCATGAGCTAGCTGGGCACAGGACGGAGCTCCGACGTGGCAACTCATTTCTTTTGTAGATGTGATGCGGTGATATTGAGCAAAAGTTGCAGGCTGGAAAAATACATTCCAAAGTTCCGACAGGAATGAATGGAGTTTTTATTGTGGCTTCTGAACTGGTTGTCCATGTGAATATTTGGCAGCCACGCTCATTTCTACTGCTCCAGTCTTGGTGCAGTCACAAGATTTTTATCAAGACGTTGTCCACAGTTCTTCTGCCAAAACACACAGGAGCCAAAGGTTCAGATTGAAACAGGCTCAGTTTATTCAGCTCTCTCATCGTGTACTACTTATTTTCCAATACACAGCATAGAGCTTCCTCGATGGTAAATGCGTGTGTGGCATCATACGGACAAGGAAAATCCCAGTTCCAGGATGAAGATCGGAACGCTGCAAATGTCCGCAGCCCCCTAGGTTAGTGAGGGTGGGGGTGGGGGGGGGGGGAAATCAGCTAAAGCTCCCGCCATGAAACACTCTCTGATGAAAAGTGTGTGTATATGGATGGCAGGGCAGGAGTAGGTTCGGCCCTGATAACCTGTATAGTCAAGTAGACCACAAGCACTCATAGCCTGGTTGGGGGAGTGAGGATCAGCCTTGAGGAATGGCCACTTGCTACAGAGCTGCTGGGATCAAGGAACCGTTTCCCAACAAGAGTCAGAGCATTCAACAACAACTTGCATTTATATAGCACCTTTAAAGTAGTGAAGCATCCCAAGGCGCTTCACGGGAGCGACAAAATCTGACACCGAGCCTCAAAAAGAGAGATTACGACAGGTGACCAAAAGATAGGTTTTAAGGAGCGACCTAAAGGAGGAGAGAGCGGTGGAGAGGTGCAGAGGTTTAGGGAGGGAATTCCAGAGTTTTGGGCCAAGGCAGCTGAAGGCACGGCCACCTTTGGTGGAGTGATTAAAATCGGGGGATGTACAAGAGGCCTGAATTGGAGGTCCGCAGAGATCTCGGAGGGTTGTAGGGCTGGAGGAGGTTACAGAGATAGGGAGGGGCGAGGCCATGGAGGGATTTGAACACAAGGATGAGAATTTTAAATTCGAGGCATTGGTGGACCGGGAGCCAATGTAGGTCAGCGAGCACAGGGGTGATGGGTGAATGGGGCTTGGTGCGAGTTGGGACACGGGCAGCAGAGTTTTGGATGAGATCCTCTGAGAGAGGAAGGAAGATTATCATCGCTGGAGCTTCTGTAACTGTCCTCCACTTTAAGGCAGGGACCTGAACCCGCCTGTTGTGTTTAGGACAACCCGTGCTTGCTCGTTAATTGACTTGTTCAGAACTGTAGCTGTGTCACCCCTTGCAGGTTGGCTAATTCAAAGATTAACTCAAACTCCTTTTGATGGTACGTCTTCCATCGAAGATCTCACTCTCCTCCTCCACTTGCTCAACAGCACAAAGCCATCTGCACTTTCTGGAGGTGGTGAGGTTACTTCACTGCTGCCCGGCAACTGGGCATTGACCAGTCACCATCTACTGGGCATTGACCAGTCACCATCTACTGGGCATTGACCAGTCACCATCTACTGGGCATTGACCAGTCACCATCTACTGGGCATTGACCAGTCACCATCTACTGGGCATTGACCAGTCACCATCTACTGGGCATTGACCAGTCACCATCTACTGGGCATTGACCAGTCACCATCTACTGGGCATTGACCAGTCACCATCTACTGGGCATTGACCAGTCACCATCTAATGGGCATTGACCAGTCACCATCTAATGGGCATTGACCAGTCACCATCTACTGGGCATTGACCAGTCACCATCTACTGGGCATTGACCAGTCATCATCTACTGGACATTGACCAGTCACCATCTACTGGGCATTGACCAGTCACCATCTACTGGGCATTGACCAGTCACCATCTACTGGGCATTGACCAGTCACCGGTAGCACCATATACTGTCATCATGGTAACAGCTTTTAACATCTAACCCAACATCAGTGGGTCTCTCTTGCCTCAGAAGGCTGTGGGACCAAGTCCCACTCCAGAGACTTGAGCACATAATCTAGGCTGACGCTCCAGCGCAGTGCTGAGGGAGTGCTGCACTGTCGGAGGTGCCGTCTTTCGGATGAGACAATAAACCGAGGTGAATGTAAAAGATACCATAGTGCTATTTCGAAGAAGAGCAGGGGAGTTCTCCCCGGTGTCCTGGCCAATATTTATCCCTCATCTAACATCACCAAAATAAATGATCTGGTTATTTATCACATTGCTGTTTGTGGGAGCTTGCTTTGCACAAATTGGCTGCTGTATTTCCTACATTACAACAGTGACTGCACTTCAAAAAGTATTTAATTGGCTGTGAAGGGCTTTGGGACGTCCTGTGGTTGTGAAAGGCGCTACAGAAATGCAAGTCTTATTTTTATTTTAAGATGAAAAACATTTCTATTGCATTTCCGGTGCGAATGTGCCCTGAGCAGTCTTTTGACCTTAGGCTATTGTAAGCTCTTTGAGAAAATGCTCCCAAATCTCCCCAGTGCAATAGCATCGCCCCTTTAAGACCAGAGACTTGTAAAAGCTGTAAAACACAGCGCAGTGCCGAGCAGTGAATTTAAACCTAACACAAAGCAGACTTTATTGGACAGCTGAAATTTACAGACTGTACATAGGACAAAGGTGCAAAGTCACCTTAGATCAGTGAAGAAAGCACTGCAGTAGAAGAAAAAAACGTTTGCTTTTAACACTTAAAGTCATGGAAATTTCTCAAGGGCAAAATCCATACTTGGAATAGATTTGATCTTAGGGAAAACCCCTAAACTTACAGCAGCTTTAAATTTCCTCTTACTTTAAGCCCTCTCTTCAGTCACGCCAATGGTTAGTTGGTAAAACCAGTGCTAAGGTGGCAGCTGTGGTTCAGTGGGTAGCACTCTCACCTCTGATGGAAGAAGGTTGTAGTTTCAAGTCTCTAAGATCCCTGAACATAATCCAGGCTGACACTCCAGTGCAATACTGAGGGTGTGCTACACGGTCGGAGGTGCCGTCTTTTGGATGAGATTTTAAAGCGAGGCCCCCGTCTGCCCTCTCAATTGGACGTAAAAGATCCCATGGCACTATTTCAACGAAGAGCAGGAGAGTTCTCCCCGGTGTCCTATAACCAGAATAACTGCTCATTATCTCATTGCTGTTTGTGGGAGCTTGCTGTGCGCAAATTGGCTGCCGCGTTTCCTACATTACAACAGTAACGCCACTTCAAAAAGTACTTCATTGGCTGTAAAGTGCTTTGGGACATCCTGAAGTCCTAAAAGGCGCTATAGAAATGTAATTTCTTTCTTTTTCTTTTCAATGTCCTTTCTTGATTCTTGGTCTGTCCTGAGTTAGCTGATCGGATCTGGGTGGCATTATTGGTGTTACAATCGGCCTCTGCACCCCTAGGCTAAATGGGGGGGGGGTGCAGGGGGGAGGTGGGGGGCAGAAACATCCCGGATTCTCACTATCCAATGACTTCCGCTATAATGAATCCGTGTGTGGATGTCAGGATGAGGGCGGAACTGGGCTCAGCTGTGATGCCCCCTGCAGTCGAATATCCCACCTACAGGGCAGGATTTTCATTGGGCCGTGGAGGCGGTATTGGAAACGTGTGGGGGGTTAAAATCGCGAAATCGGGGGGCACGATCCCATCCCGCCACCAACCCGCCTCCATGCCAGTTTCAAAGGAGGCGGATACCCGACCCGCACTGGGACCCGCCTCCCCGAGGCGGGAAGGGGATTAGTGCCAATTAACTGCCTGTTAACAGGTAGTTACCAGGCAGTTTTTAGCCTAATCCCTATTTTTATTGCTGAAGTGTGGGATTCCCGACAGCTCCAAACCACGCCAAGTTAGCGAGGTGGACCGTCGGGCTGAAGGACTTGGAGGGTTCGAGATGTCCGGTGTTCAGGTGAGTGATGGGTGCATGAGTAAAGAGGTAAGTGTGTTTGGTATGTGTAAAGTGTTTAAAGAAGTTTTACTTACCTTTACAGCCTTCCTTCCTTCAGGTCTCGGAGTCCCTCATCTCACCGGCACAGAAAACAGAATGGCCGCGAGCTGTCAAAAGTTGCAGCATTCAGCTTTCTGTTCTGGAGAGATCTCTAAATCAGCCTGAGAGGACGGAATTAAATTGGAGTACAGATTGTCAGTGTTTGACAGCTTCAAAGAGCTGTCAAACGCTGATATTTCATCTGTCAAAAGTTCTTGACAGATGAAATGTCAATCTGTGACGTCACCTGTTGCCGGGTGGCCCTTAATTGGCCTGCTGAGCCCGCTGGGTGGGCTCAACAAGGTCAATCAAGTGAAAATCGCGTGGGTTGGCCACAACTCAATGGAGGCGGGACTGCAACCCTGAAAGCTGTAGTCCCGCCTCCTACCCGCCTCTTCAATGAAAATCCAGCCCATAATGTCTGGGCCCACACATAAAGAATGAGCCAAAGGGTGGTTGACATTTGGTGGAACCAGGAGGAGATTGCTGGTTGGTCTCCTTATCAAAGGATGGATATACTTGCCTTGGAGGCGGTGCAACAAAGGTTCACTAGACTGATTCCTGGGATGAGAGGGCTGTCCTATGAGGAGAGTTTGAGTAGATTGGGCCTATACTCTCTGGGGTTTAGAAGAATGAAAGGTGATCTCATTGAAACATATAAGATTCTGAGGGGGATTGACAGGGTAGATGCTGAGAGGCTGTTTCCCCTGGCTGGAGAGTCGAGAACCAGGGGGCACAGTCTCAGGATAAGGGGTTGGACTTTTAAGAATGAAATGAGGAGGAATTTCTTCACTCAGAGGGTTGTGAATCTTTGGAATTCTCTGCCCCAAAGGGCTGTGGATGCTGAGTCTTTGAATATATTCAAGGCTGAGATCGATAGATTTTTGGACTCTAGGGGAATCAAGGGATATGGGGATCGGGCGGGAAAGTGACGTTGAGGTCGAAGGTCAGCCATGATCTCATTGAATGGCAGAGCAGGCTCGAGGGGCTGTATGGCCGACTCCTGCTCCTAATTCTTATGCTCTAAGTTACTCTCACCAAACATTTAACAGGGAAAATTAAACTGGTAAGGAATAAAGATTGGAACCAGTAAAAGAAAAGTAAAATTAAAACAACAGAAATAGGAGACAGAGTGGGGGGAAGGAAGGGAGGTAGTATGGGGATAGGAAAAGAGAATGAGGGAAGGGAAAGCAGTTGTATTTAAGTATTTATATCAATAATTTAAGGTTAATATTACCATAATAATACTGCTCCTGATCGTTTGACAGCTCAATGAACAGTCTAGGGATGAGCGACTTCAGTTATGTGGAGAGACTAACAGAAGCTGGGGTTGTTCTCCTTAATTCTAAGCTCTGGAATTCCCTCCCTAAGCCTCTCTTTCCTCCTTTAAGATGCTCCTTAAAACCTACTTTTGTTCACCTGCTTTAATATCTCCTTATGTGACTCAGTGTCAAATTTTGTTTTATAATACTCCTGTGAAGCACCTTGGGACATTTTACTACGTTAAAGGCGCTATATAAATGCAAGTTGTTGTTGTTGAAGAGCAGCGATGGTTAAGGAGAGATTTAATAGAGGTGTTCAAAATCATGAGGGGTTTTGATAGAGTAACTAAGGAGAAACTGTTTCCACTGGCAGGAGGGTCGGTAACCAGAGGACAGATTTAAGATAATTGGCAAAACAACCAGAGAGTGAGATGAGGAGAATTTTTTTTACGCAGCGAGTTGTTGTGATCTGGAATGCGCTGCCTGAAAGGGCAGTGGAACAAAATTCAATAGTAACTTTCAAAAGGGAATTGGATAAATACTTGGAAAGGAAAAAAATTCACAGGGCTATGGGGAAAAAGCAGGGGGGAGTGGGACTAATTGGAGAGCTCTTTCAAAAAGCCGGCACAGGCACGATGGGCCGAATGGCCTCCTTCTGTGCTGTGTGATTCTATGATTCAATTACTGTAACATTACAGTTTGTGTCAGTTTCACAGGGCTTGAGCAAAGTGGTTGGCTCGTGGAGAGGGTCATTTCACGAGATCTACCAGCAGGCTAAAGGTTAGAACATTAAGTGAATTTATCGATCGCCCACTCCCAGCTCAGTCTCATCAGCCAAGAGTATCTACCAACAATTCATTCACACACAACCCATGGTTTATCACTTTAAAAACAGGAAATTATGGAATGTTAATAATGGATTAATACATGTTAGCCGTGGCTCAGTGGGTAGCACCCTTGCAGATGACACAAAGCTGGGTGGGCATGTGTGCTGTGAGGAGGATGCTGAGAAACTCCAGTATGATTTGGGCAGGTTGGGTGATTGGGCAGAAGCATGGCAGATGCAGTATAATGTGGATAAATGCGAGGTTATCCACTTTGGTGGCAAAAACAGGAAGGCAGATTATTATCTGAACGGCAATAGATTGGGAGAAGGGGAAGTGCAACGAGACCTGGGTGTCCTTGTGCACCAGTCGCTGAAGGTAAGCATGCAGGTGCAGCAGGCGGTTAAGAAGGTAAATGGTATGCTGGCCTTCATAGCGAGAGGGTTCGAGTACAGGAACAAGGATGTCTTGCTGCAGTTGTACAGGGCCTTGGTGAGACCACATCTTGAGTATTGTGTGCAGTTTTGATCGCCTTATCTGAGGAAGGATGTTCTTGCCATGGAGGGAGTTCAGCGAAGATTCACCAGGCTGATACCTGGGATGGCAGGAATGACGTATGAGGAGAGATTGGGTCGATTGGGCTTATACTCGGTGGAGTTTAGAAGAATGAGAGGGATCTCACTGAAACTTATAAAATTCTAATAGGACTAGACAGACTAGATGCAGGAAGGATGTTCCCGATGGCCGGGGAATCCAGAACCAGGGGTCACAGTCTAAGGATAAGGGGTAAGCCATTTAGGACTGAGATGAGGAGGAATTACTTCACCCAGAGAGTGGTGAACCTGTGGAATTCTCTACCACAGAAGGCAGTGGAGGCCAATTCGTTAAATATGTTCAAGAAGGAGTTAGATATATTTCTTAAGGCTAAAGGGATCAAGGGATCAAGGGATATGGGGAGAAGGCAGGGACAGGGTACTGAATTTGGATGATCAGCCATGATCTCATTGAATGGCGGAGCAGGCTCGAGGGGCCGAGTGGCCTACTCCTGCTCCTATCTTCTATGTTTCTATGTTTCTATGTTTGCCTCTAAGTCAGAAGGTTGTGGGTTCCAAGCCCCACTCCAGAGACTTGAGCACAAAAATCTAGGCTGACACTCCCGGTGCAGTAATGAGGAAGTGCTGCACTGTCGGAGGTGCCCATCTTTTGGATAAGACATTAAACCGAGGCCCCCTCTGCTCTCAGGTGGACGTAAAAGTTCCTATGGCACTACTTTGAAGAAGAGCAGGGGAGTTATTCCCAGTGTCTTGGCCAATATTTATCCCTTAATCAACATCACAAAAACAGATTATCAGGTCACTGTCACATTGCTGTTTGTGGGAGATTGCTGTGCGCAAATTGGCAGCTGCATTTCCTACATTATGACAGTGATTACACTTCAAAAGTACTTCATTGGCTGTAAAACGCTTTGAGACGTCCGGTGGTTGTGAAAGGCGCTATAGAAATACAAGTCTTTCTTTCTTATTGTGTGCATGTAATTTCCTGACGTGCCTTCCCAGCAGGTGAGGCTCTGCTCCAGGAATATGCAATTGGAAAACTCCGCCAATTATTACTGAAATTATACTATTTTCCTCTTTAAATGAACTATTCCAGCAGACGATGTCATAGGCTGAACAGGTAACATGAAGAGCCTGGCTGACATCATCTGCGGAGCAGTCTGTGAAGTGAAATATAGGGGAGAAAAGTAACACTGAGCAAAATAATTCTTTAAAAGGACCAATTGCGCATCAGAATTTTAATAGCTTGCCGTTATGCTGGGGATTTTTAAAGGGGAAGGTATAACCTACTGAACTGTTTTGTAATCTTAACTGTGCACTCACTGGCATCTGTTAGTCCCCCCTTGTTACCCTGCTCATTAAGTGTAGAAGCAGACACCTTGGGGGCGATTTTCCCAATGGGGGCGCATTGGAGGCGGGACTGCTGCTTGTCGGGTCTTTGCCCCGCCTCCATCGACTTCTGGCCAAAACACGCTATTTTCCCTTGATTGACCTTGTTAAGCCCATCCAGCGGGCTCAGCAGGCCGATTAAGCGGAAGTCAGTTACAGAGAACATCAGTGTATGACGTTTCATCTGTCAAAAATTTTTGACAGATGATTTGTCATTGTTTGACAGCTCTGTGAAGCTGTCAAACACTGACATTCTCTGTAGTTTGATAATTCCTTGTATTCAAGACTCATCAAACCTCTTTCTTTAGCAGAAATTAGATGGTTGTTGCATCGGAGAATGCAGCAGCCATCTGTCATCTCTGCCGGTGAGATGCGAGACTCTCCACATCCCCAACGTTTGAAGCCTGCAGCAAGAAACAAAGGTAAGTAAACATTTTCTATCACTTTCCACTCACCTCACATACTTACCTCTCCACACTTGCACCCATCACTTAGCTTCACAGCGCACTTTTGCACCCTTCTGACCCCCGCAGACTCACTGCTCGCCTCAGTGACCCTGGCGGGGTTTCCCGACGTTGGGACTCCCGCGCCTCTCCTGGTAAAATGGGGGTAATCCTCTTAACTGCCTGTTAACTACCTGTTAACAGGCAGTTAAGTGGCTGTAATCCCCTTCCCGCCTCCAGGAGACGGGAGACGGGACCCGGCGCGGGTCGGCTACCCGCCTCCTGGGAAGATGGCACGGAGGCGGGTTGGGGGCGGGATGGGTACCCGCCCCCAGATTCTGCCATTTTCCCGGCAGTCCCGCCTCCATACCCGCCTCCCCAGGGCTGGCAAGATCGTGCCCCTTGTGTGGAGCCCTCCCACTTCCAGTGACATCATTAAAGGGGACAATGGAGGGTGACCAGTACTAATCATTCACGATTTCACTGGAAGGTTGGCGCGGGGGCAGCGGGGGGGGGGGGCAGTGTAGGAGTCGCCAACCCTCCAGGACTGCCCTGGAGTCTCCAGGAATGAAAGATTAATCTCCGGGTACACTGCTGCGAGCCACTCCCGGGAGACAAATCATCAGGCACATCTCAAGAATTGTGGGTCTTTTAAAATTTTCATTGAATACTTGAGGTAATGTAGGAAACACAGTTGCCGATTTGTGCAGAGCAAGGTCCCACAAACAGCAATGATATAATTACCAGTTAATCTGTTGTGCCGCTGTTGGTTGAGGGGTAGATGTGTGGCCCGGACACCAGGGGAGAACGCCCCAGCTCTTCTGGGGTGTTTTCCATCACCTGAACAGGCAAATGGACAATGTCTCATCTCCGACGGTGCAGCACTCCCTCAGTACTGAACTGGGGCTTGAACCCACAACCTTCTGACCCAGAGATGAGAGTGCAACCACTGAACAAATGATGTAGAAACAAGCAGAAGAACTCTGGCCTCTTGCACATCCCCGATTTCCAACGCCCCACCTTTGGCGGCTGTGCCTTCAGCTGCCTAGGACCTACGATCTGGACTTCCCTCCCTGTATCTCGCTACCTCTCACTCCTCCTTTAATATACTCCTCAAAACCTACCTCTTTGGCCAACCTTTTGGCCACCTGTCCTAGTATCTCCTTCAGTGGCTCGGTATCAAAATGTTGTCCTGTGAAGCGCCTTGGGACATCTTACTAGGTGAACGGCGCTGTATAAATGCAAGTTGCCGTTGTTGTTTATTTTCAAACACTTGCATTAATTCTGAGTCCATTTCTAATGTAAGATGATTGCTGCAAAACTTTTTGTGTCGAAAACCCATCTCGCCAGCCCTCATTAAAAAAACATTTTTGAGCGAATATGTGTATTATAATGGGAACTGTGCAGCGCTGTAAAATCTGTGGAGTGCTTCAAGTGATGTCAACCCAGCAGAAACGCTTGGTCCAGCATGTCAGGATGAAGTGATAAAATCAAGGCCATTACACTCAGCTCATTTCAAATGGCTGCCTCAGTACTGCTATCTTGATGCAAGTTTTGCCTCTAGGGGCGGGGGGGTGGGGGCAGGGGGCCCCTGTATTAGTGAACATGGAGAACGCCTGTACCTGCAGTGTCAGGCTATGACAGTGTCCGCTTCTGTCTGTCAGCCCTTTAATTGCTGGAAGCTGTACATCAGACTAATAGCCACGTTTCTCACAAAGCGTACATCTCCTTTTTGCAATCAATTTGGAGGAAAAACAGCCATAATGCTCGATCACTGTCGAAGGACTGAGCTGTTACCTGATTTGTAACCTGCCCTTAACTCTGAGCTATATTCCTTTCAGCAAAGCAAATTGCCTTAAAAGCCAAGAGCAGAATCCGCCCAGCTGACAATAGCATTTTACCAACAAGGTCCCCCCCCACACACCTCGCCAACCCCCCCGCTCCACCCCCACCAGCCCGTCTCTCCATAATTCCCTCTGTTGGACCAGTCTCTGTATTTCACATAATGGAGTTACTTTGCATTCGGAATAAAAAAGGTTGTCAGCAAAATAATAAAGTATCAGTAAAGCACAATGGAAAGCTGACAATCACTGTGGCATCATTGACTGTAGTCTATAAAAATGCTAATGCAGAATCGCAATAAAAATAGAGAGGAGAAAATGGTGACATCGGACAAAGGTCTGGAGCAAAAACTATTTTATGGTGTGGCTGCCTAAATGGTTTGAATTCACTCGACTATCTCAAATGCTTGTAAAAACTGATCAAATTAGTGTGGACTGAGAAACCGTTCATTATCCAGCACAGGGGTGTTTATGTTGGGTTATCCAGGAGTGGGAATTTTAAAAATTGCAGGGTACACATCCCAGTTGGTCATTCGTCATTGGTGAGCCTAAGTGAGTGTGATCGGGCAAACTTAGGCCAATTGCTACAGCTCAGCTGAGGTCTCAGAATGGACAAGGGGTCACACCTGTGATTTTCCTGGCCCAGGTGGAAAAAAATAAAGAAAAAAATTCCATTTATATAGCTCCTTTCCTGACCTCAGGACGTCCCAAAGCACATCACATCCAATGAAGTACATTTGAAGTGCACTCACTGTTGTAATGTAGGAAACGCAGCAGCTAATTTACGCACAGCAAGCTCCCACCAACAGCAATGAGATAAATGACCAAATAATCTGTGTTTTAGTGATGTTGGTTGAGGGAAAAATATTGGCCAGAACTTCGGGGAGAACTCCCCTGCTCTTCTTTGAATAGCGGCATGGAATTTTTTATGTCCACCTGGGAGGGCAGACGGGGCCTCGGTTTAACGTCTCATCCGAAAGACGGCACCTCTGACAGTGCAGCACTCCCTTAGCACTGCACTGGGAGAGTCAGCCTAGATTTTGTGCTCAAGTCTCCTGGAGTGGGGACTATGAACCCACAACCTTCTGACTCAGAGGCGAGAGTGCGATCCACTGAGCCACGGCTGACCAAATAAGCCTCCTTCACCCTCCTAAGCTGAGGAACGATGCAGGTCTCAATAAAATACATGTAAATGGAACAGGGACAAGAGAGATAGAAATATACCAGGAGGATGGAATCACAGAATCATAGAAATTTACGGCACAGAAGGAGGCCATTTGGCCCATCGTGTCTGTGCTGGCCGAAAAAGAGCTATCCAGCCTAATCCCACTTCTAGCTCTTGGTCCGTAGCCCTGTAGGTTACAGCACTTCAAGTGCATATCCAAGCACTTTTTAAATGTGATGAGGGTTTCTGCCTCTCCCACCCTTTCAGGCAGTAAGTTCCAGACCCCCACCGCCCTCTGGGTGAAAAAAGTTCTCCTCAACTCCCCTCTCATCCTTCTACCAATTACTTTAAATCTATGCCCCCTGGTTATTGACCTCTCTGCCAAGGGAAATAGGTCCTTCCTATCCACTCTATCTAGGCCCCTCATAATTTTATACACCTCAATTAAATCTCCCCTCAGCCTCCTCTGTTCCAAAGAAAACAATCCCAGTCTATCCAATCTTTCCTCATTGCTAAAATTCCCCAGTCCAGGCAACATCCAGGGAGCGCTTTGCGATAACTCCGTTGAGTGACTCCTCTCTGTGTAAGTGAAACCTGGATGCATTTTCCTTCCGGAGACAAGGAATGCTTGAAGACTAATGTCACATTCTATACAAAGTGAAGTCATGAACCCAGAGAAATATCCTGGTGAACAGTACATGGATCAGCCAATTCAGCATCAGCCTGTCAGCATTTAAATAGTTTATGCTGCATTAATTTGCAAATGTGAAATGTCAGTACTATGAATGGATCCACTTTTGAAACCTTCAATCCATCACTTACGGCTGCAGTTGAGTGATTCTGCTCGTAAATCTGAACGTAAAACACTATATTGTTCTATTATGAATAATAGGATATGATGTCAGTACAAACAAACAAACAGAAAAAAAGGGCTTTGCTGACAAAACATTTAAGCAGTTGCATAAAACCCAGCATCCCGGTAGCTCAGCAACATTGAGATTAATGCTCCTCACTTCAAAATGCTGTGGTGGGCGAGCTCTAACAAGACTCACTCTCGCCTCCGAGTCAGGAGGTTGTGGGTTCAAGTCCTGCTCCAGGAGACGTAGCACATAATCAGTACTGAGGGAGTACTGCACTGGTGGAGGTCCCGCCTTGCAGGTGGGACGTTAAACCCAGGCCCCGTCTGGCTTTTCAGGTGGACGTAAAAGGTCCCACGGCCACTATTTGAAGAAGGCCATGGGAGCTCTCCCCGGTGACCTGGCCAATATTTATCCCTCACTAAAACAGATTATCTGATCATTTCCACATCCTTCCCGCTCAAGCTCAAAAACAGAACTTCCATATCAATAAGATGAATTACAAGAATTAATGTTGCCTTAGATCCCCATCATTCATCACTGGGCTGACCGATGAAGGTTTTATTGGAACTCCAATGTGTGGGGACCTCTGGGGCTTGTTTTATATCTCAGGTACAGGTGTACTCCACAGCCTCCCAGGATGGCATGGAGCCACATAGCTGATGTCTCTCAATCAGAAAGAACAATGCAGATATCCCTTAATGAGTTGGTGGCTTAATGCACTGCATGATGTGGTACTGAGTCACAGAGAGCAGTAGCATTCCTGGTCCAGACTGAGTTTGCTGTTCTAAGCTCCTTCTATAGGGGTGCTACAATTGCCCTCACTGTTCCTTGAGGTCAACCTCTCCTGCTCCTGCTCCATTACCACGATTTGAAAAGGTTGAAGCTACCCACATAGGAACAGGAGGAAACCATTCAGCCCCTCGAGCTTGTTCCGCCATTCAATTAGATCATGGCTTATCTGTATCTTAACTCTTTGCTGCCATAACCCTTAATACCCTTGCCTAAACATTTCCATTCAATTCCATCGAAGTAGTAATGCGCCATGCCATACAACAGAAGGGATCATGCCTGCAGATAACCATGCGGCAAACTCCTGAAAGCCAACAAGAGTGAGCCCAGTACTTCCCCGTAGGCTGGAAGAAAGGGAGAAACAAGCAATGGAGCCTCGCAGACTTTCTAACAGACAGTGGGAGCCCAATTAACACAGGCCAATTGAGGGAACGGTAGCATAGCGGTTATGTTACTGCACCAGTAATCCAGAAGCCTGGACTAATGATCCGGAGACATGAGTTCATAATCCCACCAATGGCAGCTGGGGAATTTAAATTCAGTTAATTAAATAAATCTGGAATAAAAAGCTAGCATCAGTAATGGTGACCATGTAACTACTGGATTGTCGTAAAAACCCAGCTGGTTCACTAATGTCCTTTAGGGAAGGAAATCTGCCGTCCTTACCCGGTCTGGCCGATATGTGACTCCAGACCCTCAGCAATGTGGTTGACTCTTAACCTCCGTCTGAAACGGCCGAGCAAGCCACACAGTCAGACCGCTGCATAGAAGTATTTACTAAGACCTTCACCACACGGACTGCAGAGATTCAAGAAGGTGGCTCACCACCACCTTCTCAAGGGCAATTAAGGATGGGCAATAAATGCTGGCCTTGCTCAGCGACACCCACATCCCAAAATGAATAATAAAAGAAAGGCCAGAGTACAGGAAACAAGGGGTGCTACTATCATTCCAAAGCAGACAGAGGGCGGAACAGGAGATGGGATCAATGGCTGAGGTCTTATCTTTGCATTGTTGTGGTTCAACATTAATTGAGATCCTCAGTAACCTTAGCAACGAATACCTCACGTCCACAAGATAAGACATGGGGGTGAATTTTATTTCCCATCACCACCGGGAAAGGTGGGCAGTTAAAATGAAGAGGGTGGTCTTACCCACTGACCTCCCACCCGATCCCGCTGACTGCAAGGCGGCAAGATCATCTGCCTGAAGCCAACGGGGTCCTACTGGAAATATGCAGATCAGGCCCCGATGACACCATCGGGATCCGACAGCCATTTTAACTTTGACCTGAGTGTAGAAGTTGCTGTAGTTTTCCCGACAGGCGGGAGGGGGATCCGCAGGGGAAGAGACCACTCCAAGTATGCTCATTCCTTTTCTTTGTGGGACCAGGAGTAGGAGTGGTCCACCGGGTCCCACAAAGACAAGTGTAGACTTTCAATGACAGATTCCACTCCCACCCAACCACTGCTCTTCCTGAACACCCAGAACTCCCACCCCCTCTGCCCCCACACTTACATTGGGCCCAGCTGGTGGTCTCTAAGTCACCTGATTTTAACTGACCAGGCAGTCACTTATAGAATCATACAGCAGAAAGGAGGTGCCAACCTGGGGAAGCTGCAACACAGGACTACGTGCATATTAAACAGGGGAAGCAACATGCTATAGAGAGGGCTAAGTGATCCCACAATCAACAGATCAGATCAAAGCTCTGCAGTCCTGCCACATCCAGTCGAGAATGGTGGTGGACCATTAAGCAACTAACGGGAGGAGGAGGCTCCATGAATATCCCCATCCTCAATGATGGTGAAGCCCATCATGTGAGTGCAAAAGACAAGGCTGAAGCGTTTGCAACCATCTTCAGCCAGAAGTGCCGAGTAAATGATCCATATCGGCCTCCTCCTGAGGTCCCCACCATCACAGAAGCCAGTCTTCAGCCAATTCGATTCACTCCACGTGATCTCATTGAATGGCGGAGCAGGCTCGAAGGGCCGAATGGCCTACTCCTGTTCCTATCTCTATGTTTCTATGTTTCTATGTGATATCAAGAAATGGCTGAGCGCACAGGATGCAAAGGCTATGGGCCCTGACAACATCCCAGTTGTCGTGCTGAAGACCTGTGCTCCAGAACTAGCCGCGCCTCTAGCCAAGCTGTTCCAGTACAGCTCCAACACTGGCATTTACCTGACAATGTGGAAAATTGCACAGTTATGTCCTGTCCACAAAAAGCAGGACAAATCTAATCCGATCAATTACCGCCCCATCAGTCAACTCTCAATCATCAGCAAAGTGATGGAAGATGTCATCGACAGTGCTATCAAGCGGCACTTATTCACCAATAACCTACTCACTGATGCCCAGTTTGGATTCTGCCAGGCCACTCGGCTCCCGACCTCATTACAGCCTTGGTCCAAACATGGACAAAAGAGCTGAATTCCAGAGATGTGGTGAGAGTGACTGCCCTTGACATCAAGGCAGCATTTGACCGAGTGTGGCATCAAGGAACCCTAGTAAAACTGAAGTCAATGGGAATCAGGGGGAAAACGCTCCACTGGCTGGAGTCATATCTAGCACAAAGGAAGATGGTTGTGGTTGTTGGAGGTCAATCATCTCAGCTCCAGAACATCGCTGCAGGAGTTCCTCAGGGCAGTGTCCTAGGCCCAACCATCTTCAGCTGCTTCATCAATGACCTTCCCTCCAACATAAGGTCAGAAATGGGGATGTTCACTGACGATTACACAGTGTTCTGTTCCATTCGCAGCTCCCCAGATAATGAAGTAGTCCATGCCCGCATGCAACAAGGCCTGGATGACATTCAGGCTTGGGCTGATAAGTGGCAGGTAACATTCGCACCATACAAGTGCCAGGCAATGACTATCTCCAACAAGTGGGAGTCTAACCACTTCCCCTTGACATTCAACGGCATTAACATCGCCGAATCCCCCACCATCAACTGGGGGGTCACCATTGACCAGAAACTTAACAGGACCAGCCACATAAATACTATGGCGACAAGAGCAGGTCAGAGGCTAGGTATTCTGTGGCGAGTGTCTCACCTCCTGACTCCCCAAAGCCTTTCTACCATCTACAAGACACAAGACAGGAGTGTGATGGAATACTCTCCACTTGCCTGGATGAGTGCAGCTCCAACAACACTCAAGAAGCTCGACACCATCCAAGACAAAGCAATCCGCTTGATTGGCACCCCATCCACCACCTTAAACATTCACTCCCTCCACCACCGGCGCACAGTGGCTGCAGTGTGTACCATCTACAAGATGCACTGCAGCAATTCGCCAAAGCTTCTTCAGCAGCACCTCCCAAACCCGCGACCTCTTCCACCTAGAAGGACAAGGGCAGCAGGCGCATGGAAACACCACCACCTCCAAGTTCCCCTCCAAGTCACACACCATCCTGACTTGGAAATATATCGCCATTCCTTCATCGTCGCTGGGTCAAAATCCTGGAACTCCCTCCCTAACAGCACTGTGGGAGCACCTTCACCACACGGACTGCAGCGGTTCAAGAAGGTGGCTCACCACCATCTTCTCAAGGGCAATTAAGGATGGGCAATAAATGCTGGCCTTGCCAGCGACACCCAGATCCCATGAACGAATAAAAAAAGCACAGGAGGCGACCATTCGGCCCATCGTGTCTGTGCCTGCCCTTTGAAAGAGCTCTCCAATTAGTCCCACTCCCCTGCTCTTTCCCCATAGCCCTGCAATTATTTTCCCTTCAAGTATTTATCCAATTGATAGTTCATATTGAATTTGCTTCCATCGCCCTTTCAGGCAGCGCATTCCAGGTCATAACAATGCGCTGCGAAAAAAAAATTCTCCTCATTTCCCCCTTTGGTTCTTTTGCCAATGACCTTAAATCAGGGTGCTCTGGTTACTGACCCTCCTGCCAGTGGAAACAGTTTCACCTTATTTACTCTATCAAAACCCTTCATGGTTTTGAACAGCTTTATTGGCCAGTAATGACCCACCATGGATGACTAAAGAAATATGGGCAAAATTAAAACAAAAGTAAAAGACATAGGGGAAAAAATTGGGTATCGCCCATTTTGGGGCGGTAATATCGGCCGGGCGCAAAGTTTTGTCAAAACCTGTCGTTCCAAGCGACAGGCGCTAAGGCAGGGGGTGCAACTCAATATCCAGTCCGGGGCGCTACCGGGCCGTTGCACGCTTGACTGATGTCACGATCTGCGGGCGCAGGAGATCGTGGCGGTAGTGTTTAGCGCCGCCGCAAAACAACTGGTTAATTTCGCGAACGGCGCTAAAATCGCCTCGCTCGGGCGCTAACTTCCTCGCGCCCCATTAGCGCCCCCCGAAGGCGCTAGCGGGAGGTGCTAACCAACCAAATTTTCCCCCTAACAATTTTGATGAAAAAAGCTCAGGCGCAAATGTAAAAGAAAGAAAGACTTGCATTTCTACAGCGCCTTTCACGACCACCGGACATCCCAAAGTGCTTTACAGTCTATTAAGTACTTTTTGAAGTGTAGTCACTGTTGTAATGTAGGAAATGCAGTAGCCAATTTGTGCACAGCCAGCTCACACAAACAGCAATGCGATAATGACTAGATAATCTGTTTTAGTGATGTTGATTGAGGGATAAATATTGGCCCAGGACACCGGGGAGAACTCCTCTGCTCTTCTTTGAATTAGTGCCGTGGGTTCTTTAACCATCCACCCGAGAGAGCAAATGGGGCCTCGGTTTAACATCTCATCCAAAAGACGGCACCTCCGACAGTGCAGCACCCCCTCAGTACTGCCCCTCCAAGAGTGCAGCGCTCCCTCAGCACTGCCCCTCCGACAGTGTGGCGCTCCCTCAGTAATGTCCCTCCGACAGTGCAGCGCTCCCTCAGTACTACCCCTCCCACAGTGCAACGCTCCCTCAGTACTGCCCCTCCCACAGTGCGGCGCTCCCTCAGTACTGTCCCTCCGACAGTGCAGTGCTCCCTCAGTACTGCCCCTCCAACAGTGCAGCGCTCTCTCAGTACTGCCCCTCCGACAGTGCAGCGCTCCCTCAGTACTGCCCCTCCGACAGTGCAGCGCTCTCTCAGTACTGCCCCTCCGACAGTGCAGCGCTCCCTCAGTACTGCCCCTCCGACAGTGCGGTGCTCGCTCAGTACTGCCCCTCTGACAGTGCGGCGCTCCCTCAGTACTGCCCCTCCAACAGTGCAGCGCTCCCTCAGTACTGCCCCTCCGACAGTGCGGCGCTCCCTCAGTACTGCCCCTCCGACAGTGTAGCGCTCCCTCAGTACTGCCCCTCCGACAGTGCAGCGCTCCCTCAGTACTGCCCCTCCGACAGTGCAGCGCTCCCTCAGTACTGCCCCTCCGACAGTGCGGCGCTCCCTCAGTACTGTCCCTCCGACAGTGCAGTGCTCCCTCAGTTACTGCACTGGGAGCGTCAGCCTATATTTTTGTGCTGGAGCCTCTGGAGTGGGGACTTTGAACCCACAACCTTCTGACTCAGACCTGAGAGTGCCACCCACTGAGCCACGGCTGACTGCATCTGCAACCTAGAAATTTTGGGGGTAAAGGTGAAGAATACATGTTCATCTCGGATAACGTGGCTTTATACATCAAATGAAAGGGCTGGTTAAGAGGAGCGCGAATATGAAATCATTTTGAAGCGGAAGCACTCGGTTTGGGAGGAATAGGCCGAGAAATTTGTGTCGGGCAGCGTCACAAATCAGGCGGTATCGGACGGGCTGCCCATTACGCGCAGCGCCGGATATTCGGTTCTATTGTCTGTGCCTCAGTACCGAGACAGCCACCGCGGAGACAAATGTTACTGCACACTTAAACTCAGAGAATGGGCGGCAAACTACAAATTTGCCCAGGGCGTCATTTTCCCGAAGGCCGGCCCTATATTTCAGCACCTCACTGTCTAAATAGTTATTCCGTGCAAAAATGCCTTTGGAAGACAGACCCATTGAAGGCTCAAAATAAATAATTTGCTCGCGATTCACTACAGCACTCTGCTGTAGAATTACACTCACAACCTTGAGTTATGGAGTCAAGTGACTGGAAGGAGAAATGAAAATCAAATCAGACTACTGCCCACGGGCTATCCGCGATGTTCAATACCTTGCACATATTTTCATTATGCTGTAGAACATTATCATTACCACCTGAAGCATAGTAGATTCACATTACACCTTCTCTTCTCTGAAATGGTTTGCAAGAAGCCATTTGAAATGAGCCAAAATGTAAATGCAACATTAGTCACCCACACGCGGGGGACCGTGTCCGGATGGAAACCTTTCAGCTGTCGTCCCCTCAGACGGAACAGGCGAGCGTGGGTTCGTTTAGTCAATGGATTGTTTCGAGATGTTTTAATGTTTTTGTTTTTTGTTTTCTTGTCCAGTGTTCTCTTGGTCTCCTGGGAGTCATTTTCATTCTTTGGCAAAAAAATAATAATAATCATAATAGTTTCTTGCATTTCTATAGCGCCTTTCACGACCTCAGGGCGCCCCAAAGCTATTTACAGCTAATGAAGTATTTTTTGAAGTGTTGTAATGTAGGAAACGCGGCAGCCAATTTGTGCACAGCAAGCTCCCACAAACAGCAACGTGATAATGACCAGATCATCTGTTTCAGTGGTGTTGATTGGGGGATAAATATTGGTCAAGACACCGGGGAGAACTTCCCCATCTCTATTTCGAAATAGTGGCCGTGAGATCTTTTAAGTCCACCTGAGAGGGTAGACAGGGCCTCGGTTTAATGTCTCACCTGAAAGACGGCACCTCCGACAGTGCAGCATTGCCTCAGTACTGCCCCTCCGACTGTGCGGCGCTCCCTTAGTACTGCCCCTCCGACAGTGCGGCGCTCCCTCAGTACTGCCCCTCTGACAGTGCAGCGCTCCCTCAGTACTGCCCCTCCGACAGTGCGGTGCTCCCTCAGTACTGCCCCTCCAACAGTGCTGCGCTCCCTCAGTACTGCCCCTTCGACAGTGCAGCGCTCCCTCAGTACTGCCCCTCCAACAGTGCAGCGCTCCCTCAGTACTGCCCCTCCAACAGTGCAGCGCTCCCTCAGTACTGCCCCTCCAACAGTGCAGCACTCCCTCAGTACTGCCCCTCTGACAGTGCAGCACTCCCTCAGTACTGCCCCTCTGACAGTGCAGCGCTCCCTCAGTACTGCCCCTCCGACAGTGCGGTGCTCCCTCAGTACTGCCCCTCCGACAGTGCAGCGCTCCCTCAGTACTGCCCCTCCAACAGTGCAGCGCTCCCTCAGTACTGCCCCTCCAACAGTGCAGCACTCCCTCAGTACTGCCCCTCTGACAGTGCAGCACTCCCTCAGTACTGCCCCTCTGACAGTGCAGCGCTTCCTCAGTACTGCCCCTCCGACAGTGCAGCGCTCCCTCAGTACTGCCTCTCCGACAGTGCAGCGCTCCCTCAGTACTGCCCCTCCGACAGTGCAGCGCTCCCTCAGTACTGCTCCTCCGACAGTGCAGTGCTCCCTCAGTACTGCCCCTCCGACAGTGCAGCGCTCCCTCAGTACTGCCCCTCCGACAGTGCAGCGCTCCCTCAGTACTGCCCCTCCAACAGTGCAGCACTCCCTCAGTACTGCCCCTCTGACAGTGCAGCACTCCCTTAGTACTGCCCCTCCGACAGTGCGGCGCTCCCTCAGTACTGCCCCTCCGACAGTGCAGTGCTCCCTCAGTACTGCCCCTCCGACAGTGCCCTCAGATCCCTCTGCTCCTCTACCCCATTCGGACACTTATTTTCTAAGGCGCATGTGACCTCCTTATTCTTCCCACCAAAATGTACCACCTCACACTTACCTATATTGAAGTTCATTTGCCAATTACACGCCCATTCTGCAAGTTTACTGATGTCTTCCTGTATTTTCTCGCAGTCCTCTGTATTAACTGCACCCCCCAATTTGGAGTCATCTGCAAATTTGGAATTGTACTTCTGGTTTCTCTGTCCACATTGTTTATGTAAATAGTGATCAACAGTGGACTCAGTACTGATCCTTATGGAACACCACCTCCCAGCTTTTGCCAGTCTGAGTAATTACATTTAACCCTATCTCTCTCAGGTCTCAGTTTCTGGATGTTTTTCTCTTACATCTTTAAGTAAGGGGCCAGAAATTCCAGAACGGGGCTTGCAGCGCGTGCAAGCCCCGTATTTGCACTTACCCCGCGCTCCTGCCGATCAGCTCCAGGGACGCCTGCACTTGCAGAAACTGAAAGAAGAATCCCGGGCAGCGTATGACGTCACGCCGCCCAGGAGTGCAGCCAGCGCGGAGCCAGGAGCGTGCAGTGTAAGTGAGACACGCCCCTTGAGGTCTCAGTTTCACTGGACACGCCCCCAATGTTTCTGTCAAGCTTTTTTACATGCAAAGCAGCAGTTTAAATAGGTTTTTGGAAGCTTTTTGAAGATTTTGGTAACTTTTATAAACTTTTTTAAATGTTTACATTATTTTGAGTAATCTGAAGTAGTTTTAAAGAGAATTAAAGCAATTTAAAGACTTTTAAAAGCCCTAAAAGAATTTTTTTAATTCCATTTATTTATTTAGCAATGTCGTCATCATACGTGTCTTCACACTGTTCCATTTGGGGAACTGTATGAAGTGGTGGAAGGATTTATGGCCATGATTAACGCTCATTCCGTGACCGTAACCATCTTTGAACCAGCCATTAGGGCGGTTAGTCCTATGGCGGGAGGGTTTTACGGGCTCCCACAAGCTATACAAGGAGGGGGGGCCACCCACACCCACGGACGCAAATATCCCACTGGATGTCAACCCAGAATTTAGAGCCGGAGCTCCGACTCCACTTGCCGGGACTGTCTGGAGCGGGGTTCGAAACCCTACCCTGATCTGGCCCAGTGGCGGGGATCCTACCGCTATGACAAAGGCCCAATCCGATTAGCAACGTGAAATGGCAGCATAGGGCTCCAGTCACGGGGAGGGAAAAGGCGCAGGAAACGTATGGGTGTCACCTTTTGTGCGGAGTGGGCCTTTTGCGTAGCAGTAAGCATCCCCGCCGCTGGGCCAGAAGGAGTAGGGTTTAGAACCCCACTCCAGACAGTCCCGGCAAGTGGAGTCGGAGCTCCAACTTTAAATTCTGGGTGGACATCCAGCGGGATACTTGCGTCCGTGGGTGTTGGTGGCCCCCCCCCCTCAGATGGGTTGTGGGAGCCCGTAAAACCCTCCCGCCATAGGACTAACCACCCTAATGGCTGGTTCAAAGATGGTTACGGTCACGGAATGAGTGTTAATCACGGCCATAAATCCTTCCACCACTTCATACAGTTCCCCAAAGGGAACAGTGTGAGGATACGTCCGATGATGACCTCTTGCGCAATGCACCTCCTTGGACCCTCAGTCGCAGATGCGAGGGGGCAAGTCGTGCAATTGTTAAATTTTTTATTTTATTGACATGTAAAATGTTGGCCCAATAATTCCCTTCCAAATGCGCTAGTACGGTCGGGGTACTTACGCATCTGGCCGGATGAAATGCCGGTTTTCAGCATGCACAGTGCATGTGGGGAAAACCGGCATTTCCTGTCCTCTGAACGAAGGGGTTCAGAGGCAGAACGCGTGCGACTGCACAGGCAGCACGTGCGCAGTATAATTCGTCGCTTTCATTAATGCTTTCAGTGAGGTCCAGTCATTACAACTTACACATGAAAAAAGCATGGGTACAGTTGCTACAGAGGCTGCGGAGGAAGATATTTCTTATCGTGGAGCTTCTGAAAGTATGTATGTCTGTATATATTCCTTTGCGTGTTATGTATATATTCCTTTACTTATGTGTATGAATGTATTATTTAATTATGACTTTCAGAGAAAGTAACTTATTGGAAAATCATAATTAAAAACATACATTCATACACATTAGTAAAGGAATATAAAACATCTATATACATAAATCGGTACTTCTGTCATTCTGTCTTTCTGTCTATCTGTCTTTCTGTCTATCTGTCTATCTGTCTATCTGTCTGTCTGTCATCGCGTGTGCGTTGTGGGTATGCACTCGAAAGTTACAGGGCGTACCTACGCGCGCGTTACCTCCAAAGAAAGCTTACGCTTCCGAGACGGTTTTAAGCGTATTTACGTTTCGGCCGGGCTAAAATTGCGCCCGCGGTATCCCAAAAACCTTCAACATTCCGCTCATTAGCATCTCATTATCCGCTCATTAGCGACAGAGTGACCGACAGAGTGACCTCGAGCTTGACCAATCGTACGCCGGGTTGCTGGCGTGTGCCGCCGGGCCAATCGGTGCGTGTGTGGCTGGGCTTTATCGTTCTGAACCGAGGTGAGTCGCCGCCATCTTGATTCCAAACTTTTCCTTTCTTTTTCCCGCTTTCTACGTCTTAAAAAAAAACGTTGCTTTTAAAACACATATTGTTTTTTAAAAAAATGATTTAGAAAGTAATTAACTTATCTAATCTCATTACTTTTCCTACCTTTCCCCATTTTTCCAGGTAGGCCTAGAAGCCTCGGCGTCTCCTCCGCACCCACGCCCGAGCTAGGCACCTCCCGGCCCCACTCGAAGGCTGGAGGGCCAGCCTCAGCCCAGCACCGCTAGGGTGCGCGCGCAGCAGGAGCGGAGACCCGCTGTCTCTCTCTGGCTGGCCGGGGGGCGGGGCTTGCTGAGCGTCCAGCGTTACCCTGGCAACCGGGCCCGCCGGACGTCTCGCACAGCCGCAATCGGCGGTCTTCACCTCGGGGGGGAGGGGGGGGCCGCGACCCTCGGGGGGGGGGCGGGGGGGGCCGCGACCCTCGGGCGGGGGGGTGGGGGGCCGCGCGCGCAGCAGGAGCAGCTGAGACGCGGCGTCTCTCTCTCTGGCTTGGTCAGCGTCACGGTTACCCTGGCAACCGGGCCCGCCGGCCGACAGAGACGCCGCGTCTCAGCTCCTGCTGCGCGCGCAATCGGCGGTCTTCACCTGGGGGGGGCGACCCCCGCCCTCCCTCCCCTCCCCCCTTCCCCCCCTTCCCCCCTGCCCTCCCTTCCCCCCCTCCCTACCTTCCTCCCCCCCGCCCTCCCTTTCCCGCCCTCCCCCTCCCCTCCCCCCCGCCCTCCCCCTCCCCTCCCCCCCTCCCTTCCTCCCCCCTCCCCGCCCTCCCCCTCCCCTCCCCCCCTTCCCCGCCCTCCCCCTCCCCCCCTCCCCCTCTCCCTCCCTCCCCCTCCCCCCCTCCCTCCCCCCTCCTCCCTCCCCCCCTCTCCCTCCCGCCCTCCCTTCCCCTCCCCCTTCCCCTCCCCCTCCCCTCCCCCCTTCCCCTCCCCCTCCCCCTCCCCCCTCCCCTCCTCCTCCCCCCTTCCCCTCCCCTCCCCTCCCCCCCTCCCCCCTCCCCTCCCCCTCCCCCCCTCCCCCTCCCCCCTCCTCTCCCCCTCCCTCCCTCCCCTCCCTCTCTTCCCCCCAGTCGCTCTCTCTCTTCCCCCCAGTCGCTCTCTCTTCACCCCAGTCGCTCTCTCTCTCTCTTCCAACAACAACATTCCCTCAAAAAAGCCTCGGCACCGCCGGGCACTTCAGCTAGTACATACATATACGTAAAGGAATATATGTGGACATACATACATAACTCATTCTCACATTCCATTCACACAGCCACAATTGCTCCTTCTACCTACCGTTCTGAAAACCCTTTTAAAAAAAAATTTAAACTTTTAAACTTACTTAAAATTTCTTAAAATAACTTCCCTCCCTTTCCCAAACAAAAATATTGCATTTCAAAAGCTCCACGATAAAATATCTCTTCCTCCGCAGCCAATGAACAACTTTACACTTGCTTTTTTCAAGTGTAACTTCTAAGGACTTAACCTCACGGATTTCATGAATGAAATCCACGAAGTTCACTGCGCAAGCGCTGCCTGTGCAGTCGCACGCGCTCGAGGTCTGGAAATGCCGCCGTTCCCCGCATGCGCTGTTCATGCTGAACACCGGCATTTCCAACGGCCAGAAGCGTGAGTAAGCCGACCGTACTCACGCTTCTGGTCTGGAATTTCTGGCCCTATCACCGACGTTAAGGGTCTATAGTTCCCTGGACTTGTTCGATCTCTCTTTTTAAATGTAGGAATCACATCAGCTGTCCACCAGTCCTCTGGCACTATTCCCTTTTCTAATTAATTTATATATATATGTAATAGTGCCTCTGCTTTCCCTTCCCTAACTTCTTTTAATATGCACGGATGTAATCCATCCGGACCAGGGGTTTTATCCTCTCTAAGTTTCATTAGTTTATCAATTTTCTCCTCCCCTTTCTATCTTAAATGCCTTGCTATCGTTTTTGCTTTTTTCTTGTAATGACATGCCCACCATGTTAATCTCCCTGGTGAATACCAAAGCAAAGTAACTATTTAATATTTCTGCCATTTCGCTGCCATTACCTCTGAGTTTATCATGTGTATCCCTCAGTGGCTCTATTCCTATCCTGATATTTCTTTTGCTATTTATGTGTCTGTAGAATACTTTACTATTTTGTTTTATATTCCTTGATAATTTAATTTTGTAGTTTCTCTTTGCCTTCCTAATTTTTTTTTTACTTCTTTCCTAACCTTTTCATATTCCCTTTTGTCATCCTCTCCTTGATTGTCTCAGTACTTAGTGTATTGGGGGAAAAATTCGGTTGGTTATCACCTCCCGTTAGCACCTCCGGGGGGCGGTAATGGGGCGCGAGGAACTTAGCGCCCGAACGCAGCGATTTTAACACCGCTCGCAAAATTGACCAGTCGTTTTGCAGCGGTGCCAAACACAACCGCCACGATCTCCTGCGCCCACAGATTGTGATGTCAGTCAAGCATGCAATGCCCCGGTAGCGCCCTGAACTGGATATTGAGCCGTGCCCCCTGCCTCAGCGCCTGCCGCTACGAACGACAGGTAGAGGAGAACGTTTTCAAGTCGGGAAGGGGCTGGGGGAGCGCTATTTCAAGGCGGGCGCTTCCTGCCTTTTCTTGTCGGCAAAATTTTTGGTTTTAACGCTGCCCTAAGGAGTTTTGGCCCTCAGCACCACTTTTGAGGTTCCTCAGCGCCGAGCTCTTTCCCTGGGCCTATCCATTAGTGCTTCCAACACAATTGCTTTCGAGGTCTCTCCAGGCCGAGATTCAAGGCTGCAATGAGCAGGGTGTTGCTGGCCAGCAAGATGGCCCCTCCCCTATAAGAACTGGATGGCGCCAGTCTGTCTGACTTCCATGGTAATGGTCATCACCAGAGCTTCGGTAACGTTCTGAGGTAACGCCTCGCTCCCTGATGTTAACGCCTTAAGAGAGGTGTGTCAGCGCCTGATTTAGCACTCAAATCACCTCCAGGGCGATAGAAGCCAAGTTTGCAGTCAGAGACGATAATTAGCGCCGGCCGCTAAACTTTGCGCCCGGCCAATATTAGTGCCCCAAAATGGGTGATACCAAATTTTTCCCCCTTATTTTTTATTCTGAATTTTTTCATTTAATCACGGCGCCGCCACCCCCACCCCCTTTGAAATGTGTCAAAGCACCTAAAAAAAAACACAAGTGCCTTCAGAGTGACGTGACCCTGTTACAGGGGTGGAATTTCATTGGCTCCCGGAATAGGGCTTCATCAAAAATGGCCCGGAATTTGCTGGAGCGAGGCATCCCGCGGCGTAACCCCCTGACCCGTCAGCTCGAAATGGCGATCAGCGTCCTACACACGGACCCGATTAGGGTTGCCACCTCTGCTTGGACATATTAGGAATGTAAGGAGGAGCCCTTTCAGCCCCTCGAGCCTGTTCCGCCATTCAGTGAGATCATGGCTAATCTGCAACCTAACTCCACATACCCGCCTTTGGCCCATATCCCTTAATACCTTTGGTTATCAGAAAGCTATCAATCCCGGGTTTAAAATTAACAATTGATCTAGCATCAATTGCCGTTCGCAGAAGAGAGTTCCAAACTTCTACCACCCTTTGTGGGCAGATCCCTGGGGGTAGATTTTCCTCGAGCCGTCAGATGGGGTTTCAGGCGTGTGGGGGGGAAAATCCCAAATTCGGGGGTCCCGACACCATCCCGCCCAAAACCCGCCTCCATGTAAGTTTCAAAGGAGGCGGGTACCCGCCCCGTACTGGGACCCGCCGACCTGAGGCGGGAAGGGATTAGTGCCAATTAACTGCCTGTTAACAGGTAGTTAACAGGCAGTTTTTAGCCTAATCCCTATTTTGAGGGGTGTTGTGTGGGATTCCCGACGGCTCCAAACCACGCCAGGTTAGAGCAGGCGGGCCGTCGGGTTGAAGGACTTGGAGGGGTCGCGATGTCAGTGTTCAGGTGAGTGATGGGTGCATGAGTGCAAAGGTAAGTGTGTTTGGTGTGTCTAAAGTGATTAAAGAAGTTTAAATTACCTGTACTTACATAACAGCCTTTCTTCCTCTAGGTTTCGGGAGTCCATCACTCAGCCGGCACTGAAAGCAGAATGGCTGCGAGCTGTCAAAAGTGACAGCCTTCAGCTTTCATTGCCGGTGAGATTTCTAACTGAGTCTGTGTAGAAGGACTCAGGTTAGAACTCAGACTGTCAGTGTTTGACAGCTTCAAACAGCTGTGAAACGCTGATATTTCATCTGTCAAGAACTCTTGACAGATGAAATTTCAGTCTGTGATGTCAGCTGTTGCCGGGTGGCCCTTAATTGGCCTGCTGAGCCCGCTGGGCGGGCTCAACAAGGTCAATCAAGGGAAAATCGCGCGGATTGGCCGGACGTCGATGTAGGCGGGACTAAAACCCGAAAGTTGAAGTCCCGCCTCCTTCCCAACAGCTTATGGAAAATCTACCCCCTGGAGTTTTCATCACATGACCTCCCGCCTCCAACCGCCCCGCCCCCACGCTCCCGCCATTGGTCGCCCAACACATCCATCCTCACTACACACCAATCGGAAAAGCGAACAGACTCTTTCTTTCCCGATTGGATGATTCCTGACTGTCAGTCAGACAGCCGTTTTTCCCCCTGTCCGATATTTTTATAACTAATAAACGAAAGTGATCAAAAGGAAACACCGTTTTCTTATTGCCCCTGTGAATTTTCTCCCTGGTTTGCAGCATCCTGGAGATTCGTGTTTAATTCCTGGAGACTCCGGGGCAATCCTGGCGGGTTGGCAACCCCTAACCCCGATGCGCATATTAAAAGGGGCTTACCTCCGGAAACAGGGGCAGGCGTAGCAGTCTCCCAGCAGCGGGCTTCGAGTCAAATATGGCAGTGGCCAGAGTGCCAGCGTCCACGGGGCGTTGTGTCTACCGACTCTATTTTGAGGCCTTTTCCGATGCCCCCCCCCGACCCAACAGCCGAATCCAGTGCGTTAAAATGGACGCCCTCGTGCGCGGAAATTCCAGACAAGGACGGGATCGGGCTCGGCTGTGCTGCCCTCCACGGCCGAATAGTCCATTGCCACACGGGTGAGATGCAGGTGGGGCCCACTGGTGCCCGAGGAGAGAGCAATTGGGAAACGGGGCACGGTTTGCTTTGTATTCCATTGATGTGCACAGCAGCGTGCTCGCCCCAGTAATGAGCTGCTTTTTGCCTGATTTAAATGTCATTCTCTCTCCTTCCAGGAACTGATGTATAAATCATTAAATCCACAGTGGGCTCTTTGCATGCCATTAATCCTAATGTTTTCTACGAGGCATCAAACAATGAAATCAATTGATGTGTAGCATATGCAGATTTGCCTGGCTCGGCCTCTGGGAGATAAGTGACTTCTTTTATCTCCCACAGGCATCAATTCTTAAACTGTTTCCTGTTATGTATCCAGCCAGCAAACTGTGAGTCGTTCTTACAACAGGACTCAGGACAGTAAAGATCAGACAACTACGACAACTTGCCGTTACATCGCACCTTTAACCTATTAAAATGTCCCAGGGTCCTTCACAGGAGGGTAAGCAAACAAAATTTGACACCGAGCCACATAAAAAGAAAGAAAGACTCCCATTTCTCTTCTTCTTCTTAGGCAGTCCCTCGGAACCGAGGATGACTTGCTTCCACATTAAAAATGAGTTCTCGGGTGACTGATGAGTCCAATGCAGGACCCACAGTCTCTGTCACAGGTGGGGCAGATGGTGGTTGAAGGGGCTGGTGGGCGGGGTGCTTGGGTTGACATGCGCTCCTTGCGCTTGGCTTCCGCTTGCTCCCAGCAAAGAGACTCAAGGTGTTCAGCGCCTCCCATTTCTACAGCACCTTTCACAACCACCGGACGTCCCAAACACTTTACAGCCAACGATGTATCTTTTTTGAAGTGTAGTCGTTGCAGTAATACAGGAAATGCGGCAGCCAATCTGTGCACAGCAAGCTCCCACAAACAGCATTGTGATAATGGCCAGATAATCTGTCTTTTTGTGATGTTGATTGAGGATAACTATTGGCCAGGACACCGGGGAGAACTCCCCCTGCTCTTCTTTTGAAATAGTGCCACGAGATCTTTTACGTCCATCTGAGAGAGCAGACGGTGTAGTGTCCGCGTATCAATAACACACGGACTGCAGGAGAACGGTAATAACAGGTGTTTACTGAACAGAGGGTATGCTGGAACTGAAAGTACAGAAGCCTGCTACGGCTTTATATACAGGTGTGGTCACTGCCGGTACTACAGTATAAAAGCAGTTCTCTCTTAAAGGTACATACACAACAATTCCTCCCCTTTTAGATAAACAGTACATAACATTCATTTAACAATTAAATAATAACTAATTACAATTACAATTTTCTCTGTACTATATACATCAGCTGAAGTAATCATTTATAAATTCAGTCTTTGAGGAGGCTTCCTGATCCTGTCTGGATAGCGCCTTTCTCGAGTATCCTGTTCTTGCGGCGGAGTCGATTCTGGCTCATTGTCATTGGTTGGTTCGTCAGCTTCCAATACCACTGATTCTGATGTAGACGCAATCTGTACTTCGGGTTCATCACCAGGTGCGCATGCTCGTGGTATGGGTTTGACTTGTTCCTGTGACTCTAGAATCAGGTCAGCATGGCGTCTCACGATGCTCTCTCCAACGTCCACTGTGTACATTAGTGGTCCCTGCTGTGTGCATATCATTCCTGGCTGCCATTTTTCTGTTCGGTAGTCGTGGCCCAAGACTGGTTGCCCTATCTTGAAGCTCCTGGTTGGCTACTCATTGATGTGCTGGAATTGCTTATCCTCAACATCTTGTCTTATGTTTGGTTTGAGCAAATCCAGGCGACATCTTAACCTTTGGTTAAAGAACATTATGGCTGGAGCTTGGTTGGTGACTGCATGTGTCGCATTCCGGTAAGCAAACAAGAAATTATCCACCTTGTGTTGTAGAGGTATGTTGTCGTTATACATCGCCTTTATTGCTTTTTTAAAGGTCTGAAAAACCTCTCAGCCAATCCATTTGTGGCTGGATGATATGGGGCAGATGTGTAATGCTTTACCCCATTATTCCGCAAAAACCTCCGGAAATCCTCGGACACAAACTGTGGTCCATTGTCGGAGCAAATCTGTTCTGGCAAGCCATTCCTGGCGAAGATGGTCCGTAGGACTGCAATAGTTTTCTCTGTGGTGGTGGAGGACATTTTGATGACCTCTGGCCATTTCGAATGTGCATCCACGGCGATTAAAAACATTGAGTCCATAAATGGACCAGCAAAATCAATATGTACCCGTTGTCATGGAGATGAGGGCCACTCCCATGGGTGTAGCGGGGCCTGTGGTGGAGCGTTTTGGACTTTCTGGCATCCTGTGCATCTCTTGGTCATTTCCTCGATTTCTTTATCGATTCCCGGCCACCACACAAACGCCCTGGCTAGGCTCTTCATTTTTACCCCTCCCAGATGACCCTCATGAAGCTCATTGAGCACTTTATCTCTCAACTTGGGTGGAATTACCACTCGGGATCCACACATCAAGGTCCCCCGGCACACTGACAGCTGTTCTCTCCTTGGCGAGAATGCTGGCAACAGTGAGTCGCCATGTGCTGGCCATCCCTTCAGCGTCAAATCATAGACCCGAGAGAGTGTCGGGTCATTTCGGGTTTCCTTCTCTATACTTGAGTTTGTAACAGGTAGACATTCGACTATGGTCGAATGGAATATCTCAACAGGGTCCACTGCAGGTGCTTCCTCCACCGTAGGCAACGGCAGGCGCGACAGCCCATCAGCGTTTCCATGCTGCTTCGTACCCTTATACTCTATGTCGTATTGATGTGCCCCTAGAAAAAGGGACCATCTTTGCAGCCGTTGCGCCGTCATCACCGGAATGCCCTTCTTTGGGTTAAAAATGGAGACAAGAGGCTGGTGATCAGTCAGTAAGGTGAATTTCTGCCCGTGCAGATAGTGATTGAACTTCTTCACCCCCCACACCAGGCTGAGGGCCTCCCTGTCAATCTGGGCGTAGTTACGCTCGGCTGAGGTTAACGAGCATGACGCAAAGGCTATTGGCCTCTCTGAACCGTCAAGGAATTTGTGTGACAGCACCGCTCCAATGCCGTAGGGAGACGCATCACATGCCAACCGAATCGGTAGTGTTGGATTGTAGTGGGCCAATACTCCTTTTGAAGTGATTAGGCATTTACATTTCTGAAAGGCATGCTTACACTCATCACTCCATTTCCATGCTACTCCAGTTTGCAGCAGGGCATTCAGTGGGTGCAGAATTGTAGATAAATTTGGCAAGAACTTATGGTAGTAGTTCACCAAACCAAGGAACGACCTCAGTTGCGACACATTTTCCGGTGCTGGAGCCTTGACTACTGCCTCAATCTTGTCTGGGGACTTATGTAACCCCTCTTCATCAATCACGTGGCCACAATACGAGATTTGTTTCCTGAAAAACTCGCATTTGGGGTGGTTGGCTCGTAGCCCATATTCTTGTAATCTAGTGAGCACCTGCTCCAGGTTGGCAAGGTGTTCACTGTCATTTTCGCCCGTAACCAGGATGTCGTCCAAATAACACTGGGTCCCCGGGATCGCTTGCAGGACTTGTTCCGTCGCCCTCTGCCAAATAGCCGGAGCTGATGCTACCCCGAATACCAGTCGGTTGGACTGGTAAAGACCTTTGTGAGTGTTTATCGTGAGGTATTTTCTAGATGCTTCTTCTACCTCCATTTGTAGATACGCTTGGGCCAGATCAATCTTTGTAAAGCGTTTCCCTCCAGATAGTGAGGCGAAAATATCTTCTATCCACGGAAGTGGATATTGTACTGTGTGCAGGACTGGGTTCACAGTTACCTTGAAGTCCCCACAGATGCGAACCTTCTTCGGCTCTCCAGGCGTGCTGCTCAATGATTTCTTCATTACAGGAATGATGGGTGTGGCCCACTCGCTCCAGTCCACCTTGGACAGCACACCCGAACGCTCCAGACTCTCCAGCTCTGCTTCGACGGCTGGGTGGATTGCATACGGTACCGGTCTGGCCTTAAAAAATTTTGGGTTTGCATTATCTTCAATTTTTATCGTTGCCATTACGCCTTTTAGAGTCCCAAGTCCTTACTGGAACACCTCTTTCGCGTCAGTTAGAATTTTTGACAGTCGTCCAGGTGTGACGTCGTCATCCTTTTTGTCAGCCACAGTTAGCGCCTGAATGGAATGCCAATCCAATTGTATTTTTCGGATCCATTAACGTCCCAATAATGGTGGTCCTCCATCTTGTAGTATATATAGATACAGTTTCTGTGTTTCCTTGCCGTTGTATTTAACGGGCACCCTTATTTTTCCTCTGGGGTAGAATTTTTGCCCCGTATATGTCTTCAATACAATGGACGTGTCCTTCAAGGGTATGTGTGAGAATAGCCGCTCGTAGTCTCGTCGATTCAGGACTGTTAGGGCTGATTCTGTGTCCAATTCCATCTTTACTTGGGACCCTGCTATCATGAGGGTGACCCAAATGGTTCGGTGATCCTCCTTTGCGATCATGTTGTGTAACTTTAGACAACTTAGTCTCCTGCTCCCGGAGTCATTATCACTCTCCTGATCTTCTGAACTACTGTCTGTCATTTTTTTAACTTTCTTGTACTTTTCCTTAGTAGTTCTTTTAGTGTTGGTTTTCTTTCCCGACCTGCAGACTCGTGCTATGTGTCCCACTTTTCCACATTGCCTGCATACTTTGTCCTTAAACCAGCAATCCTTCTGGTCATGGGTTGTTCTGCCGCAGCGATAGCACTTTTCTGCTCCATATGTCATTTCGTTGGTGCTATATTCTTGCGGTTTCTGTTGTACTTCCGCAGCTCCCCGTGCTGCTGCTTCATAGGATACTGCCACGCTGAAAGCCTTTTCTAGCTTAAGGTCCTTTTCCGAAAGTAGTCGTTTCTGGGTCCCTTCACTCTGGAGCCCGCAGACAAACTTATCCCTTAAGGTATCTGCCAGTCCTGCTCCAAACTGGCAGTGCTTCGATAACTTGCGTAGTTCCGTAAGATAGTCAGCATTACTCTCATCTTTGTGCTGGTTTCTTTTATGGAACTTGAATCTTTCTGCTATCAGCAGCGGTGTAGGGTTTAGATGTTCCTGTAAGATATTGACAATCTCTTCAAAGCTTTTCTCCATTGGTTTAGCTGGGGTAATTAAATTCCGCAATAGGCCGTACGATCTCGCGCCCATCAAATTTAATAATACCGACGCCTTCTTTCCATCGGCCACCTCATTTGCCTTGCAGTACACTTCAATTCTTTCCACATACGTGGTCCAGTCTTCTATTTCGTTGTCGAAAGCAGTGATACTGCCACTCTTCGGCATCTTGGGTGGTTTAAAATGGCGCCTCCCGCGCTTTTCCTTCTTCCCCAATGGATTAAAATGGCGCCTCCCATGCTTTTCCTTCTTCCCCCTGCTGCCAATGCTGCTCCTAGCATTCTAAATAGTAATGGCGGTGCCCCGCGGCTTCTGCGCGTCTCTCTTTTGTTAATTAATTTCCTTAGTTTTATTCTTCTTCGATGCTGTCCACTGCGCGTCTCTTTTCCTTTCCCTCTTTTTATTTTCTTTAACGCTGCCCGGCTCTTGAGCACCGACCGCGCCCTGTGCACTCCACCCTCTCTCTCTCTTTTCCTTCCCAACGACGCTGCATGGCCCCCTTGCAGAGCCGCTCGATTGAGCTCTAGCCCGCTGCAGTCCGGAAGGGTCAGCGCACTACCTGCTACCAGCACGATTTGCTGGAACACCTTGACTGGGGAGCCAAGCCCAGCTCTCCACAGCTTCCCCTGCGATTCACTGAACTCCGATGGATCACTGGGCGGTTGCCCACGGTCGACGCCCGTTGCTCTGGCTTCGACCTCCAAGAAGCTTCTTTTCAGGGATGGATCCCCGTGAGGTGATGCAGTACTGCAGGTGAGTTCAAACCTGCTCGTCGCCACTGTAGTGTCCGCGTATCAATAACACACGGACTGCAGGAGAACGGTAATAACAGATGTTTACTGAACAGAGGGTATGCTGGAACTGAAAGTACAGAAGCCTGCTACGGCTTTATATACAGGTGTGGTCACTGCCGGTACTACAGTATAAAAGCAGTTCTCTCTTAAAGGTACATACACAACAGACGGGACCTCGGTTTAACCGCTCATCCAAAAGACGGCACCTCCGACAAAGCAGCACCTCCCTCAGCACTGCACTAGAGTGTCAGCATGGATTTTTGTGCTCAAGTCTCTTGGCAGGTGAGGGTGCTGCCCACTGAGCCAGCACTGACACAGAAGGAGATATTAGGGCAGGTGACCAAAATCTGAGTCAAAGAGGTCGGTGGTAAGGCACATCTTAAAGGAGGAGAGAGAGACGGAGAGGTTTAGGGAGGGAATTCCAGAGCTTAGGGACAAGGCAGCTGAAGGCACCGCCACCAATGGTGGAGTGATTAAAATTGGGGATGCGCAAAAGGCCAGAATTGGAGGAGCGCAGAGATCTCGGGGGGTTGTATGGCGGAAGGAGGGAAGTGAAAGACTGTATATGGGCGGTTATAAGCTTAGGATGTGCAAACGAGGAAAGTTCAGGTGAATAGTGACTGCACTGAGTACCATTCTGTACTGCAGTTGGATCTTTAAGTGCAGCTCTTGAGTAATGATCACATTGCTGCACACTGGAGTTAGAATGTCACCAGGACAGTGTGCACCTGTGTGCTCACTATTTAATTTCATTCTCGTTTTGCAATGCTGCATGTTTGTTAGGGGTGAAACCCGCCGATCAGTGTCACTCGTGCGAGGAGCGGCAGCTTCGGTAGCCAGAGGACTCGGTCTGTGCTGCAAAGTCAGAAGCGCGTTACTAGCACATTCCAGGCTGCAGAAACTGTCGGCACAGGACAGGTTTATTAAAGATATAGAACAGGCAAACTCCCCGGGACAGGCTGCATCACTCACACACAGTGAGTCAGTCGAGAATTCATGTTAGGCTTTATCTCCCTTTTAAACCCTTGATTCAAATGATAAATATTTACATTTTTGAACCAGGGCAGTGAGTGTGCATATGTGTGTGTGTGTGTGTGAGTGTGTGTGTGTGCGCAAGTGTGTGTGTGAGTGTGTGAGTGTTTGAGTGAGAGTGTGTGTGTGTGTGAGTATGTGTGTATTTGTGTGTATGTGTGATTGTGAGTATGTGTGTGTGTGTGTCTGTGTGTGTGTGTTTGTATACCATAAAAGCATGATGATTGCACACTAAATAAACAGATGGAATCATGGAATGCGATCCCTGAAACACTGGTTTGGAATCCCCAAATCCCATGGGATAACGGGATTTGAGTTATTCAGTTTGAGTGTGTGTGCACACATGTATGAGCATGTACTTGTGTACGAGTGTGTGTATTTGTGGATGGGCCTATACTCTCTGGAGTTTAGAAGAATGAGGTGATCTCATTGAAACATTCAAGATTCTGAGGGGGATTGACAGGGTAGATGCTGAGAGGTTGTTTCCCTTGGCTGGAGTGTCTAGAACTATTGGGGGCATAGTCTCAGGATAAGGAATCGGCCATTTAAGACTGAGAAGAGGAGGAATTTCTTCACTCAGAGGGTTGTGAATCTTTGGAATTCTCTACGCCAGAGGGCTAAGGATGCTCAATCATTGAGTATATTCAAGACTAAAATAGCGCAAGTGTTGTCTGCATACTGTAATTCGACGACAGTGGATGGGATGACCTTGGATCTGGACTGGAGGCGACGGAGGTTGAACAGTTTCCCGTTTGTTCTGTAAATTAGCTCCACTCCAGTGGGGAGCTTACTGAGGATGAGATGGAACATTGCAGCAAGGAAGATCGAGAAGAGCGTTGGTGCAATGACACAGCCTTGCTTGACCCCAGTTCGTACATGGATTGGGTCTGTGGTGGAACCGTTGGTCAGGATCACAGCTTGCATGTCGTCGTGTAGCAGGCGGAGGATGGTGACAAACTCTTGAGGGCAGCCAAATTTGAGGAGGACACTCCATAATCCCTCATGGTTGACAGTTTTGAAGGCCTTTGTGAGATCAAAGTTGGTGCTGTTCCCCGCATTTCTCTTGTAATTGACGTGCGGTGAAGATCATGTCCATTGTGCCCCTTAGTGGGCGGAATCCGCATTGCGACTCTGGGAGGAGCTCTTCGGCCACTGGGAGAAGGCGATTGAGGAGGATTCTTGCGATGACTTTCCCTGTGGCAGACAGCAGGGAGACTCCTCTGTAATTACCGCAATCAGACTTGTCACCTTTCTTGAAGATCGTCACAATTACGGCATCTCTGAGATCCCCTGGCATGCTCTCCTCCTTCCAGATAAGAGAAATGAGTTCATGAATTCGCGCCAGTAGTGCTTCTCCGCCATGCTTTAGTGCCTCGGCGGGGATTCCATCTGTTCCTGAGGCCTTGTTGTTCTTCAGTTGTCGGATGGCCTTTTCAACCTCATGCCGGGCTGGGGTTGTGCCGAGATGGTGGCAGGTGGCATGATGCGGGATGGAGTTGAGGACACTCGTATCGAAGACAGAGTCTCGATTAAGGAGATCTTCGAAGTGCTCCTTCCAGCGGGCACTGACTGCCTCTCTGTCCTTGAGGAGTACCTCTCCGTTCTTGGCCCGCAGTGGGGTAGGACCTTGGGTGCTTGGGCCGTAGGCAGTCTTGACTGCCCTAAAGAATCCACGCACATCGTGGTTGTCGGCTAGCTGCTGGATCTCCTGGGCTTTCTCCACCCACCATCCGTTCTTTAGGTCGCGGGTTTTTTGTTGGACCTCGGCCTTCAGGCATCTGTAGAGCTGCTTTCTTGCTTGTGGTGTATGTGCCTTTAAGAGCAATTATGGTGTATGTGCCTTTAACAGCCCCAGGTATGCGTAATGCTGGTAATTGCCACTTGGGCTATATAAGCCTGTGTATTGTGTATATCCTTTAGAAACCCCCCCCAGACTTGCTTAGTAAATACCTATGAACCAACTCCTGTCTTCAGTGTCTTTATCTACACACGGACACTACAGTGGCGACGAGGATGGGTCCAGCGTCCATAAAGGATATACACAATACACAGGCTTATATAGCCCAAGTGGCAATTACCGGCATTACGCACACCTGGGGCTCTTAAAGGCACATACACCATAATTGCTCTTAAAGGCACATACACCACAATTCCTCCCCTTCTAGCTAACTAGTACATCATATTTTAAGTAATTATTAATTACATGTTATATGCAAAATAATATACATTGCTGTATTAATTAATTATAAGTTAGTCTCTCAGGAGGCTTCCTGACTCGGTCCGGATAACACCTCGGGGGTGCAGTAGTTTCTGGTGGTGTAGTAGGTTCTTCTGGCAAGGCTGATTCGGCTTGAAGGCCAGTGTCGGGTTCATCGGGCTCCAGTATCACCGGATCGGAGGTAGATATGGGTATCTCTACTTCATCGTTAGATGTATAGAGTGGTGGTGTAGGTTGTCCCTTTTCGGATGACTTGATGATTTGGTCAGCATGGCGCCTTATTATGCTGTCTCCGATGTCCACGGTATACATCAGTGGTCCTAATCGTGTGCAGATAGTTCCAGGCTGCCATTTCTCGGTACGGTAGTCCCGGGCCAAAACCGGTTGGCCTATCTGGAAGGCCCTAGTTGGCCTTTCATTCATGCCCTGAAACTGCCGGTTCTCCACGTCCCTTCGGATGTTGGGCTTGACCAAATCCAGCCGGCATCTTAGGTTTCTATTGTAGAACATCATGGCGGGAGTTTGGTTAGTAACCATATGCGTTGCATTCCTATATGCAAATAAGAAGTTATCCACCTTGTGCTGAAGTTTTATGTCTTCATTACCCATGGCCTTGATGGCCTTCTTGAAGGTCTGGACAAACCTTTCAGCCAATCCATTGGTGGCGGGATGGTATGGGGCGGACGTGTAGTGCTTTACCTCATTGTTCTTTAAGAACTTTCTGAATTCTTCGGAGAGGCAAGGATTAATCAGGGATAGTCAACATGGCTTTGTCAAGGGAAGATCATGTCTGACTAATTTGATTGAATTTTTTGAGGGGGTGACTAGGTGTGTGGATGAGGGTAACGCAGTGGATGTGGTATACATGGATTTCAGTAAGGCCTTCGATAAAGTCCCGCACAGGAGACTGGTCAAGAAGGTAAGAGCCCATGGAATCCAGGGTGCCTTGGCACATTGGATACAAAACTGGCTTAGTGGCAGAAGGCAGAGGGTGATGGTCGAAGGTTGTTTTTGTGACTGGAAACCTGTGGCCAGTGGGGTACCACAGGGATCGGTGCTGGGTCCCTTGCTGTTTGTGGTCTACATTAATGACTTGGATATGAATGTAAAGGGTATGATCAGTAAATTCGCGGATGATACTAAAATTGGTAGGGTGGTAAATAGCGAGGAGGGTAGCCTCAGTCTGCAGAACGATATAGATGGGTTGGTCAGATGGGCGGAACAGTGGCAAATGGAATTTAACCCGGAAAAGTGCGAGGTGATGCACTTTGGGGGGTCTAACAAGGCAAGGGAATACACAATGAAGGGAAAGACCCTAGGCAAGACGGAGGGTCAGAGGGATCTGGGTGTGCAGGTACACAGATCCCTGAAGGCGGCGGAACAGGTGGATAAGGTGGTAAAAAAGGCATATGGGATACTTGCCTTCATTAGCCGAGGCATTGAATATAAGAGCAAGGAGGTTATGATGGAGCTGTATAAAACACTGGTTAGGCCACAGCTGGAATACTGTGTGCAGTTCTGGTCGCCACACTACAGGAAAGATGTGATCGCGTTAGAGAGGGTGCAGAGGAGGTTCACCAGGATGTTACCAGGGCTGGAGCGCTTCAGCTATGAAGAGAGACTGGGCAGATTGGGTTTGTTTTCCTTGGAGCAGAGGAGGCTGAGGGGGGACATGATTGAGGTGTACAAAATTGTGAGGGGCATAGATAGGATGGATGCTGAGGAGCTTTTCCCCTTAGTAGAGGGGTCAATAACTAGGGGGCATAGATTCAAGGTAAAGGGCGGGAGGTTTAGAGGGGATTTGAGAAAGAACTTTTTCACCCAGAGGGTGGTTGGAGTCTGGAACTCACTGCCTGAAAGGGTTGTGGAGGCAGAAACCCTCACAACATTTAAGAAGCATTTGGATGAGCATTTGAAATGCCATAGCATACAAGGCTACGGGCCAAATGCTGGAATATGGGATTAGATTAGACAGGGCTTGATGGCCGGCATGGACACGATGGGCCGAAGGGCCTCTATCCGTGCTGTATTACTCTATGACTCTATGACTCTAAATTGCGGTCCATTATCAGAACATATCTGCTCCGGCAGCCCATTCCTGGCAAATATGGTCCTTAATACTGTGATGGTTTTTTCCGTGGTAGTGGAGGACATCTTTATTACCTCCGGCCACTTGGAGTGTGCATCAACTGCGATTAAGAACATTGAGTCCATAAATGGACCAGCAAAGTCGATGTGCACCCTTTGCCAGGGAGATGAGGGCCACTCCCATGGATGTAGAGGGGCCTGTGGCGGAGCATTTTGGACCTTCTGGCATCCTAGGCAGCTCTTGGTCATGTCTTCGATGTCTCCATCGATACCTGGCCACCATACAAACGCCCTAGCTAGGTTCTTCATTTTCACTCCACCCAGATGCCCCTCGTGAAGCTCCTTTAGCACTTTATCCTGGAGTTTGGGTGGAATCACCACTCTGGATCCACACATCAAGGTTCCTCGGCACACTGACAGCTGTTCTCTTCTTTGCGAGAATGCTGGCAACAGTGGTTCGCCATATGCTGGCCATCCCTTCACTGTTAAATCGTAGACCCGTGAGAGAGTAGGGTCATTTCTTGTCTCCCTTTCAATGGCAGAATTTGTCACCGGTAGACATTCCACTATGGTAGAGTGGAATATCTCTACTGGGTCTACTGTATGTGCCTCTTCTATCGTTGGCAATGGTAGGCGTGATAAACCGTCAGCATTCCCATGCTGTTTTGACCCTTTGTATTCAATGTTGTATTGGTGTGCCCCTAGAAAAAGGGACCACCTCTGTAGTCTTTGTGCCGTCATAATGGGGACACCTTTTTTAGGGTTGAATATGGAGATGAGGGGTTGATGGTCAGTCAGCAAGGTAAATTTTTGTCCGTGCAGGTAATGGTTGAATTTCTTCACTCCCCATACCAGGCTGAGTGCTTCCCTGTCTATCTGGGCATAGTTACGCTCAGCTGAGTTCAATGAGCGTGACGCAAAAGCTATCGGCCGTTCCGAGCCATCAGGGAATCTATGGGACGATACTGCTCCTATGCCGTAAGGGGATGCATCGCACGCCAGTCTGATTGGTAGTGATGGGTTGTAATGAGCCAAAATTTTCTCGGATGTGATTAAGTCTTTACATTTATGGAAGGCACGTTTACAGTCTTCGTTCCATTTCCAAATCACTCCTGTCTGTAGAAGATCATTAAGAGGGTGTAGAATAGTTGATAAGTTTGGTAAAAATTTATGATAGTAATTTATTAATCCCAGGAATGACCTTAATTGTGAAACATTTTCAGGTGCTGGGGCTTTTATAACTGCTTCAATTTTTTCAGGTGACTTATGCAACCCTTCCTTATTAATTATGTGGCCACAATATGATATCTGATTTTGGAAAAATTCGCACTTGGGGCGATTTGCTCGTAGGCCCCGTTCTTTCAGCCTAGTGAGCACCTGCTCCAAATTGGCAAGGTGCTCGTTGTCATTTTCTCCTGTTATAAGGATGTCGTCTAGGTAGCATTGAGTCCCCGGAATCCCTTGCAGGACTTGCTCCATAGCTCTTTGCCAGATAGCTGGAGCTGATGCTATTCCAAAAACCAGTCGATTGTACTGGTACAGGCCTTTGTGTGTGTTTATTGTGAGATACTTTTTAGAGGTCTCCTCAACCTCCATCTGTAGATATGCCTGTGCCAAGTCAATTTTTGTGAAACGTTTCCCTCCGGATAGTGAGGCGAAAATATCTGAGGATACTGTACCGTGTGAAGGACCGGGTTTACAGTCACCTTAAAGTCCCCACAGATGCGAATTTTTTTCTGTTCCTCAGAGTTATTTTTCAATGTTTTTTTCATGACTGGAACGATGGGTGTTGCCCATTCGCTCCAATCTATTTTGGATAATACGCCTGCCTTTTCCAAATTCTTCAGCTCTGCCTCGACTGCCGGACGTATTGCGTATGGCACCGGTCTTGCCTTAAAAAATTTTGGAATTGCTGTATCTTCCACTTTTATTGAGGCGGTGATGCCTTTCAAGGTTCCTAGTTTCTCTTGAAACACTTCTTTGGCGTTGGCCAAGATGTCTTTTAATCGTTCAGGTATGATGTCATCATTGTTTTTTTCCTTACTGGTCACCGTCAGTGCCTGAATGGAGTGCCAGTCTAAACGTATCTTCCTTATCCATTCACGTCCCAACAACGGTGGACCACCATCTTGTAGAATGTATAAATACAACTTTTGTATTTCTTTGCCGTTGTATACCACAGGCACCCTTATTTTTCCTTTGGGGTAGACTTTCTGCCCCGTATATGTTTTTAAGATAATGGATATGTCTTTTAGAGGTATATGCGAAAATAGCCTCTCGTAATCTCGTCGATTTATTACGGTTAGAGCTGATCCTGTATCTAGCTCCATTTTAACTGGGGACCCTGCTATTGTGAGGGTAACCCAAATGGTCTGGTAATCCTCTTTGGCAAGTACATTATGTAATTTGAGACAGCTTAGTCTCTTGTTTCCGGAGTTGCTATCGCTATTCTGGTCTTCGGAGCTACTGTCCGCCATCATTTGTACCTTCCTGTACTTTTCTTTATTGATTCTTTGTTTTCTGTCAGTGGATTTATTTTGTCCAGATTGGCATACCCGTGCAATGTGTCCGATCTTACCACATTGCCTGCATGCTTTGCCCTTGAACCAGCAGTCCCTCTGGTTATGGGTGGATCTGCCGCAGCGATAACATCTTCCGAACTCCTGTGTCATTTTATGGGTGCCGAAGTCCTGTGTCTCTTGTTGTATCTCTGCAGCTCCTTTTGCTGCTGCTTCATATGGTACAGCCATACTGAAAGCTTTGTCCAATGTTAAATCTTTTTCAGAAAGCAGTCTTTTTTGTGTTCCTTCGCTTAAGAGACCGCAAACAAATTTGTCTCGAAGATAATCCGATAGTCCTGCTCCGAATTGGCAGTACTTTGATAGCTTTCTTAATTTGGTTAGGTAATCAGCGTTACTTTCATTCTTGTGTTGATTTCTCTTGAAGAACTTGAATCGTTCCGCTATCAGCAGCGGTGCTGGGTTTAAATGCTCCTGCAGGGTATCAACAATTTCTTTAAAAGTCTTGTCCTTTGGTTTGGCTGGAGTGATTAAATTTCGTAACAGCCCGTATGTCTTCGCGCCCATTAAGTTCAGAAGTACTGAAGCTTTTTTTTCATCTGTTATTCCATTTGCAGTGCAATAAACCTCTACTCTTTCCACGTATGTGGTCCAACCTTCTATTTCGCCATCAAAAGCCTCAATATTACCAGATTTAGGCATTTCAGAAAAGATATGGTGCTTCCCGCGCTTTTTTTTTCTCTCTGTAGCAACGATATGGCGCTTCCCGCGCTTTCCCGCCGCTGCTACCGATAACAACGCTGTTTATTCACTGTTGGAGACTCATTCCTGACGGAGGTCTAAACGCTGACCTGCTTGCCACGCCGGCCGTCTCTCGAGTGCACCCTCCCAGTCCGTTATTGCTTGCCTCCGATTTCGCTGCCTGTCTCAGCTGTAGAGCCCGCCGCTGGAGCTCCAGCCTGACGCCCAGGAAGGATTAGCGTAGTACCTGTCACCAGCTTGGCCAGCTGGTGAAACCACAGTTTCTCTTACTTCCTTGAGTCTTCTGGACGCTGGAGGACTACATCCATCCAGGACGCTGGAGTTCTGTTGCTGTTTCCAGATCAGGAATGCCTTGCGCTTGTGGTTTATCAGCTCCTGGATCTCCTGGTCATTCTCGGCGAACCAGTCTTGGTGTTTCCTGGTCAAGTGACCGAGCGTCTCTTCACAGGTGCTGATTATGGAGTAACAACAGAAAATGCTGGAAAAACTCAGCAGGCCAGGCAGCATCCGTGGAGAGAGAAATAGAGTCAACGTTTCAGGTCGAAGACCCTTTGTCAAGACTGAAGAAACACAGGAAATGAAACAGATTAAAGGCCAGTTTGGGGGCTGGGAAATGGGGATGAGAGAACAAAAGAGAAGTGAAGAGACATTAAGAGGTATTCAAAACCAGACAAGATGGTGATAGGGCTAGTGGAGAGACAAAAGACGGCTCTAGATGAGATGTGAAATGCGCTGGCAGAATGAGAGACAGCTGCCATGTGGGAGAGAAAAAAAGGGGGAAGGGCACAAAACAAAGGTGTGGATAAAAAATATATAAAAATGTAATAGGGGCCGAGGTTGTGATCTGAAATTGTTGAACTCGATATTGAGTCCGGAAGGCTTTAAAGTGTCTAATCGGAAGATGAGGTGCTGTTCCTCGAGTTTACGCTGGGTTTCCATTGGAACAATGCAAGAGGCCAAGTACGGTGAGGTCTGAGTGGGAATGGGGTGGTGAATTAAAATGACAGGTAACCGGAAGCTCGGGATCACCCTTACGGACTGAACGGAGGTGTTCCGCAAAGCGGTCACCCAATCTGCGTTTGGTCTCCCCAATGTAGAGGAGACCGCATCGTGAGCAGCGAATACAATATACTAAATTGCAAGAAGTACAAGTAAATCGCTGTTTCACCTGGAAGGGGTGTTTGGGGCCCTGGACAGTGGGAAGGTGGGAGGTATAGAGGCAGGTGTTACATCTCCTGCGCTTGCACGGGAAGGTGCCGGGCGAAGGGGAAGGTGTGCTGGGGGTGATAGAGGAGTGAACTAGGGTGTCTCGGAGGGACCGGTCCCTACGGAATGCTGAAAGGGGAGGGGAGGGGAAGATGCGTTTGGTGGTGGGATCATGTTGGAGGTGGCGGAAATGGCGGAGGATGATCCGTTGAATGTGGAGGCTGGTGGGGTGAAAGGTGAGGACAAGGGGAACCCTATCATGGTTCCGGGAGGGAGGGGCAGGGGTGAGGGCAGAAGTGCGGGAGATAGAATGGATACGGTCGAGGGCCGTGTCAACCACAGTAGAGGGGAATCCTCGGTTGAGGAAAAAGGAAGACATGTCGGAAGCACTGGTGTGGAAGGTGGCATTGTCGGAGCAGATGCGGCGGAGACGGAGAAACTGGAAGAATGGAATAGAGTCTTTACAGGAGGCGGGGTGGGAGGAAGTGTAGTCCAGGTAGCTGTGGGAGTCAGTGGGCTTGTAGTGAATGTTGGTCAATAACCTACCCACAGAGATGGAGATGGAGAAGTCGAGGAAGGGAAGGGAAGGGAAGAGTCGGAGATGGACCATATGAATGTGAGGGAAGGGTGGAAATTGTCTGGTTCAGGGCGAGAGCAGGAAACGGCACTAATACAGTCATCAATGTACCGGAAAAAGAGGTGAGGGAGGGGACCTGGGAATCCCTGGCCCAAGACTGCACAAAGTGGAGGAGAAGCATCCGGGAAGGCGCCGAACACCTCGAGTCTATTCGCCGGGAGCAAGCGGAAGCCAAGTGCAGGCAGCGCAAGGAGCACACATCAACCCAAGCACCCCACCCACCCTCCCCTTCAACCACCGTCTGCCCCACCTGTGACAAAGACTGTAGGTCTCACATTGGACTCATCAGTCACCTGTGAACTCATTTTATTGTAATCTGGGATGTTATGATTAAGGTTATCCACCAGGTGGTGCTGTAGCCAATGCTGCTGCTAAGGTCAGAGGTTTGCTTCCTGTTAAGGTCAGAGGTTTGCTTCCTGTCAAGGTCAGCAAGGTGAAATGCCAGGAGGCAGGCATGGTGTTTGTTACTCTGTTTGTTAATAAAGTACTCGTGCTAATTCTACGATATCGCCTCTTCGAGTCCTTGTCTCACTACATGGATTTATCACATTTGGCGATGAGGTAAAACAGGACCCTGAATAAGAGAAGTCTGCCAGGATGTTTAAACAACAAAATCACGAGCTGCAGTTAGCTACCAGTTGGAAGAGAGCATGGCTGCCACGGTAGGAATGGTCTCCGCTTTTGATATTCAAGCACAAACTTGGGAGGAATACTGTGAAGTGTTGGGTTATTTTTTCGAAGCAAATGAAATAAATGATGCCAGAAAAAGGAAAGCCATCCTGCTTAGTTCAGTGGGAAGCCAAACCTACAGTTTGATGAAGAACCTGCTTAGTCCTGAAAAGCCTGGAGACAAATCAATTGTTGAATTAGTGGCTGTGCTAAAAGAACATTTCAACCCTATGCCTAGTGAGATTGTACAGAGGTTCAAGTTTAATTCAAGGAACAGGAAAGAGGAAGAGAGTGTAATGGACTATGTAGCGGTGTTGCCTAAATTGGCACAAGATTGCAATTATGGGAACAACCTGAAGGAAATGCTGAGAGATAGGCTAGTTTGCGGAATAATGGACGACCGAATGCAGCATAGATTATTATCCGAGACTGGGCTTACTTATGAAAAAGCATTGGAACTTGCTTAAGCCATAGAGACAGTGAACCGAGATGTAAAAGAAATACAGGGTTCAGACAGAGCTAATGTTACGCAAGTTGCAGGTCAAGTTGTTGTGCACAAGTTGAACATGTGTCAGAAACCACAACGTGAGCATGTGAAGGCATGTTATAGATGCAAGGGCGATCACCTGGCGAGTGAATGCCGGTTTCTGGAGGAAAAGTGCTACAAGTGTTGGAAACAAGGACACATAAAACGAGCTTGCAGGGTGAAATCACCTGTGGAGGAATCCAAACCAAAAGGGGGAGGACAGCAAAACCAAGGGAGAGAAGTGAAAAAACATGGAGCACACCACATCAGTGGGGAAGCTGAGGAAGAAGGGGACATGTTCATAATGTATGGCATGTTAGAGAACATTCCAAAAGTGGCTCCTATCACATTGCAACTGACAGTAAATGACACTAAGGTGAACTTTGAAGTGGATACAGGGTGCGGCGTGACCATAATGAACAAGGCAGAGTACTCAAAATTGTGGAACCGTGCAAAAGTTCCAGAGTTAAAGCCTTGCTCCCTGCATCTTAAAACATATACAGGTGAATGAGCAGCGACATTAGGTACAGCTAATGTAACTGTGCAACACAGGGACACAGTGGAACAGCTACCTGTAGTTATAGTATTGGGTACCGGACCAAACCTGTTAGGTCGGGGCTGGATAAAAGAACTTAAATTAGACTGGGGAGCAGTACATAAATAGATGCGGGCAAACAGTTGACTTTGCAAGAAGTGTTGAGTGAACATGAGAATGTGTTCAAGGAGGAACTTGGCACATTTAATGGCCTCCCAGCTAAGATTTATGTAGACAAGGAGGCACCGCCAAGGTTTTTTAAACAACGACCTGTGCCTTATGCCATGAAGCCAAAGGTAGAGGCTGAGCTTGACCGTCTATTGAGAGAGAACATACTGGAGCCAGTGAAATGTTCGGAATGGGCAGCTCCCATAGTACCTGTTTTAAAAACGGACAATTCGGTAAGACTCTGTGGAGACTATAAATTAACAGTCAATCGGGTGTCCAAACTAGAGCAGTATCCGATTCCCAAAACAGAGGAACTCTTTGCAAACCTGGCTGGAGGAAAGAAATTCACAAAGTTGGATATGAGTCATGCCTACTTGCAGATTACACTGGATGACGAATCAAAGAAGTATGTCACCATAAATACACACAAGGGCTTGTTTACATATAACCACTTACCGTTTGGTGTCTCATCTAGTCCAGCTATCTTCCAGAGGACAATCGAAGGTGTACTGCAAGGGATTCCACATGTTTCCATCTATCTGGATGATATTCTGGTGACAGGAAGAACCGACCAGGAGCATCTGAGAGAGGTACTACAGAGATTGGAGAGGGCAGGGTTCTGGCTCAAGAGGAGTAAGTGCACTTTCCTGGGGAATGAGGCAGTGTTCCTGGGACACAGAGTGGACGCCACCGGGCTCCATCCACTCAAGGAGAAGGTACAAACACTGCAAGACGCCCCTGCTCCTACAAATGTGGCTGAGTTAAAAACTTACCTGGGACTGCTGAACTATTATAACAGGTTTTTACCAAACTTGTCAACTGTGTTATCACCTCTTCACAAACTACTGCACAAGGAGACACAGTGGCAGTGGGGAGAGGAGCAGAGGGTTTCATTTGAACAGTCCAAGAAACTGATGCTGTCGTCGGATGTGCTGGTTCACTACAATGCAGAGAAAGACATCATTCTCTCTTGTGACGCTTCACCTTACGGGGTGGGGGCAGTTCTTTAACACTGCATGGAAGATGGAACTGAAAGACCAATAGGGTTTATGTCCCGAACTCTAACACCAGCGGAAAAAAACTATTCCCAGTTAGACAAAGAGGGGTTAGCAGTAATGTTTGGGTTACAGAGGTTCCACAAGTACATATATGGCAGGAAGTTCACCATATGCACCGATCATAAACCTCTTCTCTCTCTTTTCAATGAAATGAAAGCAGTTCCACAGATGGTGTCACCCCGGATCCAGAGGTGGGCAGTGACGTTGAGGGCATATGAGTATGTCATCGTCTACAAGGCGGGCAAGTACCATGGGAACACAGATGCTTGAGCCGTCTTCCACTGCCAGGCACACCTATCCGTGCAGCTCCAGAGGACAGAGTTTTGATGTTGGAGGGCACTGACACGGCACTTGTGACTGCAGAGCAAGTAAGAACATGGACAGGTAAAGATCCAGTACTGTCTAGAGTTTGAGAATATGTGGTGAGGGGATGGCCACAGCATCTGGAAGGGGCTGACTTCACACCCTACAGTGTCAGGAAAACAGAGCTGAGTGTGCAGGATGGTTGCGTGTTGTGGGGAGCACGAGTGATTATTCCACAGCCAGCATGACAGTCTATCCTAGAGCAACTACATCAGTGTCATCCTGAGGTCTCGCGTATGAAAGCCTTGGCTAGGAGTTACTTGTGGTGGCCAAAGCTAGATGAGGAGATAGAACATCTAGTCAAGACATGCAGCACTTGTCAGGAACACCGGAAGGCACCAGCAGCGGCTCCTCTCCACCCCGGGAGTGGCCGGATAAACCATGGAGAAGATTGCACTTAGATTATGCGGGTCCATTCATGGGGAAGATGTTCCTCATAATCATTGATGCACATTCCAAATGGATGGATGTTTATCCTGTAAATTCTGCTTCCGCCGCTACTACTATAGACTGCCTGCACCGGAGCTTCAGTAATCAAAGGCTACCGGAGATCGTGATGAGTGACAATGCCACTTGTTTTGTGAGTACAGAGACAAAAGAGTTCTTGAGAAAAAATGGCATAGTGCAGGTGACCTTGGCTCCATATCATCCGTCCTCGAATGGACTTGCGGAGAGAGCCGTACAAACATTTAAGGAGATGATGAAAAAAAGTGCAGAAGGGAGTTTAGCAGCCAAAGTGTCACGGGTTCTGTTCAGCTACAGAATAACACCTCAATCCGCCACAGGGCTCTCTCCTGCTGAGATGTTATTAGGTCGTAGACTACACTCCACTCTTGACCTTGTCCACCCAGACCTAAAAAGGAAAATGGAAAACAGACAAAACAAACAAAAAGAGAACCATGACAAAAGAACAAAGAGCCAAAGTTTTGGAGAAGGAGGTATGGTCCTTACCAGGAATTTCAGTTATGGACCAAAGTGAATTCCTGGCTTCATAGACTCAATGACAGGTCCAGTATCATACAAGGTCATGTTGGGAGATGGTAGGGTAGTACGCAGACATGTAGATCAGATACTTCCCAGACAAGGGGAAATTGAAATGAAGGTTCCAGATGCAATGACTGAAGACAGGGTTGCCCCCAGTTATCCAAGTGCATCTGTGGTGCCACCACCAGGGACAGAGCCAATTCCACAGGAACCTATTCGTCAAGAGGAAACCATCGTTGCAGAGTCAGGTACTCTGAGCACTGCTCAGGAGCAGCTGGTGGCTTCACCACAAACAAGCAGGGACTTTACTGTTAGACGTTCACAAAGGCCTCGCAAGCCACCAGAGAGATTGATACTGAACTGTTAGATTCGTCAAGTATGGAACATGATGAATGGAGACTCCTCATGTGACCCTCAGGAATGGTTGTTTGTTAAGAAATTCATACTGAAATCTTAAGGGGGGAGGGATATAGTAATCTGGGATGTTATGATTAAGGTTATCCACCAGGTGGTGCTGTAGCCAATGCTGCTGCTAAGGTCAGAGGTTTGCTTCCTGTTAAGGTCAGAGGTTTGCTTCCTGTCAAGGTCAGCGAGGTGAAATGCCAGGAGGCAGGCATGATGTTTGTTACTCTGTTTGTTAATAAAGTACTTGTGCTAATTCTATGATATCGCCTCTTCGAGTCCTTGTCTCACTACATGGATTTATCACACATTTTTAATGTGGAAGCAAGTCAACCTCGGTTCCGAGGGACTGCCTAAGAAGAGATATAATTGCAGTAAGACATCGTTACTCTTATACTCAAATCCTCTTGTAATAAAGGCCAATCCCAAGAATAAATGTTTAACTATGGAACATAGGGTCAGGTGTCACCTCATTACTGATGATGTCTTTGGTTAGTGCTTGGTTGAAGATGATGATATAATAAGGGTTGGTGATGAGGTTTGGGTGATCCAGTTTTCCGTAGTCTTTACTCTTATACTCAAATCCTCTTGTAATAAAGGCCAACGTACCATTTGTTTTCCTAATTGCTTGCTGTACCTGCATGTTAGCTTTCAGTGATTCGTGTACAAGGACACCCAGGTCCCTCTGAACACCAACATTTCCCAATCTCTCACCATTTAAAATACACTCTGCTTTTCTATTTTTCCTACCAAAGTGGATAACTTCACATTTCTCCACATTATATTCCATTTGCCATGTTCTTGCCCACACACTTAGCCTGTCTATATCCCCTTGAAGCCTCCTTGCATCCTCCTCACAACTTACATTCCCACCCAGCTTTGTATCATCAGCAAACTTGGATATATTACATTGATGATGTAGATTGTGAATAGCTGAGGCCCAAGCACTGATCCCTGCGGTACCCCACTAGTTACAACCTGCCAACCTGAAAGTGACACGTTTATTCCTACTCTCTGTTTTCTGTCCATTAACCAATCCTCAATCCATGCTGGTATATTACCCCCAATCCCATGAGCCCTAATTTTGTTTAATAACCTCTTGTGTGGCACCTTATTGAATGTCTTCTGAAAATCCAAGTACACCACATCCACTGGTTCCCCTTTATCTATTCTGCTAGTTACAACCTCAAAAAACTCTAACAGATTCATCAAACACGATTTCCCTTTCATAAATCCGTGTTGACTCTGCCCAATCCTATTATTATTTTCTAAGTGCCCTGTTACCACGTCCTTAATAATAGATTGTAGCATTTTCCCTACTGCTGATGTCAGGCTAACGGGTCTGTAGTTCCCCATTTTCTCTCTCCCTCCTTGCTTAAATAGTGGGGTTACATTTGCTATAACACTCAGCAGCGATCGGTTAACATTCAGAATGGGACCTTCCGTTAGAACGGATCCGTTCTTACTGACCAACTGTGCATTTCCAGCATTTTCTGTTTTCTTTCAAAATTCCAGCATTCTTTTTGGAGAAAAAAATGGAATCCTTTTGAAGTTCAGGAAATGCACTCGTTCAGACTATAGACTGAAGACGATGCGCCAACTCATTGTACATGTGTGTGTTTGTTTGCACATAAATAAATGGAAGCCCTGCGTGTCATGTACAAAACCCACTCCTATAACATCATTTGCATTTAAACACTGAGTGGGTTCAGGGCCTGTGCTCAAAGCGTCAATCACATCAGCCCTCATTTTAACCCTGCACGCCCAGAGAGGAGGTGGGTGGGTGCGGTTGGGTTTAAATTGGCGGCCGAGTGGTATCCCCTGCATCCCCACAACATTCCCGACCCCCCCGGCTGGGAGTGGGACTGTGACCCCACGACCCTCTGACTCAGCAGCGAGAGGGCTACCCACTGAGCCACACTGGCACGTCTACCTCACGAGGTGGGTGTCCACGAGGCCTTGGAGATGAGGCACTGCTGCCATTAAATGTGAACAGCCACCGGGAGCAGTGGCGAATGCTAGTGCCCAACGTTTAGTTCGGCCTGAGGACTGGTTTACCCCTCAGGAGCACTGCAGGTTTTACATCCTGGGCCTTCCTGCAATATTAGGGAAGAGACACGGCCACAAGCATAAAGCCACGGGCACAGCTTTTGGCCAACAGTACGATAGCAAAATACTGCAGATGCTGGAAATCTGAAATAACAACAGAAAAAGCTGGAAAAACTCAGCAGGCCAGGCAACATCCATGGAGAGAGAAACAGAGTCAATGTTTTGGGTCAAAACCCTTCGTCAGAACTGAGAAAAAAAAGCAGGAAATGAAACGGATGAAAAAGCAAGTTGGGGGCTGGGCAATGGGGGAGGGGATGAAAGAACAAAAGGGAAGGTTTGTGAGAGGTGAAGAGACATTAAGAGATATTCAAGACGAGACGAGATGGTAATAGGACAGATTAAGAGACAAAAGACGGCTCTAGATTAGGTGTGAAGTGCGCTGGCAGAGTGAGAGACAGCCGCCCTGTGGGAGAGAAAAAAAAAGAGAAAAGGCACAAACCAAAAGTGTGGATAAAAAATATATAAAAATATGATAGGGGCCGAGGTTATGATCTGAAATTGTTGAACTCGATATTGAGTCCGGAAGGCTGTAAAGTGCCTAATCGGAAGATGAGGTGCTGTTCCTCGAGCTTACGCTGAGCTTCCGTGGAACAATGCAAGAGCCCGAGTACGGTGAGGTCCGAGTGGGAGTGGGGCGGTGAATTAAAATGAAACATTGACTCTGTTTCTCTCTCCACGGATGTTGCCTGGCCTGCTGAGTTTTTTCAGCTTTTTCTGTTGTTATTTCTTGGCCAACAGTGTCAGCCGTGGCTCGGTGGGCGCCACTCTCACCTCTGAGCCGAGAAGGTCGTGGGTTCAAGTCCCGCTCCAGAAACGTAAGCGCCAGTTAAATTCCAGGCTGACACACCCAGGGCCGTCCTGAGGGAGTGCTGCACTGTCGGAGGTGTAGTCTTTCGGATGAGACGTTAAACCGAGGCCCCGTCTGCTCTCAGATGGACGTAAAAGATCCCAAGGCACTATTTTGAAGAAGAGCAGGGGAGTTCTCCCCGGTGTCCTGGCCAATATTTATCCCTCAATCAACATCACTAAAACAGATTATCTGGTCATTATCACATTGCTGTTTGTGGGAGCTTGCTGTGCGCAAATTGGCTGCTGCGTTTCCTACATTACAAGAGTGACCACACTTCAAAAGTACTTCATTGGCTGTAGAGCACTTTGGGACAGCATGAGGTTGTGAAAGGTGCTATAGAAATGCAAGTACGATGGTCTGAGGAGTGAGTTGGGTAGGATTGATTGCAGAATGTCACTCAAAGGGTTGATGGTGGATGGGCAATGGCAAACATTCAAAGGTCGCATGGATGAACTACAAAATTTGTTCATCCCAATTTGGCATAAAAATAAAACAAAAAAGGTGACTCAACCGTGGCTAACAAGGGAAATTAGGGATAGCATAAGATCCAAGGAGAGGACATATAAATTGGCCAGAAAAAGCAGTAAACCTGAGGATTGGGAGCAGTTTAGGATTCAACAAAGGAGGACAAAGGGATTAATTAAGAGGGGGGAAATAGAGTATGAGAGTAAGCTTGCAGGGAACATAAAAACTGACTGTAAAAGCTTTTATAGATATGTGAAGAGAAAAAGATTGGTGAAGTCAAGCGTAGGTCCCTTGCAGTCAGAATCAGGGGAATTTATAATGGGGAACAAAGAAATGGCAGACCAATTAAATACATACTTTGGTTCTGTCTTCACAAAGGAGGACACAAATAACCTCCCAAAGATGTCGGGGAACATAGGGTCTAATGATAGGGAGGAACTGATAGAAATTAGTATTTGTAGGGAAATGGTGTTAGGGAAATTGATGGGATTGAGGGCTGATAAATCCCCAGGGCCTGATAATTTACATCCTAGGGTACTTAAGGAAGTGGCCCTAGAAATAGTAGATGCATTGCGGGTCATCTTCCAAAATTCGATAGACTCTGGAACAGTACCCATGGATTGGCGGGTAGCTAATGTTACCCCACTGTTCAAAAAGGGTGGTAGAGAGAAAACGGGGAATTACTGGTAAGCCTGACATCGGTAGTGGGGAAAATGCTAGAGTCCATTATAAAGGATGTAATAGCAGAACACGTGGAAAAAAGTGACCGGATCGGACAAAGTCAGCATGGATTTACAAAAGGTAAATCGTGCTTGACTAACCTACTGGAATTTTTTGAGGATGTAACTGGTAAAATAGATAAGGGAGAACCAGTGGATGTGGTGTATTTGGATTTTCAAAAGGCTTGCGATAAGGTCCCGCATAAGAGATTAGCGTGTAAAATTAAGGCACATGGGATTGGGGGCAAGGTATTGACTTGGATAGAGAACTGGTTGGCAGACAGAAAGCAAAGAGTTGGAATAAACGGCTCTTTTTCCAAATGGCAGGCAGTGACTAGTGGGGTACCGCAGGGATCGGTCCTTGGACCCCAGCTATTCACAATATATATTAATGATCTGGATGAGGGAACTAGATGTAATATCTCCAAGTTTGCAGATGACACAAAGCTGGGTGGGCGTGTGTGCTGTGAGGAGGATACCGAGAAACTCCAGTATGATTTGGACAGGTTGGGTGATTGGGCAGAAGCATGGCAGATGCAATATAACATGGATAAATGCGAGGTTATCCACTTTGGTGGCAAAAACAGGAAGGCAGGTTATTATCTGAATGGCAATAGATTGGGAGAAGGGAAAGTGCAACGAGACCTGGGTGTCCTTGTGCACCAGTCGCTGAAAGTAAGCATACAGGTGCAGCAGGCGGTTAAGAAGGTAAATGGTATGTTGGCCTTCGTAGCGAGAGGGTTTGAGTACAGGAACAAGGATGTCTTGCTGCAGTTGTACAGGGCCTTGGTGAGACCACATCTGGAGTATTGTGTGCAGTTTTGCTCACCATATCTGAGGAAGGATGTTCTTGCCATGGAGGGAGTGCAGCAAAGATTCACCAGGCTGATACCTGGGATGGCAGGAATGACGTATGAGGAAAGATTGGGTCGATTGGGCTTGTACTCGCTGGAGTTTAGAAGAATGAGAGGGGATCTCATCGAAACTTATAAAATTCTAACAGGACTGGACAGACTAGATGCTGGAAGGATGTTCCCGATGGTCGGGGAGTCCAGAACCAGGGGTCACAGTCTAAGGATAAGGGGTAAGCCATTTAGGACAGAGATGAGGAGGAATTTCTTCACCCAGAGAGTGGTGAACCTGTGGAATTCTCTACCACAGAAGGCAGTCGAGGCCAATTCATTAAATATATTCAAGAAGGAGTTGGATATATTTCTTAAGGCTAGGGGGATCAAGGGGTATGGAGAGAAGGCAGGGACAGGGTACTGAATTTGGATGATCAGCCATGATCTCATTGAATGGCGGAGCAGGCTCGAGGGGCCGAATGGCCTACTCCTGCTCCTATCTTCTATGTTTCTATGTTTCTTTAACTGTAGCCTTACAAACTGGTAGATATGTTGTTACTTCAGTGCTGGTTAAGGGAGACTGAGGGATCTCGCAAACTTTCAGACGTTGAGATACCACAAGGTAAACAGGCCAACACTGACCATGTTGGATATTTGGTCAGATTCTGATGTCTAAAGCAATCTGTCCCCTTCAGTCCCAACTCACCAACTGGCAAACAAGATAACTGAGGTAATTTGAAACAATGGCAAGCATTAATTATTATACATTAGGTTTTAGGGCAGGATCAATTAATACTCACTTCTAACCTTGATAACCATATCCAGCTTAATAGATCTTCAAATCTAACTGATCATTTTGACCTCTTGTTATTCTGGTTGCTGCATCTTATAGCTCCCCACAGACTGGGGATTCACAGATGTACGGCACATAGATGAGCAGACAAAGAGAGAGAGATAACCCGCCAAGAGCCTCCATTGATTTTCACATCTTCACCGAGCCAAGCACTGATGATGGATGTTTCCTTTTGTCTGCTGGCCTCAGACAATCCAGGAAGGGACCAAGTCATCAGAGGCAGCAAAACAAACGGTTTTTCTGTAGAACAATTGTGGGAACATAAGACATAGGAGCAGGAGTAGGCCATTCGGCCTCTCAAGCCTGCTCCGCCATTCAATAGAGTCCAAAAATCTATCGATCTCAGCCTTAAATATACTCAACGACTGAGCCTCCACAGCCCTCTGGGGTAGAGAATTCCAAAGATTCACCACCCTCTGAGTGAAGAAATTCCTCCTCTTCTCGGTCTTAAATGGCCGACCCCTTAGCCTGAGGCTATGCCCCCGAGTTCTAGACACTCCAGCCAGGGGAAACAACCTCTCAGCATCTACCCTGTCAATCCCCCTAAGAATTTTATACATTGTAATGAGTCAAGGAATCTGTTGTTCCCCCGTCTCCCCGTCTCCCATCCCCCCGTCTCCCTGTCTCCCTGTCCTCCCATCTCCCGTCTCCCCGTCCCCCCCATCCCCAGTCCCCCCGTCCCCCGTCCCCCCATCCACTGACCCCACCATCTCACCTTCCTCACCCCAACCCCCTCCCCACTCGTCTCTTAAACACAAACATCCAGCATTCAATTTATAGAAGTCAATGAGCAAAGGCCAACCTCCAATTTCCGCTACCACCCTTTCTGCCTCTGGAATCCCCTCCTAAACCCCTCCATTCGCCGCCCAGCATCCCAGCTACAAAAGCCCTACCTTTGATCACCTCCCCTAACTCCAGCTCGCGGTTCTCGCACCCCCTCCCCTCCCCTCCACCGACGTTCATCGCACGTTGCTCTTGTTGCTTCTTGTGTTATCAGCTCAACCCTGGGGCATATTAAAGGAGTGGCCAATTAAAAACTAATCTTCTGGCTGTGCCCCACACATGGAACCCCAGAGTCTGGGCAGAAAGCTCAAGAGGCTGCACTGGGGAGGACCCAATCCGGCACATCTCTTTGACCCGACCCTAGAACCAGACCTATCGGCAGAACGGCAGAACCTCCAGTGTGAGACTGAGGCACCATGGAAACCAACTCAGTTGCGGGTACAGTAACATGTATGTTACTAGTAATCCAGAGACCTGGACCAATGACCCGGAGACGTGAGTTCAAATCCCACCACGGCAGCTGTGGAATTTAAATTCAGTTAATTAAATAAATCTGGAATAAAAAGCTAATGTCCTTTAGGGAAGGAAATCTGCCATCCTTACCCGGTCTGGCCTATAGGTGACTCCAGACCTGCCCTCTGAAATGACCGAGCAAGCCACTCAGTTGTAACAAACCACTACAAAAAACAATAATAAGAATAAAACCAGATGGGCTGGCCGGCATTAACCTCGGCACCGGCTTCGGACATGACAACGGCACACCCAGCCCAATTGACCCTGCAAAGTCCTCCGCACTAACACCTGGGGACTTGTGCTAAAATTGGGAGAGCTGTCCCACAGACTAGTCAAGCAACAGCCTGACATAGTCATACTCACAGAATCATACCTTTCAGCCAATGTCCCAAATTCCTCCATCACCATCCCTGGGTATGTCCTGTCCCACCGGAAAGACAGATCCACCAGGGGTGACGGCATAGTGGTATACAGTCGGGAGGGAGTGGCCCTGGGAGTCCTCAACATTGACTCCAGACCCCATGAAGTCTCATGGCTTCAGGTCAAGCATGGGCAAGGAAACCTCCTGCTGATTACCACCTACCGCCCTCCCTCAGCTGATGAATCAATACTCCTCCATGTTGAACATCACTTGGAAGAAGCACTGAGAGTAGCAAGGGCACAGAATGTACTCTGGGTGGGGGACTTCAATGTCCATCACCAAGAGTGGCTTGGTAGCACCACTACTGACCGAGCTGGCCGAGTCCTAAAGGACATAGCTGCCAGTCTGGGCCTGTGGCAGGTGGTGAGAGACCCAGCACGAGGGAAAAATCTACTTGACCTCGTCCTCACCAATCTACCTGTCGCAGATGCATCTGTCCATGACAGTATAGGTAACAGTGACCACCGCACAGTCATTGTGGAGACGAAGTCCCATCTTCACACTGAGGACACCCTCCATCGTGTTGTGTGGCACTACCACCGTGCTAAATGGGACAGATTCAGAACAGATCTAGCAACTCAAAACTGGGCATCCATGAGGCACTGTGGGCCATCAGCAGCAGCAGAATTGTATTCCACCACAATCTGTAACCTCATGGCCCGGCATATACTCACTCTACCATTACCATCAAGCCAGGGGACCAACCCTGGTTCAATAAGGAGTGTAGAAGAGCATGCCAGGAGCAGCACCTTGCGTACCTAAAAATGAGGTGCCAACCTGGGGAAGCTGCAACACAGGACTACATGCATGCTAAAGAGCGGAAGCAGCATGCTATAGACAGAACTAAGCAATCCTACAATCAACGGATCAGATCAAAGCTCTGCAGTCCTGCCACATCCAGTCGTGAATGGTGGTGGACCATTAACCAACTAACAGGAGGACGAGGCTCCATGAATATCCCCATCCTCAATGATGGTGGAGCCCAGCACATGAGTGCAAAAGACAAGGCTGAAGCGTTTGCAACCATCTTCAGCCAGAAGTGCCAAGTGGATGATCCATATCGGCCTCCTCCTGAGGTCCCCACCATCACAGAAGCCAGTCTTCAGCAAATTCGATTCTCTCCACGTGATATCAAGAAACGGCTGAGCGCATTGGATACAGCAAAGGCTATGGGCCCTGACAACATCCTGGCTATCATGCTGAAGACTTGTGCTCCAGAACTAGCCGCGCCTCTAGCCAAGCTGTTCCAGTACAGCTACAACACTGGCATCTACCCGACAATGTGGAAAACTGCCCAGGTATGTCCTGTCCACAAAAAGCAGGACAAACCCAACCCGGCCAATTACCACCCCATCAGTCTACTCTCAATCATCAGCAAAGTGATAGAAGGTGTCATCGACAGTGCTATCAAGCGGCACTTACTCACCAATAACCTGCTCACTGATGCCCAGTTTGGGTTCCGCAAGGACCACTCAGTTCCAGACCTCATTACAGCCTTGGCCCAAACATGGATGAAAGAGCTGAATTCCAGAGGTGAGGTGAGAGTGACTGCCCTTGACATCAAGGCAGCATTTGACCGAGTGTGGCATCAAGGAGCCCTAGTATAACTGAAGTCAATGGGAATCAGGGGGGAAACTCTCCACTGGCTGGAATCATACCTAGCACAAAGGAAGATGGTTGTGGCTGTTGGAGGTCAATCATCTCAGCCCCAGGACATCGCTGCAGGAGTTCCTCAGGGCAGTGTCCTAGGCCCAACCATCTTCAGCTGCTTCATCAATGACCTTCCCACCATCATAAGGTCAGAAGTGGGGGTGTTCGCTGATGATTGCACAGTGTTCAGCGCCATTCACAACTCCTCAGATAATGAAGCAGCCCATGCCCGCATGCAACAAGACCTGGACTACGTTCAGGCTTGGGCTGATAAGTGGCAGGTAACATTCGCGCCACACAAGTGCCAGGCAATGACTATCTCTAACAAGCGAAAGTCTAATCACCTCCCCTTGGCATTACCATCGCTGAATCCCCCACCATCAACATCCTGGGGGTCACCATTGACCAGAAATTTAACAGGACCATCCACATAAATACTATGGTGACAAGAGCAGGTCAGAGGCTGGGTATTCTGTGGTGAGTGACTCACCTCCTGACTCCCCAAAGCCTTTCCACCATCTACAAGGCACAAGTCAGGTGTGTGATGGAATACTCTCCACTCGCCTGGACGAGTGCAGCTTCAACAACACTCAAGAAGCTCGACACCATCCAGGACAAAGCAGCCCGCTTGATCGGCACCCCATCCACCAGCTTAAACATTCACTCCCTCCACCACCGGCGCACTGTGGCTGCAGTGTGTACCATCTACAAGATGCGCTGCAGCAACTCGCCAAAGCTTCTATGACAGCACCTCCCAAACCTGCGACCTCTTCCACCTAGAAGGACAAGGGCAGCAGGCGCACGGGAACACCACCACCTCCAAGTTCCCCTCCAAGTCACACACCATCCTGACTTGGAAGTATATTGGCCGATCCTTCATCGTCGCTGGGTCAAAATCCTGGCACTCCCTCCCTAACAGCACTGTGGGAGCACCTTCACCACACGGACTGCAGCGGTTCAAGAAGGCGGCTCACCACCACCTTCTCAAGGGCAATTAGGGATGGGCAATAAATGCCGGCCTTGCCAGCGACGCCCACATCCCATGAACGAATAAAAAAGTCTGTTCCCCGAGGATCAAACAAGAGAAACGTTCCAAAACTCTCGTTCTTATTCCCTATGATGGACTCTCGGCAAAGCTCAAGCCCCGCACGGAATGGGTACATCTACCCGTCCAACTATAGAAACTCATAAAGCAAAGGCAGCAGTGAGGCCAAAACGTCACCAGACACCATTATACCAACGTAGGAAAATGACATCCAGGTTAAGCAACACCTCGATTTAAAAATTCTCATCCTTGTTTTAAAATCTCCATGACCTCGCCCCTCCCTATCTCTCTAACCTCCTCCAGCCCTATAATCCTCCTCGACCTCTACACTCCACCTATTCTGGCCTTTTGAACATCCCTCTTTGACCAAGCTTTGGTCATCTGCCCTAATATCTCCTTATATGGCTCGGTGTCAAATTTTGTTTCTTTTTCTAACGCTGCTGTGAAGCGCCTTGGGACATTCTATTACGTTAAAGGTGCTATATAAATATAAATAAGTTGTTGTTATCCCGGTAATTTTTCCCCTCAAGTATTTAGCCAATTCCCCTTTGAAAGCTGCTATTGAATCTGCTTCCACCGCCCTTTCAGGCAGCACGTTCCAAATCCTGGCCATTCGTTGCGTAAAAAGGTTTGTCCTCAGGCCGCCCCTGGATGTTTTGCCAATCTGTGCCCTCTGGTTAATGACCCTTCAGCCAAATACATCTACCACAGCTGGCACCAGCGTCAGTCCGAGTCATTCATATGGTACACTCCCTGTCACGCTGTGTCCTGCTTGCTCTATGCAATTGAGAGGAATGTATAGTGGACACTGTAACAGAAGGATAATTCCAACTAGCCTCCATTGTGTAGATTTTAAGACACGTTGCCTGGATAAGGAAAACAGGCAAACGCGATCTTCATCCCAGTGAGAATGTGTGTGAGCATCACAATGATGGCTTTGCTATTTATCCCTGAACGTTAAAACATGACAGCTGATTCTTTGAGATACAGAACTCTTCAGCCAAGCACCTTTCAGTAATGGTTACTCCCCTTTAAGGGATGAGATGGAGCAGGTCCTGGGGTTTATGATACGAGTTATAGAATCATAGAATCAGACAGCACAGAAGGAGGCCATTCGGCCCATCGTGCCTGTGCCGGCTCTTTGAAAGAGCTCTCCAATTAGTCCCACTCACCCCACTCTTTCCCCACAGCCCTGCAAATTTTTCCCTTTAAGTATTTATCCAATTCCCTTTTGAAAGTTACTATTGAATCTGCTTCCACTGCCCTTTCAGGCAGCGCATTCCAGATCACAACAACTCGCTGCGTAAAAAAATTTCTCCTCATCTCCCCTCTGATTCTTTTGCCAATCACCTTAAACCGGTGTCCTCTGGTTACCGACCCTCCTGCCACTGGAAACGGCTTCTCCCTATTTATTCTATCAGAACCCCTCATAATTTTGAACACCTCTATTAAATCTCCCCTTAACCTTCTTTACTCTACCCCTCTCCCTCTCCCTCACCCTCTCCCTCTCTCCTACTCCTTCCTCTCCACTTTCCCTCTACTCCACTCCTCTCTTCCCAGTCCAGTGCATTTACTGACGGAGCCGCTGACAATCAAAGTAATATTTTATGACCAAATAGGGTTGTAAATATTTGGCACTCTGGGTGGATCTGATGCAACAACTGCAAGCTGGAGAATTCCTTCCAACCAGCGAGCATGACTCCACACTGCCCTCTGGTGGAAAGGAATTACTGGACACAATTACGGATTCAATTGCAGTCACATCTAGCACATTTCTATATATGACAAGCAACTCCATCATAATCTGTGCAAAACAAAGCCTGGCACATCAGAGCTGGGCAGGAGGAAGGACGTTCCCAGTCGTCTCCGCTCTCCTGAAAATCAGCCAGGCTTCCTGCTCCTAATCGCTATCCAGTGACCCCTGCAGAAACTGCATTTGTGTGTGTGAATGTGTGACTGTGCATGTATGTTTATTTATGTGTGTGTGCGTGTGTATATGTATGTGTATGAATGTGTATGAATGTGCGCATGTATGAAGCTATATGTGTACCAGTTAATGAGGTATCCCAAAATCAACTGAAAGCTGGAGAAAATGAATATATTGAGAGTGAGGAATGTTGAAAGTTGCAGGAACCTGGAGCTGGAGCTGCAACTGCAAGATGCTGAGCTGACATTATAAACAGATTGAATTTAAAAAGGGAGGTAGACAAAAGGCTGGAAACTATAGACCAGTTAGCCTAACATCTGTGGTTGGTAAAATGTTGGAGTCCATTATTAAGGAAGCAGTAACAGGACATTTGGATAAGCATAATTTAATCGGACAGAGTCAGCATGGTTTTATGAAGGGGAAGTCATGTTTGACAAATTTGCTCGAATTCTTTGAGGACGTAACAAACAGGGTGGATAAAGGGGAACCAGTAGATGTGGTGTATTTGGACTTCCAAAAGGCATTTGACAAGGTGCCACACAAAAGATTACTGCACAAGATAAAAGATCACAGGATTGGGGGTGATATACTGGCATGGGTGGAAGATTGGCTATCTAACAGAAAACAGAGAGTTGGGATAAATGGTTCATTCTCGGGTTGGCAATCAGTAACTAGTGGTGTTCCGCAGGGGTCAGTGCTGGGACCCCAACTCTTTACAATCTATATTAACGATTTGGAGGAGGGGACCAAGTGCAATATATCCAAGTTTGATGATGATACAAAGATGAGAGGGAAAGCAGTGAGTGAGGAGGACATAAAAAACCTGCAAAAGGACATAGACAATTTAAGTGAGTGGGCAGAAATTTGGCAGATGGAATATAATGTTGGAAAGTGTGAGGTTATGCACTTTGGCAGAAAAAATCAAAGAGCAAGTTATTATCTAAATGGAGAGAAACTGCAAAGTGCTACAGTACAAAGGGATCTGGGGGTCCTGGTGCATGAAACACAGAAGGTTAGTATGCAGGTACAGCAGGTGATCAGGAAGGCCAATGGAATCTTGGCTTTTATTGCAAGGGGGATGGAGTATAAAAGCAGGGAAGTCTTGCTTCAGTTATACAGGGTACTGGTGAGGCCACACCTGGAATACTGTGTACGGTTTTGGTTTCCATATTTAAGAAAAGATATACTTGCTCTCGAGGCAGTTCAGAGAAGGTTCACTCGGTTGATTCTGGAGATGAGGGGGTTGACTTATGAGAAAAGGTTGAGTAGGTTGGGCCTCTACTCATTGGAATTCAGAAGAATGAGAGGCGATCTTATCGAAACATATAAGATTGTGAGGGGGCTTGATCGGGTGGATACGGGGAGGATGTTTCCACTGATGGGTGAGACTAGAACTAGGGGGCATAATCTTAGAATAAGGGGCTGCCCTTTCAAAACTGAGATGAGGAGAAACTTCTTCACTCAGAGGGTGGTGAATCTATGGAATTTGCTACCCCAGAGAGCTGTGGAAGCTGCGACATTAAATAAATTTAAATCGGAGATAGACAGTTTCCTAGCAGATAAGGGAATTAGGGGTTACGGGGAGAGGGCAGGGAAGTGGACGTGAGT